>NW_024609836.1:64796095-65396095 GCF_016920785.2 Ixodes scapularis
AATCCCATGTCACTCTGGCCACTCCTGTTCTAGATCTTCATACAGCCTTGCAAACAGCATCGCAGAACGCTAGAAAACGTCCAGGAATTTCAAGATGTCATTATAGTTCACACTACGTTGCACTGCACAATGGTTGTTTTGGGGCAGACATAAGTGCCAGGGACACAATCCATTCATTTTCATTCAGTGAGGCATTGTGACTTTCTTAGGGCCATAAAACTCAGCCTAAAACATTGTGTCTGAAGCTTCCTATGGCAAAATATTCGCAGCCAATCCTCCTAGAAATATGTCAATGTTAAACAAAAAAAAGTTGCCTGAAGGCAAAATTCTTTGCATTGGTATTATGATGGCCATGCTTGAAAAATTTCGTGGGGATGTGCAGTCACTATGGGGGATCGGTGGATGAGTCCGTTAAAGCTCGGTGCTTGTGGAGCAAAAGCTACCACTGCAAAACCTAGGAATCCTGGGTTCAGTGATGGGTTTGCTGTGCCATTTGCACAAAGAGCTAACTTACCCTGCTACATCCTGCTACATTTAGCCCAAATGTGAGGAACTTGTGCCAACATTGTGCCAAAACTTGGTTTTACTTCATTAAATACTGAAAATATAATGGCTGAAATCCCGCTACACATCCGAATCATTATGGTAGTCTTGTGCGAATTTTCAGAACTTCCGATTTTAGTCGCAAATAACATTCTATTCTATTTGATCTCTCTATCAGTGTCAAACACTGACAGTACTCGGAATTTTCACAATAGCTCTTATGATCCTAATCTGCCCTGGTGTGTAAGTTAGCTTTTCTTGAGTGCGCTTCTAGTTATGGAAGTGCTGCGCCCTTTGTGCCAAATTGCGGCATGAGCAAACGTCTGCTGCAACTTGCACCAAAGCGCCATTTTTGCTAAATATTGCGTCACACCTGTGCCAAAGCAACCTTAGATAAAGCACAAAATAAAAAAATATATATATTTTTGGTTGATTTTATTATTTAGAGAAGTTGAAGGGAAATCAACATGATACAAATATTATTTCACAGCGTCTACCCTACCCGCCGTATAGTTTGTTTCATCTTAGGTAAGTGCATAGTCGAAGGCTCAAACACATCCTGTCAGAAAGCCATGAAAGTGCAAAAGTCTAGGGGTCATTCGCTACTCTCAGTTGGTTTAGCCGATGATAGAGCATGCACAGATAGACGGCGAATGCCACAATGTCGCGCCTTTGATGCTGCTTGAATTGTCTCATTGGTTGGTAGCATCGCCTGTGTTATGACTCAAGATGAAACGAAGTGTAGAGGTGGCTCATCAAACGTGCGGGCCCCGTCGTCGTCTGAATTTCGAAACAATGTCTTCGTTGTCAGGAGTCAAAAGTTGTGACAAAACATACACGTGCAAAAAATGGGATAGCGACTACTGTAACAAAACATAATCAAGGTCTTTTACTCATAATGGTAGCACCTCACTATCGTGTTTGCCACTTGCCTCCATGACGTGGCTACATTGTACCGTCGTGGCACTTCCCCCACTCGCGTCGACCTTCACGGTCTCACAACAGCGTGCACGTGTCGAGCTTCACCGCTTTGCACTGGAGTGCTAGGAGCAGCAGCTGACATGGGGGAGCGCATCAGTTAGCACCATTGGCTTGAAAATTCGGCTCAGTACTATCACAGATACACCATCTTGATCTCTAATTAAAAAAAAGAAGCTTTGTCATGAAAGGAAAAAAGAAAACAAGGGCCTATACTTGAATAAATACTTCAGTCAAGGTAGTTCACATGCAGCTGTCAATTGCAAGGGCAAGGAAACTTTGACTCGACTCTGGTTCGACCGCCACTAAAGCGCTGTGTAACTTTTAAAGCTCGAATGTAGGTTTTCATATTATTTGCTGGTTCTTGTTTCTGCAGTTTATGAAATTAGAATCTTGAGTTTGGTGTACATAAATCTTGTGAAGGTGGAAAATGGGGAGGTATTTTTATTGATAGATGTTTTAGCGCATAAGCTGATTTTCGCCGGGATTTTGCCGGAATTTTATTTACAGGCTAAATTAAGTACCGATTGTAAAAGAGGGAGGAAAGCCTACCTCAACTGAAGTGTTGCACTAAGCTTTATTTTTAGACACTTTTTTTTTTAATACTAATCTGAAATTGAACTTACTCTGACCTCAGTTTCATTTCTAAAGAAGGCTGTGTGTTCTTTGCGTCCTATTGGTTCTTACTACAAAATTTAATAACTATAATGCTTCGGCATCAAAAAGCAACTCTCAATCATTATCAGATATGAACTCGTTTAGCAATACAATCTCATTTTTATCTTCGAGTGACGGGCTAACAGACGCTGGCACCTGTTCCAAAATGGCGATTAGTGCACACCATTTATTTTTGTGTTGGCGTTCGTTTCATAAAATTCGTTCTATGAGGTATGTTTTCAATCCATATTATTTTACCTTTGCGGTAGAACCGGCCACAGTTTCCTTTTTGGATATCTGAAAGCCAAGTTTGCTTTCACGTTAGAATCGTGCAAACACTGCAAAGCAAATCTGCTGTGTCCACAACCCCTTTTACTATCACACAGCATGTCGTAGCCGCATATTTATCGCAATATAAAATGCAAATCTGCCATGTCTGCAATCCGCAGTATCAGTTCCCATTTTATGTGGTTTGTAGCCATACAATATCTTATCGCCTTTTTTTCTTTTTTTTAATATTTGCTGTTGCATCCCCAAAGATAGCCCGCCCCATGTTTTTCGTCATTTATCTCTTCATTTTGAGTGGGCGTCTTTACGGGATTGTACAGTAGTTCTGTGTTTAAGGAAATCAAACCTGCCGTTGCTCAGAAGTGTGAAGGCAAACCATGCACGTCTTTTAGTTGGATAGGCCAACACACAAATCGTTCACAGTGGCATGAATAAAAATTCAGTGTGTGCTTGTGCTCCAAAAGTACTTTTTGCTGATTCATAATTGACTTTTCTCTGCTCCAAAAAGGTGCTACAAAATGACGGGTCAATTTCATCACTGAAATGTGCTCTCACTTGTAGCATCTGCTTGGCTTGCACATATGCTGGAATAATTGTTCCTGTTGGGAAGTGGACTTTGTGAGGTCTCGAATTTTTTTCGATAATCCTGATTCTTTCTGCCGCCCTTTTATTTTTTATTCGTTTTTCCTATATATAAGTTCCTATATATAACAGTAGAAAACGAGCATTGTGCGACGAAACAGCCAGATGATCGTCGTCCCAAATACAAGCAGACATACTCTGTTTTAAAGGGGCCCTGCAATCACATTTAAGCGTCTGCCTTTTTTGCGGTTTTCACGTCTCTTGGGGTTCGGGCGAGCCAGCGGACACGGAGAGAGTAACTAAATATCAGTGAGTCATATTTTAACCGGACGACGCGGAAACCTCCTCCACCTACGAGGGCGACCCGCATTGCCGAAAGCGCGCAATATGTGTGACGTCTTTGGTCCTGGGCTTACAAAGCCGCTAAAAGCTTTTTTTTAGTTGAGATACAAAATATAAGTGTCTCAAACCGTTTCAATTATGTATGAAACTAGTTTCTGTTCAGTATTTTAGATCAGAAAAGAAACAAATGCAGTTTATAAAGTACGGAAACAAGAAAAGACCCGCGACAAACCCACCACCAAGCGGCGGAAAAAACGGCGCATACTAGAAAAGGGCTAGTGGGATGAGGCTCACACGAACGGCGAGCGTAGAAAGGTCCCGGATGTACGCGGTGGCGCTGCGGTCGTATACCGGCTCGACGATCCGACCAGTTCTGAGCGTTCCGAAGGCTTTCGGCGTGGTCTTGGCTGGTGATTTGGCAATTTGGCGGTATGGCAGCGCGAAGTGGCTCCCGTTCTGAACTGATCTTTACTCCGTGTTTGCTGTTGTTTGTGGCCAATGAAGAGTTATGCCGAATTAGTCTTTAATCGCGCAGCAAATGCAATATGAGCCGCCCTGGCCGCCCGCTTCATACAGCCTATCCAACACGTGCTTTAGTGGCACCCTCTCGAACCGTCGACACGGAGTGCGGCAGCCGTGAGCGCTCGATGAGCTCACTACTCCTCCTCTAGTTCACGGCCACTCAAGCCAAGACCTATGACGTCATGAAGGAGGTTATTTTTTGCTTGTTTTCCTAATTCTAATTTGCCTATAACTTTTAAAATAAAGTGAAATTTGAGAAAAGAAAAGTTTCTTTAAGTTACTACGTTCTGCGCTTAGGTTCAGTGCAAAGTAAAAACTAGTCAAAAAGTTGTTGCAGGGCCCCTTTAAGGGGAATGACCGACTTGCCCTCTAGTTCACAGCAAGTGATCCGTCGCCTTCTCCATTTCACAAAAATGAAAAATAAATTTTTTTCTTGGAGTTCAGAGGTTTCTTCATCTAAATTAATTTTTTTGTACATATCCCACACGTCTGTCTCCTTTGGCATGAAATAACCCAAGAGCAGTATGAACACTCTTGGAAGTACTAAAATTATTTGTAATTGTTACTTTTTTTCCCTCCTCTCTCTAATGGCACCCTTAGTTCGTAAATATTTTCTACCAAGGAACTCGACGGGAGGGTGATTTACCGAAATTGGTGAATTAGAAGATGAGTAGTTTATAATTTGCCGATTCCAATCCAATGATGAGCGGTGCAAAAGACCCATCCTTTTCAAACTGGCAGAAGAATCTGTCGGTCTGAAAATAATCAGAAAAGTAGTGGCTACTTCATCAATTAATGGCAAATTACATTTCTTCTAGAGTAATCAAGTAATCTAATTGAGTACCTTTTTACCGAGGGTAATTGTAATTTTAATCAATTACTTTTCTCAAGTAATGTGTACAAGACTGGTCGAATGTCGATCGCTACAGAGTGATACGCATTAAAGACCGCAGTCTAACCATGGTACTGTACTGGCTAAGCATCTCATCTAAAGCAGAGACATCAGATGTCCACGGTAGCTCAATAAGTAACTTCTTTCTGTCCAGTCAGACACACAACACAATTACTTTATTACATACCACATTTGTGTAAGTAATCTAAATGTTCTGTAGATCGCATTCACTAAGTGAAAGGAGCGTTTTTATACTTCCACACTTGCTTTGATGCAATACCGAATGTTGTAAATCTCGACATCTTGCGTTTCCATCGTCTCACGTTTTAATTTGCATCTCTTTTCAGGAGACGCAACTCTTACCTTTGAGGTCGAGCTTGTGAAGATTGATCGCAAGACCGAGCTGTAAAGAGGGGCTTTTTTCGATCTCGTCACGGGGTGGAGGGATTAGTCGTGCCTGGGGAGTCCTTCACACATCATTGAGGAATGAAGTGCATTTGGATGGGGTTATGATTTTCTGTTGGTTCTGTGAACTTGGGTTGTGATATGAAGTCGTCAAGTCACTTTCTTTCTTTTTTTTTATTATGGGGTTTCTTTGTGCGATTGGGGTGTGACTGTTGCTATATTGGTAATTTATTCTTTGCACACATGTACATTGGAGTAGCCGATCATGTAACATAGTCTGCGAGCACATCTTGCTGCCGTGCCGATGATGCTGCTCTGTACATATGCACATTTTTTACATTTGTGTAGAGTTGTGATACTTTCAAATAAATTTTGTCTGGTATATATTGTTTTCGTCTGATACTCTTGTAGTTTTATGGCAAAGACCAGCATCTTTTAGTTTGCCTTTTTGTTTTTGTCAGCCATTCCTTTATTCTATGTAGTGTCTTGGCATGTTGCATAGGTAGTTCGTTATGGCAAGGTGAAACCCAGGGTGAAGAATATATGTCAAGATGATTTAATTTGTGATTTAATGTAGACCAGTCTTACTATGGTGATTTAAATCAAACCTTTCTGGCAAAAATAATCCCAAAAATAGTTTATATTTACTTTGACTATCATTGAATACTTTCTATGTGCCTTTGTTTTGTACTCTTATTTTTTCAAATATTTCAGGCTGAAAGTGTGCAAAAAGCAATGCTCTTCTCAGCAAATTGGAGCACTGAGCTCGTTGCCTTACACTTTGCCAATTATATAACATCCTATTGCTAGCAAATCAGAACTCGAAAGAAAGAAAAAAGTTAAATTTTTTGTCAGCTAAAAAAAAGGGCTTGGAAGCTGCGTCAATAAAACTTGATTAAACTATTCTTTATATTTACAGTAATTCTTCCGCATTGTTATGTGAGATTCGACGGATTGATCAATCAATCTGCCACATCGAAAAATACTTGTAATTGAGTCTCTATTTTCTAGCTACACTGATTTAAATCAAATAATGCGACTTGCCTAATATTTAAAAAACATATTTTTTTACCTTGGTAAAGTGCTTGCACACTTGCAGCCTTTGATGTTTGTAACGGTACACACATTAAACTTTCTCGCATTTTGTACTTTCAACATCATGTTGCATCATGAGCATCATGCAGTTTCAGCAATGAAGAAGAGCACGGTCCGCAGAGACTCCGCTCAACTTGTCATCTTCAGCTGGCAGTAATCGAAAATATTGCGGGCAGACTCATTTTGCTTGGGGGATAGGTGGCTAAGTGCTCTAATACACTGGAGCTCAGAGCACGTAAAGTGACAGCTTGGGCGGCAAGACCCGGGGGTCCCAGGTTTAAGCCCCACGCCCTGTACGTTTTGATCTGGATGAGTATTGCACAAGCATGGGGGTGTGTATCTCTACTGCATGATACATGTTAGACCTTGGGCTATTTGTTGTACTGACCGTATGCTCTACCGGCTGGGTTTTTCATCTATAGCAGAGACACGAGGCGCCCATTGAGGGTGAATGACTTCCCCTATCTAAGCACACAAAACATGACATTCCCAGCCTTCATATGACATCAGTGACATCTGAGCCAAAAAGTGTTGCAGCAATGTCTTTCACTGCCCGTTGGACAAATGCTTCATTACCTGTTTTCTTATCCACCCATAACACGTTGAGTACTTTTCGGTTCTAAAAAAAAGCTGGCCGACCCCGCAGCTCCTGTTATGAAAAAGTAGTGTGATCCATTATGTCGTGATTTGTGCGAGTACTTCCTGGTCTCATTCATTGTCGTGGGAAAAAAACATCCTGTCTCCTCGAGTCTTGCTTTTGCCTTTCGTCTTGAAGTGGACTTGTTTTTATGTTTTCTTTTCAAGTCCAAGTTGAAAAGGCCATCATATACACATTTTGGGCAATGTCTTAGCTTCTGTCTTCATTTGTCTGAAAGGTAAGAGAAGACATCATGAACATTTCTTGAGGGGGGAAAATGCTTGTCAGTAAGAAAGAAAACAATACTCTCCTTGCTGCCAAGTGTTTTTCACTTATTTACTCGCAGAATGAACGCACTTTTTTTCCGAAAAATCGATGCAAAATTGGGGGGGGGGGGGGGGGGCGTTCATTACGCGAAGTAAAATTTTTGCGTCCGTATTTACTCGCATAATGAACGGACCTTTTATCCTGAAAAATCGAAGTAACTATCTCTGCTCGTGGCGCGCGACCCCCTAACCAAACTAAGCTGTGCAAAAAAAAAAAAAAAAAAAAACTTTCTTTTTCCCTTTGTTCCTTGAATTTATTTTATTTTATTTATTTTTTTTTTGCCGCCTTTTGCAAGTTGTTTTGTTTGTTTAGGCGTTGCTTAGGCGAGGGCTCTCCGCTTATCTTTCTTATCTCCTTGCGCGCGAAGCACGACCCCCGTAACCAAACTGCGCTGTTCGAAAAGAAAAAAAAAAAGCTCTTTTTTTTTTTGTTTTTCTTCCTCAGTTCCGTGTTTTTTTGTTTTTTTTTTGCCGCCTTTCGCAAGCTGTTTTGTTTGCTTAGAGGGTTTCTCCGCTCCTCTTTCTTACCTCCTTGCGCGCAGCGCGTGACACCCCGTAACCAAACTGCGCTGTGCAAAAAAAGAAAAAAAAAAAAAAGCTTTGTTTTTGTTTTTTCTTAGTTCCGTGTTTTTTTGTTGTTTTTTTTTCGCCTCCTTTCGCAAGCTGTTTCGTTCGCTTAGGGCGCTTCTCCGCTTCTCTTTCTTACGTCCTTGCGCGCGAACCCAAAATCCAGACTGCGCTGTGCAAAAAAAAAAAAAAAAAGTCCTCTTCATGTTTTTTTTTCTTGCTTCCGTTGGATCTTTGCGAATTTTTTTTAACGCATTTTGCAAGGCGTTTTGTTCGCTCACGCTGTCGCGACCTCGCTGCACCAGGATAGAAAAGTGCGTTCATTTCGCGCGCTTGGGGGGAGGGGGTCAAAATTATGACGTCCGAGTTGGGGGTGCTTTTATTGCGCGAGTGAAAAAAAAAGTCGAAATTTTGAGAGCCGACTTGGCGGGTGCGTTTATTACGCGAGCCCTTCTCCGGCCCTTCCAAACGCTCGGCTGCCCAGAAAAGGGGGTTTGGCACTCAGTTTGTCGAACGACTTTTTAGCGAACGAATTTTCGTCCGCGACTTTTCATCGAGCGACATGTCCGCTGCCGCAAAGTGGCGTGTATGGGTGGACCAGGTGGTCAACATGATTTCTGTAGTGAGCCGCCACAGACTGTTGTTGCAAAATGGCTTGAATGAAAAAGGGGCGGGGGGTTAACCCTAGCCCCAGTGATACGCCATTCACTAAAACGTTGATATGCCCAAATTACTGCTGTTCGCTAAGACGTCATTCACCCGTGTGATATGTACCCTTTTTTCAGTCTCCCTTGGCAAATGAAACGACCTGGTGAGAGCCCAGTGCGCCAGAAATCTCACAGACCATGTTTTGACTATGTGCTTAGGCTTAGGGGACGTCGGTTCACAGGGAAATTTGATCTTTTCTTTTATCTTTTGATCCAGGTAACATTATGTTCTCTTACTTTCGCGTTCTAACCCAACCACTATTGCGTCACATTCGAACAAAGTTTCAGCAACTTCCTGCAATGCATAATTCATTTACGCGGGCCAAAAAACTAGTCTTTTTTCTCTCACAAGCACTGTTAATATGCTGGAACCTTGAAACTATAGTACCTGACTTCTGTGGTCAAACGACAGACAGACCTCTGCCATGGCCGTGAAATAGCTGATGTCCAAGGACAGCGGCGGGAACTCGCTGGTCGGGGCCACGCCGTCCACGACAGTTCCCCAGTTGGGTACGGAAGTGCTGCAGCACAGAAGGCTGAGCACCCAGCCGCTGGCAAGGGTGATCACCAGGTCCCACAGGACACTCCCGCAGACCACCTGGTCGGCGAGCATCCAAAGGGCTCGCCAGACGGCCACCACAGAGTAGGTGGCGCACAGGTTCCACATGCCTTCCAGGAGCAGTCCCCAGAACTGGCCCGAGATCGGGACGGGAGTGAACATTAAGCCGCGTGGTCGCCCCACTGACACATCACACAAAGACAGTCTGCAGAAACTGTCTGTGTAGACACTGTCTCTGCTCCTTTCTTGCATGATGGTCACATTGGCCGTACAAAAGCTATCTGCAGACATGTTCGAAACATTCACATGTATGAAGCTTCGAACAGGCTTGAGGCATAACTACCAATAATTCTGTCGTCATGTCTGTAGCCAACACCTTTTTTTTTTTGTACGATATATGGATAAATGGGCAGTGTGACTGTGGCTTTAGGGCTGGGTGAAGAGCGATAAAGACCTGACTTGCTCGCTCGGAGGAATCTTTCTTACGTCGGCCTTGAGAGTCTCTCCCACCTATACACATTTCCAGCGCTTGTCTCCCTCACTGTTGCTCGCTCGGAGGAATCTTTCTGACACCGGCTTTGAGAGTCCCTCCCACCTTTCCAGCGCTTGTCTCCCCGACTGTTGCTCTCTGGGAGCAATCTTTCTTATGCCGGCCTTGAGAGTCCCTCCCACTTATTCACCTTTCCCAGCGCTTGTCTCCCCGACTGTTGCTCGCTGGGAGAAATCTTTTTTATGCCGGCCTTGAGAGTCCCTCCCACCTATACACCTTTCCAGCGCTGGTCTCCCAGACGTAAAATGCCAAGTCACCGAGTCGTGAACGAGTGTTCCGCGGCCCGGTAGACAAAGATAGCAGCTTGCAGGAGGCGAATATTGGAATGTGTCCATAGTCACAGGGAGCTTGAGAACGACAGGGAGGCCCTTCAGTTGTTCCACCTCCGGTGCTGGCTTCCCACCTTCGATAACGCTTACGCGTCTTGTGGCCCTCGAGTATGCACGCGCAGCCAAAGCGCCAGAGACGGCAACGGGCGCGTGTTGGAGACCGGTCATTTGAAAGAGACGCCCTGCCGTTCTCATTCTGCCGGTGACTGTGGTGTTTGAATACGAGGACATGGTAGTCCATGGTACTTCCGTAAACGCTCTCGGAACTTCGTCGGCGTGAGTTCTAGCCCGTGCTTGCATTCAAAAGTGTGATTTCGGAGATTGTGTCATCCTTTTGGTGTACTATCTGCACAGTATTCACCAACCTTCCACCGACTGAACGCCCATATAAGTTTCAGGACATCTTTTTACGCAAGGGAAGGGTACTTCCCCGGACTATGAGCTGCGTCACTCAGTCTCACCGCTTGCTACGCCTCCGATTCCCTACATACTCCGTTAGTATCTCTCTATCTCTCAGAGCTGAGAAACATGGCAGCTAAGCTTTGCGTTCGAACTCGTGCGTCTTTAAAGAGTGGCGTGGCGGGCTGTGCACGCTCATTTTCTCAGAGGAAAATATTGGCATTTGCAAGTTACAGCCTTGTTTATGCAAATGTCTTTCCCGGACATTTTCAGTGGCCTAAGGCTAACTTATTTTCTGACTTTGGGGTTTGCATTTACTTTTATGTGATGTTCGTATAACCTTAGAACGATTACGTCAAAATTAATCGTTTGATTACAGGTACCATATCTCTAGCTGTGAACTTTTTCTCTCGGTGACCAAGCCATTCTTGCCCTGGTACAAAATATTTCTTCTAAGGAAACGACACATTTGACTGCACCTGAAAGAGGATGAGGTTTGCATTGAGAACACATAGCTAATGGTAACATATACCGATCTAACGCCCAGTGAAACGATCCGCCATTGCGACTAGGTTTGAAAACCGGATGCCCCGGATCAAACGGGGATTAAAGCGGGAGAGCACCTGATTCAGACTGGTGATCACTGGATCCGAAGCTTTTCCCTCGGGGTGTCCGACTTGCGTCCTAAAAATGGTGCCTTGAACGCGTCTCAAGAAGGTAGGGCGAGGGAAAGGAAGGCTGGGGAGGAGGAAGCAGACAAAGCTGGAGAATAGAAAGGGAAACCTCTTCCTCTCGTTAGCGTTCCGTCTAATTCCCCTCCCTGGCTTTCCTTTCCCTCGCCATACCTTCTTGAGACACGTTCTATAGTGTTTTTAACGCGGTCGAAAAAAAAAAGGTCCTTGATTTTTTGTTGATGTCATAGTGTCATGTGGTTGCCTGCCGCGACCCTCCTTAGCAGTGGTACAGCAGCGAAGGCGGATGCGGCAGACCGGGACGCCTGTTCTCCTAAGGGTCGCTCTTCAACTTGACAGTCCACGGAAGCTTCGACACTCAGGAGTTGGGACACCGCGACGACAGCGACACTGGCCTTCGCTTGCCTTTTTCGCCAGCATTACCACCATCAACCACGAAAATTGTGGCATAGCGTGACACGCCAGCCCCAGTGACGTAATTTGTTGCCACTTCGGGACCGCCTTGGTGCGGGGTGGATGAGAGCGTGCGGCAACATCAGAGTGCCGAGCTCTGACAAGAAGGATGCTGGGTAGACGTATATAAAGAGTAGCTGCCTTTGTCTCTGGCCACTGTCTCCCTCCAATTAGAGCGAACTAGAGCATCATCTGTCTGGCGTTCAGCGTTCGGCTTTCGAACTCCAGACTTTGCGTTCGCGTTCGAACGCCAGACCCAGCGCAAGGAGCGAACGACGCTCCTGCTTCCTCTAGGTGAAGGGGACAGTGGGGAGAGAGACAAAGGCAGCTAGCCTGTGCGTGTACCTACTACCCTTTCAACCAGGGCTCGGCACGCTGACGTCACGTCGCGCCCTACTCTCCTCTGTTTTAGTTGTTGTTGTTTTTTTTTTTTTGTTTTTTTTTATTTATTATTACGGTAACCACAGTATTTGAAGGTAGATTTAACTGTAGTTTTAGCTTAGATGGTCGCAAAGATTCGCGCTATGACCACGAAACACAGAGTCGAGCTCGGAGTGCCCTTTGCATCGACCCTCACCTGAGTGTTTCCCGTCTTGTGAGCGTGGGCATGTATCTGCCGCACGGAACCTTCGGCGAGGAAGAGGCCGACGGTCGTGACGAAGCCCGACGAGAGAGATGTGGTTGCGGACGTCAGGGGACTGTCCGGGATCTGAAGCCGATCCAGGAGGGTCCACAGGCCTCTCCAGAGGGTGACCACGAGTGATCCGATGACCACGGTCGAGAAGCAGCAATCCATCAGGTACGTCCCCACGCCGTCTTCAGGCTAGAAGGCGTTGAACAGAACCGGGTAGCGTATTGAATTTCCTCGCGGAGTAAAACCTTGGGGCGAATCCAGCGCCCTGATTGATCTATTTGAACGTCCCGCTCTTTAGGAAGCAGCAGACGACCATGGCCGTTCGTGTGCTCGAATGTGGCGTTGACGCGACGTACTAACTAGTGCCAGTGTTGGGTGAAAGACATCTAAAAAGTACAAACTAAATGAGAGGTGATGTGCTTCAAGTAAAGTAGTAAGTACAATTGGTGCATCATTGCCCTTGAAATAAAGTAATACAAGTACATTGTACCCTAGACTAAAGTACAAGAACATTTAACAAACTATTTCATGGTGCGCTTGCGTTCGCCTTTACGGCGATTTATTAACAGGTATGCATTGCCCCATAGTACTCGAAGTTGCATTACTTACTTCGGAAATGGCGGTGAATATTGGATAAAGTCAAGTGACCACAAACATTTAGACGTTATCTTCTGTCGTCCTTTTCTTCAACTTGAAAGTTTCTTGATTTTTCCGCACCACAGTCTTAAGTGTTACATTATGTTTATTTGTCCTCTCCTAATATTTTACCTCCTCGCACTGACCGAGCGAGAAGGAGAGTTTGAAAAGTCACGGGAAAGCCACACCCAGAACAAACGGATCAATGTGTCGTCTGCTCGTGTTTCTGATGAGAGTAGAATATCCCTTCCAGTATTTCTTCAAAGTTGACAAAACATCATTTTACGATAAAAAGTTTTACGGGACCGAACATGGGAAATGTACCTTGAAGTCGGGAGTTGTACTTCCCTTAGAATGTACCAGGAAAAAAATACTTTGAATAAAGTACAAGTACACACCCAGAGAATGTACTTTATGTAACGTACAAAGGGTGGCGGTGACACAGCAGCTGGCAACAATAGAGAGTTTTCGTAGACCGCGTTTCCCCCTCCGTAAGCCCTCCGGAACGAAGAAGCCACTGCTGCGCCTGCGCGCCGATGGCCTTGACCGTTGAGTTCCGGGTATCGAAGCAGGTTGCGAAGAGCGCAGTGCGACGGCGAAAACGATCGATGTACGAAAACTCCGTATTATTTATTCTTTATTTATTTACATTGTACCTACATCGCCCTGTGGGCATTATTGTAGGGGGTTTAAGATAACGCTATGGCAAGTGGAAAAAGAAAACGTCATTATCATCAAAGACAATATCTTCCGGGAGGTCGTTCCACACTCTCGCGGTTTTGACAAAAAAAAAAATGAATTAGCAAAACTGTCAGTCGTATGAGTGGGTACAGCAACCTTTTTTTTAAAATGATCGCAACGGGAGGAGACGTAGGATGGCTCCATAAGATAGACGGCTTTATAAATTCCTGTTGTGAAAAACACAGTGGAAAAAGTTTAGTCTTAGTTTCCTTTTTTTTTTTTTTTTACATGCGAGTGTTTCTCATTCCAGCGTAGCTTTCATATCTGTAACTGTAGCATAAGGGTCGTAGTTGTTGGGTACAAAGTGCGCGGCCTGATTTTGAATTTTTTCTAGTTTATTTAAGGGTTCCACACAACGCACGCGTAAAAGGATATTTCGTGCCCAAGAGAAATAAACTGTTTCTTTAACGTTTCGTGACGCGGATCTAAAATTTCGGCATATAAAATAAATCATTTCAGTAGCCTTTTTCGAGTGTACGTTCTATAGGGTTGTTATATATTTTAGGGAATCTGCAAACGCACTCGAACACAGTACATAAAACGTAACCGATGATTAGGTAGCTTTGAAAATCGTGCAGCTTGCTTCTCGCGAAACGAATATGTTTGCATGACTTAGGTTTAGGCTTGTTTTCCATTGATTGCACCAAGAAGATAAAATGTTTATTTCTCTTTGTAATATGGGAAGGTCGTCTGACGTGTTTATTTCCCTGTATAATATGCAGTCATCGGCGAACAGTTTAATATAAGACTGTGTATTTTCGGTGATATCACTTATGTATATAAGAAAAAGTAAAGTCTCCGAAACACTCCCTTGCGGCTCACCTGACGTAACTCGAGTTGATGTAAATATAGCACCGTATGGGACAACACGCTGCTCTCAACCTTCTAAATTATTTCGTATCCAGTTCAGGACGTTTGGATCTAGGTTTAGCGAAGACAAAGCAAAGTCTAGGAACACGCAATCGATATATTTCCTGCTGTCTAGTGATCTGAATATCTGATGATAAAATTCTTCCAGCTGTGTGTTGCACGAGTAACCGCTTCGAAAACCATGCTGTGAAAGGGAAAAGAAGTGTATCGAATCCAGGAATCAGTAAAGGTTACGATAAATAATGTGCTCAAGCAACTTACACGAGATCTAGGGCGACAATTTTCAACACTGGCTTTTAAACCAGATTTAAAAACAGGGGCGACCTTTGCCATCTTCCAATCCATTGGAATCATCCCTGTCTTTAAAGATTCCCTGAATATATGAAAAAAGAAAAGATAACGCTCTATCCGTTATCTTTTCTTTGCCGTCGGGTCCAACGGCCCGGCCGGAGTTCGTCCAGTGGCTTTGATGGTATAGGGCCGGCCCTTTCTGATACTATGATTGTGCAAATTTGTGACAATTTCTGTTTACGTCACCTGCAAGTGAGCTGTCGCTTCTCTGAAGTTGTCCTAAAGGTTCTCAAGCTCGGACACCATGATTGCTTTATACTCAACGACGTTTCTTGGCATTGCACGGAAGAGGAGGAAAGCCCACACACAACTTTATTCAGCGCTCAAAATGGGAGAGGGAACGCGTGCCTGTACCCTCCACTGCATTGCCAAGAAAAGTTGTCGCCGGCTATAGTGAAGGACCCCCCCCCCCCCCCCCCCCCCCCACACCAGTTCGGATACCATGAGTGTTCTGCTAGCCGTGACACTTTCTTCTACTAAGCTGTGTCACGTCATCTGGAAGAGGGCTGCCGCTTCTTTGAAGTTACCCTGTAGCTTCTCAAGCTCGGACATTATAATTGTCTGAGTAGCAGAACGTTCCCTAGTTCGGATACCATGAGTGTCCTCCTAGTAGGAAGCTCGCTCCATAATGCAGTGGTATCATATCATCTGTAAGTAAGCTGCGATCATCTCTAAAGTTACCTTCCTGCGGAACCGGGTCTCAGCCTTGAAGCAGTCTGGCGCCTCGTCGATGACAAGCATCAGAGGCGGCGCCTGAGCAGCGTTACGAAGCCCCCTGCACAAAAGGAGTGCCCCTATTCCGACGAGGAGAGCTCCCAGCGCTGACCACGGGCTCTTGCCCGTGTACACGTCTTCAACGAGCCATGTACCCCGCCAGGCACTTATAGAGGCCGCGCCGTAGATGAACTGGTGCAGTCGGAACACCACCTAAACAGAAGATAAACACGTGCACGCGCATATGAGTGGTTTAAGGAAACTACAATACTGACACTAAGTCCTTCTGATCATCTTGCCGCTCCGCAGTCAATGCGGTTGCAGCATCAGCCAATAATAACGCCGAACAACGAATCACAGAGCAAGAAGCGTGGACATAATAAGTTATGGCCTGCGTTTTCTACTGCTCTCAGTGATTACAGAATGTTGGGTTTGGTTCCGGTTCCTTCCCCCTAGAGGGGCACGGAAGGGCGCCACGAGAGCGCACGACACGAGAGCGCCGACGGGAGAGCGCACGACAGCAGCGCGCTGCGACACGAGAGCGCGTGCCATTAGAGCGCGCATCACGAGAGCGCACTTGCGCGCCTTGGGAATGATCGATATTGGAGGGCTTTGTGCTTTGTGGATGTTATCTTCGGTTATCGCTGTTCAAAAATGGTGGACGTTGGAGGAACCAATGTATACGGTAAAATATGTTAGGCCATGGACTAAAAGTCTGTAATTACCCCTTGAACTTATTGCTGAATGGTTCATGTTGCAAGTGCAAGTACAGCTGTCTAGTAGCGTGGTTGGTAAAGGGTTCCGAAAGAAATTTCCCCAGAAAAAATGTTCCCGGAAAAAAGGGTCCAGGTGTAAAATAGGAACAAATATCACCGAAGGGTTCTCTATCGCTGGGTGTCCCCGATTAATGGCCTCTGGGGGGTTCGGTCGTTGCCCGGTTCAAATGGCCTGACCCACCTGGAGGTAGAAAGGAAGGCTAAATACCACTCTGAACGTGAAACCAGAGGTTGGGAGGCATGGTCAGTCACAGCCTCCCAACAGTACAGGCTATCGACGCCTTGCGCTCCGAGGTATCGACCGCGACCATGAGGATGTCATAGGACCGAGTCGGTGCTCCCCCCAAGAGGAGGTGCAAGTCGACACCCGTTGAAATGCAACGCCGTCTTGCAACGCCGCAACGCCGTGTGAAGTTAACCTTTATAGCACATCCAGCCAGAATGCGATTATTATGTTGTGTTCACTTCGAGTTTGCGAAAACTGTATTTTTTCCCACAGGTCCGAGTGCTCAACCAATAAAATGACGTAAATCGTTTGATCAGAAAAAAAACATGCGTTTGAAGACTCCAATTTCGATCATTCCTAAGGCGCGCACATGCGCTCTCGTGACGCGCGCTCTAATGGCACTCCTTCTGGTGTCGCGGCGTTCTCCCGTCGTGCGCTCTGGTGTCGCGGCGCTCTCGTGCCGTGCGCTCTCGTGTCGTGCAGCCGAGGAGCACCCCGATTTCTTATTACGTTAGCTGACTTCCATTGTTATCTTCATGGAAATGCTACTATAGGTATTGAAAAACGAAGGAACGCAGGGCCTAGCACGTCCCGAAAACCTTATTATCGCTACACGGTCTGTCGGACTGCATGCAACGTTGACCGATAAGAATGCCGATGAACGAATCACGAAGAAGCATGAATCTAACAGGCAGAGCAATGGCTCGTTCGGTCAAACCCAGGTGCTCTCTGGGTCCAGAACACGTCCCAGCGGGCTTTCAGAAATGGCAGGTTTACGATGTGTCAAGCGAGCGTGGGCATGCAGTTAACGTCTCTCAGTGCATTTTGTGGCGTAGCTTTGCTCTACGAGTAGCAGAAAATGAAGAGAGAGGAATTCTTTAAAGAAATATCGAAGAAATTTTTCCCCTCTCCTTACTGGCGCACATTGTTTAATTCTTGTAATCGTTGAAGCCAGTTTTTCGTTAGATTGTGCCAGTTACTTCGAAAATGATAGATTGTACTGAACGTATGCTGTCACGCAGACACTGAGGCTTGACGCATTTGTCGCCATACTACAGCGGACACGCCATTTTAACGCAGAATCTGGGCGGTAAAATATAATTATCTCTTTGATCAAGTAAATCCGGGTTACTTTATTTAAATCTGACTTATTTTATTTAAATCATACTTTATTTAAATCGGAACAAGTCTAAGTATATCTAGCCAGGAAAACGTTATTATTTATCACAAGATGCATTTTTAAACATTGACGATTGATTGATCAATCTGTCCGATCACTGAAAACAAGGCGGAAAAAATAATTATTCCAAATTTAAGCTTTGAAGTACTGTTTAATGAACAACTTTCTCTTAACGGAAGCCGCCATACAAAGTTCTTTACATTTCTAATTTAAAAAAAAAAAAAAAAAAACTTTTTTTTTGCGTTTTTATTCGCTGGCAATATGACCTTATTTCTCTTGTTTTCTCTTTCGTATTCTGATTTTGCTTGTACTATTAGAACATCACATAACTCACGAACCAAGCGGAAGGTAGAAAGAAAGCTGGTTGTGAATTACTTACAAGAGCGCCACTTTTTGTTCGTGTTTAGACCGCTGTAATTCTTTCATGTTCGGCGATTTATTTATGCAAATACGAAGCAAATGCACATAGCATCGAATGATAGAAAAACGGTAACAAAAGACATAATTTAAGAATCTTTTTTTTTTTTTTTTTGCGGAGGAGGTTTGATTAGCGTGATATCCTTATAGTGAACCGGGTGTGGTTTAAATCACGATAAACGTATATCATCTTGATTTTTATTCTCCAACCTGCGCAGAATACACTCCGCAGTTCCAGTACATGCTTATAATAGGAGCGGTAGAAATCTCGACTCACGGTGAGGTTCGGCCTAAAGCCACTAAAAAGTGTGGTGTCTGGCGTCCTAACCCGCCCATACGTCCAAAGGGGTCCCGAAGTGGCAACAAATGACGTCACTGAAGCTTGAGTGTCGCGCTGTCGGATGTCGCGATCCTGGCGGTTGGTGGTAGATACGCTGGCAAAAAGCGCAGGGAAAGCGAGTGTCGCTGTCGTCGTGGCGTCCCAACTCCTGTCTGCCGAAGCTTCAGTGGACTGCCAGACTGGAGAGCGATCTGCAGCGGAACAGGCGTCTGCCACACACACCACAGCTGTTGGGACGCCGCCAGGATCGCGACCGCCGGCGGCATGACACTCCTATGACGTTACCAGGCGGATAACGGGAGACCGCTTTTTTTGGATGCACTAAACAAACCAGTTGGAGACGAGTTCCTGGCATCATAGTATATACGCATTCTACTTCCCGATTGCGTTGAGGGCGCCTCGGCGATCGTTACACTTGAAAAAAGCTACTTCCCGAGCATTAGATGCGGTGTCGGGAAGCTCAGGCAACATCGTTTCGCACTGGCGGATTTTTTTTTATTTTTTTTTATTTTGCATTTGTAATAAATGGGAAAAAAAAAAAAAACGCTTTTTGCGATTCTACATTGAGCGTTAGATGACTTCAAGCGTCAAGAAGGCTGGAGTGTCGTCACTCCGAAGCTCGAGACCTGGAGAGTAGCTATAGAAATGCTCGAACCCAGTTTTGCCGTCGGGTGGCGCTAGTCATTTCGAGAATACTGGAATGCGTGCGCGTATGCAATCGTTCGTGCCTGGTGCACTCATTGCCCTTCCACAGCGGACACGCCGTGACACCAGTTTAGCGCAAACTACATCCCCTGCATTGTTTTGTTGTTCTTTTTTTTTTTTTCTTCTTTCTTTTAGCTTTGGAGTAGGAATTTTAAGAATCTTGACTCACTGCATCACGCGGCTCGTACATCATAAAACAAAATGCAACATGTTCGCTGCAAACGTGGTGACAGAATTGTAGCAAGGTGGTGAGTTGGGCGAGTCGGTATGCTTCTCCTGTCTGTTTTCTTCTACGGGATATTTGTCTCCTGCGCGCTTTTTATCACAATGTTCGATGACGCAATTATCTGCAAACACGGCCCAATCATGCTCGAATCATGTTTCATTTGTGCATACGTATGTCCCGCACTTGTCTGCAGTTAGTTATTTATGACTAATGTCACAGGAGCGTCACACAAGGAAGAAACACGGACTGTGTCTGCAGTCTGTCTTTTGTACGATGTGCAGGCGACCTCGCTTTAAAGGCCGGCGACCATACTCGAGATTCTGCAAGGCAGAAGATCCTCCTCGCCATGGGGGAGGAGGAAACAGGCAACGGTTGACAGCGTAGAAGGGGGGGAGGGGAGGAGGAACCGGGGAAAAAGTGGAAAGCGGGAATTGGTCGTCGGTCTTGAGCTTTAACTAACGGAGAAACGACGCACTCACTTTGACAGATTTGGGGTAGCGCCGAGCCAGCAGCGCGAAGGGTTCCTGGAGCGCCGTGAGGGCGAAGGCCACGGACCATCCGGCGCACGCGGTGGCCCATCCGCTCAGGGCCGGCTGATCCGGCAGGACCAGGTCGTCGAGGAGGTTCCACAGACCGCGCCAGTACGCCACAACCAGCGGTGCCACGACGAATAGGCACACGCAACGGTCCAGGAACGCGCGGAGCTCGACCATAGGGAGCCCGTTACGGACGGGCTCTTCGGAGCGTCCGGTACATGCGTGGACGCGGCTGCACGTTACCGCATTGCGAGAGCAGGGGACGGGCCGTTGGGCCTTGTCCGTGTCTCGGTCACATCCTCATTGTCCGCGCACGCTCGCGCGTCGATGATCATCTGGCCTGTCCGTTCGGTTGTTGCTTTGTTTTTGTTTTTCTTGCGCCCCTTCGACGAACGGGGTGCTCGTCGCTTTGGCTAGGTGGTGCGCGCGGCTGGGGGCGGGCGTGGCCGGTTACCTTGGTTCTTGGAGAGGGACGCTGCGCATGGAGAGAGGCAAGAGGAAGAAAGTTTCAGCGGCGGACGGCAATGACTTCGGCTTCCTTAAAAAACGGCAAAGCAGGAATATTTTTTTTTTTCAGTGGGCCATGGAATGGGGGTTTTCTCTCGCTTCCTCTTAGCAGGTAACGACATTACATAAGACAATTGGTTTGCATCTAGAACACTAGAACATCCCTGGAACGTCACTTAATTTCAGTTTGGTCGCGGTGGTTTGAGAGAGTGAACACCTTTTCGTGTAGGTCTTCTATTGTCGCTATTCAACTGCTCCTTTTATTTTAGCGTGACGTAAACTCTCGTTGAACACTGGGCAAGTGATATTTCCTTCTATTATTTAAACCCAAGATTGCGGTGATGTGCTGAAACGTTCCCCTTCGGTGTCTTTTCTCCAAATCCAGAGTCTCGGTTTGGGTTTTTGTTTTCCTCACCCAGCCTCTGGAGTTTAAATGATATGATGAACTACCCTCAGCTCGCCTGCGCACTTGCTCTCTTTTTGTTAAGATAATACTTAGCGAATTGTTAAAAATCGTCGGAGTTGTCTAAAACATGTCAACTTTTAACTTTAAAAAAGTACGTGAATTTTTTTGGCAGCATTTAGTCAATATAATTATAAATCGTGTATGGAACGTCGAGCTAAGACGCCCCGAAATGAAGATGTGATTAAGATAAATTCATACTACCCTAAATACGCGGCTGCACAAAACCGTGAATACTTAAATAATGAAGGAGACTGCCTAACAACAAATGCGTTGGAACCGGACATCCTTCCTAGCCGTGGTATCCCGATCACCGATCAGGTTGTATAGACTGACCAAGTGATTGCAGCTAACATATGGTTTTCGAATACTTCAGGTGTCTATCGAATGTGTATATAGACAGAATGCATAAAGTGCCCTTATATGCCGGATGTTTCAGCGAAGACTTTAAGAAATTTCTAAAAAAAGGGTGTTTGAGAAAAAAAATAATAGCTATTTTTAGGAACTAGCGGGCACGCGGGATGTCAGGGATTGAGGAAGACACTGTAATTATATATAACAATCCGATATTTACTAATTCCGTGTTTAAGTAGTGAAAATAAACACATGGTTTTATTTAAAAAATGAAAGCCGTTTACAACTCCCTGTAACGCCGAATTGGAGCGCAGCTTTTGAGGAGGAGGAGGGAAGAGTACTGAGGGGAGGGTATATTCCTCCTCCCTCGTGATCCCGCCTGCTACTCCTGAACGAAAGGGCTCCGGTTCGAAGCCGGCCGAGGGACAAAAGATAAGTCTTTTAAAATCATTTTTCGGAGTAATGAAAATTCGGATTCGTCCCCCCTGCTCATCCTCCCTGCTCCCCTCCTTTCTCCTCCTCCCCTCACGGGGGTCACTTGATCTCGGGGAGGGGGGGGGGGGGGGGGAACGTGACCCCCGTGAGGGGAGGAGGAGAAAGGAGGGGATCACGTGACCTGGGGTCACGCGACCTCGCGGTTACGGCGACACCGCTCAAGCCGGAAACGGGCACCTAAGAGCTGCGCTCTAAAACTTGCTGAGCGTCATCGAAAACCCCTGTATGAGTCACTTGCTTTCCCGAGCAGCTTTAAAGCTTTAAACGGGAGGGGGGGGGGGGGGGGGGGGCTTGAGCGCCCGAGCCCCCCGCCCTGTTGCCTGCGCCCATGAGGGCGCAGTCGGCGCGTCAACCCTGTGAACTAAGGAGTGCATAGTAAATGTACAACTAGTACAACTAACTAGCACCGCTGGAGGACGGGTGGGACAGGAAAAGTGGGTTTGATCCTACGTGACTTCGGCCCAAGGTCTCAACCCTGTCCCCCAGGGGGTTCGATGTTGGGGTAACTCCGGCAAGGTTTGGCCAAAGGAAACTATCAAAAAAAGAGCTGCGTGTTTGTTTGTTTTTCTTCGATTTTTTACGGTCATTTTGGCGACATCCCACACTGCCTGCCACACTGATAGTTGTAAAAATGCGGAGGGGGAGGAAATTGGCTTTGTCGGGCGGGACAGATGGGTCGTGTTTTGGTTTTCAGGGCATAGGGGAGCACGCTAGAACCTTTAATAAAAGGGCACCCGTTAACATTCACTCCCCATTTGTATGCTTATTCTATACTTTGCGAAGATATTTTTTTTATAAAAGTTCAAAATCAGTATATTTTTAGTGTATTACTACATTTAACCTGGGTTGAGCAATTCTACTTCAGAATTTATCAATTATTGTAAACGAAGGATCAGCGTCCTGGGGTAAGGGGAGGGCTACTATGCATAATATTTACCTCAACCTTGCGTGAAACGTCTCGCAGATACTCCTTCTTGTTGCAAGGGGACCTCGCGAGCCCCGCGGCGGACCTGAGGCCAGATTCTCAAAGCGAACTTACGACGAAAAAAATGCGTACGACAAATTTGAGAGAAAATCCGTATTCTCGAAACGAAATTGTCGTAACTTTTGCGCAGGTTACGACAAAATCCTACGACAGCTCCGAAGCTGTCTTACGCACTTTCTACGATCAAATTAACATGGCCGACAACGTCGCTCAGTTGCTCGGTCGCGACGACCCAACGGACATTTATTTTTCTGCCTGCTCTTCTTGCGCGTCCCGACTTCAAGCAGCAAGAAAAAAATGAAGAAGTACTTGAAACCGACCACGACGAACATGAACGCTGGATCCAGACACCCGGAAAAGGCAACAAAGGCGACGATCCCACCGACCAAGCGAGCTCGGCAGAATATATAGGCCTAGCAGGCACTCCGACGTGACCCGTTCCGGCGCAGCATTGCTCAGACGGTCCTTGGCCAAGACCGTCTGCCCACGACCGGCTGGCTTGCTGAATGGAATATGCCCGCGCGACCCTTGTGGACCCTCCCCGTATGAATAGTTTGATAGCTGAACTAAATTTCAGAGGTCAACCGATTCCCCTTATCATCTCGATCACCTTGTTTTCCGAGGCAGCGGTGACGAAAGCGGTCGTCGAAAAGGGACTCCTCGATTCTATCTCCTTGTTTTGTGTGATATAGAGCTCAAATAAACGCCGTATGGATTACCTTCGCAACACGGTATGTTCACTTTGTTATTAGTATGCCATTTTTAACTGTCGAGCTGTATCAGTTTGTGGGAGCTACGCGATGCCGGTCCAACCTTTCTTTGCCGAGTGTCACGTCAGTATCGAGTTGCAATCGTAGAAGATCGGTCCCGAAGCGCTTACCGAAACGCAGTCTGAATCCAGCACTTCGATCAAACGCACGCGTCCGCTCCGAGTGTGAACAGGTATTTGCGTGACTCTTGCTGACACTCTCGTAGTTCAAACGTATCTTTTTTAACGTCGGCTCACTCCTGCATTTCCGAGCACGCGAGAAACGCCGCGGCGGTTTGTTTCCTTCTACGTCGCTTTGCAAACGACTGGCACGGGGCTTTTACCAACGATGACAGTCGTGTTGACTTCGTAGCGATCGAGTTTGTAGCAGTCAACGAAGCGTTTAAATCCTGTTAGCGTCGATATACCACTGCACGGACACGAACCCCAGACAAGCGGTGGTGGAAAGGTCGCCCGCGTTTATGAGAATCAGCTTGAACACTACACATTTACACACAGACAGGACAGGACATACACGGAGCTGTCTATCAACGAGTGGTTAGCCTGTGTTTGTTATTAAAAATCCACGTGCTCCGAACTATGCCTAGCTCTCTAATTGGTTGTTCGTTTTGCCGAAGACGCCGTTGCCATAGCAACAGCACCGGAAGTCATCGTTTCTCCGTAAGAGGTCGTAACTTTCCTCCTCTCACTTAAGAACGCGTTTGTGAATACCGTTCTCGCCTCATCTTACGATGATCGTAACTTTACGAACTTCGTAGCTAAGTTGTCGTAGGTAAGAGGTTCTTTATGAATCTGGCCTCTGGTTTCCGTGAGCGATTCGTGTTCTCCGTGCAGGTAGGAACCACAGCTGCTCCCACTTTCGTTCGGCACGACTCCGGAGCAATGATTTCGTCGATCGAGTCGGCTCTATTAGCCATCTGCGCGCGTAAATGTCCTTGTGCCTTTATAAAGCTCCGACGTGGTAGGGACGGGGAGAAAAGCTCGATTCATTTCCGTCTGGCGCTCGGGCTGTTTCTTCCCCAGATGCTGTACGGGGTGGTTCACAAGAACGCCGGCTCAAAATCGGCCGAAAACCCCAGCAAATTATTCTTCTCACCGATATCTTAAGAAACGCAGGGGGCGTGGCGAGTCGCGGGCATCTCATTATAACTCCTCGGTCAATCAGATAGCGACATTGGCTGATAAGAACGTGAAACAACTAATCACGGAAATTGAACTTAAAAGGCCACGTGTCAGTAATTATGTTTGAAAGCATACGTTTCAACGTATATTAAATTTAAAAAAAAAAACAATCATAAAAAAATATATATAATCATAATCGTAATCATAATCATAATGTTTTCATTCTGTGCCCATAGACAACGGGTATAGGTCTGTAATGTGGCACGATAGAAAGTGATACATATATAAAACACGCTCAAATATAAGTGACGAATATGGACTTCATCAAAAATCGCCTTGTCCGCAATTCCAACTTCGTCTGCTGGGCTGCGGAACGCCTTCTGAGCATGCGCTGTTGACCTGTTGCGCGGTATATCGAACGCCGCGCAACTAAAGATGGCATAATTCGCTGTCATTATGCCATTGTAAAGGCATTGTCATTATACCGAAGTTCGGTATAATTCGTTATTAAACGAATTATGCCGAACTTGATTGTTTTTTCTCTAAATATGTTACATTGCATTACCGATACGTCATTAAGATTTTTTTTTTTTTTTCTTTTTGTGCGATGCGTATTTTTTACGGGAACGATTTGGTCAGCGTTCCGGGAAGCAGCCCCGTGACGACGCACGTTTGGCGCTGGCTCGAGTGGCTTTACATCCTGGTCGGAACCCGCATCGAAGACAAATGCGCAAGGAACGCACGGGCATACCGCTGGAACTCGGAGAACGCATAAGCGCCCCAGAGCTCTCCCTGTACTCGTATTACGCCGAGCCAACGCCACCCACTGATCTCTATGACAACTGCTGGATCGCGCTTCCTCGCTTCGAGTCCATTGCGCGATTAAGGCCACCGGTCGGGCCATCTTACGAGATCCGCTGAAGCGTTGTCAAGGCGGCGGTCACGTGACCTTTGCCTCTGTTTTCACGTGACCTACACATGGTAACCATGGTAACTGTCTAGGCTTCACAGCGCTAGAGCATATCTCGTAAGATGGCCGACGGTGGCCTCATTTGCGGTGCGGGGAAGCGAGATCCAGCAATTGTCAGAGATCAGTGACGCCACCCCTCAACAGGCGAGCGCAAACACGAACCCTCGTGTGACACCATATTACACCCAGTTTCTTCGAGGACGTCCCGGCCGGCTACCCCTCCACTATGCCTCTGGGACTGAACCAACAACATCCACACATCACGCAACCTCCTCCATTCCGCTCTCCCTGTCCACCGACGCCCTCGGAGCTGTAGAGAGAGTGGGCCAACCCTCCCAGGGAGCTTAAGTTCTGGCCCCTTCTCGCCCAACACATCAAAATCCTGCTCGGTGAAGAGCGGTAGACTATCGCAACGGATGCGGAAGTAAAAAAAAAGTAAACGGTTTCTTCTCTCTCCACAGGATCACGGCGTTTTTTGCGGCCGCACTCGAGGCTAATTCACATAGCACTGTTTTCTTACTTTCCGTATACAGTATATAAGTGACAGAAACATTCCTGTCTCGAATGTCGCGTACTAGGACATCTTAAACGTTATGTTAGGTTACAAAAGCTTTGAGTAAGCTGTACAGGTCACCGGGACATCTGAGCTTGATATTAAGCATGGTCTAACGGTTCAAGGAGATTATCTCCTTGAACTGTTAGCCACACTTAATAGGAATCAGAGATGTTCCAGTGATACGTAAGTTTTCCTAACGTAGCATAGCGTTAGAAAACGGCGCTGTGTAGACTAAAATGGGAACCAGCCCTTAGAGTAAAACGGGGAATAGTGCCTCCCGACTCTGGACACACGCGCGGCGAATGGCTCCCGCAGACGAAGACAGCCACGGCGCATGATCGGAATGCGTGTCACACAGCCAGGGGCCCTAAGCGGGGCACTTGGCGAAAACGTCGGCGAGGAATCTGGCGGCCGCGATTGGCCGACGCCACACTTGACCTTGGCGCCGGCCAATCGTAGCTGCCGGATTTCTCGCCGACTTTTTCGCCAAGTGTCCAGATTATAGGGCTCCAGTAGACGAAGATGGCAGCGCCCGGGAAGTGATCGACGGAATGGCGGGAGGGGACTCACGAGTGTCACGCGCGCGCCGGGTCAGCCGTCGACGTCTCTCGACGGCCTCTGGTCGCAGCGTTATCCGCACTCCAGAAAAGACAATGTCCGCGGAGGTGCAGGTGCCCTCGCCATCTGCCAGACAGCGCGAGATAAGCCGTTACGAAACGAGCAATCTCTATACCGCATATGATTTGACAAACGTATATCTATAGGTTGTCTTTCTTTTTTTTTTCACCTCGACGGCCGCGGGATGCACATATGTGCTTGGTCGACGACATGGACACGTTGAGAAACGGAGAAACACACCTCGCTTGCTCGTGGAGGGAGACTGCGCAGTGAAAGGAGGGAGACTGCGCAGTGAAAGCGTCGTGCCCGATGATGCTCGGGCACGATAGAAAACAACGCGCAATCTCTAGGGCGGCGCGTCACGTAGTGTTGCCGTGGAGATTTGTCACTTTCGCTCCCTTTGCTTCGATAGCGGTATTCCTGGAAGGTGTCTAATCGACTTTGCCTTTGTCGTTGCTGCCTCGACCTGCAACACTCCCTATCGCTTGAAGTCCGAGCGCTGCCGATGCTATGATCCGGTGCAGCCAATCAGGCGATAGCAAAAGTGCATCTTTGCGGCTCTCCTTGTCTATGTGAGTTTCCTATCTCCGGTGCAACCAATCACCCACAGAAAGTAAACGGCAGGATTGCAGCGCATTCACTACGCGTCATTGGTTTAATCAGTCACAACATAGGCACTGTGCGCCGGGTTGATGCAGCTCTGAAGCTGCTTGATTGTCTGCAAGGGAGAGTAGCTTAAAATGAATGAAACGGAGAACCGTATTCTGTCGAGTAATAGACGGACTGTCTACCAGCAAGGCACCTCCACTGCGCGTCTGTTTCACCGCAGAGCCACACAACCAGCCAATCATCGTGTTTTGCCTTAAAAGAGAAGAAAAAAAAAAATGAGCGAATTCGCGTGGTTGAAAATAGGATTTTCCGTAAAACTATGATCTGCGCAGAAAGCATTTTTCGCGTGAACGCGTATCTCTCTCCCGTAAGTCATTGGCTTATCTTCCTGTCGATCGCGGTGGTTGGTTATCCGCGTGCTCTGCGACAAAGCGAACTCGCATGTTTTTTTTTTGTTTTTTTTTTTTTTTTATAAACGGCGCACTTATTGCTCGAGTAATGAAGGTATATAATTAATTGTCTTTTTTATATCGCTGCCTCGATGTGCTACATTCCGCTTCATTCCAAGCGCAACCAACCCTATGAGCCAATGGGTTCAATCAAGCTACCCCAAAACCGCAACGCGCGTGTTAATTGTTTTGTGTTTCTATGCCTGAGTTGGCTGATCCGCTCAAGGGCGAAGTACAGGGTGCGGCCGGATTAACACATTTGGTACACCTTGCAAAAGTACAATTGCAAGCGTATACATACCTAAAATTGGGCACGCGAACGTGGTTTCCCAAAAGGTTTACTGTCTGTTTCTTTTCTTAAAGCTCAACTCGGAAATAGCGAAATTTGAAGGATGAAGGCCCTGTATTTACTATGCCTGTTTGTCGTCTGCAGACTGGTTTATGAGCTCGCTCCCTGGTGGCTTGCTGAACGATAAATCCCGAAAAACCAAGAGCAGAGGCTGGTGATGAGCAAGATAATCGCAATAACTAATACTTTGAAAACAATGACCACCTGCGAGCAAGCTCACAAAACATCTGTGAAGACAAACATCCGGTATAGGGCATGAGAAATGTATGACCGCCGTTTTTGCTTTCTTTTGCATATTTTACAACCTCTACCTTGAGCTCAAAAAAAAGAAAGATACACAAATTTTTTTGCGAAACTACGTTCGCGTGCCCAATTTCAGGCGTTTACTTTTGGAATTCGAATTTTGCGAGGCGTGTTAAATGTGTTAGTCTTCACGGCCGCACCGTGTGTGGGCCTCGTGATGTTGCATCTTTATCTCGGGCGTTCGTGTTTGTGGTGCCAGTGGCTTCCTTCACCGGCCGGAGCTCAGATAATCCAGACTATATACTTACTGCCTGTACGGGTGTGCGAATAGTGGTTCCAATCGAATAGCCCAGCATCCTTCGTAACCTTCATAGCGAAAGAGAAAGCCACGACAAGCGTAAGAGCTTGCATTTTTAACAGTAACCGTTTCAGAGCACCACGGCTGTGTCAGCATCTTGCTATTTTTGTAACGTCACGATGTCCTCTGTCATTCTGTGCTTGCTCGTCCCTCGGCTCATCCAGTTAAGCGCAGAGAGTGCGCCGTGACCTTGCGCTTTTAGTTTGTGTGCGAACATTTCTGTCCTCTATAGACCGTTCCATTAGGGTCATAGCAGAGAGGGTAAAACAAAAAAATGCACTCCCCCTCTCACCCCGCATGTCGTCCGCTCCGCCGAGAGGGCTGTAGCTAGCGTCCGGCTGGCGCGCAAACTCTGTTTAAAATCGCGTCATTTTGGAACTTTCAAGCGCAGATACGCAGATTTTGGCATGCCAGTTATCGTGTAATACTATGCTAGATAAAAAGACTCACAGGGTTTAATTGCGCTGTTACCAGCGTGCAAATAAAAAAACAAAAATTGGGAAAACTGTGTCAGATTGGCCGGTCTCTTTGGCAAAAAGTAAATTCGGTTGCTGTACCTTTTTTTACTATACAAAAGTTCGTACTGGTGTAGGCCTTTAGCGACCATGAGTGGAAGTCTGAAATAATAAATAAAACGTGCTCTCCTGCCGCAATACAAGCAGTAGTGGAGGGAAGTACAGCCGGCTGACTCAACTGCTATGTAAGTAACGGAAAAAAGATATGCTAGTTGATCATTTAGCAAAATAGAACAACAGAGAGCTATAGGCTGATATTGGAGTAGCCACAACTATTCTAAGAACGCGAACCACTTCACAACGGCAGCCACGAGCGAGAGTTCGATGTTCGATAGAGCCCGCCGATACAGCCCAAAGATGGAGAACGGCAACCTCCCGGTTTTTGTCTGCTAGCGAAGTCGGGCGCGTGCCCTCTCTCTCGTTTTACCCCGCCGAACCCGCTGAACTTCCCGGATGTGTGGAGAGGGCGCTGCGGTCGAACAAAATGGTGCCGCCCAGGGAGCGCTAAATTGAATGGTCTATACTTTGCTTCGGCTTAAGTTCAGACGCTGCCGACGCTGCGAAGTGATATGACTAATCAAGCACTGTCAACCTTACCAGAAAAGACAAAGTGCCTCGAGGCAGTATGTCTTTTCTGGTTATCATTGGCTCAGAAATAATAGGACATGTAAAGAAACATGACGAACACCTTGATGATCTCGTCAGCTCGTAGCGTCGGCTGCGTCTGGACTTAAAGGGCCCATGAAACGATTTTTGGGTTGGGATAAATCATTTTAGATTGGGATTTTACTAATAGCACATCGTTCAGTGGACCAAAAGAAAAAAGCTAGAAAGTCAAAAGCCTGACTTTCAGTGCGAAAATATGAAAACAGAGCGGACTATTTCGTACCTCCTCCCCTTCGCAACCTCTCTGCCTTCTCACTGTGATACATCCGCGGTCCCAAAAGCGCGTTATCGGGTCCAAACTGACGTCACACGCAACCGGACCTCACTTATTCCCTTCACCCCTAAGCTGACATTGTGGTGGAAGCTACGCGCTTGCCGGACCAATCAGCCGCCTCCCTTTCATCACCTGACTTCATTCTCTGCAGCCACATTTGCCACGCTCACTTGGCAAGTGTGGCTGGCCCAACGAGCACGTAGCTGCAACAGCACTGTCAGCTTCGGAATGAACGGGGTGGGGAAAGCAACTTTTGTCTGAATTTTGAGCGACGGGCTAATCTTCTAGGGGGAGAATGGATGTGTCCGGGATTACACAAACGAGAGTGCGAGCAAGAGGGGACTCCCCCTTTTCGTCTTCTTAAACTGTTTGGTGGAATGCGCGATTTATGAGTTGAGGAGGAAAGCGAAACAGGAAAAAGTTGGAAAAGCGTTTCATGACCCCTTTAAGGTGAAACGAGGGCGTTTGTGGCACCCCGTCTTTTCCACGCAGCCTTCGTCATCTTGATTGACAAACCTTCCAGTATAGGCGAAAACATCGTTTTGTTCTTGCCACAGCATTGAGAAGTGTTAACGTTTTAAGCGTGTCAGCTGCCACTATTCTTCTGGTTTGACCGTCATCATATATTTTTGCTTTATTTAGGGGAAAATATTTTATTTCTAAATCACCTGGCTGGGGACAAGTGTAAATGAAAACGGTTCTTTACTTTCTGAACTACAGTCTGCATAGCCAGCCGGTCTGCAATGGAAAATGCCGACTCAACAAAACATTTTTTTTAAAGATAGCTTTTATGTCATGCAAAGTCCGCACCTAGTACGCATTTTGACGTAAGAATTGTTTTACATATGACTCCTTGCAAAGCAAATTCCTGCTCTATGAGGGCAAGCTTGTATCGTGCTGACACAATTACCTAAAATTACCTATCATTCACAAAATAAGTCACGTCTCGCCATAATGAACCATCCTGAAAAACCTTAATCCTTGTATAGTCCGTATCTGTGCATAGTCCGCGCAGCGTACGCAACTTTTAAACGCATATAGTCAGCGGATATTTACGGAGAGCAAGTCGTCTGCATCTTGCGCAGGAGTGGCGGTTACGTCTGAACGACGCCGAGCTCTGACTGGCTTTGATTGACAAGATAGTGGGCAGACCTCAATGCTAGACGCTTTGAGGTCTACCCACTATCTTGTCAATCATCCAATTAAAGCTTGGAGTTATCAATGTAGCGCTTGTGCAAGAAGCAGACGAACTTGCGCTCCTCAAAGTCGCGTAAATACGGTACATGATCACTGCCAGCTTGAGCGTCCAGTTGTTTTCAGACTGATTAGCGGTACGTTGCGCACACATGTGGGGAACGCTACAACGATACAAGGTGCGGCCGTTAGAACTAACAGATTTGGCGCGGCCTGCAAAATTCGAATTCCAAACGTAAAATACTCGAAATTGGGCATGCGAATGTACTTTTGTCAGAAGTGTTAGGTCTACTTTTTTATAGCCCACTTCTGAGGTAGTGAAATGTTAAAAATAAACCAAAATCGGCGACCGTGTATTTCCTGTCCTATACAATCCTGTTGGTAGTCTGCTCACTGATTTTTGAGCGCGCTCTTCGGTGGCTTGCTGGACGCAAAAACACTAATATCCAATAGTAGAGGCTGACGATGAGCAAGTTAATCGAGATAATTCATAAATTTAACGAACTATTTGAACAATGAACACCTGGAAACAAGCTCACAAACAAGTGCGCTGACGACGAACATCCAGTATAGAACACAGGAAATGCACGGGCGCAGTTTTCGCCTTATTTTTATCATTTTACCACCTCTGACTGAAGCTCTGAAAATGACACGTAAAACTTGTTGCGAAAATACGTTCGCGTGCCCAAATTCAGATATTTATGTTCGGAATTCCGGTTTTGCAAAGAGTGCCAAATGTGTTAGTCCCAGTGCCCAAGTCCCACTAGAGCGACAAACAGGAACAAACGCCAGCAACAAGCTTCAAGCTCATGCAGCTTGCTCGCGATTGTACCTTTGGCAGGCATTTAGTCGTTCGGTGCTCGTGAAGTAAGCGCGAGTGATTGCAAGCCTGCCAAAGATTCTACGAACCCTGTAAGGTCGGGAAAGACTCTGGTCTAAGGCTTGCCGCTGTTGTTTCTTCCTGTTTGTCGCTCTAATGGAGCTCGGGCATAACGACCTCACCCTGTAGAAACTATTGCCAGTCGGTTTGCTAAAGATTGCAGTTAAATGTTGAACTCCCATGGACGTTCACATACTATCTGATATCTTACCAGGCTGGGTTTGCGTCCACTCCTTTGCGGAAAGAACTGGACATATCCGACGAGATCAAGATGGCGCTTGTCAGCTCACCATCCCTGAACACGTGTGTAAGAGAAAACCCATCAAAACGCGGCTTTTTTTATTATTTACTTTTGCCGGAAGCGGAAACGTTCGGCAGATGAAGAGCGAGGACTTACGCCCCTTTGGTTTTTGTTATTGTGACCAAAGTACGTACAGCTGCGCATGCCAAATCACTCCCGAGCTTCTTCTGTCGCGTTTTTGTACATTTATGCTTCGCAATTAATAATACCAACGCCGTGTAGCTGTATACGTCATCTGAGTCAGACGTCAGGCAGTAGGAGATACGTAGACACAGGGGCGAATGTGCGCCCCCAGCCCTAAAAAAATAACTGTGTAAGATATTTGTTGTTATCGTTGATGATGCGGTTTTCGTTGTTGACGATGTTGATGTTGTTGTTCATTTTGTCGTTTTCTACGCCGTACTATTGGCCACGAATTCACCAAAGAATATAAGAGCAGCCGAGTGAATAGAGCGGACACCACCGTCTGCACCACTATTTGGTAAACTGAATCACTGTAACCTGATAGCACGAAAGGTTTTGCTCTCGCATATTCACTTGCTGCACATGACGACATAAAGGCGCTTTATGTGCAACCCGAACCCGAGACGGGATTCAATTTCTTCCTTGACCATATATCTTCATGGATCGCAGAAGACATAGACGTGCACGGAGAGAAATTGAAACTTTTTTTTATATTTTAGAGCGCAGCTCTTAGGCGCCCGTTCCCGGCTCGAGCGGCATCGCCGTCGCCGTCGGCGTCGGCGTAACCGCGCGGTGCATTATGGGTAAATTTCCCCGCTAAATCTAGCGGAAAAATTTCCCCGCTAAATCTAGCGGAAAAACATCCCCGCTAGATCTAGCGGAAAATTTTCCCCGCTAAATCTAGCGGAAAAAATTTCCCCGCTAAATGTAGCGGAAAAATTTCCCCGCTAAATCTAGCGGAAAAATTTCCCCGCTAAATCTAGCGGAAAAATTTCCCCGCTAAATTTAGCGGAAAACATTTCCCCGCTAAATTTAGCCGAAAAGCTTCCCCGCTAAATCTGGCGGAAAAACTTCCCCGCTAAATCTGGCGGAAAAATTTCCCCGCTAAATCTAGCGGAAAAATTTCCCCGTTAAATGTAGCGGAAAAATTTCCCCGCTATATCTAGCTAAAAACTTCCCCGCTAGATCTAGCGGAAAAATTTCCCGCTAAATCTAGCGGAAAAATTTCCCCGCTAAGTCTAGCGGAAAAACTTCCCCGCTAAACCTAGCGGAAAAATTTCCCCGCTAGATCTAGCGGAAAAAATTTCCCCGCTAAATCTAGCGGAAAAAATTTCCCCGCTAAATCGTGGAAAAGTTTCCCCGCTAAATCTAGCGGGGAAATATTGGTCACGTGACCTGGGGGGTCACGTGACCTCGGGGGGGCACGTGACTCCCCCTCCACGTGGACCCCCTCCCCTGAGGTCACGTGACCCCAACAAGGTCACGTGCCCTCGGGGGGAGGTCATGTGTGACTTTTTCCCCTTTGTCACGTGACCCCCGAGAAACCGTGCCCTCAGTACACTTCCCTCCTCCTCCTCAAGAGCTGCGCTCCAATTCGGCGTTACAGGGAGTGGTAAACGGCTTTCACTTTTTAGAGCGCAGCTCTTAGGGGCCCGTTCCCGGCTTGAGCGCCGTCGCCGTCGGCGTCGGCATAACCAAGGTCACCCCAAGGTCACGTGACCCCCCCCCTCCCGAGGTCTAGTGACCCCTCCCCCCGAGGTCACGTGACCTCCTCCTTCAAGGTCACGTGACCCCCTCCTTCAAGGTCACGTGACACCCCCGAGGTCACGTGACCCCCCGCCGAGAACACGTGACCTCCCCGATGACGTCATTGTCACTGATGACGTCACCGGCATCCGCATCGTCATCATCATCATCACTGATGACGTCACCACTGACGTCACTAATAACGTCACCTGCATCGTCATCGTCATCACTGATGACGTCCCCGGCATTCGCATCGTCATCGCCATCATCACTGATGACGTCATCAGTGACGTCACTGATGACGTCACCGGCATCTGCATCGTCATCATCACGGATGACGATGAGGATGCCGGTGACGTCATCATCACTGATGACGTCCCCGACATCCGCATCGTCATCGCCATCATCACTGATGACGTCATCAGTGACGTCACTGATGACGTCACCGCATCCGCATCGTCATCGTCATCATCACGGATGACATCATCAGTGACGTCACTGATGACGTCATAGGAATCCGCATCGTCATCGTTAGTGATGACGTCATCATCGGCATCGTCACGTGACCCCCCAAGGTCACCACGTAACCCCCCAGGTCACTTGACCCCCCCCCCCCCGTACCCTTCCCTCCTCCTCCTCAAGAGCTGCGCTCTAATTCGGTGTTACAGGGAGTTGTAAACGGCTTTCACTTTTTTGTTTGTGGTTCATTTGCCGATTTTTAAAATGTCTTGCTCCAAAGCCTTTCAGTGAAAGCGAAGCTTAGTTTTCATTCTTTGAACTTTATGTCACATCAAGAGATAATGAAAATATCAGGAGATTGCAGATGTATAAAAAGACCAGATCGGTCGTTGCAGCTGAAATTATTCACAGGATGAAAGAACCAAACATACAACGAAATGACAATGGCCTACTGCTTTATAATTCGCACTTTTTACAGGTACAGAAGGACCCACCGATCTTCGCTATAAGTCTGCTATATAGATGACCGTTTCGGAGCGTCCTCTTGGGAGTTCCTCCTTCCAGTTTAACGATACGCCTTTCTTGTGCATCAAGGGAGTCAGTTCCCGCCTGCTGTTGCGGTGCTTTTAAAGCTGCCGTTATGACTCTTTTTTGTATCAGCGTACGCTTTCTTAAATATAAGCACTGACAACTTAAGGAATGCAGGGCGTGACTCATCATAATCATGCTTCCTGATTGGTCCTTCGACGTTCTTATCGGCAAATGCCGCAATATGATTGGCTGTTGGGCGATAATGAGACGCACGGGACTTGCCACGCCCTTCGTTCCTTAGGCTGTTACGTGACTGTACCTATATGATTTATCTTTAAGTTGTTCTCGTCAGATGCTGCATACTATGACGTACCCGTCTTGGGTTAATCCTCGAAATGGGGCGCTCGGGCCCAACCCAAGATCCGGCCAGGTGCGCGCGCGCGGGTGTGTGGGTGTGTGTGCGTGTATGAGACAGAAGAAGAGCGAAGCAAGGAAAGGCTCTTCGGGAGCGGTGAGGAACGCGGATGCACCCCTCTAAAACTGCTGGGCATCTACCCTCTGATGGGTGAAGTGGACCAAGCTAATAGGCGACTACCCTCCAATGGGGAAAATGGACAAGCCTGCAGAAAGGAACAAAAAGGGAAGAGAGCCCGGCGATTGGCTCTCTCTCGGGCGGCGGAGACGAAGGGTGGGAGGCGAGGCCAGGCCGTTGGGGAAGCGGAACAAAGGGGATCGGTGAGGCTGCGGGGTGACACCAACGAGAGTGTCGACATTCCTGGACTCGGCGCGACTTCGGCAGCCTCGAAGACATCCAAGTTCCCTCCAAGACTCCACCCAAGCAGGCATCCAAGTCGTGAGTGTTCGCCCTTCGAACTCATTATCGCGCCGTGGCGTGGAACTTTGCCGGAACATTCCGAATTATTTTGCGAGAGTGTGAGCTATTGTATGCCGTAATTATTTCCCTTACCTGTATAAAGTTTAAATTTTTGTCATCGACAGACCTGGGTGCCTCACTCCAGCGAAAGAGCCATTTAGTGACCGAAACGAAGATTTTAGGGTCGTCACAATACTTTGTGCTCTTGGGACTTCCAGGAAGGTCACTGCCGAGTTCTTGGAGCTTCTAAAGGCCCGTTCACACTCTTGCGACTGCTTGCGACCTTTTAAACCTGGGTTCCTTAAAACTTCTTAAACCAGAGAACACACTGGCGCCATCTATTGGGAAGCAGTGTAAACTCGGCGGTCCGGCATATTTTTTTTTTATTTCTCGCACATTATCGTTTCTTTTTTGGCTCGAAAAACTTTTGTCAATGTTATAAACGAGCCTTTCTATGGGTATTACGCAGATTTGACCTCGGAAATCCCGCAAAACCTTCGCTTTCGTGAAATGCAGTTCTAGGGTCACCGCATAGATGGCGCCACAATGTCAGTGTGTTCCCTCATTCTAGAAACATTTAAGAAGTTGTAAGATATCTCGTCTCTCTCAGTCGTACTCGGTTGCAAGAGTGTGAACGGGCCTTAAGGCTTCCAGCAAGCTTGTCTTCAAGATCTTCGTGCGAACTCTTTCTACCAGTGTGCTATCAAAAATGCCAAGCTTTTTTTTTTTCTTTCTTTTTTTTCTTTTTTTTGGGGGGGGGAGGGGTCGATATATTCCACTTATTTTACTCAGGTTTCAAAGATAGTTCTTTTTTTTTTTTCTGAAGTGTTCTGAGGTATCTCTGAGGTATGAGGATATTCCATACGTTCCTGCTGTAACATAAACCGCCGTATTCTTAGACGTTACTCGACTCGAAACTCGACTCGAAACTTTACTTGAGGGTGGTTTTGCGATTCATAAACAAATCTCCACTCGAAACTCCACTCGACTCCAAAATTTCCGCTCGAAACTCCAAAATTTACTCGAGATCTCGAGTCTGCGCCGGAGCTACCTTGAACGGCCACTCGAGTCACTCGAGTGCGTTCAGTGTCATGGCGGCCGACGCATCGTTCGCCGACTTCGTCGACTTCGTGTTGAGAACGGACGAAGTTCTTCACGACGGCCGAGACCCCGACCAGGCCGTCGACGTGCCGAGACGACGAGACGACGTTGCCGGGACCGGCTCAATCCGCTGGAACATTTCAATGACTGGGAGTTCCTCGTGCGATACCGTCTTACGAAATCTACAGTCGTAAGCCTCCTCCAGTGCCTGCCGCTGGAAGCAAGCGAGAGCAGTCGCGGCCTGCCACTGTCCCTAATGCTCCAGCTCCTCGTAGCGCCGAGATTTTATGGCGCCGGGACTTTTCAAGTAGTTACGGGCGACCTCGTAAACGTGTCGCAGCCGACGGTGTGCCGCGTAATCGAGCGGGTCTCCCGGGTCCTCGCCGAGACTCTCTTCCCCCGCCTCGTGGATTTCCCGGAGGGTGACTGCGACGAGGTCATGCGGGATTTCTACAACATCGGGAAGTTCCCCAGGCTGACTGGGTGCATCGACTGCACCCACGTCAAAATAAAGGGACCTGGCGGTCCCAATGGGGAAGTCTTCAAGAACAGGAAGGGGTTCTTCTCCCTCAACGTGCAGGTAAGTTCACTTCTGTTTGTGCTGTTAGCGACAGCGAAGTAAGTTGAAAACAACGGCACGCCAAGACGCGGCGTCGCACGCGAAAGCTCGGCGATATTGTGACTGATATAGACTTGAACTTGTGAAGAGACCTGTACTCTGCGACAGTGCAGAGTGGTGGTGGGCCAGCTAGAGAGGGTTCAAAACCAAGAATTATGTATTGTGTGTTTGGAAACATACATTTGATTGGGTGCCGAGATGGCTTTTGTTATTCTATGGCAAAGGCTCATGTTTTATGGTATTTTCCCCTTGAATTATACTTTTCGAAGAGAATATTAGGGAGATTTTATCCCGTGCTCAAATTATGTTCTATTATACCGCTTGAAAAACCTTGGAATTTAGCCACATTGAAGCTTACGTCACATACAACTGCGAGAACTCAAATGCTAGTTAATTTCCAAAGCTTGCGGATGCACTTTGTCAAAAATATACTAATCATAGTAAATATTTCAGCTTGAGCACTTCTGTGTTCATATCATGGCAGTTTGCTCATCCCTGTACTGCTCCTTCCTATCCACAGGCCATCACAGGACCCCAGCTGCAGTTTTTTTACCTTGTTGCTAGGTGGCCAGGCTCTGTGCATGACAGCAGGATATTCGACAACAGTCGTGCAAGGGTCCTGTACGAGAATCAGCGCATCCCTGGCCTGCTGCTCGGAAATGCAGGCTATGCATGCATGTCATTTCTACTTACGCCCCTGACCAGCCCAGGTGTAGCCAACAGCCCAAAGGGCAGGTATGTACTAGTTTGTTGGAAGAAATAATGGCATGAAATTGAGAACAGCAAACAAGAAGTGGTGGAGTAACCACAGTGTTCCTATTAGTTACCATTAGTTCTGCAGATCTTTGTCACAGCTAGATTCATGACCTTTGGGCCTTTGTATGCAAAAAAAGCCGGCAATAATTCACTTCTTGTGGACAAATTTTTTTTTAAAAGTATGCAACATACAAGATTTTTTTTTTTTATTTTTTTTTTCATGAGAACATTTGTTGTTCTTCACAGTTAGTCAGTGTCAATTGTTGCTCTTTGTCACTAGAATTGGACTAGGGTCAAGAACCTGAATTAAGCTGGTAATGTAGAAAACACCAGCCAAAACCACACTGTATGCAGAACAGTAGCCTCTGGCAAGCAATAGAAAATGCCGAAAATGCAGCTAGCACGGATGGGCCGTACTGTACAGGTTACTGAACCATATTGGTGGTTGCAGCAGTGGCGATTTTTACACCTGAAGACCTTTATCTCGCGACGTTGCTTCCATTACCAATGCGGCACCATATAGGTCAGCCCTCATCATCACCACCTGTGCTGCACTGCACAACCTGGCCCGGCTGCGAAAAGAGCCATGCCCACCCGCTCTACCCTCTCCACCAGTCCCCCAACGCCGGAGGCGGCTGCGTCCTCATGTACTGCCATCACCTCCAGACCCTGTAGACACAATCAACGGCTCGCTGAAACGCACACAGATCATCGCACTGTGTTTCCAATAGGGATATTCAAGCAGAAGCACATGTTCATAGTCAGTGACAGGTCAAGAATAGTGTACAAGCTGGAGAGGAGGAAGCAGACAGAAGTTTGAGGTGGAGAAGAGAAACCTCCTTTCCACTTAAAGCTTCCGTCCTATTTCTCCTCTCCAGCTTGTACTCCGTTCTTGACCCGTCATTGACTCGTGCAAATACTCGGACACAAATCCAGCAGTAAGCTCTCGAATAAATTGATTCTTAAATTAAATTCCAGGTATTCGGTCACTTAAACATATTCTGGGGAAGACTTGTGGCCAGCACAGAGCTAACGAAAGACCTGCCTTTTCCTTCAATTCTAGTGTGCTGTTTCATTCAACTTCCGAATATGCAAAACACATTTGGTTCTACCGTTTCACTACAATGTAGCGCACATAATTAAAATAGATAAGTAAATCCTCAGAATGCTACTAAACTGAAAGAACCCAAATTTAATCGTGTTTGCCACACCCTTGTAGCTTGCAGCGCAGGGCTGCCAGCTGCTCCACCTTTATCTCTCTCTCCAGCTGGAGCAGCTGGAACTCTGCCCGTCCGCGTCGTCGCTGCTCAAAAAGCTTGTTTGGGAGTATGCGCATCTTCATTAAATGTTGCGCCTCCTTTCGCCGATCTTCCCTCTCGAGGATTTCGACACGGGCATCCTTTTCGGGAGCCAGGATCCGCTCCAATGCTGCGATGCGGTTCCCAGCTTTTCTGGATGTCCCGCTTGGCAGCTCAGCACGGGGGCAGGTAATGCCCCTTGCCGGCGGAGTCGCATACGCAGCTCCAACGCTGCTCTCTTGGAGAGGTGAGGCAGATGGCTCAGGAGCATCTGGGCATGCAGAACACATTGGCTCTGTGAGTGCTAGGGAAAGAGCAGGTACACAGGGGAAGAGGCCCAACAGCCACATGGGCCTTTCGCAGAAATGTTCAAAGCTAGGCGTTGGCAAACTATAGAGCGTGTCCGATGGGTTATACTCTGCACCAGTCCTAGCACTGTGGATGGTTTACGGTTGCATTATCATATAATTTGTGTCCCTCTGCTTCAACCGTCACGTCGTGCTTTGACTACATGCGTTTTTGCCCCGATAGCATGTTTTGTTCAGTTGGTTAACGACAGACCTTGCCATGTCAGACAGCTGATGCGATCAAATTCCTATCCGAGAAACAAGCAAGAGTAACTGCACTATGTAAACCTTCCTCAAAGGGGACACCACAACATGTGTACACTCAGACGGTTGTTATGGCAGACACTTTGTTAAGAGCAAATATGCGCAAGCCTGTCGCTAACTTGCAGCAGTGAACAAAAAGTTGGGACACAAACAAGCTGGTGAAAGTTTAACAAAAATTTAAGGCGAAAACCCCGAGACTGGGGCAAAGAGTGACAGCACAACACGCAAGTCTCAAACACAGCTGAAATTTATTGCGCAGAGGTTCGTGTGTATAGAGTCTCCAAGCCCCAACAGCTGTGTTTGAGACTCGTGTGTTGTGCTGATGTTTTTTTTCCCGTCCCTTGGTTGTTGCCTTAAATTATGTTACAACATGGGTTGTCTAATCAGATTGTATCTCCAGGGAAACAAATAAATCTTAGCTTTTGGATTTAAACACATCTTTACCTGAAAATCTTAATATTTTATACTTCCCTGAATGAGTAATTGATTTTTTAAAAAGCTTAAACTGCTCCTCAAATGAGCAGTGTTTACATTGTCACCATTGACAACAGCGGAGGCTCTGTATAGTAGCAGAATGCAAAGGGATTTATTTGTGTCCCTCCATTTTTTTTTGTTGCCCGTAAGAGCAGTGCAAGTGTTACGATGTGGCTCGTTGTTGTGCTAGATATTTTTCGTGAATGGGACGAGACTTTTGTGGTTGTCACCTTTCATACTTTTCCATGAAATATATAGCAGCTGTAAAATGGATTAGTGCAATGCGTCGCAAGCACTAGATTTTCATGAAGGAATTTTGGGAAAAAGTACCTAAAATTTGCCATTCGCGAGCAAGGTCAACCATTCTGTGCTTGTTCGGAGCTCGAATTGAGAAGAGCCAGCAAATTAGCTTATAGTTTTAGAGCGCAGCTTTAATACTCTAAGCTAATTTTGTTGGGTCCGCGCCCCACAGAAATAAGCTAGCACTATAAGCGATGAGCAACGGGGTGCTATCTCAGGGACTCGATGGCGCCGTGTAACAGAAAGCCGGATTCCTTGACTGAGTTGAAACAGCGGAAAATAGTTTATTCCCGTCGCAGACGTAACAGTCGTGAAGGCGAAGCCGATCCACCTCTCCTGCACGCGCCTGAAATGCCGAGAAAGAAAACAAGTGAAAAGGAGGTGACTGCCGACTAAATCGCTTCGCGCGCCGTCAATATTCCTCTTAAATCTTTTTTTTTTTTGCGTAAATTAATCTTTTTTATATGCGTGTACCAACCAGAATGTTAAAAAAAAAAAATTTTCTTTTTAGGGGCCCTTTAAGACTGCTTTGATGTAGGAATGCGAAAACCTTCGTATACGTAGCGTACTCCTACAAGCTACGCACCCCGTTATCCTCTGCAGAGGCTGGCCGGGGCAGCCTGTGCAGACGCCGTTCGTCCGGGCTATGGCTAGCGGCCTGTGTGCGCTGCTGCGGCGGCGCGCCGGAGCAGCGCCGAGAGTGTGGAGTGAAGCGCGAGACACATGCGCGAAAAAGCCATGCGATCCGACGTGCGAACCGCCGGAACGACGTCCGAGGGCGAGGGTTTTCGTCGCACCGGAGCGTCGGACGAGGCCTCCGTCCGGCGCCGGCGTGCGTCCAACTTGCCAGATATCGCCGCACGCACGGTCCGATTTTCGGAAGGCCGCAGTGGACGCAGCCAATGAGCACGGATGGCGAAGGTCATGTTGTCAAGTGACTTTCGGACCGATCGGGCGAGGAGGCGCGACGTGGTTCGGGGAAGCGGATGTGGCGGTGCGCGGTGCGTCACGCGACGCGAGTCGTCGTTGTGAAGGAAACGGACGCCATCGAGTTTTTCCGCGCGCACAAAACGAGCTGCTGATTTCGCGCGCCAAAGCAAGCCGGCCTTCTGGGACCGATCGAGCCCGTCGAAACCCGAATATACTCCGTTTCACCTTAGGATGGACAGCAGCGGACGCTACGAGCCATTCCAATGTCATGTGAGCTTCGGGAGAGACGCAGTTATGTGCGCGGTACGTAGTCACGTGATTTTTACGCAGTGCTCGTTTCGCTGGGATGGCTCTAAGGTCCGCTGCGGTCCTTCGCGATTAAGTGATTTTGAGCAGAAAATAGCCTCACGGAAAATCTTCACACACGCACACTTTAATAGAAGGTAATAAAAATATTATGTTTGTTTTAAAGCCAGAAAAACGAAGAAGGGCGAGGGAAGTATTTTAGTTTTCTAGGCTAGGTGGCGCGAGCTACCGCCCGTTATAACTATAGCCATTAGTATCCATCCATCCATTTGGTAGAGGGACACCCGAAACTGGGCGGAGCTGAACGGAGCGACGCAACGACGCGTCGGAAACCATGTGTCGCGAACCGTCCGGTGCGGCGATTCTGAGCAGCCATCTTCCCGACAGTTCGCACGCCGGATCGGACAGTTTTGACGCGCATGTGTCTCGCGCTTGACGTTCCAGCGGCGCGCGGGGTGCGCCGGAGCCATTTTTAGAGCCGTTACGGCGCGGACGGAATTTCTCTGCCGTTTTCCGCGGTTACGGACAACGCCGGCTCCGCTCCTTGGGACAGTTAGTGCTCTCGCATTACTATTGTATAAACGTAATGTACAACGCGTTACCAAAGGTTGAAAGTACCGAATTCATATGTATGATTACCCCGTAACCGCGGGATCAGAATGCAGTCCCGGAGTTCCCCACAGCGCTAATTGATGCACGGAGGGGTGAGCCCCCAGTGAAGCGCTTCAAAATCAACGAAGCCCCTTAGTAACACCAATGAAGATGATTTTCGAGCACTTGCATCTGCGCAGATATTCCAAGATTGCCGGATGCAGTAGGGGGATGTATTTGTTTCTTCGAAACACAAATAAATTTGCGTTGAATCCTATTAACAAACCAGGTTCATGAGACATGTGTGTTTTCTTCGCTTTTTGGGGTACCACAAGGGAAACTGAGCTCGTGTTAAGACCCACGTACAGCCTTGGTGACCTACTGTCCGGGTTTATGAAGAAAGTGGTGAGGGTTTGTCTGGGTCTGTAAAAAGAAAAAAAAACACCAACAACTGGAGAACAAACGTGTATCCTTGAGAAAAAAGTATCTGTCGGTGGCTCATCTTGCGACATTTGCTGTTTCAGTTGTCATCGAGACATGGAACCGGCGTTGTGGTTGGCTCTGGTGGTCGGTCCTTCTTCTGCATCATGGACCGTGCCGGGAAGCCTCATCATACCATCAGCAGAGAGGCCGTACCCTGGTTGTTGTACGGCATGGTGAACGAGCTTCCCGGTGGCCGCATCGCCAAGCTTTTGGGACGCATGTTCTCTCTGGCCCCAGCGTGCGCGTCCCCTGGATGCGGTGCCTTCGGGCCGTGGCCAGCATGGAGCGAGAGGGGCGGCCTCCGCTCGGTGGGCCCGGCATTGTCATCGAGCTGAACGAGGCGCAGCTTTCCGGAAGACGCAAGTGGAGATTCGGGGGGCCGCTGCAGGGGGACAGGCCCTCGCAGGACACTCTGCCAACCCATCCTCCGGGTCCACAAGGGTCGGTACAGGAGCCCGCGGACGAAGCGGTCCAAAATGGAGCTCCCTTTACGGGCGACGTCGGCACGTGGATCCTCGGGCTCTTGCAGTGGTCAACGGGGGAGCTTCGCCTCTTCGATGTGGGCAGTCGGGAGTCACAGCTGATCAGCCGACGGATCGCCGAAAACGTGGCTGCAGGGTCTGTCATGATGCACGACAGTTGGGAAGGCTATGCTCTCGTGAAAGCCATGCGGCCAGCTCCGTGCCTTCAGTGACGGCGAGTAGTTGACCACAACGTCGGATTCGTCGCACCCGAAGGGGAACCCATTCAAAATCTGGAGCGACTGTTCCTGGGGGTTCTTGGCGACATAATCCACATGATACGCGGCACAACGAAGGCCAACCTCCACGGACACCTAGATTGGCACAGATATTTGCAAAGGGAGGGCTACCGGAGGCGTAAGGACCCTTTCCTGCGAGCACTATACATTATTGCGAAGCACTACCCATTATAATTTTTTAAGTATCTATTAAAGTCTCACCTAACCAAACCTTTAAAATTTATTCATCTATGGTTTACCTTAGCGACGTTTAATTAAAATAAATGACATCGGGTAAATGTTTATTAAATTTTAATGCGAAAGCATTAACTGTCTCATGGAGCGAGCCGACGTCATGTTAATGCTCTCGCATTACTATTGTATAGACGTAATGTACAACGCGTTACCAAAGGTTGAAAGTACAAAATTCATATTTATGATTACTTCATGACCGCGGGACCACAATGCAGTCCCGCAGTTCCCCACAGCGCTAATTGATGCACGGAGAGGTGAGCCCCCAGTGAAGCGCTTCAAAATCAACAAAGTCCCTTAGTAACACCCATGAAGATGATTTTCGAGCACTTGCATCTGCGCAGAGATATTCCAAGACTGCTGGATGCAGTAGGGGGATGTGTTTGTTTCCTCGAAACACAAATAAATTTGCGTTGAATCCTATTAACAAACCAGGTTCATGAGACATATGTGTTTTCGTCCCTTTTTGGGGTAGCACAAGGGAAACTGAGCTCGTGTTAAGACCCACGTACAGCCTTGGTGACCTACTGTCCGGGTTTATGAAGAAAGTGGTGAGGGTTTGTCTGGGTCTGTAAAAAGAAAAAAAAAACACCAACAACTGGAGAACAAACGTGTTTCCTTGAGAAAAAAGTACCTGTCGGTGGCTCATCTTGCGACATTTGCTGTTTCAGTTGTCATCGAGACATGGAACCGGCGTTGTGGTTGGCTCTGGTGGTCGGTCCTTCTTCTGCATCATGGACCGTGCCGGGAGGCCTCATCATACCATCAGCAGAGAGGCCGTACCCTGGTTGTTGTACGGCATGGTGAACGAGCTTCCCGGTGGCCGCATCGCCAAGCTTTTGGGACGCATGTTCTCTCTGGCCCCAGCGTGCGCGTCCCCTGGATGCGGTGCATTCGGGCCGTGGCCAGCATGGAGCGAGAGGGGCGGCCTCCGCTCGGTGGGCCCGGCATTGTCATCGAGCTGAACGAGACGCAGCTTTCCGGAAGACGCAAGTGGAGATTCGGGGGGCCGCTGCAGGGGGACAGGCCCTCGCAGGACACTCTGCCAACCCATCCTCCGGGTCCACAAGGGTCGGTACAGGAGCCCGCGGACGAAGCGGTCCAAAATGGAGCTCCCTTTACGGGCGACGTCGGCGCGTGGATCCTCGGGCTCTTGCAGTGGTCAACGGGGGAGTTTCGCCTCTTTGATGTGGGCAGTCGGGAGCCACAGCTGATCAGCCGACGGATCGCCGAAAACGTGGCGGCAGGGTCCGTCATGATGCACGACAGCTGAGAAGGCTACGCTCTCGTGGAAGCCATGCGGCCAGCTCCGTGCCTTCAGTGGCAGCGAGTAGTTGACCACCGAGTCGGATTCGTCGGACCCGAAGGGGAGCATATTCAAAACCTGGAGCGACTGTTCCTGGAGGTTCTTGGCGGCATAAGCCACAAGATACGCGGCACAGCGAAGGCCAACCTCCAGGGACACCTAGATTGGCACAGTTATGTGCAAAGGGAGCGCTACCGGATCGCGTAAGGACCCTTTCCTGCGAGCACTAGACAGGATTGCGAAACACTACCCATTAAAATTTTTAAGTCTCTATTAAAGTGTTACCTAACCATAACCTTTAAAATTTATTCATCTATGGTCTATCTTAGCGACGTTTAATTAAGATAAATGACATAGGATAAATGTTTCTTAAATTTTAATGCGAAAGCATTAACTGTCTCATGGAGCGAGCCGACGTCATCAGTTTTGAAACCACGCAAAACGGCGCCTTAATAGACCATTTGCTATATTACACAAGCATCAAGGAGAATGCAGGGATTGGTGTTCCACGCGCCACACGCGCACGCCTTCCCCGTATAAAAAATTCGAAGTAAATAACCAAAATAAAGCGTTGACGAACGCGCGTGCAAAATGCTATTTGTCTTTGCTTTAGAAAAGTTACTACTGCTGAGGCCAGCACGTGCGGCGTGTGGAACACCAGTCCCTGCATTCTCCTTGGTGCTTGGGTAATATAGCAATAGGCATATTAAACCACGCGTAAAGCTAGCCAACGACACCTTTTACACTTCGGTCCCATTGGCTGGCGAGCGTCGACGATCATCCGGACTGTGTTATAGGAAATTCACAACTAAAAAATAAAAATAATCAGCATAAAAAGGGGAAGGAGAAAGGAAGGAGAGAGAAGGGAAAAGAGAGGGAAAAGGAAAAACAAAAAACAACCTTTAACCACTGAAATATTATCTATAGACGCTTTACACACACGCCAAAATACAGCCGCCATTGCTGACCTTCTCTTGTTTTACCGAGATACCGAGCCACTGAAATTGGTGTGGACGAGCCTCCACAAAAGCCAATGCTGGAGAGAAAGACAGAATAAAACCTAAGATGGCTATAACCTGGCCTGCTATGGTAATAATGAAGGGAAGTAAACGTAATAAGGGGAATCAAAAACTGAAGGTCAGTTATGGCGGTGCCCATGCACAGCTGCTGCAAAGCGTCTATACTCCTATTCTCATACAGGACATCTTCATGAAGAAGTTGGATCGTCGTCGTCGTCGTCTTCCAGAAGATCGATGGAGCAGAAACCAAGAAAAACAAATTTACATTTAAAGCGATAGCATTTTTAGAAACTGAATAATCCTATATACAAAAGTAAATGCCCGTACTAAATTCCAAGCCCGTTCCTAAAACTATGGTTTCGATGCTCCCCAGTTTTTCTTTCAAATTGTTTTTTACAAAAAAATATATTTTGATCATTTGATCCTATTCATTTATTTTGCTTGGTTTAAACCTGTTATGCCATCTGGCAGTGCAGGTTGAGAGTGATAGGTTTATTTCTTTTCTTTTAGCTCTCAATTAAACATTCTGTAAACATTCTGTTGGCTTGGGCTGGCCTCCCGTTGGTGGGCAGAGTACTTTGTGCACGCCGCGGAAAGCAGACACCTGACTATGCCGGATTTAGCGTTTTTTGAGTGTGCGCTTGAGAATGGAAGCACCGGCTTGCTTGTACGCTGTTGAAACGGCAAGGACTCTCCTTTCTCGGAAGGTTGGAGGCGAACCTCCAGGAACTGCAGTTCGCTTTCCGTGGGGTCTTCCCTGTTAAATGTTAGGTGCCCAGGCGAAGCGCTGAATGCCTCGATGATAGCCTCCGGAGTTGCGTGGTTATGGTGAAAGATGAGGTATTCATAGACGTACCTGAACACTTCGCAGTGCAGGGATTTGGGTTGCAGATGCCTCACTCCCGCAATTCCCACAGATCTTGTATGTTTGTCCAAAATACTAGTGTGTGTGTGTGTGATATTTGTGAGCTGTGAAGTCAGTAACATTTGATAATTCAATAGGTCAATGACACGTATATGTGATATGCATTTTAATGTTATACTTCCAAAACTCAACTTAAAGACAAATTGCCCGCAAAACACAAAACTTTCTACAGAGTCCGGCCTCTGTGGTCATTATAACAAAATTTAGCCTGTCTAAACATAATTTCAAAATCTCTGCGACTAGATTATAGAGATTACTATAAAAATATTGGTGATCGGTCTGTAATAGTTTTGGATAGAGCGGGAATCAAAGGTGCAGAGGCGACGATCATCAAAACACCGCCGTCTTTTCTCACTCATTTGAGATTTAATTATATAAAATTAACTATGAATTTTCAAGCAAGAAGTGGTGTCTTTCTTGCAGTATACACTACAGCATATGATACACTTAAAAAGTACAAGCGGACCGCTTGAGTCCAAATCAAAGCGCGTGCATGGTCTCATTTTAGCAGACAACGCACTCCTAAAGAAAACGTCTGAGTTTACTTTCTCGCGGAACATGTCGACAGTCAATCACGGCGTACAATTAAGATTTCGATTAGATCCGAAAAAAAGGCCATATGCGCAGAGACGATGAGCAAGTGGAACGTCCTGCTCAATATGTAAACCACGAAGTTGTTCCTTGTGCCATGGGAGGTCTTTCGGCTCGTTAGCAATCATAACGGCTACGCCGACCGCTCCGCATGTCCCGGCCCGGCGAGTCGCATCTCGGGCCGCGGCGTGGGCCGCATCGTTACCGTGGACCCCCTCATGAGCCGGAGACTAGATTAATGTGATTGGGTGTGTGATTGGAGGGATGTTGGAAGATTTGAATGTTAGGAGCTTTGTTGCCGATCGAGAGACGCGACCAGGGATGGGCAGTATTTCACATACAAGTATTTGAAATACGTATTTCAAATACTTTGCGTATTTTGCATTTGTATTTAATTACAAATTGTGTGATGTATTTGACGTGTGTATTTAAATACTAAAACGTGGGTATTTCAAATAAAATTGTAATTAAATACAATTTTGTCGGCGAAAATACATCCCTCAAACTTTTATTTTTACTGTCCAGAGCAGTAAGAAAACTACGCTCTGCACCGAATGCAGTGTCTCTCAATCAAGCACAAGCGTTTAGTGACTTTGTGATTACGGTGCTGGTCCAGGGCAAGGATAGTGACGAAATCGACGTTCACAGGCAGACTGGTTAAATAAGTATTGTGACAACTTGTGATGCTTTCCAGCCTGATTTCCATCCATTATTTTCCCTGGAACATTCTAAATGCAGGGTCGTACAGATTTTCGTAACTGGTGCGAGTTGCAACAATAAAAAATTCTCTAGCTATAGTGCTGCGCATCTTGGTCGTTTCGGTTCTTTGTTGGTCTATAACAAAATGTAATCGACAAAAAAAGCTGCTTGAAGCTCTGTACTTTTTTCGCCTCTAACGTCCAAGCCGATTACATTTTTTGTGATTATATTTTTATTACGTTACTAGAGCCTCGCACACTAACTCCCGAGTGTGCTATGCAAAATTAAAATGAGGTACCCAGAAACCCGTTGCAGGTGCCCTGAAGTCGCTGACGCAAAATTTGAGGAATGTTTTTGGAAAAGTATTTGGAGGAGACCAAATACATTTGGTTGTATTTGTATCTTGTATTTTTTTTTTTTTTTTGGAAATGTAATGAAATTTGTAATTAAATACATTTTTGACGAAGTATTTTGTATTTGTATTTGGATACATATTTGCACGTATTTTGCTCATCCCTTGCTGAAACTAAGAATGGCCGTCTTGTAGTCACAGATTATCGTGCGTAACGACTTGGACGCGTGGTTCAGGGCCAGGCCCATTGCAGCTTCCTCCGCTCTGGTGGGGGAATCCTCCTTGACTGAGGCCATCACTACAATGCGCCCTGGTTCATCCACCACGGCCAGGGCATAGCGGTCCCGGTGTTCTCTGTAGTTGGCCGCGTCTACGAAGTATACGTCGGGACGCCCAGCGTACAGCTTGTGAAGGGCCTCCGCTCGGGCTTTGCGGCGTTGAACATGGAAGGTCAAGTTCATGTTGCTGGGTAAGGGTGGGATCCTGAGCCGAGATCTAATTTCGGTTGGTATCGGCATGGTTAGAGATGCGGTATTTAGAGGTGGGAGTATGCCGAGCGTTTCGAGAACCGCTCGTCTGGTTTTGGTGCCCGCCAGGTGCAGCATCTGAGCAGAGCGGTGCGCCTCAAGTAGCTCGCGTCTACTATGTTGTGTAGTCCTAGAGTCATGAGGCGGACAGTAAGTGTTTAGGGGGCCAGGCTCAGTGCCGATTTGCACGCCGACCGGAGAAGCAGATTGCAGTTGTCCCTGTAGGTCTTTCCTAATTGTAGATACGGCAAGGAGTATAGGAAGTGGGACTCCACGAAAGCTTTGATGAGTCTCACAATGTCTGCTTCTTTTACTCCTCCGCGCTTGTTGGATATCCGCCTGATGAGTCGAAAAGTCTGGTGGGTGATCGAGTGTAATTTTAGCATTACGTCCGTATTTGGTTTGAAGCAATGAAAATTTAAGCCCAGTATTCGAATGGGTCTGACCCCCGGTATGGGTTGGTCGCCTACCCTCAGGTCCAATCGCTGTACTGAGCGTTCTGTGTCCGTGAGACCTGTGGTCTCCTCCTTGATTAGCTGTTCCGATTTATGCGGAGAGATGTCGAGCCCTAAATTCGCGACATATTCATATGTCTATGGCTGTCTGAAGCGTCTCCTCCATGCCCGTGTCACTGCCCTTGTTGGTCCATAGCGTGATGTCGTCTGCGTAAATAGAGTGACCGAGTATGGGTAGTGTGGCCAGCTTACTCGGGAGGTACAGCATGGCTATGTTGAAGGACATAGAGGGCAGGGCCGCTCCTTGCGGAGTGCCTCTGTCCCCTGTGAGCATGGGGTCTGACGTGTGTCCCGCGACCGAAATTTATATTGTGCGGTTTTCGACGAACGAACGCACGTACGCGAAAAAGCGTTCGCCCAGCGCCAAATTATTTATGTTGGACAGCACTGCCGCGTGCCGTATGTTGCCAAAGGCTTTGTGCAAGTCAAGCCCCACCACAACCCTTTTGTTTCGGCGCGGCTCGATTACATCCGACTGGAGTTGGAGAAGGATGTCCTGCGTCGAAAGGTGTTGGCGGAAGCCAAACATGGAATTTGGGAACAAGCCCTGATCGTCCATGTAGTCCCGAAGGCGATTGAGCACTACATGCTCCATCACCTTGCCGACGGAGGGCATGAGCGAAAGGGGTCTCAAATTATCGAGGTTGAGAGGTTTGTCAGGTTTGGGTATTTTAGTGCACCACAGTGGAGACTGAAAAGTGGTTTGTAGGCACAGAAAATAAAGAAATAATATTATTATACGAGCGAAAAAAAAGTTACCCAAAGGCAAGATACCTGCGCTCTATATGAAAAAAAAAAAAAAAAACCTTTATTGCAAGGTTTACTTATGTGTAAGGCTTCATGGGTCCTAGAAATGCCTTCGCGGGGGCCGCAGCCTTGGATTTGAGAATCACTGACCTATGCGGTTGTCATAGTCCAGCAAATGTTTTAGGACCAAATGACCCGCAGCCCAGTGTCTAGATTGGCGATTTTTGTGTTAAAGCAAAACTTTCCGCTACTCTTTTTGATTTTTGAATATAGAGTAAATAGTAACCTTAATTCCGAAATATTTGGCAAGGTCGGGCCATCGGGTACCGATGCCTCCAACTAGGCCCGACCCGAGCCCGCGCAGATCGCAACGAGTTACTCAAACTAATAGTTTGACTACCTCGTCATAATATTTCTTATGGTGGGCCGCATTGTTGGTGCACAAGGCAGAACTCACGTCTGGGCTTCAGGAACTTCATTAAATCGGACCATAGGTTAACGGACAGGCCGCGGCCGTCTTTGAGTACTGCCATGGATGGCATACGGAAGGTTCCAAAATCCGAAATATTAGTCATGGGTTTCTTCTTTCTATTCTCAGCGATTAAAACAAAATAGCAAAATGTATGACATGTCTCAAAAGTGTGAAGAGAAAACTAGCTTTCTGCCAATGCCGATATGACCAGGTGCATAAAGCCGTGTACGCCGCAATGAAAGTTTCATGCTGGCTCTTGCATAAAATGTCCTTGGAGTTTTAAAAAAAACGCAGCGAAATTGTTATATAAGCCTAAACTACTTCCATTGCAATCTAAACCTAAACTACTTTCATTGAAATTTATTGCGATATAAGCATAAGCTACTTTAATTGCAATCTTAAACCTAGGGGTGGCAAACTGCACATCGCCGACCCAGAAGGTACCTTATTATCTCCCGCTGTGATTGCTTTCGATTTAAAGCGTTCTCTGGAGATATCTTCACGCGCAAAACCCCTGCCGTACCAAGCTTAGTCCAGCCTACTTTCGAACGTACAACGTCCATGGAAGATGTTTACCTCTACATTGACGGTATTGTGAATGTCACTGATCGCCTCCCTGTAACTTCTTCGCCCGGTTCTAACATAATAATCTTTAGGCTATTAATGCTGTCTTCGGGTATATCTTCCAAATGACTACTGTTAAATTTCTAACAATTAATTCCTCGCTAGTTCTCAGCTGCCGTCTGATTGGCTGCGTGGGAACGTAATCCCAATCTTTAAATCGGGGAGTCAGAATGAGCTCACTAACGACGGGCCTATCTCATTTACTGAGTGGTTTTATGCAGAATTCTAGAGCACATCGTGTTCAGCCATAAAATATCACATTTATATAGTATGAACCTGTTCTTCTATGATGAGCATGGTTTTCGTAAGAAACTTTCTTGTATTACCCAACTATTCTAACTTACTTATGATCTTCATACCATAACTGATGCAATCTATAGATTTCTCAAATGCTTTTGATCGGGTTTCTCGTAACAGATTAGTATCTAAACTTGTTCACCTAAATGTGAATAGCAATCTTATCTCCCGGATTAAAGCTTTCCTATCTCCAGTGTCCTTGAAAGTTTTGTCCTTGGCCCGCTTCTTTTTCTGATTTATATAAACAATATTACTATTTCAATATCATCCACCGCACGATTATATGCTGACGACCATGTGCTCTACTGCAGAATTTCTTCTGTTAATGACTGCATAAAATAACAATATCATTTTAAAAAATTAAAAAGTAGTGTAATTCCCTGGTGCATGACCGATTAACCAAACAAATAAAAAAAAGAGAAGAAGGTTTTCCGTACGCTACTTTTGCCACCCAGAGCGGGAGATAACATTTAAATATTTAGCTGTGCACCTCTCCGAAGGTCTGCATTGGAGAAACAACGTTAACTGCATATGCTATAAAACTAAAAAACATTAAGCTTTCTTTTTTTTTTAAGAAGACATTTTTATTTTGCTGACACCTCTGTTCTACGTTTAGCTTACGCTGCACGAGACCGGAAAGGGTTAGAGTATGGATCCATCATATGGAACTCCCATCAAGTCTATTAAGTTAACCAATTAATAGCTGTTCAAAATGACGCCACTCGTTTTATCACTCGTAATTACTCCTGGGGTAGCACTTCCTTAAAATAGTTCATATCATTACAACCCTTGTCATTAGGATAAAAATTGACCGACTTCCTTTCATGCGCAAATTATCTTAATCCGTGGTCACATCGGACAATTTCATTCTTCTGGCTCACCATATTTCTTCTCACCTCGATCTTTTATGCAAAGTACTGATAAAATCAAAGCTAAACAAAGGGACAGACGTATACATGCTTTCATGATCTGTCCTCGTCATCCCTTTATTTAGCTTTCATTGTATTAGTATCTATATCAATACGCAAAAAGTAGAACCCATATTTTCCAGAACCAACGCATTCAAGTACTCACCCGTTCCATCAAGTGTCTCCGAATGGAACAGCCTTCCTTCAAGCTGGGTTTCAAATATTAACTGTACCCAGTTCTTACAGGAAATTGTTGCATTTCTAAAATAATGTTTTTGTGTTATGCATTTGTTTCCCAATTTTTATTACAAAATGTGCATTTGATTACCCTCCCTCCACCTTATGTAATACCTTTTTGAAACCCTTAATGTAATAAATGAAATGAAATGAAAGTAAACAATGTCCACTTCTTTTTCAAGGAACAAAGATATATATCACTGAACGATTTGTTACCCGGAAATTTTGTTAAACGCGAAAACACGTGCGCACGATGTAAACACGCATACTTGTACACTTTACTCGAAGGAAGAATTGTAAACGATTACAATTACTCTCGGTGAAAAAGTATGTCATTATATTACTTGGCTATTTGAGAAGAAAATTAATTGGACGTTAATCGAAAAAAGTAACCACCACTTTTCTTATTACTTCAGATTTTCAAAATGACAAATGTTTGCGCCGGTTTGAAAACGGGTCTTTCCTACTGTCTATTATTCGATTAGGATCACCGAATTATAAAGCGCTTATCTTCTATTCTTCCAATTTTCGTAATTCATCCTTTTCTCGAAGGAATTGGTTCGAGGATTCCTTGGTAGGTATCTTGTAGAAAGAAAGGGCGACATTAAAAACAAGGGGGAAAAACGGTAATGGTTACGAGTAATTTTAAAAACTTCTCAAACTACTCAAATTCCTCTTGTGATTACTTCCTCATAAATGTATTCAAATGATTACAAAATTAATTCAAACAGCAGTCGATTACAAGTAATTTTATTACTTGTTATGAACACCGTACAAGTCTGGGTAAACGTCAGAAAACCGCAACCAGTTCCTGTATCAATGCGTAGATTGTGACTATACAAGGAAGTAAATTCCCCAAAATTGTTTCATCACTAATGATTGCATATTCGCAATGACGGAAGACTAGTTTATAACTCACTCCTTGGGTTTGCACACTTATGAACCTAGCCACGTATGTACTAAACGGTTTGCCAGCCTGAAGATACAGGGCTTGAGTACATGACGACCTCACACCACCTGGTCATTTCCACTTGTTCTTAAAAGAGAAGACCTCGGCGGTCCGAAATATGTTGCTGCAGAAGGTACGCGTTCAGTAGTAAGACCAGCACAGTGGCGCTAATGCTACCTCATTCGAAGCCATGTACGCACTCGGTCGTCATCCACCAGTGGCTTTCGTGGGTCGTTGTTGTACGCGTACCGCCATTCCTACACGAAAGCCGGATCATGCATCTTTTTGACCGCGATGTAGTCTCCTTTTATTTTCTTGTCGTCTTCGGGTACCAAAAGGGGCAGAAAGTCCACGTAGAAGTAAACCTCAGATCCGTCGTCCTTGTCCCCGTCCACGATGACACCCCTGGTGAGAACGGTGTTCGCGCCGTAGAAGGTCTGCAGAACACAGATGCTCGCCACGGCGGCAAACGCGTAACTTAGGACGTCTTCTCCGAGGTACTCGTCGGTGATCATCCAGATGCCGCGCCAGACGGCGATGGTCGCGTACGTGGCGGCCAGGTTCCAGATGCCCTCGAAGACTCGTCTGCAGACCCGACCCAGATTACGGGATATGAAGGCGGCCAGCGGTTGGGACACGAAGAGGAGTAGAGTCACGAGGGTTCCGGAGAAGAGGGACATCCTGGCGGAGCGTTCGAGGTCATCGGGATCCTGGATGATATCCAGAAGGGACCAGAGTCCCCGCCAAGCGCTGATGAGAAGCGGCTGGAAGACCGCCACCGTCAGGACGTTGTCCCAGAAGAAAGGCCACAGGGCCTTTGAAGGCTACGAAAGAAACAAAAGACGAACGAGTACATGAAATAAACTAGAAGGCCGGGACGATCAATAGACGCCGGTTCATGCAGTTTGCGTTTGAGTGTGATCGACTGCGTTGAAACCGCTTGTAACCTCTTACGACGAAACAACGGAGCGCCATCTATTAGGCAGCTTCAGAACACCTCCGGTCTGCGCATATGTTAGCATCGTTGTAACGACGTGTGTTTGAAACAGTTGGGACGATCTTACAGGAGACTATTTTTCATAGCTTGTGCGTAGATTTGATCTCACAAATGCTGCAAAACCATCAGTCTAGCTAAACCCAGAACGGAATTTGTCCCGGGTGATAGACGACGCCAGAGTGCTCTCCAATCGCAGGCAATAGACCCCTTACGAAATGTCGAAATGATGGATGGATTATGTGCGGCCGCCATCAGTTGGTCATGTACCGTGAGCACGCATCGAACACGAGCGGTTCGTCAGCACTCCGAGTGTACTCTGATCGAAACGCATTCGACACGAGTGAGCTGCGTCAGTGCTCGGCACGAACTCCGAACCAATCACAAGCTTCACGCCGGAAGCGATCAGACCAACTAATGGCGGCCGCGCATAATCTACGCGTCGTTTCACAATATCGAAAATGGTCTTTTATTACAAGCGCATACTGTGTGCTAGGTCACACTTAAACGAAAATGTGTGAAACAACCTTCGAGGTTGGTCCAAAACACGGGAGCGTATGGTACTGGCGTCCAGCCGAGAGCAAGCTTATACGCGCGTTTAGCCACTGGCTCATACATGATACAAAAAGACGCGGTATTTGTTGCAGACATGGTGACAGGATAACCTGCGGACATGCCTCAGGGAGCTTTTCGAAGCCTGTTTGCTTCATGCATGCTTGCAACATGTCTGTCGACAGTTTTTGTATGACCGAAGTGGCCAAGGAAGAGATTCAGACAGTGTCTGCGGACTGTCTGTTATATGACGTATAAACGGAGTGACCGCAGTTTTATGGTCGCGTTGGGGTGAGGTGAGCTTGACTTGAATTGCGGAAAGCTAAACAAATTCCGCTTGAGTGCAGACATTTGTCTTCAAATAAACAGTAGTGAAGCAGCATGCAGCGACGCACTTGGGCAGTCGGGAACGGTTCGACACGGTTAAAAAATAAAAACGTACACGGAAGAAGGACAATGCAAAATTAGCAACAATCCATACACAATGGAACACCCTGTGAACGTAACGGTTTGAATGTAGGCTCTTATCTCTTGTTTGCCAGATGGTATGGACTATAAGGAAGTGCAGTGACAATTATATTTTTGACTTCATAAATTGTGTTTCTTTTTTTGTATGTTTTATGCACCCGGAAGTTAGTCAGCCCCGGCGGGCGTCATCGTGTCTCAGCTGTAGATGAGCAGTTTAGCAGGTCCGGTACAACCGCTATCCCTTTCACGTGCATCACGCCGTCGTGATACATGACCGCACGCCGGTACGGTGCTCATCCAGATCTAAACGGATTCAGTACCCACTGGACAGAGATGGCAGCGCGCAGACGATAATTATTTTACATATACGCATGCCTATAGGACGTCCTCTAACTTGACAGTAGAACTTTCACGATTACTTGTGCTTGGTTCTTTAATTAACCTCAGCTGCAAGTTCAGCGCGCATCCATCCTATTTGTACTTTGCGCAAGTTGCCGCACGTTGCCGTGCGCGCATTTTTTTACTACTGTTTCGATAAAGCATTATATAGCTTTGTTTATTGTCAGTTTGCATATTATTGTGAAAGTCATTGTCGAGGATACAGCTCTCCACCACAATGATAAAGTCGGTGGCCGAGAAAAGCTCCCCGGATAAAATCTCACCGAAAAAGCGGCACCCGCAGAGAAAAGCTCGCCGGCCTTTGAGCGGATACGAAGAAAAGCTTTACCGAAGATCTTTATCTTCCTTTACCTAGACTTTCAGATTGTGCGTCTCATATTAAGAATTTGTCGGACTACTAACTTACTAAATTAATTTGTTATTTTTCGTACTATTTTTCAAACTTGTTAAGCATATTGCTCTCAAATAAACAATCACCAAGCTTTTTTTTTTTTTTTTTTTTAATTCACGCCGCAACTATAAAACAGAACATTGAAAACAAAAAATGAAAACAAAAAATGAAAACAAAAATATTATTGGCCACTTTGATTTCACAGATCTCTTTTCATTTCGCCTCAAAAGCGAATGCAGTCACCAACTGCTTCAAAAAGTACAGGAAACTGCTTGTGCTGCAGAAAGTCATTGCAGGGGTTTCGTAGCAGGTTCTGCAGGCGGCTGGTCTGTCTCCTTGGCGTGTGGCTCTCCTCGACTGACTTGCAGCAGCGTTGTAGCGGCCACTACTTGGTCTTGCTGGAGGCATTCGAGAAGCCTCCAAACACTGGGATGGCAATGTCCAACGAGGTGCCTGAGTGCATTGTTCCACCCCTCGAACGCGTTGTTGGTGCGGTACTCGCCTTGAAGTGTAGCGTCCATCACATTTCAGGGCTCTGGAGGGTACTCAGGGCGTCAGCCGCGCACGGTTGTTGTTAATTGCTCAGCTCCTTCCGCTGTCGGAGCAGTGCGAAAAGTTCTGCTTGCGTAATGTTTGTCAAAATACGCGACTAGGTCGGCCATGTCACCAGGAGCGTGGTCGCAGATGCAGTCAAGTCCTGATCGTACGAGGTCAGGACTGGAGGCACAAATGCAAGCCCGTCAAGCGTCCCGCACAACTTCCTGAATGCGTCATCGGTCCGACAGCCTAGGTATGAGAAGAAAAGGTTTTCGACGAGCTTTTCTTCGCATCCGCTCAAAGGCCGGTGAGCTTTTCTCCGCACCTGTCGGTTTTGCCGTCCGCCTTTCTCCGGTGAGTCTTTCTCCGGTGAACTTTCCTGCGGTGTACTTTTTTCCGGGATTCGATAAAGTTGTTATACAAAACGAAATTAGGTAAAAAAAAAAAAAAAAAGACGACGACTTTGCAGAGGTGTACAGTCTGGTGATTGATTCACCCTGGAGAAATCCACCATCGTTGCTTAGGTCTAGTTCACCTCACCGTCAATGTAAGTCACTCTAGTTTAAACCCCTGTATCTCTTCTCAGTAAGAGTAGTATTACTTCATCGTAATAAAAAAACTTGTCAGGCAACAATAGAATTAATTCTTGTCTCCCTGTTGAACAACAGAGTAAATATAACCTGTTCGGAGAGAGTACGGTGCCCTGAACGCGTCTTCAATTGCTCTGTTTGGCATCCCATACCGCCGAAGCATCAGTCAAAAGGTGTCCCGAAGTGGCAACGAATAGCGTCACGGGAGCAGGCGTGTCATGCTGCCGGACATCGTGATCCTGGCGGTTGGTTGTGGAAGTTCCGGCAAAGAGTATCTGCGACACCGAGTGTCGCTGTCGTCGCGGCGTCCCAAATCCTGACTGCCGAGGCTTCTGTAGTTTTTCTAGCTGTAGGGCTACCAGCAGCAGAACAGGAGTCTGCCGCATCCGCCTGCATTGCTGTGTCACCGGCCAATATCGCGGCAGGTAACAGCACGCGACACTTCCGTGACGTGGTCAGGCGGAATTTTGAGGGACGACTTTTGAGGGTATGGCTATCATTTGAGCCCGTTCTCGTTTCGTCCTTCTCATTTGACTCTCCTCAAAACAACCATTTTAAAATAAAACCTTCTTGCTTTGACCTGTCGTATTTGCCCCTTTCCCCTTTCGTCTTCCGCATTTCAATCCTCTTCATTTGAGCCCGTTCTCGTTTCGCCCTTCTCCACTTGGCCCTTCTCAAAACAACCATTCTCAAAAACATCTCGCTTTGACCCGTCCCGTTTGACTCTTTCCACTCCAAGTTCGCTTTTTTTTTTTCCGGGTTATATTCATAAATACATAGATATTTTGTGTGTGCGTGTGTGCCACGCCATCGGTTTACTCTCTGCTAAGGATTTTAGCAGTGCGTCGAGGTCGCCGAGAACAGCTACTGGCTGACAGGAAAACAGACCAACTATACTTATCGCAGCCGGGTGATGGACAAGAAGGTCCCGGTCAAACTTTTCCCAAGCGCGAACCCGAACAAAATGGTCCCAAGTGATTCGTTGACACTTTCGGTGCTCTTTGAAGTTTTAGTGAACTGCTACTCGGAAACTGTATTCAACACATGCGTAATTATCGGGTGTCTACGAGAAATCCCAACCCTGTTTTTCGGACCGCGAAAATGGACTAGACTTCGCGGAGACCTCAAACTTCTTCACAACGCAGCTCAGCCGTTCGAGCAAGATGCCAAAGTTCCAGCACCAACCGTAATCTTATTGAAAAGGTAAAAGTGATTTTCTGAAATTTTTATAAAAAAAACAAGCCCGTTTTTTTTTTTTTTTTTTTGTTTTTTTTTTTTGTTTCTGGCGCCATAGAGCGCCATATATTTGAAAGCTCCGACGGCCGGCCACTTTCTTCATTGAATTTGTCAGAAAATCGCTTATAACTTTTGAAAAAGATAACGGATGGTGCTGAAACTTTGGCATCTTGCTCGAACGGCTCGGGCAACATTCTGACGGAGTTTGAGCTCTCCAAGGAGCCTAGTTTATTTTTGTGGTGCGAAAAACAGGGTTCGGATTTCTCGCAGACACTCGGTATATTATAGTATATAGTTAGGGTTCGGAGTTTTCGGTTTAAACCGATAAAAAAAACGATAAAAGTACGCCGAATTCATTTTCGGAAATTCGGTTTTAACCGAAAAAGGTCAGTTTTCATGTTCGGCATTTTCGATTTAAACCGATAAAAGTACGTCGAATCCATTTTCTAAAATTCAGTTTTAACCGCAAACGCTCACTTTGACCTTCCATTCGTACCGCAGAGCCGTGGCGGAAAAGTGGAACGACAGTGTCTATCGAAACGTGTCCGAATGTATGGGATACACGGATGCCATCACGACGTTTTTGTTTAATGTGCACATCATCGAACGGAACATGAAGTCCGAAATATCCCATGACTTCGCCATGTACGGGCGTGTTTTCAAACTCGTTGTAAGGAAGACTGACTTGATGTAAGCTCTGCATGTTGTGTTGTGCTTCAAAACGTCGCACCGTGTCTCTTTTGGTGGCCGATTTTGACTCAGGCAGCGCTTCATCTCCTCAGCCTGCCAGTGTCCAGTGTTAGCGTTGAGAGGGCATTCTGGAAGCTCAGGGTAATATTAACAGGAAAGAAAGAGCTCGGATCAACGAGGAGAACCTGGAAAAGTACATGTGTGTGTGTACTATAATACGATCACGTAATCCTGATATACAGAAGGTGAAGTTCCATGTCTTTTCGGCATAGGCTTCGTATCTGACTTGTTTGTACTTGTGTTTTTTTTTTTTTTTCTTGTTTCTTTTACAGTTGCACACATTTGCCAAATAAAGTGTCCATTTATTGTTCAGTGTAGCTGTGCCGTTATTCTTTGAGTGATCACAAATATCAGAGCTATAGTCAGTTACAGGTTAAGAAGGTAGCGGCAAATGCTCCTCAAAGGGAATCGGATATCCCTCCGCCACCTCCGCATCCAATAGCGTCCCACCGTTTCCGTGACGTCGCGGCCAACGCGTGAGGAAGGTCTTGCCTTTCTGTACATATTTGCTTTATCTTTCGACTTTGACTTAGCATTGTGGAAGCCACGAGAGGGAGATTAGAGTTCTCCCCCACCGACGGAAACAAATACGACTTTCGGGGATTAGCTTCCCCCCCGATGGATACAAAGGCTGCTTTCAGGGGCTCGGTTCCCTCTCTGATGAATACAAAGGTCGCTTTCTTAAAAAGTGGGATCGGAGACAAGTGGGAATCCATTGAAGCGGAACAAGGAGCGTTTCCAGTGAACTCTTCTTTCGACTGCGGAGAGATTTGAAACGGGCGCATCACACTTGTGGGAGGAGCTTCTCCTACCTTCTTGACTTGTAACCGACTATAGAAGGATCATCGGATCCGGTGTCCGTCGGTGTTTATTTTAAATTCACCGAAAAAAGCCGATGGAGTCTTATGGGCATAAATATACCCCGAAAAAAACCGAAAATTGAATTTTAAAATAAACACCGAAAAAAGTACGCCGAATTTTGAAAAATAGAAACGGAAAACGCGGAACCCTATATATAGTGTATTTAAGCCTTTTGTTATATATTTCAGGAAACAACTAAATAAGTTCATAAGTTCATTTAAGTTCTATTATCGCTCACTTGGCTCTGTGGCTCCTATTCGCCTAACTCAGAGCACTGTGGAAAGCTGGAGCTTGGAAGTCACTACAAATACACACCCGCACTAAAAGCTCAAGGTCGCGATGCACTCTGCGATTGACTGGACGAGCCGGTAATACTATGCACAAAAAAGTCGACGAACGCCATTAGGTGACGAACGCCAAAAGTCGACGAACGCCTTTACATGTGGCCCGCGGGGCTGCTGTGGATTTCGCTTTTATGGTAAATGACATACCTCGATCGAAAAGTCCTACCCGTATGTCGGCAACAAGCGATTTCTTCGAAGAAGCCTAAGACATTCTTGGGATGGGTTAAGTGTTGAGTTCGGCAAATGACAGCTTGTGCTACTACGTGGTGAATATTCACGGTTCCCTTCCTTCCCGTTTTTGTGTTTGAGTGGTTGTTCTGCAGTGCCCGTGTCGACATACATTTAGGATTACATCTTTCAAGCCAGGTATTTTCAACTTAAGTGTGCGGCAGCCTACTCGGTGACAATTGACCGTTCTTCTACGGGTACTGTTACGGATTACCTCTAGAATTAGGCAGTGTGTATCTCCTGGCAACCGGGAGAGTAATTTCCCCGAAATTCTACCGGCAGTCGCCTGTCATTAGCAGTCTAATATCACGTGACAACTGCAGGTAGAATACTGACTTTCTTGTTCTTCCTGCGTATTGTGAAAACACGTTTCATGGACACCTTTTTGTGGGTACACGTTTCAGGGACACAGATTTCGTCAAGAATACGTTTCATCGACACTACTTACGCGAATTGCACGCTGTAGGGCAATTTCGTCGCGCGTGTATTCCTGAGCCGCGTGCTCACCGACCCAGCCCACCCGCTCACGCCACTTGGCGAGTCTGCAGCAACTATTTAAAAAATAAAAAAGGTATTTTGAGTTGTTTATGAAACATCGCATGTTGATGAAACGATATGTTAATGAAGCGTCGGCCGATGAACTGACTGCAGCACTAATAAGTGGCGATTGCCATTAGAATTTCGAGGTAAAACTTCTGCCGCCTGCCGGGAGACTAGACACTACCCAGGAATTACCTTTGGTTCTTGTTTGCTCTACAATCTTCTCAGTTGTATAACAGCTTATTAGTACCTCTTCACATATTACTGATTGCTTAGTTTGTACTTGTCTACAGAGTAGGCCGTGTGTAATAAACTTTTAGGAGATTTGAAAAAAAAAAAATCTCTTGTGTCCGTTTATTTACATTTTCGCAAACACCTGGGCGAGTGCATATTGCTAATTGGTCCATTTCCTTTGCTCGGCCATACAAAGAATTTTCTATAGCCGACCATAGGTCATTTTTGTATGGGTGCCCATGAAGCTTCGTTTCCACCTAATAATTACGGCACGAGCGTTTATTTTTTGGAAGTGAATATTTTGCCGGCAGCCGGCACAATAAGCCGTGGGAAAATGTCGGCAGTTGTCCACCATTGGGTCTTCTATAAAGTGAATTGTGAAAGCGAAAATCTAAAGCTGTAGAGTAGCTCAGGGGAAAGGTGTCCGCTTCAGACGCAGCGGACCCAGGATTTGATCAAGAGAGATCCAAAGGAAAACATTTGCCAAGTTTACATGCCGCGGCGGCGAAACATTGCTGAACCCCATTGCAGCCCCTTTCCGGTGCTGAACCACATGGTATGGAACTCCCTTTCCGGGGCTGCAATGAGGGACAGAGGGGTTGGTACGCCGGCAGGCCGCCGCGAAGCGGCGTGTACGGGTGGGCCAAGTGGGTTCATATTTTTCTAATGAGCAGCCGCAGACTGTCGCCGCAAAGCGGCGTGAACGCAGCCAGGCCAGGGGGGGGGGGGGGGGGGGGGGGGGTTAACACGCTTCCCAGTAATACACGCGCCGTCCGAAACTGCCGGCATTTTTTTCCATCGGGCGATTGTGCCGGCTGCCGGCAAAATAGTCCAACCCTCATTTTTACTAAGAAAATCATCCCATGAACCGTTCAAAATAATCTCAAAGGTATAGCATTACTGAAGAAAGAAATCAACATAAGGTGTTTATCGAGGATATCCGTCTCTGTGGAAACGCAGAGCTTAGAAGTAGTGATCGGGTTAGGACAGAACGAGCGGGTTGGTATATGGATAATTAAACTTAAGGAAGAAAACGAGAAGGGACGTCGTCCCTTCTTGTTTTCTTCCTCAAGTTTAATGATCGGGTTAGTGTGCTGTTTTATCGATATTTGTATGTGCTGTTATGTGCATGCACACAATGTAGATGTTCAGCTGGTATGCGTAATGTATCTACATATGTGTATAATAAAGGTGCCCGAAGCGTAATGGTGGCGTGAGCAGATCAAAATATTTTTTGTAGCACATAAATTGGGCGGTATCTAGCGCCAACACTCCAAGTAGTGTATAGATATACATGCGATATCCGGCGGGTTCTCAGACAACACTGCCAGTACTCGATTGACATACGCGATGTCCGGCGGATACTCAGCCGACTCGTTAAGTGCTCTGTAGATATACGGGTGACATCCGGCGGGTACTGGATTGACACCCGATGTCCGGCGGATGCTGAGCCGACGCTGCTAGTGCTGTATAGATATACGCGATGTCCGGCGGGTACACAGCCGACGCTGGCAGTACTCTAGTGATATTGTGCTGGTACTACTCCACTTTTATAACTACATTGTCTAAACATTATGTGGATGGGGAGAACCTCATATTCGGAGTATTTTCCAACAATATTGTGTAGATACTCGCTGAATATTCTTGCGCCGCTTGGGATTGTTGAATGACTTTATGATTTGACGGTTGAATCATTTTCACACGCCTTGTCAAACGTAGTTGCTAAAACGACCAATCCTTGGAAAACAATTGGAACACGTATTCATTACCAAAGTATTGTAATAACGTCGCTATGAATTGTATTTAGCCGTATGAACTCTGCGCTCTAATTATTGAGCTGTTTTTGTTTTAATCTGCCACACAACCACACGAGGCTGTAGTTTTGCATGTCTTCCGCGTCTAGGAACGCAACTTCCCACACGAATAAAGCCGTATTCAAAACCGATCGCCACATTTTAATAATAACATTGGTAACTCTATATGTAGTGTATCAGGCACACTTGCAAATCTCCGCGTCGAACGGTTACCACATCGGACGGGCAGTAGCCACACTCATAATGGCTGACTTTTAGTCTGGACATCACGGCGGAACAAGACAAATAGAGCTTCTTAACTAATTCGGGCAACCAAACCCCTCTCCATCTCATTTTGCACAACAAAACGCAAACGTATTGTTATTAGTTTTGCAAAATTTAAGCGGTCGAAAAATAGCCTGAGCGACGCAGTATCCTTCGAGATGGCGTCGGGGGCTAGTTACCTTTCTGTGCAACAAATGATGCTCTTTTATCTAAAGGGCCTATTTAGCAAAATATTCGTTTCTCTATGTCCAATATGCAGCAAGTGCAGACAATCGACTAACCCCCAAAGGACATGCAAACTGTGTCTCAATATTTGCTTGAACCATTTTTTCCGGGTTTGCGCTTGGGGCCATTTTTTGAGGGCACATTTTGATCGGGACCATTCTGTCCGAGACCATTTTGTCCGGGACAATTCGATCCGGGACGATTTTGTCCGGATCCCAACGCGGCCAGATCACATTACGAAATGTTACCTTCACATGAAGCAGGGAACTGTCTACAGTTCCGTGTTTCGTGTTACCTGTTCTATAGTATGTTTCCTTGCATTCAAATATTCAATGTTTCACCCAGAAATATGACATAATTAATCATCACACCACTCGACATCGAGGCAGCACGCATGGGCAGTGTCGGAATTTGTACCGAGCAAAACGCGGAAAACATTTGTGTCTTCACATTGAAGGCAACAATTATCACAAACAACCGTGGAATGCAAACGGAACGGTCGCCTGGCATTGTTGCCGTTACACTTCATTAGGACGTGCGGCTTCGAGCTTGACTGAAGAAGACAACGTGAAAAGCACATCACGTAAATTGCTATATTCGATTTGTCTTTGACGGTCTGTTTAGACATTATAGAAACCGCTGCTATTCGCTTTCGTTCCTTACATTCTCTTGCCAGCACCACTTGGCACAAGCTTTCTTGTAGTTAAAGTGTCATTTCAACATTTACGCTCCCTTATAGACGACCATAACCATGCACCAAACGAGGCTTGTAAAGGACCAGCTGCGCGTATCGCTGAAAAAGACGTCCAGCCCGCCCGTGCCGTTTAACGAGGAACTTCTCCGAACCTGTTCTACAGTATGTGTTCAAATTATTACATCTATCGCGTCTACGAAGCATTACGCAAAGGTAACCAAACCAAATCACTAAATTTGTTGTAGGTGCCAGTTGAAGTCGCAGCAGAAGTACCCACGTGTGCCAGCCTGAAGGATGCTATGGGCAATGCGCTCAGCGCGGCCACAGCCTTTCTTCATCAGCAACTCAACTCTGCAACTCAACGACACCCACAAAAAGACAGAAAGCGCAGATCCGTTCCTGATCACCGTCGACCGCAGTGATCCCTCGTCCTGCATTCTTACCCTCGCAACACGAGATGGAGGAGAGCGGCTGTCGTCAGTCAAAATTATTTTTGCGGACTTCTTTCTTTGCTGTACCCTACATTTATGACCGACTTGTAACTCTGCATGTTGTAACTGACGGCGTGCGTACAGTGCAGCCGTTTACGTGTTGTTGTCGGGTCGGTCGCGACAAATCTATGTCCGTGCGTTTGAAGGGCTCTAAGCTGCATTCACATCGGCTGGAATTGTTTTCGCGACGCCTGACATTTTCACGGCGGATTTTGAGCAGGCGCTTATGGGTGGTCTGCGCGCCGTGTTTCCTCAAGCTGCTCATCGCGTGTGGAACTTTCGTTTTACGCAAAGAGTGGGGGCTTCCGTACAGAGGGCTGGGTTCTAACGCGTATAGTGCTCGATTACTTTGACGCTACTTGGATGAGTGGCATTTCTTAACTTGAACATTGGAACCACCATGAAAACAAGGAACCCAGTACCAACAACCGCATCGAAAGCATCAAAGGCACGTCGGGAAGAGCGCACCCGAACCCCTTCGCGTTCATTGATTTAATCAAGAGAGATAAGGCCCAAACAAAAGTAATCTTGCTTTAACGGGGCACTCACACACCCAAGGTAGTATCTGTTTTTGTTGTCAAAAACAACGAAAGTTGTAGTCACAGACAATATTAAAATTAAAAAAGTTGTTTCCACGCGCGCGCGCGCGCGCTTTTTTTATTATGGCGTTTTTCTCTCTCGCTCCTAACCTCCTCGTTTCTCTATATTTGCGACGTAATCGATTATGAAATTTAGAAGCTTTGTAAGCGACATTTCAATAATATTTACTAGCAGTATTCGTAAAACATTTTTTAACGCAATTGCGAGCACATTACTGCCCTTCTTTTTAAAATACCGAAAATCAAAGTCCGGGCCCCGGGGTGATGCCGCCTCCTGGCTTTTTTATCCTTCCTCGGAAAACATGGAGGCTTTCGACGCAGGTAGTACTGAGGATGATCGGTGAGTCGGGGAATCAGACAAAGTTCTTTTTTTTTTCAGGTGCTTGACGACCTCTCAGACTTCGGAAAGGAAATCGTCAAACGGTCAAAACAACTGTGTTTAGGGTGACCACCCGTCCCGCAACTCGGCGGGACTGTCCCGCATTGAGGGCTCGCGTCCCGCGTCCCGCAAGAAATATCAAAATGTTCAAAATATCCCGCATTTCACATTGTCGTAGCACTCACTACGTAAATTATGGCGCTTCTGAAGGGCGGGCCACGGGGTAGCGCGGAGGTCATTAATAAACGTGTGAATCTTAATGGTGTGCCATTTTCCATACAAGCACTGCGGAAAGCGACCATCGTTCTTGCAGGAGACGGACGTGCATGTGCCGTTGCGCCTCTCCGCTTGATGGCAAAATATTGCGAGCGAAAATTGCTCTTCTAAAGTTGAAAAATAACTATTGTAATTATTTGCAAATCATACTGTGCAATGCGAAAGGGTTGTTCTGGAAAGCTTTTTTTTTTTTTTTTTTGGTGAGGACGGCTACACAAGGCAAAAACCTGCAACTCACAAAGGTGGAAAAAGCAACACAAGGTTCTAATTTTATGCAAGAGCATGTTAGTATAAGAGTAAGTATCGTCAGGAAACAAAATGCCGTAAAAGATTTACTGTTTCTTATTTCCCTTTCATGCATTGGGGTCTGCTGCAGTCGATTTTTATGTTTTAGACTTAGACACACTAATGTCTAAGTTGTATGTCTTAGACATACAACTTATTCTTTCAACTTAGACATACAACCGTAATAAAATATTTGTCATTACAATTACACACAAAATGTATCAATGTGACGGAAAAATAATTTTAGCTTAATTGCCGCCACACAGGATATCGGGGTGTGCGTGATGGTGAATTTTTTTAATACATTTACCTTGAGTGGGGAAAATACCGTCCTCCTCTTCCTCTCTCCCCTCCCCCCCCCCCCCCCCCCCCCCCGCCCTCCCCCCCGGGTCAGGGTGTCCCGCATTTCGCCTGCAGGAAGATGGTCACCCTAACTGTGTTTGGTGTCTGTGTACCGTAGTTTCGGTTGTGACTCCGCCGGGACAGCCTTCCACTCAGAACCGCTGGGACATAGCTCCTCTCGTCGCTCACAAAAGTCCACTGCGCATTCTATTCGACCATATATTGTTCAAAGGAATTTTAGATCGCTGAAAGAGCCTTAAAAGAACTTCAAACTCGAAAGTGAAACGTCGTCTGCTCACAGCGATGGGCGGCACGCACGGAGCGGTTGATCGCGGGACGCGGACGAACGCGATGCTGAGGCGTGAGAGAAATTCGAGTTGCAGGACGACTCAATCTTTGACGTCACTGCACTGGCGTGGAACACGCGGGAACTTCAAATTCGGTTTCTGGAAATTATTATTATTTTTTTTACTTCTCAAATACTGAGTTCCCAAGTTTCGAATTTTGAGGGTAATGTCCAGGCATCGGTTTCAATCGTTTCGGATAATAAAGGAAAAATGATTTTGACCTTTCAGTGTTCCTTTAAGTGGGAAACGGGGGAGCCGTACGTGCGCAAGGCCGCAAGTGCCCGAATAAAGACAGTAAACTGGCGGAGCTTGGAGAACATTTCAAAAGGGGCGTCATGTTCCTTTTTCAATCCCTGAACTAGGCCCAAGTTTTTCTAGACTGTCAGCATTGTTGGGCGATTTAGCTGGACAAACAAGTGTGTGGAAAGAGTTACAGCTGATCCGTTGTACTAATTTATGATGTCAGAGTACAAAAACCGAGATGTTTGTCGGAAACAGACGAAATATCTTCCTTCGAATGTTGTGAAATGTTTTAAACCAAAGGAAAAAAAGGAGAGAGGGAGGGGGGGGGGGGGTAGGTTAGACATTCTACGACTCTCAGTGCGTACCTGTGCGCATAAGATATATCTAATGGTATTTTAGGGTTCGAACCTTATGAGAAGGTTCAAACCGGGAGGACCAAATGAGAATGGTACGAAATGCTCACGGTCCAAGTGCGAATGGGGCGTTTTCAGATAACGGGCAAAATGAGAATGGGCCCAGTTGCGAAACAAACGATTCGGATCTTAAGATAAGGTTCAAACGAGGAGGACCAAATGAGAATGGGACGAAAAGATAAGGTCCAAGTGCGAATGGAACGTTTCGAGGTACACCACTTTTGATGACGCGGTGAACGCACGAGCCGTAGACGCGCTCTGCACCGTAGGCAAGTGTCACCCACCGATGTGTTGAACCGTGACGGGCAGCTGAAGTAGTCTTCCTGCATGTCCGGTAGAAAGACGAACGGCGGTGCATTGGGCACCGTGCTCAGTGATCCGGCGATCACCAGTCCCGCCACTCCCACGCCCAGTGAGCTCAGCGCAGACGGAAGGTTCACGTCGGTGTACAGGTCCACAAGCAGCCACAATCCGCGCCACTGTGTGATCACGGCGACGCCCATCACCTACGGAGAGTAACGAAGAGACACATTCACATTCTTTTAATACATATACTTTTTTTTTTATTTGTCGTTTTAACCAGCCCTTTTTTTTTTCTTTTTTTTTTTCTGAGGAATTCATAGAAATACCTACAGGATAAAAACACTCCGGCACGCGGGAACCAATGCAATTCCAAAAATATATACAAACTACGGAGGAAAAAAACAACAACAGAGAAACTATTATGTTCCTGCAATATTTAATAGCTTGCCTAAAGACACCCTAAGCCTGTCGCCTAAGAGGCAGATGTATAAAAATAAAAGAGTGGTGTTGTTTGTTGATTTAAAGTTCTGAACAATGAGGTATTAAATGCGTAAAAACTTAGTGTTTTCTATCGAGTTCTTGTCATTATCTGTTTAAATTCGCAATTTTTGTTTTTGCAACCATTGAATGATTGTTATTGTCGAAGTGGGTGTTATCTAACAAGCGAATTATCTATTTGGGCGCGAATTTCGTTGTTGACTATGTTTTTTTTAATATTTCTTTCGTGTCTTACTTACATTTAACCATCATTTGTGTCTGCATGATAAAAATGTCTGTACTGTCATGTCCTGCATGAAAGCGTGCCCACGCTTAAGCAGGTAGGATTGTATCAGAGTTTTTTTTTTTTTTCGGTAATCAAATAAACTTATCTTATCTTACCGTGAGCCGCTCGAGCAAGACTAAATTGTGGGAAGCCATCTTATACTGGAACATGGAGCGCGTTCCAAAATTTACTCGATCACACTCCAGAGCCTTTGTACTTTTGCGTTCAAAAACCTCTTCGCATCCTGCGTGAATCTATCCGTGTTATCACGTTATCTGACCTGCGGGAGCGGCTCGGATCTGTGCATGTAAGATTCGGGAAGACAGTCGTGGTAGCTAGCATTTGGTGCAACAAGGAATTCAACTGCGCATGCACGTTTTGCGCTTAATTAAACCTTCTTTTGCACGTATCGTAAATTCAGAGGGACATAGTTACCTCATTGAGTTCGTGCTTACGGCGTATTTCTCCACAGTCAATGCCGGACTTAAAAAGCGTTTCAGGGCTATTCTAAGCCGGTTAGAACAGAAATTTCAGTCCTTCGTAAGACCAGAAGGCACAATAGTGTGGGGATCAAATTCGTTGGACTTCAGTGTTTCACTTTCACCGTCTGGGTTGTGTCCGAAACACATTGGAAGTATTGATGGATGACCAGATAGTCCAACATTTGCGAGTTCGTTTTTATACCTGACATGACGTTACTCGTACTTCAGGCTCGATTTTTATTACAATTTTAATTGTATATAACATTAGCAGAGTTTATTTGCCAGTTATGTTCTATTTAAAATGGTTAAGAGCCTCCAATATACCCGTTGCAGTTTTCTCGTCGTCTCAATCTACCCCGTGTCCCAATTAGCGGCCATGCTCTTTAAATCGACCGCAAAAATCGGTTTCTTAACCTATCGCGTTCCGATTTTGTACAGCGTTGGCCACCAGGTGGTGCATTCTTTCTATAAAATTCGCAAAGAGCGAGCTTACCTGAGGAAAAGGTAAAGAAAGAAAAAGGCTTAACTCCTATGGAAACGCAGCGAAGCCACCGGTCTTCAAACCATAGGGCTGTTTGAAGACCGGTGGCTTCTCTGCATTTCCATAGGAGTTAAGCCTTTTTCTTTTTTTATCTTTTCCTTAGGTAAGTTAGCTCTTTGCTAATTCCATAGAAAAAAATTGCACCAGTTGTGGCAAACGCTGTACAAAATCGGAACGCGATAGGTTAAGAAACCGATTTTCGCGGTCGATTTGAAGAGCCTGGCCGCTCTTTGGGACACGCAGTAGGTCGCTTTGACACTCACCATATGTTTCCGTGCATAACTTCACAAGTCGTTTTCTGCCTACGAACGTCTTTATTACTGTGCTACCATGCCCTGTGGGTTTAACGTTGCGTGTAATTGCTTTTTGGGCAGAAAACATTTAAAAAATAATGTTTGTTTTTTTCTAATTGTTTAGCAGAGCACAATTAGGGGATCAAAGGCATCCTTACAAAAACCACATGCACTTATACGGTCCATATCCTGTAATACCGTATAAAAAACATATAACACATTATATGAATTTTTTCAACGAATGACGTACGGACCATTTGACGTTTGGCCATGGCTGTCTACCATACTTTACCTTTCACGATAACACTTTTTTTTCACTGTCTTCAATAAATTTTCAATTATCAATCTCTTAATTGAATATTAATGGCGCACAGCACAGAAAATATATTCTGTGTATATACTTGCCGTTTATGAGATCCACTAAAATTTCTATAGTCGGCTGATAAAACTGCTTGATTTTCAGATAGGGGTGCTTTCTATGGTATTATGGGATGTTGTTGTATGGGTACAGATCACTCCTTTTTTTTCAGAAGAGATATCTGGACGTGCCCCAGAATCATGTACAACGCTGAAGCATTCTTTCATATCTTGATTCAATGTTACTCGCCTGGGTGTAAGTTCTTGAGACAACCATGAAGAGATGTGGGTTACTCTTTCCGAGGACATCAAGAGACTCTTGCATCAAATGAAACCACAGCATGAGCAGCTGGCCGCAGATGAACGTGACCCAGCCGCTGACTATAGGACTCTCGGGGAGCACCAGAGCATCTAGAAGCATCCAGAGGCCGCGCCAGTAGACGACCACCAGAGGTGTCACCACCAGGATGCTCAGGAGGTGGTCGAGGAGGACCAGGGCACTCCGGACCGACACGAACTTCACGGACATGGCTGCTGGCGAGTGTTCCGCGACGGCGACCGGACGACAGCGGAACCACAGTGACTAGTTGTCACCTAGACACGTCCGGACCGACGGGGCCTTGAACGTTGACGCGAGAGTTCATGCTCGTTAAAACCGATGTACCAAGGACATGTCCTAGAAGGGAAGAGACGAAGTATACCATCAGGTTTTTCGGGTACATTTTTGTATTGCATAGGTTAGACAGTGGAGAATATAATAAAATGCGATCTCATTCTCATCTTGTTCTATCTTCCTGTAGTCGCTGGTAACCGAAGAAATTTAGAGTTTGGCTTATTACGCTTCTTACTTCCAATTCTTTCTTCGACATCCCTATCGACAAATGTCACAATCTCATCGGCTGCAAAGCAATAATAATATTCTCAGGACTCGCCACACGTTTCGTTTCCTGAGCTCTCATCGACTGTTTCTTGCCTCGCGAGTCGACGGCGGCTTAATGCAAAGGCACAGCGCCTGTGTCAAACTTCCGTAGACTTGAGATTCACAAACCGGTGAAACAATATGCAGGTTTAGGAACAACGAGATTTGCTGAAGACTGTTGATGTCGCCTAAAAAGCGAATTTTTTCGTACGCGTCGTGGGACTAGGATATGTTAGAGGCGTTTTGGTCGTGCATTAACAGTCATTTCAGACGGCCAAGAAATTAGAGGCAAAAGTTGGACAGTTGCGGGTTTATCACTCCCGTACCTTCTCTGCACATCACGAAAGGTTTATCGGAGCTGTTCTCCGCGCTGGATGTTTCCGGCACTTTCCCTATACTCCGCGTCACTAGTTCCGTGCAATGCAGGCGAAGGCAACGCCAAGTGAGGAGAGATGGGGCGAGGACTATGAAGGCGAGACGGGAGAGGAGGGCAATGGAGAAAGGGAGAGCACTAGGAACGTTAGGGAGGAGATGAGGTTTCTCTTCTCCTCCCCAGCCTTCCTAGTGCTTGCCCTTTTTCTCCTCGCTTGGCGTTGCCTTCTCCTGTACTGCACATAACTAGTGACACGGGGTACACTATAGAAGTTTTTGAACCATATGTTTCTGTTTGAATCATACGTTTTCGTTTTATCCGAATACAGTTCGAAGCTTGAGATGTTGGACTATTTCTGCTAGTTGGCCCTTTTGTATTGGCACACATGTCGTGAGCTTGTGACGCGAAGAAGGAACCAACAAAAATTTGTCGTTTTGAGAAGCTCGTCCTTTGTCCACATTCGCACACCCCTACCTCGGGTTTGAAAGTGTAGATGCTGTTCAAGGTAGGGTTTGGTGTCACTCGTTCGAAGGCGCCAGGGCTCGTGCATACGCCCATTCCCCCATCGCCAGCGTCTCGTTCCCCGAAGTGGAGGCGGGAGACGAAGTAACAGGAAGGAAAAAGTAGTTGATCTATATGGCTATAAGTAGTGGTGAGGCCCGAGAGAAACGCGTCCACTGTCCCAGGTAAGAAAGGTCGGACGTGCGAAAAGAGTGCGGGTTGCACGCCAACTGTTTCGACGTTTATCTTGGTCGTTGTCCGCAGAGGAATTCAAGGTCGATGTGAAGAATGCCTACAAACTATTCTCCTTCTACTATATTACACGTTCATGTGTACCCCCTTTTTTCACAAGGTTTGTTCACAGACGCGTTGCAATATTTTTTACTGCGAACTAGATATAGCAGCCGCTTTACTGGTATGGGCGATTTTCATCACGTGTTTTTGAACCTCATTCACGGCTTCGTTTTTAGACCGCGAGGCGCTGTGAATATCTTACTCGCTCGAGAAGGCTCACGGCGAGCGAACTTGCCACCACGGCTTTCTGTTCTAGCCGCTAGGTACTATCGATATCGCTGAAGTAGCCATTACATACAATGAATAAACTTTGGACTATGAATTCATGTTAAAGTCTGTGACAGCCCGAGAACGTAACAGAAGCTCCGGTTCCAACGTGCAATCGTTGCCCTCTGCCGAGCTTTGGGTGCGCGTGTGACGAAGCTCTATCAAGGGCAGGTAACTCGTGCTGAATTTTTAACCAGTCACCGAGAGAAAAGGTTATTTATCTCGTGTCACCCCCTGAAGTCGGACTTTGCTGAACACGGATCGTAACCGTAACAAGAAACATTAAAGGGGCCATTGACAGCAAGCTGTTGTCGGTACACTGTTTTGCCTTATAATTATTTTTAAAAAAATAGTTAGCTTTCCTCGGCGTAGCTGATTAACAACCGGCGGTGGTAACAAACACTTATGTAGGTCAACAAGGCCCACCAATGGATCTCATATTTTACTCTTTTCTATCAATGCCTGTGCTATGATTTGATCTTGAATGGATATTTTGTTTGAGCAGCGTAATGTGGGCACTTGAACCCCCACTTTGTGTATACACGGATATTCCACCTTGTGTCTTCTTGGCGCCGCGACAGATATGCAGGCACAACGTGCTTAATGAAGTTGAGCTGAATCTCACCTGTCACATCATTCTTCCCGCGTTTCTTGGTAACAAAAAAGGGCAGAAGTGGCCGAAGTTAAAAAGTTTCGATGCACGACATGATTTCGAGTACATTTAGTGTTTGCTTCATTTGTATCGACGAATGTTCATTTTTTATGGTGTGGTCTGACATTTTAAACATTAGGCACACCTAGTTTTTGAAACCCCGGTTAACTCGTACTTTTTAGGAAACTCCTAATCTAAAATAATTCGTCCATTCCAAAGCAGAACTAATGTGCTTCACTTTTCAGTCTTTTTCTATAACGAAAAATGGGTGAAACCTTCTTCACAAAGAACTGATTATCTCAAACTCCCTCGGCATTTCTTCATAACCTGCAACACCTGTATAACTGATTCTTGTGTTTTCTCGTCAGCGTTGCGCGAAACATATTTAAACGTTTTTGTTAAGCAAACGTATTTATATTTTTTGTCCGTTTCGAACTACGCGTGTTATTGCTTCAGAATGATGCATGCTATATTTAATAATCTAACTCTTTGTGCGTGTTTTTAAGCCCATTGCTTTATCCTATGACCTATAAGATAAAAAAAACTCTTGGAATGATTTCAAAGCCACACTCACACTCCTGATAGATGGTACAAAAGGCAGTCCGCAGACATTGTCTGTGTTTGTTTCATGTATGAGGTCCCATTGGTCACATAAGAACTGTCTACAGAGATGTTCAAAGTTTACGTGAACAAAACATTCTTGAGGCGTACGTATCCGCAGATAATTCTTCATCATGTCTGCAACGAGCACTGTATCGTTTGTATGACTTAGGAGCGTCGTGACTGAAGGGTCAAGGGTAGTTAGACATACACGCGTAAACGATTAAACCAAGGTGGGTCCTCTGTAAGCGGAGTTGCCGTGTGTTTTTTTTTTTTTACGCGAGCTGGCTCACATCCGTTAGTCGCGCATCCTGTCCCAGATCACGCAGGCGACACTTTCCTGTCGACAACGAGACCTCTAAATCTTGGCGTTTGACGACAACAGCTCGGGCTGTATAAGATAACGCGAAGGCAATTTAGTGCAGGGCCTCAGCTGCAACGTGCAGTTGCCCTATAGACGCGGAGTTCGGTCACGTCGGCGGCTTACCACCGATAGAGCGCGTTTTGATGTCCTCCGGCTTTGTTGACTCCGAGGGCAGCGAAACGGACCTGCTGGACCATGGGTGCTAAAGCACCGTGCTTGGGTGCGTTTGAACGCGCCCAAGTACGTTCCCGTTTGCGGTTTTGATTTCGGAGAGCGTGTTGTTCCCGCGTGTACTTGCGGCGTTCGGAGCAATTTTAACTTGTAGCGATAAAATGCGAAGGTTTTCACCATGTACTTAAGACTATTGGTTCTGCACGCTAGAGTATTTAATCAAATTGTTCTTGCAGGCCCCACACCGGTCGAAGTGTCCGCCTCACCGTACGGTATATTTCGACGGGGCAATCCGCTACAACTCGATTGAGGCCCGTGCGTCCGATCCTTATTCGGAAGTAACACATCAACTCAATCCTCTGACGTCACGACACCGCCGTGGCGCTGCTGTCGCCATTGCACATGCGCAGTACACTCCATCTCGAGCTAGTCCGGTTCCTGCTCGTACCTGGTGCGGGAAAATGCGGGATTGCTCATCGTGAGAATGAGAACTGCCGGCCTCCAGCACGAGCTCCACGCCTTCCGTCGTGCTCTGGCTCCACGCGCGCGCACGAGGTGCAAGAAATGCCGAAGCGTTGTCGAAAGTATGCGGAGCGCAAGTTTGTCTGCTTCTTGAGCAGGGGATGTGGTGACGTCAGAACGCCGAGCTCTGATTGGTTCTGATAGAAAGATAGTGGGTAGACCTCAAGGCAGCTTGCTTTGAAGTCTACCCACTATCCTTCAATCAGCTAGCCAATCAGAGCTCGCCGTTCGGACGTCACCACATCCCCTGTAAAAGAAGCAGACAAACTTGCGCTCCTAGGATGCTCGCGCTGGACGCGGGAACACTGAAGCACGCGCCTGCTGTTTTGACCTTGTCGGTGACTATAGACCTTTGCATAGCTTACCACCCGGGTGAAAAACGCTGAGTCACTGAGCTGTAGACGCATGCTCAGAGTGCCTACCACAGCCCAGCAGGCAAATATGACAGCGAGCAGAAGGCGATTTTTGCAAACGTCTATAGGGTATTCTGTCCTTATGGTGGGATGCTGTCTCTGAGCGCCTACCTCGTTGCAGGTTATTCGAGTGAAAGTTATAGACATGACAACTTGCTAGGCCTCGTTATCAGTGGCCCTCCGCTGCCTCCGCGTGACCTCGTTTCACGCTGTCTATATACGCTTTTATTGCATTAGTGGATTAGATACAGCCATAAACGGCAACGGATATTACATCTACCAGGCTTTTGACTTGTCCGGGCCGAAGAAGCTAAAGTGTAGTCAGCTGAAATTAATTTTTTTTGTTGTTGTAAATTTTCTAAATGTAGTTTTCCCGTCTTGCACTGAGTTTCCCTTCATCCTGTAGAGGACAGTGCCATAATGCATGCATCTAAGGTACGATAATCTGACCAGGCAAATCTTTGTCATCATCTTCACCTGCGCTTTTATACGTGTATATGGAGTTAAACTTCTTTGCACAGCATAAAGAACATAACGCACGCTTTAAGATACGGGCCTTTTGTTCTTAATTGAAAGAGAAAGTGTAGGCTGTTAAACAAGAGCCAAAGAGCTTTAGAGGGACTGTAAAGCTCAATAGAAGAACAAGCGTCAAGTGCATCAGAACAATGAATGAAATAATGCGTTAGAAAGTAGTTTTATGCATGACAGCATTAAAACGACGCAAATTACTCGTAGATAGTAAAAATTAACGCTATAGCGAACCTTTTTCACTAAGAATCGCTTCTTTTTAAAGGTTCATCAATCAAGAATGGGCGAATAGTACAGATATGTCGTTTTTTTGTTTTTGTTTTTTGTTCTTTATGCCAATGCCCGACACTGTAACCACACAATACATATACGTCTGTTGGGGTTTTTTTTCAGTTGAAACATTAATTGGAAAGTAATTAATACAGATTAGCGGAGGCAATACTCGTTGTTGTTCGCTTCGTTTAGATTGTGCGGACGAATGAAAGTCAAAGCTCGCGTTAATGGAAATGAACCGTAAGCAGACGGCAGTAGCGCGTGTACATTAATTTACAAGACTTGAGTAGCACAAAGCAGTACAAAATGGAAACAAACTGTTCATCCTTTAGATGCCATCTTAGGTATGCGTCTTTCCAGTACTCATCAGCCTGGAGACAAATGTTGAGCGACCGGGGTACATGGACGCATGCGCGGAATCCTATATATCCTGCAGAAGAAAGCTATACTGCGCACGCTCAAAAGGACTTCCACAGTCTAGTAGACAAAGAAGACAGCGCGCAGAAGGCGATAATTGAGAATGGTCTATAGGCGAGGTGATTGCTATCACTTACGGTAAGGCGATACAGCCTCGAAGCATTCTTGGTACAAGCTCGTTCCCAGGCAGTGTTTCTCAGCGGCCTTCGTGCTAATGCCTGGTCGCGATTTCCCGCCCAGCAAAGCACGTCCGGCTTGGCGTCTCCTAGGCCGGCTCGGGATGTTAACAGTGATAGCGGTCGTCATAAAACAGGAAAAGACATAGGGCAACAGACTTCTCGTCGCTAGAGGTTGTTTCTGATGTCGGTCTGGACATCGTAGCTCGATGCTTTCCTTTTCTTCTGTTTCTTTTTTTTTTTTTTTTTTTTCTACGTAGGCAACGTTTTGTTGCCTTCGGATTCAAGGTGCACATGAAGAGTCTCTTGACTTCGTCTTTTTAGAGCGTATATATAGACCTTTTCCGCAAGGGCGCCGCCATCTTGAATTGTCGTCACTTCCAGTATGGGCGACGAAAAAAAAGTAAAACGTTTGAACCTGTAACTAGTAAAAAAATAGAGGCGAGTCAAAACGAGAATGTGTGACGGTTAGGCTTATATCCTAAATGTCTTCTATTGGCGTGGCGACGGCAAAGTTACGTTTTCGCCCATACTGGAAGTGACGTCAATTCAAGATGGCGGCGCCCTTGTGGAAAAGGTCTATAGATTGAAGTTTTAATTGGTCGCTTATCAGTAGGGTTCCTTTTTCTTTTTTCGAAGTTTATTTTTCTTCAAATTGGTGGGGTGTTCACAGATGCGGGGTTTTTAGGTGTTCATTTTTGGTGTTTTCGGTGTCAATTTTCAGCATCTATTTTTGGCGTTTGTCGGGGCTTATTACGGAGAAAATAGGACACGTGAAAGGGATCCCAAAAAATCCAGGGCACACGGACGTGACCCAAAATAATTTGAAAACGTCCCAGTACCGATAAGGAAAGCGAATAAAGGAATAATATTTAAAGGGCAACTCCGCTTCATTTTTGTTCTTGAAAAAACAATGCAGACCTCGTCAGTGTCAGCTAGAAAGGCCACACGTCATGTATAAGGACGTAGTTCTGTCTAAATGTCTCTTTAACGGTCCGGCCAACTCTGCAACTCGCCAAGTTGCCGAAATCGGCTGACTCGGGCGGGCGAATTGAGGCGCAACCAACAGCGCAGTCAAGGCTACAGCGTGGATGTAGCCAACATTGAGCTAAACATCATCACCATTGCCCCCTTTTGCTTGTTTTTACTTTTCCGGGCAAGCGTGGCAGGTGACGTGAGCAACGTTTCCTCTCGGCGCGTCTGCGCAGCGCGCTTCTTGGGAGCCGTCCGGCCGCCCCGCCCAGAGCAGCGTAGTCTGACAACCAGGGGATGACTACTTCCGTCCGCCATTTTGGGGCTCTGACTCATAGGAACTCTATGAGATTTCTCAGGAATAAAGAAGACAAAGAAGTAACGCCATTTTGTGTTATCGCAAAATCCGCTGGTTCTAGCGGGAAACAAGCTCCGCCCATTGGCCAAACTCTCTGTATAATCGGCTCCGGCCCCGCCGTAATCCCGCTGTTTCCGCTGTCGTTCGCGTCCCAACCGCCGTCATCATCTCACCGTTTGTGATGATTTCCTCTCTGAGTTTCGTCCATACTACGGACACTACGCGCGCAGACTTATGCCGCAGTTGTGCAGACGTCGTTGAATGTCGTAGAAACCAAAACGTGGTGAAGAGTGCGATGCTGAAGACACTTACGTCTGGCACACGCCTGTCCCAATCCCGCCCGTTGTTGCGTAGCGGGTCACGTGACATTTCGTAGCACGTTATAGCCATATTCTTGGTGGCTCGAGGCCAATGTTTGCCGGATGGAGTCGAAGTTTCGGTTTCGATTTCTGCTCGTGTTTAAAATTAGATTTAAAAAAAGAAGGAAAAAAAAAATATATATATATATATACAGGGTGTTTTTTTTTATTCTTACATATTTGTTTAAAAAAATCCGTGAAAGCTACACTAATGCGGTTTGTGCAGGTGGGTTATACGACCAGGCGGACATTATGTGGGTGACTAGTCTTTGCGATACGTCGGTTAATTAATTAAAATTCGTTAATTAACTTTTTAATTAGCAGAAATAGACATATAGTTTCAATTAGAAACTTGTAGAGCATCATTGAAAACCACTAAATCTTCTGTTTCTGGAAGGATATAACGCCGGGGAAGCATTTTACGGCCTTCTGTAAAAACGCTCCATTTGGATGCGTTTCTAGATTTCGGTTTCTTATCGGAGCGCATCACCGCGCCCGCGGTCCTGCTCCCCAGTGGCTGAGACGCGCAACACACGTGCGCCGTACTTCCCTCCATTCTACGAAGGAGGCGAGGAGGTGGCTTCGCGCCGCGACCACCGGGGAGCAGGATCGCGGGCGCGTAGATGCGCTCCGATAAGAAACCGAAATCTAGAAACGCATCCAAATGGAGCGTTTTTACAGAAGGCCGTAAAATGCTGCCCTGGCGTTATATCCTGCTAAAAATAGTTGATTTAGGGGTTTTCGATGATGCTCAGCAAGTTTCTAATTGAAACCATATGTTTATTAAAGGTAATTAAAAAGTTAATTAACGAATTTTAATTAATTAGCCGACTTATTACAAATATTAGCCGCCCACATAATGTCCGCCTGGTCGTATAGCCCACGTGCACAAACCGCATTAGTGTAGCTTTCACGGTTTTTTTTAAACAAATCTGTAAGAATTAAAAAAAACACCCTGTATATATATATATATATATATATATATATATATATACAGGGTGTTTTTTTATATATATATATATATATATATATATATATATATATATATATACCATTTTCGTGAAGCAAATGACTCTCTGTCTTTTACTAGGGCTTTTTAATGCGAAATGACTCATCATCCCGAAATCTCCAGAATTAAGCGGAGTTGCCCTTTAGAAAGAAAAAAGCAGCTTCCCGGACAGTTTAGTGGACGCACTGTTCCGGATTAACACAGGATAAAATGAGAGATTCAGCTTTTCTTCTCATGAACCTTGGGTTTTTCCTCATTCGGGGACAGCTTCAATTCGGGGTTTTTCTTCTTTTCTTGCATTCTCCGAGTTTAATAAAACCGTATCGGTGGTTAATTTTCGAATTTTTATTGTTATTTGACGAAAACAAAGAACCCTACCTAAAAGTTATACCCTTGCCAAATTTGTTTTCAAGCCCACGATGAAGGAATGATGCGTAAACTATTAAGAAACATACCGGTTAGACGGATGGCGTGTTTTAGGTCGTCTTAAGCTGGTCACAAGCAGTCGTAAGGCCACAGTCATATGCAAATGTGTGAACCACACCCTATGATATGCTGAGTCTTAAATCCTCCAGGGTACTCTTGAACCTTAATTATACCCGGAGGTAAACGGCGACGCTACGCCACGCAGCACAAACTCACGCAGCAACCCCCCCCCCCCCCCCCCCCTCGCTTCCTATCTTGAAAAAAAAAAAGTTACTCAAAAATTTCCGTCATTTAGCGACTTTAGAGCTGACTTTGTGTAAAAAGATTACGGGAAATAAACGCTGACGCTACACTTCTATATAATTCCTGCGTCGATTTGTACTTACGCCCTAAATGTCAGATGTCGTCTCTGAGCCTGGGAGCATCTTCAATGTTTTCTGTCACCAGGAGGCCGCCATTAGTATGGTATAGATGCCGTTCACGTGACTGTGACAGTGATAGCGATCAAAGTGGCCCGGCTAAATTTCAAGGACGGTTCATGTACGGCGATGAGAGCACGGACGAGTGCGAAGCAACCATAAAAGGAAAAAAGCACGTCCATTCTTGCCTGTGCGCTAACTTTCCTGCAACACACTGCACCTAAAAATCAAGTTAGCGACGCGACACACCGGACCAAGTGAACACGCGAAACGTCATGCTCAGTGTCACATCGCAACGGTCGTTTTTTTCAGCACTCGCCATTGTCACTGTCCGCGTGCGCAGCGGAGAAAGTATAGAAGCACAGGATTTGTTGAAAAGTGTGTGTTCCTCTGCCGCGTATTGTGTCAATACAGACCGGGCAATTAAGTTTGGTTCGGATGGGTAGCGCTGTCTTATGCGGAATTTTCGAAACTCTGAACACCTCTCCAAACAGGAAACTTCAGAAATCGTAAGGCGATACGACTCCGTCAGAAATCGTGGAAGTTAAGCTCCCGCAGTCCGATGTCTGTTTGAAGTGAACACTACCTAGCAAACATTACGATTTTCCTCCTCGCTTTTTCCATTTATCGGTGACCTCGGTGATCGTCAAACTTGACGTCACACTCCACCTGCCAATGCTGTCCAACCGCTCTGCCGGGCACTTGTATCCTTGGACGTTTTCCAAAATTTACTCGATCTTACCCCAGGGTAAGGGTACCTTGGCCTTCGAAAGCCTACCCGCGTCCATCGTCGCTCTATTTGTGTTATCACTTGACACCAGCCACCGGAGTAGCGCGGATCTATTTGGCTAAGATCCAAGCTCTTTCTCAAATAAATTCTTTTCAGATAACGTCGCATCGTGATGTACGAACAATATATGGTTCGAATGTTAACACTCGCTAAATTGTATGTCCGTGTCCAGTCCATCGGTAAACACGTTTTTTTTTTTTGTGAGCGTGAAAAATGTGTACCTTTCGGCTATCTTTGGTTGTAAATTATTTTCGACAGCTAAGCGCTTTGTCGTTTGACACGCGGCTGATCGGATGGCGCCGTCTTAACTGATCGTAAAAAAGAACGACAACTAACATTCCAGTCGCATTTGTCCTGTCGCGCGCGTACCCAACAAAAATAGTTTACAGTGGTACAATACTTTTTCAATGTTTTCGGGAAAATGCATACACCATGAAACACAAAATGCAGCGGGAAAAGACGAGAATCTAGCCACCAGCAGTGTTCGAAACTGCGCCTATCGAAATCACAGTCCACTCGGTTAGGCTTAGCAGGAATGCTGGTGAGTCTAGCCTCAAGCCCAGTGACTGGGTTCGAAAACAGCTTGTCGCGTCTGAGACCCAGTGTTTCTTGAAAAGGTGTATGATGGGCACATATATCTCAAAGCTGCAGCAGCACCACAATGGTAAATAAAGACGGTTAACTCTTTGGAAATCGGTTTCTAAATTAAAAGGTGCAGACAATACATAAAAATTGGCAACGTCCTTTACCTCCGAAGCCGTCTAATGCATGAAATGCATTACAGGAAATTGGTGAGGGAATAGGTGTGTGTCACGTGACCTATATGTTCCCGCTAAATTTAGCGGGGAAACAGATTGGTTCTATATTTCACCTGAAATCATTTTCACCCGCTAAATGTAGCGGGGAAACTGGATTAGTGTCTGGGTCGGAAGACCTGAATTTTCCTGCTAAATTTAGCGGGTGTATGTAGGTAGCGTGACGTCAATTTCAAGCTAAATTTAGTGGGAAACTGAATTGATGTTTTGGCCTCGAGACGTCAATTTTCCAGTTAAATTTAGCGGGGAAACTGAATTCAGTATACGTCAAGTGCCGTCAATAACCTTAAGGGGTATAGGTGACGTTACGTCACCGAGCGTCCCTTTCTCCGCTAAATTTAGCGGGAAGTGCACGGACCGGGGAGAGGGGGGGGGGGGGGGGGGGGGGGGACGGACGGAAAAAATCGGGGATTGGGGGTAGTGTTAAAAAGCATTTCATCTTCAACAAAAAAATACAAGGAGTCGTGTTCCCATTTACGGCCGAACAATGTCTCTACAGTGTGGTATAAAATGCTGAATCCGCCCATTTTTGTTAGCCTTTTGTAATTTTCTAACCCCCGAGTTAAAGGTGGCTTCGCTTCCAGCATTCCAGTTACGCTTTTTGGGCATGGATCGCGGAACCTCTTTCGCCCATTTGATTGTCCCGAATCCCCTTCTAGCCCATCACAGCGGCTATATGTTTGTCATCTTCTTGTGTAACCCTTGTGTTCGGCGCAGACCCAATTCGATTGAGATGCGTATATGTCTCTCAAAAACGGAAATAACGGCCACTCAATGGTATCCAAGCACTTGTAACGGAGCTATTGTTCGCTCGCTTATCCTATGGGTTTTGGATGACGAGCGCGAGCTTATCGATCAGCTGAGGTTCGCGTGGACTCGTACTCCGCAGACGATCGAAGGTCGGCTCGCCTTTTCAGCCCGTCTTCCGCTTTACGCAAGGCCTCTGTTACGGCCGAAGTTTTTGTCGCTGGGCAAATTATGTTCCTGAGCGAGCAGGCGGCGTTAAAAGTGCAAAATCACGCCAGTCGTGTTTTGTGTTTTTCTATCAAAAACTAAACTAATCGCGTGCCGAACAAAAAAGAAAATGAAGCTCAGTATTGTGGGGCATCTATTAGCGGCGAGATGTTTCGGTGGCGCCCTCGTTTGGTTACCTTTCGTGACGTCATTACCTTGTGAAGAACAAGTTCAAGGTTGTTTGTAATGAGCATGGTGGAAGCCTGAAATCGTAGCGTTCTCAAAGTAACACTGCCCGCCCCGTAAAAATTGAAGTTCTTGCATTCCTGTTATTTGCGTCGATTTGGTAACCTTTCCTGACGTTATAGTCAGCATTCGGTCAATTTCGGTGGGCCGACCACAGCGACGCTTTCGATCGCTCACGTCGCCAATACTCCGCGTGATTGGTTGAACCTGCTATGCTGGGCGCAAGTTCGTCTGCTTCTTTTGCGAGGGCTTTGTTGACGTCAGAACGTCGAGCTCTGATTATCTCTGATTGAAGGATAGTGGATAGACTTCGAGGCAGGTTACTTTGGGGTCTACCCTTTATCCCTCAGTGAGAGCCAATCAGAACTTGGCGTCGTTCTGACGTCAACGTAACCCTTACGCAAGAAACAGATGACTTGCGCTCTACGTAGGAAACGCACAAAAACAACGAGTGCCCTGACTTTGCACTTTTAGAGCCGTCTGATTGGTTCCCTCGGTTTGTCTCATCGGGTGCGTTCGGCCGTTAAGGCGAAAAACCATGCGGAGCTTGGACGAGCTAGTGAACGCGAAAATAATAATTCCACGCCGTTTTGCGAGAAAAGAAAATGAAAAAAAAAAAAAACGAGCCGCGTACTTTTACCGCTCATTCACATTGGAAGCGGATCCTCGTTCGCAAACAATTGCACGCGCACTTGATGTCATCGAGTGCGCGTGCAATTGTACTGAATCTTTATACAACCGCGTTCGCAACCGCTTCGCGAACGCGGATCCGCTACAAGTGTGAATGGGCGGTTACCGTGCAGATCTCTTAAACAAACGCTTTTAACAATACCAGGTCTTATATGTGTACGTGAAGTATAATTACCCTGTTTTGTCGAAGACAGCATGGAACGATTTTCGCACATTCCGAATTCCGTGCGATATTCGGACGATTATTCGCGCATGCGTTCCAAGCATTCGTGGCGCTTCTATACAAATGCAGATTTGCGGGAGGATTCGCGATGGCGGAAAATTGAATTCTGGAGCAGGGTGGCGAAATTCGACTCGCGTCGCTGGCGGAAAATCAGGATATGTTGGTCCCGGACTGATCCGGGTTTCTGTTCCAGCGACGAGTCGATTTCGCCACGCGGCTCCGAAATCCGCTTTCCGCCTACGCGGACCCGCCCGCGAATCCGCAGTCGTAAACGCGCCATTTTTGTGTGAAACGGTGTATACGGTGAGCAAGTTCGCTTGCATCTTGCGCGCCTCGTGCGTTTGTTTACCATCCGATTTCAGCCAATGACGGCGCGAGCTTGACTGCATCGTCGTCGCGCGTTCTCTACCCCGTTCTCTGTACTATTTAGAAGGCTTCCTCGCCGTATAAATGTGTCCTGTACGTATATTTTCACGTAGAACGTATACTTGGGGAACGAATCGCCGCGATCTGCAGAGCCAGCCTGGCCAGCGAGCATCTACCGAATTCTTAACCTGTCACCGACCATGTATAGGTCAAAACGTTTCTATCGGCCTCCTGATTGGCCGAGATTCCTGCTCCCCCCCTCCCCCTCCCCCTCCCCTCCCCTCCCCTCCCCTCCCCCCCCCCCCCCCCCCCCCCCCCCCCCCGCCCTCTGCGACCTCGCCGTGGTCGATTCTTCGAGGCACTCAAATGACATCAAACCTTAAGATGTCTCTCAATAATGTTATTCGTATCCTGTTTGGGTAGGCAATTTCTAGTTGAGCTGCTTACTTTGGGAAGGGCAGCATTAATTCACCTTTCAATTGTGCTCCAGTGTACCGCCGCTGAAGTGATTTTCCTAGATCTGGTTCCAGCTGTCATAGCCACTTACATGAATTGGCCACTACAAATACACAGACGAGCTGCGCCAGTAACTCCAAACAGCTGATCGAAGTATCAGCCAGAGGTAAACACCTGCGTTTCCGTGTGACAGATGGGTCCCTTCGGCAATCATGTTTTTCACGCTCGTGCGATAGGTCGATGCACTCCAACAACCCCAAAACTCGAAATGAAACACAGCACCTCATGCGCACAGCAACCGACACACCCTCAATCCGCGCTCGGAGTTTTAGAAAACTATTTACCGTGATTTTGTTTTCACGATTAAAAACACTTGGTATCGCGGAAGCGCTCAGTCTCCGGCCAAGTGTGTGAGCGCCAGCGGTCTCGACCCGATGCCGCAGTTTTAGAACTAACCGTTACCTTAATCAAATGTTAACTTATAAACAGTTTTTGGAACTTTTCATTGGGAGTTGGTGGACGACGAATGCATGAAGTAGTTCTCATAATTTATTACGTGAAGGGGCAAATTGATAACGTTCCGCTAGGAGACGGTCTTTTTTTATTTTTTACTGTGATTTCTGTAGTGAAAACGAATATACTAAATGTCCCCTTTTTTGTCCTTTCTCTTTTCTTTTTTTTTTTTCTTTTGGGAGGGTGGAGGGTTTTGCATAATAGATGTAATTATATTTTTCTTGTAGATGGCACTATTTGAAAGAGACGTTTGCTTCTTTGTTGTTTTTGTTGTGTTTTTGTACGTCGAAAACAAAAAAAAATGCAGAGAGGTTACATTCGTTCTGATGTCTTGGCTGAATGTACACGTTTTTCATCGGCAAACTATATGTCTCCTTAAGCGCAGAGGACTATAAGCAACCTTTTATTGACCGTTCCCCATTGGCGGAAGGCGCAAGTCACCTAAAACAGACGCCAGCAAAAACGGAATTGTTGGTTATTTTACGGCACCGTTTTCTGACGGCAAATGTGTTTTATGGTATAGGCCATCGGAAAATAGAAAAAACACGTAAAACTTTATACTTTTGCAAGAACTGCCGCTTAAAAAAACTGATTTTACGCTTATGAAAACCGTAAACACTTTTTGATACCTACGTATACACACACAAAAAATTCAAAAAATGCTTAAACACTTATTTTATGCCAGTAAAAACGGTCAGAACTGCAAAACGGATTATGCTCCCACAAACACTGCTTAGAAACCGATGATACACTCATAAGAACTGCTTAAATCTGATCACACGTACACAAGAATATCAAAAGCTTCTGAAAACTGCTCGCAAAAACTACAAATACTGCTTTTTGCCCGTAAATAATAATACTAATAGAAATATCAATAGTAGTAATCTAAAAATAATATTTAAAACTTCCAAAATTTGTTTGAACTGTTTATACAACCAAGAAGAAATGCAAAGCCTTCTTTCAAACCGCTTACACGTCCACAAAGGAAGTTATGGTGTAAGGCGCAAAAAACAACGGTCATAAGAGAGAAAACAGACATACAGGGCGCCTTAGACCATTAGTTCAAACGTTCACCAACTAGCCCAACTAAAAGTTCTTCTACGTCCACAAAGGTTCCAAAAGTTGCTTCAAACTGCTTATAAACCCACAAAAAAAAATAAATAAAGTTTTTTAGTGGCCAGAGTAGCCTTAAGCATAGAGCTTGTTCACTTGCGTGTAGACAGTGACTTTCAACAAGCGTAAAAATTTTAAAAAAATGTTTACATTATAATTAAAAACATGAGACAAAAAAAAACATAACGGGCAACGCGACACAAAGTTTTCCGGCGTGTTGCTCGTTACTTTATTTTTCAGTCTCATTTTGTGTGTGCCTTGCCGGACATATTCCCTGAATAGTTTTAGGTTGACATATAAACTTTGAATTCTATCCTTGGTGAGATAATACTTTACAAAACGCCTTTCACAAACTTCAGTTTTTAAGGCATAACACACAAAAAAAGTTCGCCTCTCTTGACACAAGTGCACTTGTACAGGTACATGTTGATACTATGTTAACAGAATGCCATGATGTGCACTGGCCGACACTATTAGCGTAAACAGGTGATTGTCAGTTTTTTTTTTCTCTTCTTTCTATCCGGTAGAATTAAAAGGTTGTAATCAAAACTACCATTGTGATAAAAAAAAACCATTTGGTAAATAAATTTATAAAGTGCAAAGTTTATTATCTGACACTTTCGAAGAAAAATACGAAAAAGAGCCTCTATCGTGCTTGCGCTAACGGTGTCGAGCAGCGTAAACCTTAGTCCCCATTTTCTGCCGCTATTTTGCGCGAAACTATGATGCGCGAAATAAGAATGACTGCGCCTAAAATAATTAAGAAAAAAAGTTAGATTTGTATGCCAATTTGAGAACAATTCATGATCTAAATAAATAAACTTTAGACGCTTCGCAGCTCTCAAAGAGCTGGCATCTCCATGCTGATGTTTATTTTTTAAAAATAATAATAATAATAATTATACTCGAATTTATTGAAAATTACCACGTCCTATTTCTGGCATCACTGCTATAATCGCACATCTGAAGTAAGCGTACGCCTTTAGTGAAATTACAAAAAATATGTATTTTTTTTAAAATAATTACTGCACTAGAAGTAAGGAGAGCAACGAGCTCTATTACGTATCCAACACGCACATGCAAACGCTTAGTTAAAAGATAAGGTAACGATAAAGGAAGCCTCACGCAGTTACAAAAGAGGCGTTCGAAAGATGACGCAAGGCCCGATAAGTTATGTAACACATCAGTCGCGTCTCGGAAACGAGCCGCTATCTTCGCGATGCAATCATGGCTGTACTCGTATGTGCAAGCGACCTGAAGGAAGCACGTGCAAAAGGGAGAGAGGGCCAATCACCTACGCGGACCCTATCACTCTCTGTGTATTTTGTTTTTCTTTTACCCAATCATAGTCATATTCAATCCCTATTGGATGCGCTATGCGGTCTTCTCCTCGTTATGTACGATGGCAACCGACATCACAAAACCGTCATAGTCAATCAAGCGGAGACAAAAAAAAAAGTGCGTCGTCATGGACATCATTTTTTTTATTGGTTTAGTCGGCTATCACCGAATAAACCAATCACGCAATGTAAATGCGCCGCAGCGCTTTTTTTTTTTTTTTTTACGCGTGGTTGGTTTAGTCGATGACAACAAACTTAAAAAGGACGTCAAGCGCCGTGACGATGCACTTTTTGGTGCTGCATTGATTGGCTCCTTCCGATCGTGGCGTCGGCTGCGGTCGGGCTTGAAGTGGAGCGGCTTCTCGCTTTCTGATCGGTTCGTCGGCGTTCTTGTCTATTTTGTTTTTTGTTATTCCGTTCATTATACAGTGTAGCAAACCAGCACAAGGCGCTGGATGGCATCACTGTTTTAATAAACGCCTGCTTCTCTGTCTTGTCTGCCAATGCCTTAATCCCACTGGCTGAGGAGCGATGAATAATTAATACGCTAAGGACTCTCTTCCACACCTTGCGTGTCTATGCACTCGAAAAAAAAGTCCGTGCGTCTACTTTCACGCATAACACTCGGAGAGCCAATCAGCACAACTTATGGAGGCAGCTCAGTAAATGACAATGTCGAAACATCTGCTAAGAACAAAAAACACAGTCTGAGTTGTGACATTAGGCAATGCTAAACGTCACGCTTGCATTGCTTAATGTCACAACTCAGTCTGCGTTATTTCGTCTAAACAGATGTTTCGGGCATTGTTATTCCCCGAGCTGCCTCCAAACGTTGCGCTGATTGGTTCTCCGAGTGTTGTGCGTGAAAGTAGACGCACAGACTTTTCTTTTTATAGTGTATAAAAAAGCAGGCAGGACGTAGCGTACATATCCCACTTCAGTGACTTCGATAACGTCGTTCTATCGCGCGATATATAGATATACGATGTTAGAAAACTCACCATTCTCGAAGAGTATAGGCGGGTAGGAATATGCTTCGATCTCAAAACAAAACGAGCTTCGTACTAAAGCGAAAACGCGACCATTCGGGAGCGGGAAGAAAACAAAACCACCACGTCCGTCAGCGAGCGGGGGAGACTGTTCACTGTGTGTATTCGATCAGAGTCGCTCGGTCTTGTTATCCCCCAAACTTCCGCTGGCCGATATGGCGTGACTCAAGACTAGCGTACACCAGCCCTTATCGGTCTCTTCGGTTCATGCTTTTCTTCTTTTCCTTTCGCGTATATATAATTGTCTAAGATTGAGCAACGATCTCCATTGGATACGATTGACGCGAGCTTAGAGTGAATGGATCTCTCGCCGGGGCGGTTCAGACCGGTTTCACCGACCGAAAACTATATCACTTGTTTACCTGCATCGTTATCTCGCCCGTGGCGTGTGCGGGGACAGATGTGGTGAACCCGCGGTGGAGAAAGTGCGAAACAATGGTTGGTCTTTTGCTCTTTTTTTCTTTTCGGTCAACAAAAATACGGTAAGGGAACAAGAATAAGAGACGGGGTTGTCAGTGCGTTCCCATGAGACTGTTTCGTGTCTTATCGCAGTGCTCAATGAAACTTACCTGCTTCCTTCCTTTGAAACTCACGATGCCACGTGTCGTAAACATGGCATGGCCATCAGGCCGGCGGTGCGGTGGCAGTCAGTTTGACGAGCGACGTTTCATCGACAGATCGTTTCGTCGACATATTGTTCCATCGAAAGGCGTGCGAGTTCCTTTTATCGACACATCTTGCGACGTTTTGTTTAAAGGAGTGTTTACGCGCAGATCGCCTCGGCCGCTGGCATTCAGATGACAGACTAGCTTGCCTAAAACCATGGCGGTTCCGACGAGATGTAGTGCAAACTCAGGCCTGTGATTTTAATTCATTTTCTCTTAGCGGAGCGGAGCGGGGCGGAGTGGAGTGGAGCAGAGCGAGGGGGTTACCGCGCGTAGAGCCTAGCCGGGGCCGTTTAGGTGCCTCGCAATGGTTCTGGTATACATCCAGCGAACAAAGTAAAACTAGTAACAAAACCTAATTCACTTTGTAAATATTAGACGAAAAAAACGTTGTCGAACATACGTCGTGAGACGTCGCGAGTGCACGAAACGTTTCCTTGTCGACGAAACGTGTGTCAATATTTGTCCGCGAAACATGTTTTGGCGAAACGACATGAGTCCTTCGTGGTGGCACGCCTCACACTCGGTGGATAGAAAACATTGTCAAAGGTCTCGTCAAAAGCGGACAAATTAGCACTGCTGCCAGTCCGTGTCAAATAGCCATTATTCGCAAATCTTGTATTAGGCTTAAGCGCAACCAACAGGCCTTCAAGAAAAGGTGTCTGTAAGCATGCAACGGTGGGGAAGGTTGCTCGAATCGGCGATAAAGTAAGCTGTCTTCGTTCTCTTGTTAAAAGGTGGTGGAAATGAACGAATCGAAAAGGGGCCATTTACGCGCAACCTCTCTAATACCACTCTCTTGAGTGAGTGGTATTAGCATAGTGCCTGGCTGAATTTTACGGTATTATTTACAAGTTATCAAATTACTGTAATCGATTACACTTTGGGGTAATTGTGCTATCATTTGATTACTATTATTAGGAAGTAATCGCAAGTGTAAAACGATTACCTTTGGAAGTGCTAAGATTACTTGCAACCGTTACTTTTTTTTTAACTCCCGATTCTTATGGCGCCCTTTGTTTTCGTTCGTACAAACTTTCTACAAAGAATCATCGAACCGAATCTCCGATATGAGGATGGATTACCAAAATTAGTAGATGACATGGATTATTAGTGGATTAAATAGATTAGTAGACCATAATTCGGTGGTTCTAATCGGATAATGGTCAGTACGAAAGACCCAACAATTACTTCCTCAAGTAACGGCCAACCACCTTTCGTCTTGAGTAATCAAGTAATCTAATGGCATTCTATTTAGGCAAGAGTAATTGTGATTTGTAATCATCACCTTCTTCGCGTAACGTGTACAGGACTGGTGCCTGGTCCGCGTGTCTGTCTCTGACTGGTGTGTCAGCGTCCTATTTGTCCGATACATTGAATGAAAGTAGTCCCGAAGTGGCGAAAAATGACGCTCATAAGCCGGACTGGCATGCTGTCGGATATGTCGCGATGCTGGCGATCGGTCGTAGAAATGTTGGCGAAAAGCACGGCCGAACACGAGTGTCGCTATCGTTCGCTGGGTCTCAACTCCTGGCGCTGCTGAAGCTTCCGTGAAACGTCAAGCTGGAGAGCGACCTGCAGCAGAATAGGCGTCTGCTACATACACCACCGCTGCTGGGACGCCGCCAGGATCGTGACCGGAGACAGCATGACATTTCTATGACGTCATCAGGCAGAAATCGAGGGACCACTTTGTTTGGACGCGGTAAACACACTAGTCGGAGGCGCGCTTCAGGCACATTCATATTGCGCTCTAAGGAAAAAAGGAGGATAAAGGTAGCAACGGCGCGTTTTCCTCCCTTCTACCGACGCGCCCCCAAGCGGACACAAGAAAACGGGAAGGACGAGACGTTTTGCTCCTCCTTCAGACAGACAAGAGAAAGGTTCCGCCCTCCCTCCTCGTCTTTTCAGTTTCGTTTTTCGAACACGTCGCGCACGTTGTTTAATGAATGTTGTGGAGTTAATTAAGCTTCAGCGGCAGCGAAGGCCGCCTGTAATTCAGTCTCCCAGTCCAAACGTGCAGAACACTTTGGTTGCATTGATGTTTTTACTGCTAATTTTATCATACGAGCAAACGAAGCCGTTAGAAACAGCGAAGTTCCAGAGCAGTGCCAGCAGCCCAATGTTTACTGGGCTTCGGTGGCTTCCTCCGTATGGCGAAACGATGTGTCGACGTTGACGACGTTATTGAGTCCTCAGAAGCTGCGTCCAAGACAAGCAGGTTTTTGCTGCCGGGTGCCTGGGTGCCTTCTATGCCGAGTTCGGTTCTGTTTTCCGATGCCGAGTGCCAACCGGCAATTAACGTGCGTGGTTCTGTGTTTCTGCGTGTCAGCAACATAGCAGCAACATCGCAAGGTCAGTGTTGTACGTTTTGAACGTAAGACTGGAACTATCGCTGCGTGACCGTTTGTTCGCGTATCAGTGGTGTAACAACAAGTTGAGATGACTTAAACTGTCAGGCATTGATGCCGCCGGTCGGACCGTCATCGGAGGGGGCGGGGTGTCGCAGGTTGGCATTTCGCTTTACATTAGAGAGTTTTAAGACCACTTGAGGGAGTATATGAAGCATTTGATCGACTTGCGGATAGTCATGTTGGAACGCTGGTCTGAACCGCAGATCCTACACTCTAAGAAAAAATGGAGGAAAAAAGTAGCAACGGCGCGTCTTCCTCCTAGGGAGGCTCAAGTGAGGGTGGGTGCAACTGCTAGATCGGCGATCACGGGACATGGACGCCATTTAATTGCTAAATTTTGCTGGGAGTCTATGGGGCAAAGAGTCGTTTACTTTCCTAACTCGGGTCATAAAAGCCCATTAAGGTGCTTGAATAATTTACACAAGGTATAAATTATTACTTTTCTATAGGCACCAGTTTTGTTGCGATAGGTTAAGTATTTTTTTAACGCGAAAAATGGTAAATTCCGCCATCTTGGACGTTGCTGCTTGTCTGGCAACTTTGCTTTCTCCGCTCGACGTTTGCAATTCTCGAAGCGAGAAGGAAGCGAGAGAGGCTGCGCCAAGGCGCTCGTTGCTTGCAATGGGAGGCGAGAGGAGGAAAGGCACATGGAGCAACAGAGTTGCAACAGAGCGGGCGCCTGCTCTCGTGCAGGCAACACTGGCGCATATCCTTTCTCAAATCCTCTCCCTCAGGCGCCGCCATTAAATTGCAAACGCTCTCCAGGTTTTGAGTTGCGCCCACCCTCACTACAGCCTCCCTACTTCCTCCCTTCTACTGACGCGCCCCCAAGCGGACACGAGAAAAGTGGAGGAACGAAACGTTTTTCTCCTTCTCTAGGCAGACGGGAGAAAGCTTTCGCTTTCCCGACTCATCTTCTTTCGGTTTCGTTTTTCGAGCAGGTCGCGCACGTTGTTTAATAAATAGCTGTTGAGTTGATTGAGCTTCAGCGGCAGTGAAGGCCACCTGTAATTCCGTCTTCTAGTCTAAACGTGCAGAACATTTCGGTTGCATTGACGTTTTTATCACTAATTTTATCAAACGAGCAAACGAAGCCGCTAGAAACAGCGAAGTTCCGGAGCAGTGCCAGCAGCGCACGTACACTGGGGGATGGCCGTCTCCGGATTGCGGCGGGACTCGCGCGCGCGGCGAACCGACGGAACTACAGTCACTGCAGTGGCGAAACCACGCGGAACTGGGTCGACGTTTTCGAAGTTATGGAAACCGCAGGAACTGCGTCCAAGACAGGCAGGTTTTGCTGCCGGTTGCCTGAGTGCCTTCCGTGCTGAGGTCGGTTCTGTTTTTTGATGCCGAGTGCAACCGGCGTTCAACGTGGTTCTGTATTTGTGCGTGTCAGCAACATAGCTGCAACATCGTGATGACAGTGTTGTGGGTTGTGAACTGGAGACTGGAATTATCGCCGATGTGACCGTGTGTTCGCGTATCATTGGTGTAACAACAAGATGAGATCGTAAACTGGGGCATTGATGCCGTTGGTCGGGCCGTGATGAGGGGGCGGGGTGTCGCAGGTTGGCATTCCGCTTTACATTAAAAAGTTTAATACCACTTGAGGGATTACGAGCAATCGATCAACGTGCGGATAGTCATGTTGGAACGCTGGTCTGAACAGTAGAAGCTCTTATCGCTATCGTACAGTGGCCAATATGACTGTCGGAATTGTCTCGTCCCCGAGAGCGATTGCGCTCTGGGGCAAGGACTAAACAGTACGAAAGCGTGAGGGAAAGTACGTATATTTACAATTTGGAATGTCGGCATTAAAAAACAATAGTAAGTAAAATCGAAAAAAAAAACTACCCTTTATTTTGCTGTTTAAATATACTACGGTTCCTGGAGAAACTGCCCTCCAAGTGGCGCGCTGGGATGAGCGCTAGAAGTTTTCGGGCTCGCCACGATAGCTCCTGTGGTGCTGGAGTATTTAGGGATTGCTTGGATTGAGGACTGCAGCGTGGTAATTTACGTTCGTTTAATCCGCCATTTCTGATACACCAATGTTGCCAACCCGTATAGTCGATTTCGCTAAATCAAGGACACTACAGCTACCCTTCTTGTGAGAAGATGAAATTGAGAATCTAATACATCAAATAAAATGTTGCAAAGTAACAAAACAAAATTAACTAAATGACGTGCTGTCGATGTTCAGCTGAACACTTGCTGAGATGAGTTCTTTCATTTTGCAGTAGCTCACTCTTCTTCACAAAGAATTTAAAAGGGATTGCAAAGTCAGCAAGATGCCGTGGTGGCTTGCGGTTTCTGACGGGGTAGCGTCGATAAAGGGGGCTCTGTCGTCTGGCAGGCACTGATGGCCCTGGTGCTGAAATGCAACTGTCCGTGCTGGACGGTGGCATAGTCTCATCTAGGTCGGTCTCTGCTCTGCGTGGCACTCGGCTGATCCTGGAGGCATCCTTGAAAACAAACTAGCGTTCCGTGTGATCATTCAGTTGCCGTTGGATGCTTTGATCTGAGATCCATGAATGCTGGTAATGGTATAAGGGGTCGGATCGTAATACGACGTAAATTTGTTGTGTTGGGCTTGTTTACACAGGACTCGCTGACCCACCCAGAACTGATGTCGACGAGCGCCTCTCCGTGTGTCAGCTCGATGCTTGTTGTAAGCCTTTCTTGCAAGCTCTCTTGACCTCAGTCCTTCTGAGTCAACTGTTCTTGGGGTTGGGGCTGCATAGAGGGGAAGGAGATTCCTCATTGGTCTTCCAAACAGCAATTCGTAAGGCGTTTTTGTTGTTGTGCCTTGTTTCGTAGATCTGTAAGACATCAAGAAGGTATCTAGCACAGCCTTCCAGTCCTTGTTTTCGAGTTCACTGGTGTGCACCTGTTTCTTTAATGTCCTCATGAATCGTTCCACTTCACCGTTGGCCTGAGGCCATAGCGGTGTGACTCTGTGGTGTCGAAATCCCAGCTCTTGGGCAAACTCAGCAAACTCTGTGCCATGGAACAGTGGCCCGTTGTCCGTTTTCACTTGTTCTGGGATGCCAAACTGGCCAAACACTGTTCGGAGGTTGCTCAGCACATTGCGTGCGCTTGTCGAATTGAGGACCTTACCACAGGGTATCGCGAAAAGTCATCTATCACCACCATTGCATATTTCCCATCGGGAAATGGACCACAGAAGTCGAGGGATACTTTTTCCCAGGGACTGCTGGGAGGTTCAGTGATCGCAAGTGGCTTTTGAGTTGTTTGGGGTACTGCAGCTTGGCATGGAAGGCAACTCTTCACCAGCATTTGCACAAGGTTGTCCATGCCTGGAAGCCATACCTTCTCTCGTAGTAATTGTTTCGTCTTTACGATTCCCTGGTGACCTCGGTGTGCGAGTTGCACTGCACGTTTCTGGAGACCAGTTGGAAGGACAAGGCGTGTCCCTCTAAGGATGAGACCTTCTGGTGTTAAAGTGAGTTCTGCCTTCATAGCTGCAAATGGCATTAGTTCTGGTAGCAGCCAGTCGTTACGTAGAGGATGCTGGATGGCTCTCACCAGTAGCTGCAGCTGTTGGTCTGCCTTAGTCTGTTCCACAACTTCCTCGACCGAGAAAGCTTTTGGGATGCACTGGCGTTAAATGAAGTTGACATACTCATCAGGAACTTTGGCGATGCGAGTGCCTGTCTCCCGTTGTGGCACTGGGTGTCTTGAAAGGTAGTCCGAGGGGTTGCTGCTTCCAGCAGTGTGTTGTACGTCAAATGCATACTGTTGGATGCGGAGAGCAAGGCGCTCTATGCGGGCAGATGGTGACGACCTTGGGTTTCCCAGGATGCTCACCAGGGGCTTGTGGTCTGTCAATAAAAGAAAGTTTGCACCACACAAGTAGAGCCGAAAGTGTTCCATTTCCCATACTGCTGCCAACATTTCTCGCTCGATTTGGGAGTAGCGGCTTTCCACTGGTGTTAATGCTCTGCTTCCATAAGCTATCACTGCAACCTGTGCACCATCTCGTTGTGTTAAAATGGCACCAAGTCCGTGTGGGCTTGCATCTACAACCAGCTCCGTCGGCTTGGCTTGATCGAAGTAGGACAGGGTAGATGCGTCTGACATGACGCGCCGCAGTTCGTCGAATGCTTTCTGGTGTCGTTCAGTCCACTCCCAGGTTGCATTCTTTAGCGTAAGTTCACGCAGTGGCTGAGTAAGGTCAGCAAGGTTTCGTAAAAACCGACCTGAGTAGTTGACCATTCCCAAAAGTCTCTTCACCTCTTGAGGAGACTCTGGTACTCTTACTTGTAGGAAAGCCTCGATTTTCTTAGGGTCTGGACTAACACCCTTTGATGAAAAAATGAGCCCGAAGAAGGTCAGCTCTCGCTGGTGGAAGTGACACTTCTTTTCATTGAGCGTTAGTCCTGATTCCTGAAGTCAATGTAGGACTGCATCTAGAGCGGCGTCATGCTCTTCTTTCGTCTTTCCAAAGACCAGAATATAATCACTGACATTTAGGACGTTTGGGATGCCGTTTAGCACTTGGCGAATTGTGTTCCGGAAGATTTCTGCTGCACTGCTGATGCCGAAGTTGAGACGTTTGTATGCGGAACAAACCAGTGTGCGTTGAAAATGTTGTTAGTCGTCTCGAAGACACGTCCAGTTCCAGCTGATGATAGCCGTTTTTCAGGTCAAGGTTTGAGAAAATGGTTGCTCCGTTGAGAGCTACGATGATGTCATCAACTGTTGGACACAGATGTCGCTCTCGTTGAATGGCAGTGTTCACAAGGCGCATGTCGATGCACATACGGATCTCATCAGGGTGGTGTGGTTTCGGTACAATAACCACTGGAGACACCCATGGTGTGGGTCCAACTGCTGGCTCGATTATGTCCTCTGACAGGAGACGGTCGAGTTCTGTCTCCACAAGTGCTCGCACTGCAAATGGAATGCGTCGGTGCGGTTGAGCGATGGGAGGAACAGTTTCATCCGCGAAGAGGTGGGTTTGCTGCTCTCTGAGTTTGCCAACTCCTTTGAACAAGTTAGGGAATGATTCCACGATCGACTTTCCTGTTGGGGAGTCTTCGACTTGGTATGTGATTCGAATAAGACCAAGATTTGATGCTGCTGCAAAGCTTAGGAGTGGTGCGCAGCTTCCTGGGGTGACGGAGATGTCCTCTTGACTGCACCTTTCCTTGTACATCATGCTGACTGAGACTTTTCCCAGAAGTTGCCGAGGAGACGTTGCTTTGTATGGAAAAACCTTTACGGATGTTTTCTCGAGTTTCTCATCTAGGTGACAGTTCCGGAGCTCATCTTCACCAACAACCGACACGGTTGCACCCGTGTCAATCACGAAGGTGATTGGAACATTGTCGACTCTGATGACAGCCTTGGGAGACGTGCTTGCTGGAGGCAATGTTTTTGCTACAAAAACGTGTTCTTCACCGCTTGAACTGCTGTCTTGGCGGGTCTGGCTGATAGTTTGTACTGTCTTGTTTGATGAACGGCACACCTTGGCAAAGTGTCCGATCTTGTTGCAGGCTTTGCATGTTTTTCCCCATGCAGGACAGTTTGATCGTCCGCCGCCATGTGGCCATTTGCCACCGCAGTTGTGACAATCTGTCGACAGGCTGTGATGTTGTTGTGCCTGGTAGTTTGGTCGCTGACCAAACTACCAAACTACCTTTCGTACTGCGAGGACTGGCTTGTCGGCGCTCCGCTCGATTTCAGACACATCGTGCTCCACGTCCTCGAACACGCGTCCTTGCTTGAGGATATCTGGCAAGTCCAGCGAATGCAGTATGGCATACTTCCGCAGGCGCGTGGATGTGGTCGCGATGATGATCTGATTCTTTATCTCGAGATCAACGTCTGGGAAGTTGCAATGACGAGACAGCTGCCGGAGCCGCGCATAGAAAGCATCGAGTGACTCACCGACGTTCTGTTGTGCTTGTCGGAAACGATAAATGGCGAATGTTGGGTGTTGGGTTGATTCTTGGTGCGAAGTGAGCGTCGAGCTTTGCTCTCGCGGCGTCGTACTCAGATGTTGACGTTCTCGCTGCGCCTTGCGCGGTGCTGCTGACAGTTGCCGATGACGAGTCGTCCGGGAGAGACAGGTAGAGATCATGCACTTCCTCACCGGCGTAATGAAGGAGGAGCGCTTTCTTGCGTACGTCCGACGTGATGTTATACGCAACGAGAAAGTTCTCGAACCTGTCCACCCACTTGGCCCACTCGAGGCCGATGTTGTTGGCATCCGTCGCTTGGATGTTGAAGCTCGGAAACGGGGGCAGCGTGTGTGCCATGTTGACCCGTTCCGTTGATTGCTGTGGCGGTGCTCGCCGATGATTTCGTGGTGCACGGGTTCTAGGGGTCTTCCGCTACCACGGACGGCACTTCTGACACCATTGTGGTGTTGGAGTATTCAGGGATTGCTTGGATTGAGGACTGCAGCGTGGTAATTTGCGTTCGTTTAATCCGCCATTTCTGATACACCAATGTTGCCAACCCGTATAGTCGATTTCGCTAAATCAAGGACACTACAGCTCCGTACACTTAACACCTGCCGCAAGTCGCGGCTTTGACTGCATTCAAGTTGATCGAAAAGCGATTTCTCAGCATGTGAAGCATCGCTTCCAGCTGAGTGAATATCCTCTCTACAGAGATTAATTCAAGACGGCAATTGCAGCTTTGCGCGAACAGCACAAATAAAAAAACAAACACTACAATAGAAATACAAGCTACGACGTGCCGTGCGGGGAAACAAACTCATGGCTTCTAACCGCATTGGAGCGGCTTGATTTATTGGCTTTCAAACAATTACGGCATGGTCGAGCGTTTGCCTTTTAATAAGAGATTCATCGCCTGAGCCATTCACAATAGTCTCACAGGTATGACATTATCGGAAAAAAAACCAACATGCTGGAAATATTTTTTATTGCTTAGGGAGTCACCGAAAAGTTCCGTACGTTCAAAACGACCAGTATAAAGGACGGAAACGCAAAGTACGGGTGTAGTGTTCGGGTCAGAATGTGGTGTTCCGTTGTATTGATATTTGTGTGTGCCGTGTATGTGCTCAATGTATGTTCATCTGATGCTTGTAATAAGCGTAATGTGTGCATAGTAGATGATCCCGAAGCGCTGGAGAGGGGCTCTGAAGCGCAGTAGTTGCCTGAGAAAAGAAAATTATTTTTTGTAGAACATGAATTGGGCGGTACCTAGCGCCACCTATCCTAGATACTTGCAATTACTCTGCTTGACCCCGCCATCTAATGGCTAGCGATTTAACCTTTCACGCTACGCGATAAACAGCGGCTTCGAGTTTGTTCTTTCGAGAGCGGCTTTTGGTTCGCGGTTTGAGTTTGCCCTTCTCCGTGATGTGCTGTTGACGAAGGAATTGTGACTCGAGGAACACCAAAGGTAAGACGCAAAGTGCGCCAAGTAACTGAATATCGGTTGTCTCCGTTTAACATCGCAGTGCTGTCGATGAGAAGACCGAGTAACTGCTTTCGAAACGCAAGCTTCTGTACCTGTGGGGGGAATCTGGCTTCGGAAATAAACACAGTTTGCGGAAAGCTCGTGTGACGCTTTTATTTGCTGCTGCTCTCGTCCCGTACAAGAGACGTAGCGTCCTCGTTAAACCTGATTGGGCTCGATTTGCTCGATTCGGGGCCGCCATATTGAGATGCAAGCGACGGAGGAACTTTGCTCCCCTGCTTCAGGGACGAAAGTTTCTCCCTTTCTAAAGGAGCATAGGTTACAAGACCGTTCCTCCCCTAAGGGAGGACTATCCATACCCTTTTTTCTAAGAGTGTATCGTACGGTGGGCCAATATGACTATCGCCAGCGATGCCCTGCTGTCTCCTCCCCGAGAGCTATCGCGCTCTGGGGAAAGGACTGAACAGTATGGAAATGTGGCGGAAAATACGTATATTTATAGTTTGGGTTTTTAGCATTAAGGGAGGATAATATGCAAAAAAGTCAAAAGAAAACGTTATCCTTTGTCTTGCTGTTTAAATATGCTACGGTTCCTGGAGAAACGGCCCTCCAAGTGGCGCGCTGGGATGAGCGCTAGAAGTTTTCACCACGGCGTAGCTTTAACGCCTGTCGCAAGTCGCGGCTTTGACTGCATTCAAGTTGATCGAAAAGCGATTTTTCTGCCCGTGAGGCATCGCTTCCAACTGAGTTAATGCCCCTTCTATAGAGATTAATTCAAGACGACAATTGCAACCGCACGCGCACAGCACAAATGGAAAACAAGTACTACAACAAAAAAACTGGCTACGACGTGCCGTGCGAAGAAGCAAACACGCGGCTTTGAACAATAGTAAAGCGGCTTGTTTTATTAGTTTTCAAATAATTACGGCATGAACGTTTACTTTGTACTAAGAGATTCATCCCCTGAGTTGTCCAAAATGCTCTCAGAGGTATGACATTACTGAAAAGAAACCTACATGCTGGAAATAATATTTATTGCCTATAGGCAATAAATATTATTCCCAGCATATAGATTTTTGAAGGTACAAATTTTCTCGGTGACCACCTATAGGTAGTCACCGAGAAAATTCGTACCTTCAAAATGACGGGTATAAAAGGCGGAAACGAAGAGCTCAGAAGTAGTAATCGGGTTAGTGCGCTATTGTATTGATGTTTCTATGTGTGGTGTATGTGTATGCGCTCAATGTATATGTCCAGCTGATACTCGTAGTAGCGTAATGTGTACAACGAGTTACAGGGCCTTAGAGTGATAAACTGGCAGCTGAAAGTGACCGCCAGTTGGCCGCCGCCATGTTGCACATTTTTGACCACTAGACACGCGACCTTATATTTTTACGTCTCGACTTTAACGAAGTACTGCGCACAAAACCGCGTATTGATCTTTGATAACAGTAGTTACAGTGCCGACGAGATAAGTTATGTTTCATTTGTTTTAACTCCACAGTGTGTTTTTACGACAAAAACTCGGGCAGCTTCGCACTGCCTCCGCTGGGTACCGTCAGCCGCGGTGCTGTATTTCGGGTCTTTATTGGAGCTAGACACTGATCTCTGGGGCAAATGAATAATAAAATAATAGTTTGTCGGTTTTTTTTTTTTTTTTTTTTTTTTTTTTACGGATTTTGCAATACAAATTTCGGCTCAGTATTGCGTAAAATCCTCAAGATTTGGTACGGTCACTTGTCTAGGGGTCAAAATGGTACATGGCGGCAGCCAAGTGGGGGTCATTTTTGCCTGTTGAACGGGATACCAGTTTATCGCTCTAAGCCCCTCTACCTCGTTCGTATGTGTAGAATAAAGGTGCCCGAGGTGCCCGAAGCGCGATGGTGGCACGTGCAAATAAAAATATTATTGAAGCACATAAATTGGGCGGTACCTAACGCCACCTAGCCTAGCTACTTGCAATTACTCTGCTTGATTCTGCCATCTGTTTGCAAGCGATTTAACCTTGTTTCACGCTTCGCGATAGTCTCTTGTTGCCATGCAACAATGAGCCAAGTAGGCTGCTTCGACTTTGCTCTTTTGAGAGCGGTTTCGGTTTCGCCAAGGGTTTACCACTTCTCCGTGATGTGCGGTTCACGAAAGTGTTGTGGCTCGAGAAATAGCAAAGGTAAGACGTAAAATGCGCGAAGTATCTGGGTATCGACGAGACGGCTGAGTGATTGCTTTCGAAACGCAAGTTTTTTTTACCGGCGGGAGGAAGCTGGCTTCGGAAATAAATGCAGTTCCCGGAAAGCTCCTGTTACGCGTTTATGTGCTGCTCCTCTCGCCCCGTACAATACGCGTAGCGTCCTCGTTAAGCCTTATTGAGCTCGGTTTGCTCGATCCGGGGCCGCCATAATGAGATGCAGGCGACGAAAGAACTTTGCTCCTCTCCTTTCACGACCAAGGTTCCTCCATTTCTGAAGGATCATAGATACAAGAGTGTTCGTCCCTTTGGGAAGGACTATAGAGACGCTTTTTTCTAAGAGTGTAGGGTCCTTTTGCAAATAGCGTGAAACAGCAGTGAGTTGTATTAGGGAGCTTTCGGCGATAGTACGCAAGAGATATCTGTAGTTTATTTATATATCCTGCTTCCTGGTCTCACGCACCTTCGCGTAGATTCGCGTTCTCCCGAGTGGAATCACGCATCCAGAGTACCATGAGCCCTCCAGAGCAGGCTGTTGGCTGAGCCGGAGCTAACGTTCACCCAAGTTGTCCAGGTGACCAGGGCTACGGAGGGAGCAGCTGCAAAAACAGATGAACTTCGTCGCACCAGGTCAGATGCTTACCAAGAGTAAAACCGAGTGGCACACGCGCCGCGAAAGCGCCCCAGTGATGGTGCTTCATACAAATGGCCCATCCCCACGCTGTCATTGCTGTAGATGTACTGGCTCCCACGACGCCTAAACTTGTTTATGTGCCAGTGTCGTACGTCACTTCTGTGGCAGCAAGTAGCATATACAGAAAGCATGTTGCAAGAGGGCGGGGAAAAAAACGGGCAAGTCATTTGAGCTCTCACCCTCCCGTTCTAACTCTGAACGGCGGACTCGAGGCCGCAACCATGAGCTGGCTGAAGCGATTCATTCTCTAGAGTTTAGACCATAATGTCTACCACATCACGCGATCCATTTGCCCCACGGGTCAACATGTTGAAGAAGCTCCGGTCCTTCAGTCACTTTCGGCTATCAGCTCCGTCACTGCGGCTGTCTTCGCAGAAGTTGGAGTCAACGGACATGTTCTCTCCATGGAGGTGGAACCAGGTTCCGCCTGCACCATGATTTGTTCAGAAACTTTCCAACTTCTGGACATCGGAACTCATGACTTTCAACCTTCTCCACTATACAGCTTCAATCCTACACCTACGAGCAGCTCGACATCATGGGTACTCTGCACGTAGACGTGCACAAGACGCGAGAGGCTCGTCTTCCCTTTTGGCGGCGAAAAGAACCAGCACCAGCCTGCTCGGTCAAAACTGTTTTCCTGCTTTGGGAATCGGCCTTAGTGGTGTGAAACATCTCTCCGAAGAATGTACCGTTTGGCAGCAACCTGTCAGCGTTGTGATCACCGAATTTCCAGGGCTGTTCAAAAACGACTCGGAAAAAGCAAAAGACTACCAGTTCGCATCGAGGTCGTACCTGCTGCCACACCGCGGTTCCTGAAAGCTCGGCAGTCACCTACTGCTTCCCGTACTCGTGTCGTAGCCGCCGTCGGCACGCTCGTCGATAAAGGTGTTTGTAAACCTGTGCGAAATTCATGATGGTCAACCCCGGTGGTCTCAGTTGTAAAGAAAACAGCGAGATTCGATTGTGTGACAACTACAAGTGCACAGTTAAAACAACGCTCCCCAATGGGAGGCATACCCGCTTTTTTACTACAGAACAACTTTTTGCCAACCTGGTGCAAGTTGTTTTCGCGCATCGACTAAGATCAGCCGTACAAACGATTGATTGATGACGACGAAGCCGCTCACTTGCTCACATATGTCACAACGTTGTTTGCCATCTTCCAACAATACATGGAGGAACTGTTGGCCGGACTGCCAATGGTGCATCTGTACCTGACCGAGTTATCATATCTCTGTATAGATGACATAACTCTATTAGGATACAACATCAGCCAGGGTGACTGGGGGTGATTACTGGGACCGTGGTAGTTGGCCGGTGGCAGTGGCGTTTAGCAAAGGGGAGCTTATGAATCTTCAGCCTCCCCCCCCACCCCCCCTCCCACACACACCTCGAAATATTCATACACATGCATTTTGACCCCCTTCTCCCTCCCTCTACACCCCAAGTCACGGACATCCCAGTCACCTCAACTCCCCCCCCCCCCCCCCCCCCCCCCCCAGACAAAAATTACTGGCTACTCCACTGGTCGGTGGCTCTCGTCGCTCTCACCTGGGGGGCGGGGGGCAGGGGCGGGGCGGGGGGACGAGGCCCGCGGTTTGTGACTCTCCGGATGCGTGGTTTCATGTGGCGCCACTCGGGAGAACGCGAATCTACGCGAAGCACGCGAAGTTGTGAGAGGACGGGGAGCTTATTTTATTTTTCCCATCTGCAGATGGTTTACACGCAAGGGAGAAAAGAAAGAGGGAAACGAGTAAAATTGTGGGATTGGCCCTTGAGGACACGTGACCCTCACCGACGGCTGTTCTGTGTCGTGTAGATACCAACCCTTTTTACATCTCGCTACGGAGCAGACTATGCGAACTACGCCACTACGTCCGCCCGCCAACCGCCCGCTTCTATACTACGACGCCGTTTTCACTCGCGAGCTATGTATTCCATGACTGTGGCGATCTTGAAGGCGATCGATGGTCTAACAGTAACATGCACGCAGCTTGCAAAGCGCAGCCAGCAAGCTACGACGGCTACTTTCTGCTTACAACCCCGGTAGAGCGCTAGGCATAAGGACCCGCCCAGCGTGTTGGAGTTACTTTCGTTATGGAAATAAAGCCGCATTCCTGATCGCTAAATGACATACCGACGTCCTCGTAATTCTTAGCGTCGCGGCGCTACATCGTTGGTTGTTTGCGGCATATGCCCGAGTCCTGAGTGGTACTGGGGCGCGTTGTCAAACGTCGCTCGAACTCGCCAACTTGTAGGCCGTTAAACGCGGACGAGTTTTATATGTCCCGTACGTGTTGTCTCCGTCGTACGGTTGCGCATTACGCGATCCATTAATCCTGTACGTACGAACCAAACTGTACAAATTCCACCGCTTCGTCTTCACGCCCGGCTATATTAACGCAGTTCTGTTTACGTGGTTAGAGGCATGGGGCGCAGCTTTCCTTGCGCGAGTGTTCGTACGAAGCACTTTGCGTGACCACTGCCGCATCCAGACTACGCGAGTTGGTGTATGATATGGTTACACACGTATGTGTCGGCAGAACATATCTGACCCATTATACTTTCATTCGGCGAATTGAACAAGCACTCACCTGTGCAGAAAGTAAGCATTGAATACTATAGTCTACACATTAAAAGTCAATTCACAATTTATGAATTATGAACTAATGGAGATACCCTACAGCGGGTGTTATAGTTTTTCTAACGGTACTGACCTTAGACACCCCACTGAGCTGTAAGCGCATATCAACAAGCGTACCAGAGGCCACTGGCCTCGAATTGCAAAGCACCGTGATATGGTGTGCGAGCTGGCTATGCATGCCTGACTTACATCTTGGAACTGTGCAATGCTGGCCCATCTGGCACCAGACAGCGGTGAATAAGGGGCCCAAATTTAGATGAGAGTAATTGTTTAAGAATCTGTCCTTGGCACTCAGGAATGCAGGGAGGAGTACACCAATCAACGGGCAACGTACAGAGATTGTGGTGAAACAAACGCGTGTTGGGTACATTCATGGGCGTCCGCAGCACTTTTTCCAGGAGGGCAAATTTACCCCCTTCCCCCCTTTTCCGGAATATCCTGGCAGCAGCTCCATAAAGGTTCGTTTCGTCCGCTCCGACTGATCATAGTTCAGAAAGTTAGAGCCACTCTCAGCCAGTAACCTCGTCCCACATCCAACACAATAAAAGTATGTTTATAAAATTACAATTACATGAAAGTTCGTAGTTCTCATCATAATTTTTATAACATGAAATTATAAAATGCTAAAATACTTGAAACATACACACGCTGCCTTTCTCGTTACTTCACGCTTTCGGCAGCAAAACGTATTGCCTATTGTTTTAGAACCAATGGTTATGAGACTGTTATGCCAATACAATTGTTTGTATCCCTAACGTAACATCGCCTGTACCGTGCTACATATTGAGCACGCGCGAATTAAGATCTAAGCAAACCGGTGAAAAAAGAAAAAGTGTAGAAAAGGCAAATTCCTAAAGCACACAAAGAGGCACTTCATGCTGTTATGCAACATAGCATACAATTTATTAAATAATGTGTTTATAGAGTGCAGCTATTTCCTTCTACATGTATTCGGGCGCCTCGCAACGTGGAGGGCACTCTTATGCGGCAGCACCTGCAGGAAAGATCAAACAAGGCTAAAAACGAACATACGGCATTCGCTAGGTCTCCGCTAAAGCGTAAAGCCCTCAATGAACAGAAACAATACACATCACAAAATTGAACGAATTAACACGTGTGGTTCGTTTCGATCACAGTGGTTTCCAGCAACGCCGACGCGCCGCAAATAGTGCGCTCCGGTGAACCGGCGCGGCTCGACGGGAATTGAACATCAGCGAACATCAATGTTAACCAAGGTCCAAGGCCGCCGATGCATTTGTCGTCACAAATTCACCTCTTCGCTGAAAAGCCTTCCAACCGTCCTTCAGGGCTTTTCGTCCCCTCAAATGACTTTCGTTCTGCTTCGCGTTCCAGCTGGAGTCGGAAGCCCCAAGTTTACTGCGAACAGAAGACCGAAATAGAGAATGTCACCGTCTTGAAGTGGCGCTATGCAACCGCCATCAGTCCTTGAAAAGCAGCTGCAGACGTCTTGGGTTTTTCTGTCCAAATTTGGTGATGACCCGGGTGATAAAGTCGTTCTTGTCTTTCATTACACGCTCCCGGTGTACACTTATCATCCAAAGACCAACAAGCCTGTGGTTCCTTGAGCGTAACCATGTTTTCAGTCTCTTCAGACTGCTGAACGAGCGTTCAACAGTGCGAATGGTGACAGGCAATGCAAGCGCTACCTCGATGTTCCCCAGTTTTGTTGCGCCACATCTCGTACCAGAAGCTGATCTCTTCCTTAAAGTTATCGATGCAGTAAAAATTTTGCAGTTCTTCGGCAAGAGCAACAAACTCACTGTAGCTCATGTGTTTCCTTCTGGCTGGATGCAGCTGAAGAAGTCTGTAGCTTTTCGCGTTGAAAAGCTGCGAGTCAAAGAAGCAGCGAGTGGGTCCAAATGTGGCACATATATTGCCTCCGGCGACTAAATCCCCTAGTTTTCTCGATGGGTCTGACGGGAAGCTTGTCTAGGGACAGACATCAACGCACCGAGGCGATTAGCTGTCTTCGTGATATCCGAGAACTGCTCAGCTGCGCTAATCCGGCGACTGTGAAAAATGTTTTGGAGCTCAGCAATGTGCTTATGCACAGAATGGAAGCCCATGGATACGCTCGCTTTGCAGCACGTTTGTGACAGGTCCCAGCTTTGCGCCGTACTTGGCGACAATTTCAAAGCCCACAATGAAAGATGAGCTCGTCGTCGCACAGTAGAGGATTTGAGCTTGTTGTCTGGTGGCAGCATTTGAGGTGAATTCAGCCAATGCCAGATTTTCAAGCGCCTCGACTATGGCCACGTAATGCGTAGAGAAGATTCTAATTGATTTTTATTTTGAAAACCACCTTGTTTCACACAGCATCAGAATATTGGGCACCAGTTTCTTTCAGAGGGCGCTTCCACGGAAGACGTTTATGGTTTGTTTGATTACCCCTGTTTGTATTTCGGATTTCGCTGACCTCATTCAGATCGTTGATCACGAGATTTAGTTTGTGGTTTGCTCAGTGAAAGAATTGCGGCTTTGGAAACTCTTGCTTTATTCTTCTGTTCACTCCCCCTTCCTTTTCCTTCATCGTAGAGCATCCATCGTACCCTTGGCCAACGAGGTTCGAAAGAACGAGTCCGGCATCGTTCAGAAATTTCAAGATTATAGCGGCAATACAGGCGGAGTTAAGTTGCTCCAGCGCTACAAATCCCATAGACTGCTCACGAACGCAGGCCTCGTCTCCCACCTTCTCTATGAACCGAACGCTGATGGACAGCTGCTCTGTTCCTCTGATGTCAGCTGCTTCGTCCGAAAGGACGGAGAAGCTACAGCTCTGTTAGCTTCGGATATTATTTCCTTTTTTAGCAGCTTGCCACAGATGCTGACTATCTCGTTCTGGACCCGGCCAAATGCGTACTTGGCGTTTCCAGCTGCGGAAGCGAAGTGTTCCCGAAGCGGAGCATTTCCAGCTTCCACCCGAAGATCAAGAAGATCATGCAAGACTCCACCGTTAGACTGCTTCCTGCGAATCGGCAAGTCATGTTTACGCTAAAGACAATGGTGTAGAATACAGTTTCCTGCGATTCCCCTGAAGCTGATCATGCAGTGCTCTGTTAGCTGGCGAACAATAGGTGGCTGCCTGTTTGCCATCACATCTATAAAGTGGTGAGAAGCCTCGACTGCCTCCTGATGCCATCCGGACTTTATGTGGTCCCTGCACGCCTCGTGCATCTTTTTGTAGTTCGTGAAAGCGCGCGCAATAAAACTGCTTTGCGTGCCACGGTGAACGTTCGGGCGAAATGTGACGCAGTAACGGCAAAAAGCTTCTTGAGCTGTCGCTGAGTACATAAGCCAAGGCGAGTAACCTGCCAGCCATTGGCAATGGAAAGTCCTCTTCTCAGATACCACATCTTTCTTGGAGTCGTACGTAACACTTCGCGTCCATAAGTGGATAAGGAGACGCAACTTAAGATTATCCGGGACCTTCAGCGGTTCTGTCTGTATCCAGATCTTTCCCAAATCTAAATCAGTAGACATGTGAGTTGCTTCGCAACTTACCACGCCGTGTAAAGTCACCGTCGGTGCAGCTCCTGTCATGGTTTCAATAATCTCCGGTTTGGTCTCCTGATGAGAGTTTGATGCCCATCAGGACGCGCCCGCGTTACTACCTGTCTGACTAGGCTCTTCAGGGGGGTCTCCGGGTAACAGTTCGTCACACGTCCGCTGCCGCTTGAAGGAGCGTCGAACTGGCCAGGACGAATCTCATGTGAGACAGCAAAAATACTTGTTACTTCGCGATGATGGCTATGTTCAGCTCGTTTCCACGTTATCTGCTTTCACGGCCGCGCTCTGGATTTGGATTTGGATTTGTGGCTAGAAACGCTTGCTTCCGATGGATGTGGATTACCCTGTGTCTCTCCTGAATAAATTGATCAGTACTGTTTTAGTCAACAAGGTAGGTAATAAGAAATGTTTTTATACCCCAACGATGAAGCAATACGTACTACATCTTGTTGTCAACGCCTATGACAATATGCATTGTGTGTGAACCATCAGCTGCATTATTTAAACGGTTCACGTCACACTAAATTCGGTTTCGTTTGGGTTTCAACGGGAATTTGAATTGGAGACACTGCTCTTGCACCCCCCCCCCTCTCTCTCGCAACTCCCTCGAAATTCCAGGGGGGGGGGGGGGGGGGAGGACAACTGATCCCCCCCTGCACCCCCCTGTGGACGCCCATGGGCACATTTCGAAGGTAAACAAACACACGAGGCGCGCAAAGAGCAGATGTGTTTGCACGCCGCATACAAATGATTACTGCCTCAGTGACAGCAGCCTACTGTGCGTGTGAAAAGAAGATGTGTAGAAATATTAGCACAGCTTCACCTTTTCCCAGCGGAGCTCCTTTCGCTGGAGCTCCAAATATAAACACTCTCTCAACAAGCCCTTTTTTACAACCTTGGCAATGTTCATTGCTGCTTAAAGAATGCTCCCGCTCCTCCTGCATGGCCTTGCCTCGGCCCCTGGGCAGCCGGGTCATGGAGTGTCACATTCCCATAAATCAGAAGGGAAACATGTTGACTTATTATAGTCTGTGACACGTTATGAACCCAGATGTTCTGCCTCGAAAGCGACCTGTCTGCCTTTGATAAAAGATTGTCATGTGTTGAGCCAGAGCCCGGCGGTAGGCAGCGAGCGCATGCTGGAGGCGGAGCATATACTGGTTTCTTAACCTGACGCAAACTATACATGATCAATATTCGGCTGTATGCAACAGACATAGAAAAATGCCCGGCATATGACTGACAGTAATCAGCTAACACCAATTTTCATAACCCATTCGTTTATTTATTTTTATACAAGAAAACCTGCTGTCACTTTACAGTGTGGGGTAGCATTTTGGAAAACAAATTTACATTTCATGAAACACAAAGAGCTGGGAGTGTGCCGAAGATGGTATTGCAAGAAATGAGTTGGTTAATGCACTATAGCACGAAGATAAATTATGGTACACAGTGTATATGTTTAGATTATTTCATTTTAATAAGGAGTTAGGGAAAGATTAATTGAAGCTGAAGTTGCGACAGCTGACAAGATTATTAAAACGTTGAGATTATTGAAGAAACTAACAGCAGCCCCTAAGTACGGTTTTCATGGTTAGTGAGCATAAGTAGTGTTGAATGGCTCTGGACAGCATCGAGAGAATTTTCTAGGTCTACCTTGTGTTAAAAGTATGCAGCAGCACTGGATTCAAGCTTTGGCGAGGCAAACATGTCTAGCAAGTGTTCAAGAGCTTAGATCCAGATTCGGAGGCCGCACCCAATCTACCAGAGGATCTGGAAGCAATATTTAATAGACTGAATATCTGTGGCCCACAACAAAGGCATTCCGACGTCAATTTGATATGTTCACTTAATGGGGAAGGTTATATTGCATTCTCCATTATTGCACAAGTAAACGAGTGTTTAACTTTATTTGGCAGTTTGTGAAAGGTTCATAAAAAGAAAATGTTATTGCCTTGCCGGCATGAAGCATTTTAGGTGTATATATTGCAAACTTCTTTAAAAGTGTCCAAGAAATGCTCCTGGACCCTGCCATACTTACTATATGGTAAGCGTTCTGTCCTATGCAGAGCGCAAATTCGTCTGCTTCTTTTTGCAAGGTTTGTGGTGACGTCAGAGCGCCAAGCTCCGATTGAAGGATAGTGGGTAGACCTCAAAGCAAACTGCCTCGAGGTCTACCCCCTATCCTTCAATCAGAGCTCGGCGTTTCGACATCTTTGAGAGAGACATAGCAGTGATCACTTCCACGATGGAGATATTTATCGAACCGACCTGCAGCGACATCGCCTAAACTTAGTGAACATTGCCGCAGAGATGGAGGAACGTGTCACTGGGTTTGTCACCTCCCAATAAGAAATGGCTGTCACTGTTAAAAATAACCTTTTGGTTACTTTGTAAGCACTTTTTTTTAGCAAAGTATCTAGACTTGTCAACATTTGTTCACAGCACTGTATTTCTGGGTCACAATAAAGCCCAATCAACCTATACATGTGATTTTGCTAGCTGTTGTACTGATTTCCCGTTTAGGCATGGCATTTGTGTTCCTTAAAAAAGAGGTATTACACTAAAAAAAGATACATGGTTTTTATTTTAAAAACATGTGACACACCTTCTAGGCATTTTAAAAATAAACTCTGCAGACATGATTCTTCCTTTGCCGGAACTGTCTGGCACCTGTATAATTCACACTGAAAGCTAATATAATTGCAGGGAGCTTTCTTCTCGTTACTGCCAACAAAGATAATGAGGCAGTTCGATATTGTCTGGTTTACTTACGTTATTATTGCGGATAATTTCTACTGTGGGTGGCTGCCCAACCACATGTTGAGGGACTAACTGATCAATGGGCTGCAGAACAAGAAGCAACAGCAGATAGGATGACCGCAACCTCTCAACCCCAAGCTCCAAGGCAAGATCATCAAAGCCTTGTTCCTGTTGCAGTAGAATATCGAACTTACCCAGTGACTGTGGGCTTTGGGAAAGACATGTTTTGATGTGTAAAAATCTAATCTGTTTTTTGGCATTGCCCTTGATGAAACACTACGTCAGATGCAGATGTCAATGTATTTTCTGGGAGACTCTGGTGATGGTGGTAGTATTGCCAGTCTTCACAAAATAATGCTGAGAAAGCGCACTTTGATTGCACCGGTCTTGATATGATTCATGTAGTGGTGCTGACCTACTCATGGGACTGCACACATGCTGTTCTTGGAAAATATACCATTTATCGTGCCAGAGCATATGTTGCAAGCTGCACAATTATTGTGCCTGCAACAGTGCGCCCTTTTGCAACAGCAAACTTTCTATCTATTCCATTCAAGAATAAACCTAGCAGTCCCATTTTAATTTTTTTTTTCTAGTCTGTCAGTCAAGAATATTTGAGCCGGATCTCAGACAACATATGTGTATTCCAAAATTGGCCTAACACATGTTATATTAGCTGTTTCTTTTAAGGTGCCGTGTGATCATTTTGAATTTCGCTGAATGAAGTTGAGCGCACTTCTGGCCTTTACAATCACATCATCCATATGAGCATTTCATGAACAGTTGGATGACAGTTTGACATCTAAATATTTATACATAGGTTTATTAATGGCGAAGTAATGTTTATATAATTCCGAGTTGCATTTCTTTTTTTGTAAAACAGATATGTATCAGTGATCCCCTCAGTTTTTACAAAAGTTCCTTTTCATGGGTGGCTAAACAATATTTTGACCGAAAAGATTTTGTATTATAAAACTTTGACAAAAAATAAATTCCGGTCAATCCTAGGAGGTACTGCCACATCCACCCTATAATCATTACTTTTATTGATATTCACCTTTTTGTCCTTCTGAAGGAGCATTTTGAAGGAAAAAAGTTCCCATTGGATCACGAAGTGATCCAGGCAGCTCTCTATTTGTTCAGGGACCTGCAAACAGAAATCTGATGTCGGAATACAAAAATGCATAGCCAAATGGAAAAACTATGTTGCAGTGAGAGGGGTCTACCGTAATATCTAGAGAGATGACCCACCCCGAAAGATAACCCACAACTACTTTTGGCAGGATTTGCTATTTGTCAGAAACACCGAAAGATATCCCACTTCTAGCAATTGTAGGGCTTTCGTCAATGGTGACCACGGCAGGAATGGAGTTACTCAGCCACGACGTGAAATTAGCGAACATAGCAGACTGGCAAAATTCGTAGGCCTTCCTTGCAATTACAAGTTTCGCAGGTCATAGAAGTTAAAACTAGCATTTTTTCTTTTTTAATTTTCTTTGATCGCACACCGAAAGTCAGCCTACTCTATATTTTCACCCGATTTGATCTCCCTCTTAGGTGGGCTATCTTTCGGTATATTACGGTACGTCAAAAAATAATGCAGGCAATTTAAATTTATTTCTCATAGTTTTCTATCCATATCTTGTCAAGAATCTAAATTTTTCACATTTTTGTTCTAAGTCTCTCCTTTCTACTACTCCTTCCCAGGTCCAATCCCTGCCACCAAAAGCTTAGGATTCTGAATAAAGGGAGACACGCCTTTCGGGGGATACACAAGTTCGCTAGGATATGAAACACACACTGTTTATTGTAGAATCACTTTTGTTGGCACATAAGGGTTATGCAGGAGAATTTATTTATGGCATAAACCACAAACCGAATGTTTATGCTGCGAGTTATAACTTATTGTATACATGGTACTCGGGCCACTTCCGGTCACCATGATAGGGAGCCGAGGACACTTCCGGTTCGGGGTGTTGTTTGCATGTTTTTAAAGGGCAACATCATCACTATGTTTCAAGTGTTCCATTATGAAACATCTTTTTTGTTATGTTTTGCCTGTCTACTGGCTTCTTGAAGTGCTAGAATGCTTTGCAATTGACTGTACAACTTTCCTGTGCCAGATTAACGCAAAATTAAGGACACCGCGAGTGTCCTTAATAAAGCTTTAATAAAGCTTTATTAAGGACACGAGACAACGAATCAGGGTGAATAATACCAGGATGAAGTAAATGACGAGACTCGGAATACAAATGAACAAAACAAAAATAGAAATGAGAGCGATGTGCACAGGAACAATTGACCCCGTGAGCGATGACGTCACAACATGGCCCTTCGCTCCAGACAGACCGTTGCTAGCGCCGTTGTAATAGACAAATGCATTGGGGCTCGGGGTAAGGTTAGGAATCGCCTAATAAAAAGTAAATAATTTTCTGTAAGCATAATGTCTCCTCAATATCTAATCATAAAGACTTTTTCAATCGTCTCACTACCATAAAGAGATGACAAAAGCCCCGAGTAAAGTTTCACAACCGGTTTTGCCTTGCTAGCAGACGATAGAATTGCTTCGCGGGCTCATTGGTACGCGACCGCGTTGAATAAGGTTGGTGACGATCCACGAAACTCCTCTTCTCGGGGTAAACTTTCTGTGGGATTTCTGGAAGCGAAGAGTGCCCGCGCACAGCTTTGGTCGACGCCCGAGGTGCACGAACGTCTTTGCGTTGAGCTCGCTTCCGTCAGATTTGAGAATGCGAAAACCCTGGGAAGCTGAATCACGTACGACGACGACGTGAAGTGTATCAAGGTAAGCCAGCACACGTTTCAAGGATTTCTGACAGCACAGTTGCTTCAGTGCACACCTGCGTGATCAACCGAACTGTCCGTAACAGATATAAATTGTCGCGGATGGATACGCATCGACAAGTAAAAAACAGAAAATCAAGATCTAATCGGCGAACTTGTGCCTAGAAACAAAAGAAAGGTTCAGCCTCGACGGCGGCAGCAGCGCGACGATGCGTCGGTGTGACGGCTGCCTGTGAGTCAACAAAGCCATGGTCGACTCCTGGCCTATCCTTCTATCTGTTTTCTATCTATCTTCTATATATCTATCTATGTATGTACCATCTATATATCAATCTAAATATGTACCTTCTATATGTCTATCTATGTATTTTCTATTTATCTACCTTATCCAGAATGCTCGTTGGTGAGCTACGGCGAGACTGATAGGCAAGGTCATTCTGACCTTATTTTTTACACTCGGGGTAAGAGTAAACTCAAATCTTCTGGATGCACGGGGAAGCGTTCCTTTTCAGTCATGCGCGCTTGAGGTCTTACTTAAAACTGGAAAATCAGCTGGATTTGTTCTCAGTGTGGTGATTACAAGGCAGGTACGAAACACACACCGATATTGCGAGCCTGAAAAACAAACTTTGGCTTCTCAAACTGCTCATTTTAGAGTCAAAACAGTTTTTCCTTCATTACAATCAAGTCACCTGCAAAATCAGAAGAAGGCCCCGACACTACTTTCAAATTATGTACTAGACAGATGCTTTTCTCGCTGTATTTTAGCAGGTCTCCATGCGTGTGATGATTTTTGGGCAGACACTATGCCGTTTCGCACAGAAATGCCATTTGTTATAAACGTGATTAGTTTTCTTAGGCCTGTCACGTTCCAAATAAATGCAAAATCAAAATCGCATCACTGTGGAAGCGATTCAAACTGTTGCAGACGGCATACTGCTGTCATTCCGTGTGCGTTCGTCGTGCGTTCGTCGTCTGCCACAGGCATTTGGAAGCGTCTCGAGGACCGGAAGTTGCCGTCTTAAATATTTTAGAAACAGCTGATTCTCGGCAAACCTCTGTGGTGGTAAGTGCGAAATCTAGGCGTCCTTCGTGTGTTATTTTTAGGTGTTTAAATTCCACGTCTGAGTTTTGACCGATCCATCTTTCAGGGCGAAATCCACTCCCATGTATTCGTCCATTACAACGCCCCTGGCAAAGGTTTGCTTGCAGCGGTGACGTCACACTTACGAGGTCAGTGAGCATAAAGCCGGAGTCGCACTGCTCATACGTCATACAAGCGGCGGTCTGCAAACACAAGTCACGGCAACATCCGTGGTTCGAATGTGCGCGCGTGTTAAGTTTCTCCTTGAACTCATTGCCACGCGGCATTCGAAGTACGAATCTCGCGGTGACTCGCGTTCGAATCTGTATGCAGACTGTCGTCTGTATGCTGCATAAGCAGTGTGACCCCGGCTACACCGTGCCCCGGCTTAAGGTTTCACTTGCTCGTTGTCTCTGAGCCCATGGCATTTTTCCAGGTCTAATTGTATTACGAGCTTCGAGATTCGCTGAGACACTTCTATTTTTCATTGTCATTGGCGGTTTTCGTGTTTCGCAAAAAAAATAAACTGTGAGACTTTTTTTGCATAGTTCTTTATGAAAACTAAGAATATTTTGCTAAATTCATAAATGTCCCAGCCCGTGTAGCACATTACTCTTCTTGTGGACGAGATCCCTCATGCTCTACACTCATTGGTCGTGTTGAAAATCCATGATGTGTCGATATACATTATACAGGAGGTACAAGGGTCACTCGAGGGTGACCGGAATTTTTATTCCTAGAAAGGAAACAAAAAAAGTCGACAAGACCGAAGTACATGACCATAACTTCTCTGCCATTGTTTTTGGCAGCTCCCTGATTCCCATGGCGTAGAGAGAATTGGGCTGCTTGACTGCAGTCGGACGAACGTGTCCATGCGGTTCGTTTGTCACGGGGGGTCGTCCTTTCCTAAACTGTTGACACCATTCTCACTCTTGTCAGTGAGAAATTTTGTTCCTTATGTCATGCTTACAGTATCCTCAAAATTTCAGTCGGTTTAACCTCGCCCAAATCTAATTATTCCTTGATGCCCCACAGCCGTATTGCTCGCCGCCATGATAGCGGGAACTGCTGCGATGTGGCAAATACGCCTATTCGGGCCCCGGATATTCAAGAAAGACTATACCCGTTGACGTCCTCCGAAAGTTTCATCATGCTAAACTTGTTCAGCGATTTCCCACGGGCAAAAGGCCTGATGAACCTTGAACGGCCCTTGTAGATTGTAGCTTTCGTTTTGGTCCGAATTTCCCTTCGTCACGATTTGTGGACGGTCCAGACGGTGCCCAGTGTGTCCCCAGACACGGCGAGCACCTTGTAGCCCATGACTTCCAGCTTGTTGAGCACGGAACACGGAGTGTCATCCACCTTGACCAGTGTACTGCGGAGACAAGGGTCGGTTTGAGTTAGTGTCCACGTGCAAAGATCAGTGACCTCGAGAAGAAATTTTGTTTGTGAGAATGTTCTATGCCAATGTCACTATAATGCCACGAACCCGTTTCCGACTGGCGTTTTTACTGCGTCCAAAGAAGGGTTCCTCGATTTCCGCCTGACGATGTCACACAAGCGTCACGTCGTCGACGGCCGCGAACTTGGGGGTGTTACAGCATCCAAGGTGGATGTGGCGCACGCCTGTTCTTCTGCAAGTTGCTTTCTATATTGACTGTCCACAGAAGCTTCGGTAGCCAAGAGTTGGGGCTCCACGACGACAGTGACACTCGCGTTCGCTGGTATTTTTTTCGGGAACTTCTGTATCGTCCATCACCAGTATCGCGACATCCGACAGCATAAGATGCCGGCTATGCCGTATGTTGCCACTTCGCGACCACTTTTGATGTATGGACGGGATAGGATCAATAAATACAGCAGTCGAAGACGCGTTCCAGGAATCGTAGCGTCACTAAATAGGCTTTTCACTTTGTCTAACGAATCCTACACCAATCCACGAGTTATATGTACAGTCGTGACCGAAGAATACGAACAGTTTAGTGCGTGCCGACGTGAGCATGCTTAAGCCTTCTGGTGGAACTTCGTGGTACTTCACCGGCGACGTTATTATGAGCGTTTCCTGCCGTGGCATTACCACCACTTTTGGCTACACGCAACGCGACACAAGCTGTTTTCGTAGTACACTCTTTAAAAAACCTAGTAGTATTTACTAGAGAAAAGCTAGTAACTGCTTTTCACATATGTTACAAGGTGCCTAGTGACCATATGTAGTAACGGTCAAGCTGGTAAAGGTTACTAGGTCAAGAACTTTGGAAACGGTTACTAATCAATCTAGTATCTTTCACCACCTTTAGCTCGTAACTGGCACTAACTCTCACAAGACCTAGTAACCGCTACCCGAACTCAAGTGGCGCTAGTCGATGTCAAATCTAATTGAAAAAAAGGTATTATCGCTGGGATATGCGATTTTTTTCACGCTGCTTATATACACATTTGCACATATGTTATGCATTTAACACCGACAAAGAATTAGAACACAGATAACATACACGCACAACACCCACGCGACGACACGCTAACCCAATCACTGGCCGCACGGCTACCCATGCGTCTTTTATACTAATGATTTGAAAGAAGTCGGTTAGTCAGTGACCACCTCGTCCGTGAACAATGTTACAAATATGGTGCTGCTTTCGCACCAATGTTGTTCTCCAATCTTGTTGCTAAACATTCCAAGGAATGTATCTCTACTAAAAGGTAACGGTACACACAGCGTAATGTTTGCGATAGCCTATAAAATAGCGTCCCCATATAGGTTTCCAGAATCTATGTTCTCACTTACCCGCATAGCAGCCGCAGTTACTACCTGTCGCGCGTTTGAGGAAGTAAATGTTTAGTAGAAAGGCAGTAACCGTCAGAAAAATGTAGTTACTGCTGCAATAACTACATTTCTGGCGGTCTTTAGTCTTTATTTCAAGAGCCCTTTCTTCACCCACAGACACACACACAGATTCTATTTAATGTAATACAATCCTGAAATGCATACAGGCAACCAAGTGCTCCAAACTCCTATTACGTAGCTGCTCGAGCCTGCTGCAAAACGTGTAATAATCCGACTTACTACAAGTAGGACAACCGATCTCTTGCGAATTAAAACATGAAAAAAGGCATAGCTTTCGTCCGTTGACAAACTGACATACTGATGACATTATGATGGAGGCGAAGACAACGTTTAGTGAGTTATTGCCTACCTCCCCACAGACATATGGTCGAAGAAATTAGACAATAACACTCGATATATGGGAAAAATCTTTGTTTCGAAGCAGCTTCCCAAGTTGATGGTTCAATGTTAAGTAGAGTTAGAGTTTCAAAAGCAAAAAGTTCTGACTAAAATGAAAATGAAAAAAAAAGTGCATTTCTTATGCACCGTGATAAGGGTACAAAATGAAAGATGAACAAATTAAATAACTGTATACGTTATTTCGGTGTCAATTAACTGGCTCGCAATGGAGCTCTTCTTGCAACAAGTTTCGTTCACACGGCTTGGTTCTTTACCTCATTCGGCAAAACGCAGCAAATGGGTCGTAAAGGTGTCGGAGCCTTAATTTCGAACAAGAATGTTTTCATGCTGCGAGGCGCAAACCTGGGCAATTCCCGTGACATCCAATTTGTCAGTCATTGGTTTTTCACTTAAAGTTTCCTACTTATAGTGTTTTTGTAGAAGTGCACCAATCTAAAGACCCCGTTCGAGAAGACGCGAGCGAAATTGGATGTTGTTGTACAATTGCCTTCGTAGAGTAATCTATCGCCATGAACTGTCCTCTTTCAATCTTCACCTACCAAGGCGAGTTTTGCAACTTCCTTGTACCAAATCATCTCCACTGGCCCCATGACCCGCATACAACACTTGTATAACACCCTCGGTGCAGCGGGTGTTGGCGCTTTTAATTCGTTATTTTTTACAATGTATCTTCTGTTCGTGAGCATAGAAAATTAAAAAAAAAATGAATGAATGATTGAATTCTTATTGTTTCTGGGCACTTTAATGCAAGATTGCTATTTTTATTCTTATTCGTGACTGCGCATACCTCGAAGAAGTTGGTGGTTTGAGATAATGCACTTACCGCTTCGAAAACACGGGCTTGTTAACTTTCCCGCCAAGCTCCTTCAACAAAGCTGGGTCCTGGCTTCCGTCAAGGTACGTTGGAGCCTAAAAAAGTTCACAATGACCTCATAAAATGTCGGTGTTATCAAAGTGAAGTCCACGAAAGAAATGGTCCCTTAATAGATAAAACAAAAGAAAAAATTTGATGGAAACTTTGAGCTCGTCACAATGAGTGCTGGACGGTGTAAATCAAATGATAAGCAACAAAATGCAGGAGAGCAATTCTAGAGTCAGACTATACAGACAGATAATAAGTTACGCTTCAAACCAGTCTTGTAGACGTTACTCGAAAAAAAAATGTAATCGATACTCTTACTCTCAGTTAAAAAGTATTCAACAATATCACTCGATTACTTAAAAAAATTAACTGTTTTTTTTTTTTTACTAAGTAACCATTACTTTACCGATTGCTTCGCCATTTTCCAAATGAAATATTCTTCTGCCGATTTAGAAACGGGTCTTTCGTACTGTTCGTTATTGAATCACCGAATTGTAAACTACGTCGAATCTCGCTAATTCAAACTCTCTTAATTCAAACTTCTGGATAATTCAAACTTACATGCAGGTCCCACCCTATGCATCTCTATGGGGGGAAACGCCCGGCAATTCAATCTTTGCTTTATTAAAATACATTTTCTGTCCCCCTCGAGTTCCAATTAACGAGAAATCTACTAATTCTGATAAACCGTCCTCCCGTCGGAGACTCTGTTCTAGGATCCCTTGCTAGGAAACTCCGAGAAACATAGGGGGTTATTAAAAAGGGGAGGGAAAAAGGAGTAACGGTCAGAAGTAATTTTTATTGCTCTTCCAAAAGTAGTCAGAGTTCTCTCGCGATCACTTCTCAATATGTGTACTCAAATTATTAAAAATTACTCCAAAAAATAACTGATCCCAAGTAGTTTAATTACTTGCATATGATGAGTGCCGTACAAGTCTGCTTCGAAAAACGATAGTTGAGCCATCCTGGTGTGCTCAAAATCATGGCTGCAAATTATATGAATCTTTAAATTGCGGGAGACACTTTTCTGTGATTCCGAGATGTTAGAAAGGGTCCGAGATATATAAAAACGATATCGCCTGAGTTTCCTGATGCCGTATATAGAGCACAGAAAATCTCATCGGCGATTGGATTGTCAGTTGCGCCCTCTGTGTACAAAAAAAAAACAAAAAAAAAAAAAACATCTAACTGGGGACATTTGCAAGAAGCTTGGGAATACGGAGCGTCGATCAAAACTCTGAGCCAGACAGGTACAAATTACCGGGAAGAAAAGTAACTAAATATCTAAGCATTCTTACTCGTTAGTGGTATTTAAAAGGTACGTGTTACTTCAGCTTAAAAAAAACAGTAGCGGGTTACGTCATCTTTATTGCGATTTATTTTCTTTTTTTTTTTCTTTTAACCGGTAGCAACAATCGTATATTGTGTCGTCATACTGATGGTGACGCCAATAAATCAGTTTGCTCTCATACTTTGTGTGCATTTTTTATTGTCTCTCTGGAACTTCCCAAAGCCACAGGCGCGAGCTGGGGTGAACACCGAAGATAACTTGCGCTGTCCACATCGTCCTCCAGAAGTAACTAATAGACCGCCATGACTTTACTTGGAGGGAGGCAGGCGGCAGTTCTCAAGACGTCTCGTGCCGTGTCATTTGCCCTGAACGCGCAGTGCTTCATCGAGGTTGTCAAACGCGCAAAAAGACTGAAGTTCCCTCGATGCATTGCGGCAGCGGCGGCGTAAGGAAACTGGCTGGTGAGATCGATCTATTGCCATTACTCGCTCGTTACCAACGTAACTCGATTGACAAGTGCTGATTGTTGGGCAAGTTGGTATGGTACGTTAGAAAACATGATTGCACTTGGAGACAGGGACAAAGGAAGAACAGACACCACAGAGCGCTTACTTGATCACCTTAGTTGTGGAAATCTGGCGGACGGGGTACCCTTCCGCCCCCCTCACTCATTTCAGTCCGCCTCCCGTCGTTTGAAGCGCCATCTAGATTTTCGTTTCATAATTCTGTGTGTACCATAGAGCAGAGCCGTATATGTAGAGAGTTTGGCCATTCGTTGGGAAGTATAGGAGACAAATGAAGCGGCGCCATTGGCCGAAAGCGGGCTGGGCGTGTTCCAGGGCGTCTTCAGAAATTCGAATGCGACCAACCAGAAGCCGGAAATAATACCCTGGCGGTGGTCGCGAGAAATAAACCTGATAACTGCATTGGAGTAACTCTCGATGGCTGAAAATATGGTACACGTGATGTTTCAATCACACTCATCTAAAATGATGGTGGAAGAGGGCGACTAGCGGAAAGATCGACATAATCCTTACGCCAAACGCCGAGTGCCGGGAATCCGCCGTCAGAGCGGTCACACTCCGTCCGCGCCAAACAGAGTTGAGCGGCGCATTCGTTGCTTACGTCTTTCTGCATGATCATGATGAAACAACACGTGAACCCTATTTTCAACCACAAAGAGTTACTACACTTCACTCTTACGCACTTATTAAAACCATATACGAACAGAGACCTTCGATGATCGATCGGCTCAGAACTGTTTCTCGCTAGCACCGCTAGGGGATTCTTTTCGGCTTCTGGTTGGTCAAGAGAGCATGCCAAGCCCTCTTTCCGAGTCTGCCACACGCCCTGGCTCTGCCCGCGCCTCCCATTGACCAAACTCTCTACATATACGGCTCTGCCATAGAGTACAATGGAACGCCATCTAGACGCTGTGCTTCGAAACGCACGTGTTCCATAGAATACAGTGCAGTTACCATAGCAGCCGTCCGGCGCATCGAGCGACGGGATGCGAGCCGTGGGGAGAGAGGGGCTTACTGCTCGTGCAACCACAGCGTCTATGAGCACTTCTGTAACTAAGCTAATCTAACAACGTTGCTCGCTACTCTAAAACGAAACTAACGAAAATACGTCACTTGTTCCTTTTTTTTATCAACATAACCGTTACAACATAACCGTTACGTGCAAGCAACGCGAAACAAGATACGGCATGACGAAACTCGCGACGAAACTCGCTACGAAACTCTTATTCCGTATTCCGCTCAGTGTCTCGGCTGTTCGTCACGCGATCCGACAAATCCGAACATAATTCAATGGCACACGTTCGGTGCAAAACTTACCGCACCAGGGACCTGGCTCCAAACGAGGAGGTAGGGCATGACGCGAGTTTGGAACTGTACGCCGACTCGCCACGCAGAATGTCCGAAAAACAACACCAATGACGGACGCGAATGGCGGGCGACTTGTGTGGCGGCTCGGCGGAGAGAACGACCACGGGGGAAAAACCAACCGCGGAAATTACGCGCTCCACGGCGGCGAAGGTGTGTCTTTGCATTTCCGCGGCGCAATCAGTGAACGGAGGTGAGCCCCGCTCCGCATCGAAGACAAAACCTGTCTGTGACGTCATCGTTAGTGTGGCCACCTGCCCGCCGCCAAGCGGCAAACAAGCCAAAACTCGGCGAGAGTCGCCGCAAAGCGGCAGTGGCGTCCGTTTCGCGTCACGCGTGCAAACATCACACAGGTTGTGAGAATCTGCGAGATGCGCTGGCGGCGACGCTGACGCTAAGTAGACGGCGCTGCGTGGATCCACGAGCGATGACGCTTGAGGGGGCAACCGCGCCGGCCTCGTCTTCAAGGCGGCGCTGCGCAGCGGCGCGGAATCGACCTTGAGTCGTGAAAGGTGCGGCGAGGGAAGCGAGCAGCGCGCGTACCGGCACGTGTCCGTCTAATCACTACTGCGTGATGCACGTTGAAAACCCCGGGTTAGCGGTTGTACTGCAATGGCTAAATTTCTCATCCACAACTAAGCGACCGGTCGCCCGTTGAGGCCCAACAAACCAACAAAGCGAGCCAATTTCTTAACACGCGAGAATGCCCGTGTCGCCGCAAAGCCGAAATGAACTTGTGCCCGCGTTACTTAAAAAAAAGAAAAATGTAATGAACATTAGAATGACAAAGGAGCACAGCTTTAAATTTCAGGAATTACCGTTACTAATCGCTTCACTAAAAAAGGTAGTTTATTGTTTTGCTCGTAACGTTACAAGTTCAATTTTTTCACGTTGCTGGATACTTCTGAAGAAATAAATAAAAATAGGATGTTTTCACAAATGTCACATTTCTACTGCTTTCACTATCTCACATATTGCCACGTCTAAGTATGAAGTGGCAAGACCACGAATACAGTAGAGGTCCTGCGACGAGTTCGCGGATCGTGCTTTGGTTTTGAGCTCCTGAGACTCCACCAAAAGTATATGATATATGGAGATCATCGAAGGATGGAAGGTGAGAGCGCAGATTTGTGCGGAGCTTTGTTTGCCCTTCCGTTCTTTTACTGTTTACACACACATTCCGTCTCTCTCTCTCTCACTCACCCTCTCTCCCCCTTCCCCAAGAGACTTTCGGTCGCTCCGTATCGGCATGCCTTCCGAGGTTGTTGACGACAAAATTCGTGGGACGATGAAGTTCGACAGAAATCACGAAGCTGGGAATTTGGCCATTTGTAGCCAATCGAAGCCAATCTGGTCAAAACCAGATGCTGCTAGCCAATGATAGCTACCTGAAGCTGACGCCGTATTTAAGTACACGGGGAGTGCAAACTTGCAATATTAAGTAACCAATAGTCATTAATAGCCATTTAAATTTCCAATCTAGTGAGTAAGAGGAGTGCAGTCAGTAATAGTTACCTAAAGCCAATCATATACATACGAGTACAAATAGTAAATAATTGACTAGCGTAGTAACTAATAGCTATTCTTAGCCATTTAATGCCAATCGGGTCCATAATATATCTTCTCATAGCCACAAGTAACGACATGATGCCAATTGCATCTTTAAGTACAGAGAGCAAAAAAAAATGTCAACAATATCCATTCATGGCCAGTTGAAGCCAGCCTACTCAGTAATTGATGGCAACAGTCATTTGTGGTCAATTTATTGCCAATATAGCCTACAAGCCCCCGTAATATATCATTGCCAAATGGCAATACTAGTTAGTATCTCTCTTCCTAACCGGATGTGCTCAATCTGCTCAGTAATAAAGCTCATTGTCTTTTATAGCCACAATGACAATATTCTACAAAAAAATATCTAATGAGTCACCAAGTAAAAAAAAAATTGTTTGATTTGTATTAAATCGCTAGACAAAACCTGACACGTGTAACGGCACACTGAATGTGGACTTCAAAAGACCAAGACCTGCGACCTCACGATCTTATCCCCCGAATGAAGAAATATTTAGTGGATCATCATTAATTCTACTGGGTCAGATCCATTCGCGACATTTCCGGCAAAAATGGTAAGTTGTCGACTCCCTGCCGCAAAGATCGCCTTCGACTACCGTCGGCCATTTATTTCACTCTGGAGTTGTCCGTATTAGTCTCTAAAGGCTCGTTCCGACGCACCCAGGCGGGACCGGTAGAGACGAGACCTGTTTTAAACCTCTTGCGACGGCCTTGCTCCGCAGCCGGTTCTACGCCGTCGCAAAAGGCTTAAAAACCGGTCCTGTCTCACTCTGTCGTACTCGGTTGCAAGTGTGTGAACACACCTTAAGTTATTTGCTTACTTGGTTTCAGCTTTAATCCAGACGCAGCCGATGCTACGAGCTACTGGGAGTCATCAAGCAGCGTGAAAAGCGAGAGTCACCGCGCCTTTTCTACTTCTGATTAGTTCCGGACGATAGAACACGTCCACAAACGTGACAAACACAATAATCGTGCACTTCGACGCCGTCTGATTGGTGTATCTGCTGGTAATGTCGGTGAATGCGTCTGGCCTTAATGTGAAACAGTTTGGATAATATTTTGGAGTTTTACGATCACCAAAGCACGATGTGCGGACTGGACGGAGAGCTTGTACTGCATTCATGTCCTTGCCACCGACTAATGAGGTCGGTGGCAAGGACAAGGATATCCCATTCATATTTTTGTTATTCTTGGAAAGCGAAAATAGAGTTGCAATGCGGGATATTAAATGTAGCAGGCGCAATACAAGTTGGGAAAACGTCAAGGTTTCTAAGCATTCATTTCTTCGGAAGTATCTGAGCAAAGTCACGTGAAAATAACTCAACATAACGGGTAAAGCAACGTACTACTCTTTTTACGCGAGAAATCAGTAGCGGTACTAAACTATTATATTTAAGATCGTGTCATTTGTAATACTAATTCATTTACATTTTTCGAGAATCGGGCAGAGGTCCTCCGCGTGGGCTCCGTGTCTGGCCGCCGCCATGTTGTTGCTTGTGTGAGCAAGCATGTGCAAGTGCAAGTGCAAGTCTGCCAAAGGAATCATCATGTGCACGCTCCGCGTGCTTGCACGCATGGAGCGCCAGTCGGGAACTCATGGGCAGCGCCAATTTGAGAGAGAAGAGGGGAATGGGCTACCGGCGCTTTTTCTTTTGCTGGTGTGTTAGAAACAGTGAAAGTCCCGGATGAGAGGCTTCACCGGTGTTGGGTGTATGCATTGCCCGAACTTCGTTCGCGCTTTTTTGTCTGTTTTAAATTCCCAAACGTTAGTAGAGCCACGGGCTTGGATGGCTACAGTCCCTCGGTCATCGGGACACCATTGCCCGGTTTTAGGTAGGGTTCCGTGTTTTGGATAAATCCGGAAAACTCCGGAAAACACACGCCGGTTAACTTTTTGTCAATTCGGATTTATCTGATAAACTCCGAATTTTCACGTGCCAATGCCTCCCCCCCCCCCCCCCCCCCCCCCAAAAAAAAAAAATGTATTTTACAATTACGTTTGATCAGCAGTTCAGCACACAGGGTCAATGCAGAGCCTTTTATACTCTGGGTCAATGGTCCCGGGAAAATGCCACCACGCTTATGTTTCGAATCTCAGATCATTGACAAAAAGGGTCTTACCGCTTATCTCGTCAAGGTTCAGAACGACCTGTCATTGTACTTTCGGGTCACGAAAAAAGCCTCTGTACTAGTTTCTATATTGGGGAATACTATTTTTGTTTTAAAAGGAAGGAGAGGTTGCGTTTTTGTAACAATGAAAGCTATGGACCATAGATATTGCATCAAATTCGGAAGCATCCTTTACCACTCCACCTCGCGCGGCTGCTGGGTAGCATGGAATAGAATGGAATGAAAACGTGCTTCCAAGCGACTACCTCCAGGAGTTTATTTTTAAGGTATCGACGTTTATCCAAGCCACACATGTGTGCAACTTTTGCCGTGGGACAAATTAGTATTGCCAATGGCACTGGCACCAACACCAAATCCAGCTGATGAAATATTAAGTTATATAAGCGCGTTTTATTTTTCTTTATCTAGCATCACCCGTATTTTTTTTTTTATTTTTTTTTTTTTTTTTTTTTTAGGAAACATTGCGAAATTAAGCTCCGAATTTTGGAGATTTTAGAATAAAAAAAAATAAACTTTTATAAAAAAAGAATAAACTCCGAAAAACAACCCCCCAAATTTGATGAAAAATAAACTCCGAAGACACGGAATCATGGTTATAGGGTGCACGAGTAACGACAGAAATAGTTGAATGCTCTCCGAGGACCTATGTAGCTTGCACGGAATCCGGCAAGGAGAGTGAGTGCGGCTGCAATGTCTTTAAAGGGATACTGAATCGAAATTTGGATTTCGCAAAATAAGGCCGCAGAAGCATTGAACGGGACTCTACGAACTCCAAAACATCACTCATACATAGATATCTCAAACGGATGGCCGTACTTTTGGAAAAGAAGGGCGCGATCAAGCGATGGCTAGGACGTTATTGTCCTCCTGGAACATTTGAGAAGGGGGGTAAGCTGCCTCGCTTCTCTCCTCCTCGCTTCGGTTCAGCAGCTTGAAGGGACATAGGAAAGAGGAGAAGGAATGAGAATCATGACGTGACTTGTCTTGTCGGCCTCGTCGACCGTGTTCAATCGCGCACTTCTTTTCCAAAAATAAGGCGATCCGTTAGAGATATTGCTGTATGAGTGATGTTTATGGGTTTTGCAGCGTCCCGCTTATCCGTCCAGCCTTGTTTTGTGAGCTCAGAATTTCGGTTCGGAGTCCCTTTAAGCTACATGGCTTTCCACATGACCCCGGCAGCAGTGGGTTGCGTCCGTAAACCGAAAAGACATTTCCACAACGCCATCCTCTCGACTGAGCTCGATTAACGTTTTGTCCACTATACCATCGATAAAATTGGGGTACGCTCGCAAATGTGTGCAAGTTTTCTCGGGATAATTGCTGTTTCCGCTTTAACTTTTTGCAACTGAAGCTATCTTAATATTGGTATTTTAAAGTGGTGACACTGACTCGATTTTATTATATACAACAGTGGTCCTCAAATGGGGGTCCGCGAAGCCCTGCCCCATCAGTCAAGCCCGGCAATAAAATTTTTTTTTTCTTTTTTCCCCAGGTCGAGAAGAAATGTTTCAGTTTTTGGGCGAGTTTCCTCGTGTGTATGTCAATAAGAAAGGTCTACCTTACACTAGCCCTTAGTTAAATCCATTTATCAAATCATTGTTATATTTGACCTATACCTTTCCCCTTTCCTTACCACGAACGGGGTTCTCCGTCATCTCCGCCGATTCACAGGGGGTCCGCGAGACATCGATGGTTGAGAACCACTGATCTGCAACACTTAGTTGATGGCTCATTTCCGCCGCCGGGTGTGGCTGAAAATTCTCGAAAAGCTAGTTCTATCACTTTCCCTGTATCACGGTCCCCTGCACAATACCAGAGAGCGATGAACCCATGTTAACCGACACAACGCGATTAGATTCTTCTTATTTTCAAAATTGGTACGTAATGTCGCTGAAAAGAACCCTTTAACTTCTGTTGCTGAAATTTGACACATGCTCATGCATTGATATCGAATCGTTGAATCATTAATTGACTCACTCTGGCAATAGGCCCATCTCGATTTTTCTGTTTTCAGTTTTCGACAAAAGACACACTCGTCGAAACGGGATCCTCAAATAAAGCGTTTATAAACAGCTACAAGCCAGAGTGAACTGAAAACAGCAAAGTAGAGATGGGCATATTGCCGGAGTGACTCGATTAATTATTCAACGATTCGAAATCGATGCATGAGCATGTTTCAACTTTCAGCAAACAGAAATTGAAGGTTTCTTTTCAGCTGCATTATGTAGTACTAATTTTAAAAATAAGAAGAATATAATCGGCGTTATGACGGTAACATAGGTTCACGGCTCTTTGGTATCGCGCAGGAGATCGTGCTTCAGGAATACCGATACTAACTCTTCGAGAATTTCCAGCCATAGCCGGCGACGGAAATGAGCCTTCAACTTAGTGTTGTAGGGGATAATATCGAGTCAGTTTCACCACTTCAAAATATCAATATTAAGATCAATTCAGTTAGAAAACGTTACAAGCTGAAACATCAATTATCAAGAGAAAACTTGCACGCACCTTGAGAGCGTACCCCATGTTCATCGGCGGAATACAGCGTTCGGTGCGCGCTCAATTTACAAAATGATCCAAGCACAGTCGAGAGGATGGCGTTGGGGAAAAGTCTTTTCGGTTTACGGACGCAACCCAATGCCACCGGAGATCGGGGTCATGTGGAAAGCGATGGAGATTAAAGGGACACTGACACCCTAAAAAAAAAAAAATTTTAATTTTTTGCCAGCCCTACTGAAAAAAACCATTTGAAATTCAAACGAGTGGCAAACTGGTCGCCCGTTTGAATCAAACCTGTCGATCCGTTTGGATCAAACGTGATTATGGGATACGGGTACCCGTTTGGAAACGGTACCCGTTCGAAACGGTACCCGTTTGATACAGGTGCCCGTTTGATACGGGTGCCGTATGGTACGAGTACCCGTTCGACATGGCACGTGACCACACGTTTGAACGTGCCCTTCGAAATGGCAAATTATGCGCTAGCCCTAAATGGGTATCGTCTGGGAGGTTGGTTATCTTAAACATATTTAAGACGTCCCGAAACTCATAAACGTATTTATAACATGGAGAAAACACGTAGAACAAATGCACTCGCGTAGGTGCTTGTAAGTGGACAGGAAAACAGACACAAAAGATTGTTTTCAATTCTCCTCGAAGTTTATTACCTCTTCTGTAGACAAGTACAAACGTGCAAGCGATCTGTGAACACTATAGAGGTAGACTTTCGGGAAAATTATTCTCCTGGCTGCCGCGCGAATAGGCGCTGCATAATTCTTTAGATAATTTAGAAGAGTACGCGTAGAAGAACGGTCAATCGTTGCCAACACGTAGGTCGCAGTGCACTTACCATAACAATAGCGGACTTGAAAGAGGTAATCCGTGATATTTGTCGACACGGTCAAAGCAGGACAACCACACAAACACAAACGAGAGGGAACGGCTCCTTGGAAGTTTCAACACGATGCGGCGCACAAGCTGTCATTTGCCGAACCCAACCAAACCGCGAGAATTTGCGACTTCTTTGAAGAATCGCTCGTTGCCGACATACACGTGGGTCTTTTCGAACACTGATAGCTTTGGTGCACATCCAATACGTTGTCGAGAGGAGTCCCAATAAGACCGCAGGGTTAGGCGACAGATTGAAGCAGGTAGGACGAGCGAACTTCGAGCATCAACTGACAACAAGCAGACAAAGAAAAAAGCGGCTGCAAGGCGCGCCCTTCCGGATCTCGATGCTTATCAGCGTGTAGCTCGCGCGCTGCTGTGGGTCACGTGACAGGGGTGACAAGAGAGGGGAGAGGGGGCGCGGTCAAGGCGCTGGGACCACCGGGATGACCGGGACAGCTCCTCTCCCTCTCCCCAGGCATTCCAGGGAGATGCGTTTTTGTAGTCCCGAAGAACAAACGCGCGCGCGCGCGCGCGCTCGAACTTTGGAAATGGCGGCGGGGCTGCCAGAAGCTCGGCTTGCGCCCGAGCGAAGAAAGAACTCAGCGCAAGCTCGTAGTTTGAGTGCTGCAACGGCGGGCGTGCTCTCGCAATGCTCGATGTTCTTGCAGCCGCGTGTACGCGTGCTACCTTCGCTGCGTCTTGAATTAAAGTGAAACGGAGTTAGACGTACATTCTTTCACGCGGTCGCGTAGTCTGCGAGAGAGATTCGAGCTGAATAAGTAAATTGAGGCAACAAAGATGGACAAAGTATTAAAGGTCTGTCAAAAATATCGGCTCACCAACGTCGCGCGTTTACGTAAAACAAAAAAAAAGGTGTTAGTTTTAGTTGCAGTATAATCGAAAATCAGCGCAATTGAAATATAAATATAATTACTTGCATTACGCGGACGATCTGAAATCGATGAACCGGCGCTCCCAGCCTTCCGGAAAACATTGGCTGCCACGGCTGAAAGCCTAGGCGTGCCCACGCCGCCGATCTGTACGTTCAATATCAAACGGGCTCCGGAGAGCCGTTTGATTAAACCGGTGCAGTTTGCAACATGGTCGCCGGTTTGAGCAAACGTGCGACAACTTTGCCCAAACGAGTCGCCCATTTGCCCAGACGAGCGACCCGTTTGCCAAATAGGTGACCGTTATGGCTCATACGGGGGACCCCTTTGAGCCATACGGGCGACCCCTTTGACAAACTGGTGACCAGTATGGTTAAACGGTTACCGGTATGGACCCGTTTATTTTCATATGGGCGCCAAATGGTTTTTTTCAGTAGGGAGGCGGTTCAATATGGTGTCAGAAGACTACCCAATTAATATTTTACAACTGAGTCACGTCTATTTTAATAAAGCCAAGAAACGCAAATTGTTCGAAAGAGAAATCGAAACCTGCGCACGGAGGTCGGACAAATATAGAGATTGAGTGCCGGAAGTCACGTAATGACAACCTACCGCGTTTTTTTTTTTTTTTTTTTCTTTGGCCGAGCGTAGCAGACGTTGCGGGTACCGTTTGCCGTGCGATTGCTTTAAACTTATGTTTGTTCCGCTCGCTGTTCTGCCCTTCAAGAATTGTTCTGTACATTGGAGAGTTGAAAATGAGTAGTGGGTGACCGTGGTGGATGCTTGTGATCGGTTCCGAAATTAATGCCCCCAAGTTGTTTCTGCATCCAAAAGTGGCATTGTGTGGCAGAGTCTGACAAGTTTCCGAAAGATCAACGGGATCGGGACCAATGGATGGCTCGAAATCCGGCAGAACAGTTACGGGCATCTCGGAAAGTGCAAGCTACCCGATTTATATGTTTCTTGCATTGTGTGCAACAAGACTACATTGAGTTCGCAGGTGTCAAAAAGGGAGTCTCATACCTTTTAGTTCAGCGACGTTTCGTCCAGAACTTTTTTTTTCTTTCAGTGATCATCGTAAAAACGAAATGTGAAAATATCGCAAAATGTTCGACAAAAAAAAAAAAAAAAAAAAAAAAAAGGCTCGAGGTACATCTAAGCACTTCTTATGAATTGTGAATGCGAAAGCACGCACACTGCTTTTCGCTCCCAATTCTTTAATCTGCGGCGTACAACGCGCTGACCATGGGCGTGGAACGGCGGAGCCGCTGCCTCGCGGACACGTAGCTCCATCGGGTGAGCGATCGTTCAAACTGTTGTGTGCCTTGCGGCGCGAGGAAGGAACAAACAGCAACGTAGTTCCCGGCAGAACGAACCCTTTGGTTTGTTCCATGCGCCGTATATATTTCAACGCACCGTACAACCGATAAGAGGCGATCGAACGCGGTGATCAGTGTAACAGAACAGTGTGATAACACAGTCAGGATGACACCTCACAAACTGCACTCTAAGAAAAAAGGGAGGAGAAAGGTAGCAAAAGCGACTGTTCCTCCTTGTTGCGGACAAGTTGCCCAGAGAAGGGAGGAACGGCAGTTCAGATGAAAGGAGGAGGATGAGTTCCTCCTTGTTCAGTTGGCGCAGGGGTAGAACATCGCGCTACTGACCAAGTGGTCAACGGTCGATCCCCAGGAAAGTGTTTTTTTTATTTTTTGTTTTTTTTTGTAACGTTTTTTTTTTTTTTTTTTGTTTACCAAAACACACATAAACAAACCCAGACCGATGAAAGGAAAATTAAAGTCCTTATTATTCTCCGAGACGTTTTCCTCCTCCAGGCAGACCGGAGAAAGCTTTCGCCCTCCCGACCCATCTTCTTTCGGTTTCGTTTTTCGAGCACATCGCGCACGTTGTTTAATAAATTAATGTTGAGTTGATTGAGCTTCAGCGGCAGCGAAGGCCGCCTGTAATTCCGTCTTCTAGTCCAAACGTGCAGAACATTTCGGTTGCATTGACGTTTTTACCACTAATTTTATCAAATGAGCTAACGAAGCCGCTAGAAACAGCGAAGTTCCGGAGCAGTGCCAGCAGTGCTACATACACTGGGTAAGACGGCCGTCTCCAATTTGCGGGACACATGCGGAACTACAGCAGCGAAACCACGAGGAACTGTGTCGACGTTTTCGACGTTATGGAAATCGCGGGAACTGCGTCCAAGGAAGGCAGGTTTTCCTGCCGGCTGCCTGGGTGCCTTCCGTGCTGAGTTCGGTTCCGTTGTCCCGTGCCGAGTGCCAACCGGCGTTCAACGTGATTCTTCTGCGTGTCAGCAACATCGTCAACGTGGTTCTGTATTTCTTCGTGTCAGCGACATCGTGATGGCAGTGTTGTGGGTTGTGAACAGAAGACTGGAATTATCGCCGATGTGACCGTGTGTTCGCGTATCAGTGGTGTAACAACAAGATGGGATGACGTAAACTGTCGGGCATTGATGCCGCTGGTCGGGCCGTTATCGGAGGGGCCGGAGTGTCGCAGGATGACATTCCGCTTTACATTAAAGAGTTTAAAACCACTTGAGGGATTAGGTGCAGTCGATCGACGTGTGGATAGTCATGTTGGAACGCTGGTCTGAACGGTAAGCTCCTATTGTACAGTGGCCAATGTGACTGTCGGTCCCCGAGAGCGATTGCGCTCTGGGGAAAAGACAACACTACGAAAGTATGACGGAAAGTACGTACATTTATAATGGAAGTTTAGCATAAAAAAAAAAGACAGGCAAAATCGAAAAAAAAAAACGCTATCCTTTATTTTACTGTTTAAATATATTACGGTTCCTGTAGAAACTGCCCTCTAAGTGGCGCGCTGGGATGAGCGTTAGAAGTTTTCGAGCTCGCAACGGCGCAGCTCCGTACACTTAACACGAGCGTTTCGCCGCAGTAAGGTTGCAACGCCTATTGGCTGAGAGAAAAAGCAAAAACAAGCAAAACAACACAAACAGGAAGTGACGAAAATTTTTGTTTTGTTTGTTTTTGCTTCTTCCAATTTTACTTTTTGTTTTTACTTTTCGTTTCTCCAAGTGTTTGTTGGGCGCTTTTCGGAGCGGTCGCGTTGGTTCCATATCAGCGGTTCCAGCGGTCTTTCTTGTATTATACATTGTCGTGTTATGTGCCGCGGTATTGCCGAGTGGAGTTGGTCGTGATATTCAATGCTTGGGAACGAGCGTCGGCAGTGAAGTCCACAGCGCATTCATGCAAGCCAGCAACAGGCCCCGTCTCTCCACATGGAGGCCCGTGGGACGCTTGTTCGGAAAGTAAAAGGTGAGTGGAATTTACCTACTGGTGGCGTTCGATCGTCGATTCGACACCGCTGTGGTGGAATTTGATAGCGCTTGGCTACCTCACGTAGCGTCGGGGACAGAGAAGAAGATAATAGAGATAATCAACGGGAGTGGCATGTGGCTCCCAGCCTCCCTAGTGGCTCCCAAGTGCCGCCTGCGCCGCATTTGCATGTTGGGAATGTCAGCTTTTGGCGAGCTCGTGCAGTCACAAAAGCGTTCTGTCGAAAGACGGGATTTACAAACAGATCAGGCTTCGCGAATGGCCCTCACGGCGCGTTGAATTTGTGGCGGGTAAATATGTTGCTGTTCGTCCTGGTAGGCCTGCGATGGTGTTTTCTGCACAAATACTGTATTCTGCCTCGTGCTATATTCACACCTGCCGCAGAACTGCTAAGCGATTCTGCTACAGGTTAATGGCGAAGAGTTGTGCTCTTCCATAGTGTGCATGTTAAAGTGACAACAAATAAGTGCCTCTCTGTTCTACTTCTCCTTTGGTATTCAACTGGTTGTATTTTCTACTACATTTTGTTCAGAAAGCCACTGCGAGACAGGCATTATTGATGTATACTATCCAAAATAATGCTTGAGCATGAGATGAGGTAACAGAAATACTTCAATATGTGCCTGCTTTTTGTGTTTTTGCAAGACAAGGTAACAGAAATACTTCTTTATGTGCCTGCTTTTTATGTTTTTGCAATTCGCCGGCTAGACCACTCTTCTCATGGTTATTGTTTTGTTGGGTGCAAAATTTTCCACCCCAGGTGTCCGATGCTTGCGGCTGATGGCTTCTACCTACGTGCGTCAAACAGCGGGCCTGCACCTTCGCCGAGACAGCAGTAATACAATTCTGGGTAACTGCAGCGACTGGGTCACCGATGCCGTTCCACTTCCTGCACTGCACTCCGCATGGGTCAAAGGGCCAGCGCATGCCTTTTATGCGTTGTCGCCAGCCATAGTCAGTATGGCTTGGAGTCACGTCATGCGAGTGAAATGCTTGTCACCTGAGTGACGTCAGTTGGGGGGGGGGGCACCGCCGTTGGTGCGGTTATGACCGGTGGTCTGCGATCATAGATCACCAAGCACCATTGCACTGTTCCTGGATGAACTAGCCGCTCTTGAGGAAGAACAGGGTGCTTTGGGAAGAGCTATGGTGTCCGCTTTTTCACTAGCTCCAGCTGTCGCCACAGACATTTTGTCGAAAGGAGCAACATCTATGAATGAGTAGACGGCGCTGAATGGCCGCAAGGGGCCTCGCTTCTGACCGAGGGGGTCAAAATAGTCCCGTTTTAACAGAGGTACCTCTTGGGGTATTGTACAACACAGGAAATAAAGGGCCCGAAAGTTTTCTACCTCGACAAGGTGTGGGTTATGGCAGGACCAATGCGGCTTTGTTCCGTGGACACCTTCATGTGTGGTGGCACAAGGCAGTGATTGCTTAACCTTGCTTAAAGGGGTTATGACACGCCAAAAATAAAATATTACATAACTATACTGCTAGGACCCATTGTATGTTCCTATAATCCTGCTAAATGTGTTTTGAAAAAGGCGCAATCATTTCGTGGATAAATCGATTTATATGCGGGCCCCTCAGATCCGGGCGGACCTGGAGGCTGATGACGTAGCCAGCCTCCAGCATGGTGTCTACTTGCACGCACTCACAGACTTGGCTCTCTTGGCGTATCGAGCCTCAGCTTCCTCGTTTACCTTCCACGTTTCCAGCATCCGGTCTGTGACGATTACGTCTACGGCATCGATCGCCTTGTCGAAGTGTTCAACATTGATCGAAGCAGCGATGAGAGTGATTGCTATCAAGAGATGTTGGAAGCTGTTCATTTTGACTGCGACCCGCTGGCGACGAGCTCCAGCGACGACGAGTTCGCCGTGGTCACAGTCGTCCGGGAATGTCTCGCAGGCGCATGCAGGGTGGAAGGTCAACCGGCCGGGGGGCGAGAGCGAGAATAGCTTTCAGTTTACCGAGCTGTTTGAGCGTCGTACCGCGACGAGAAGAGCTTGGGCGATCATGGGGGTGCCTAGAATGAGAGAGTGTTCATGGTCAGGTGGTTTATGGACACCATGGTGTGACTAAGTTGAGCAGTGTTGCCTGGTCGCCAGATGAAAATTATAAAAATTCGTAAATTGAATATTGCAATTATCAGAGCTCTAAAAATTGCGTAACTTGGTGTATATACTAAGTAGCCTATGAGCATTCCATTTCAAGAATAGTCTATCCGTTTAATTTTCGTGTCATAACCCCTTTAAAGATCAACGACTGGACTGGTCATGGGTGGCGTACCTGAGAGTGGGACAGTAGACGGCTGTTATATACCAACTTCAGACTTCATTCACCCCTTAACTGACAGGGCACTGGAGGCTACATGCTCGGTGAACCAGCCGATTGTCAGTCTTGCATCACTTATCATGCCCCTTTCTCATACAGATGTGCAGGTCGGACATGAGGCAATAAAAGCTTGGCCCACCAACCACATGGCTCCTACCGCCCTGTCAACGTAGAGGTGAGTTGGTGGGGTCTGCTGGGTGCTTCTGGCGTAGCAGCTTGGCAGTGGTGAGTTACTAGAGCGCAAAATGCCATACCGCACTTTACTCTGAATGCTGCGAGCCATCGGAGCCAATCCAGTGCCGAAGGTGTGTCACGTGGCCTGTCCGTTGGGCGCAACGGCACGTTGAGCACAGTGTCATCTGGCAGCGTCAAAGTGTCGCAGAGCTTTCTGGACAAGCGGCGATAATCAAGAATGAAACGTGCCCTACAGCTAGCTAGCTTCGAGAGTGTTGCACATCGCAGTGTCAAACGAAACGGCAATATCAGTCAACAAGACCGAGTACCGCTTTACGACGAGAGTGAGCCCGCCTCGCACCCATCCAAAACAGCGTGAAACTGGCAAAAAATATTCTAACCCTAAAATTAACTTGGGCTGTTCGTACAGAAGGAGCACGCTTCAGAGAAAGAGTCGTGTGGGCATCCTTGTGTTCCGCAAGCCGTGCCTAGCCTTCAAATTTCTTGCGTTTGCTCTGATCAAGCTTTTGTGCACAGTTTTTTCCAGTGTATCGTTTAACAAAAAGTTACAGCTGTTTTGTACTGAGCAGGTTACAGGAACTAATGCCATCTGTAAATATCTCTTACAGCCGTGCTGTTTGAAGTCATCACAGATATAAACTACACGTTGCAGCAACTCTCAATCGCATTCCTGCCCGTCATGTCGAACAGCGTAGCGCTAATTTCAGTTTGAGGTCTGCACTCTTACTACAATGCAGATGGTGACAGCATCAGGCTGCACTCGGTAAGTTAGTTTGAGACCGGTTCTTTGTGCGGCACTCCGCGAGTGCGGTGCACTCTATGAGATGACTCGCATAATGCCAGTGCATTTGAAACGAGCTTGCTATAAGGCCCGCTACTCATGGGATAAGTTACTCATATAGTTTTTGGGCAGCTGATGAGTTATTCCCCCCTCCACAGCAACACGCATTGCTGGTTTTGGGTACGACTTGAAACCGATGAGCAGCTCCGACAACTCTAAGGTGTTTGAAGCGGCAGGAGCAGTTCAGGGACACAATATTTCCACGTGACTTCCCTTGCAGTAGTGGTGATGGTGCGTTCAGTATCAACTCCCTCAGCTCCGAACGGAGTAACTCGACTTGGAGTTCTCAGTGCATTTTAGAACACCTTCAAAAAAATCCCAAAGAAAGCTGCTTTTTTTTTTTTTTGTGGATGTCATGTCTGTTGGATTTTTCACTAGCCACTGTTGTTAAACTTCCAGAACTCTTATGTGCCGAGAAATTGAGAGAGAGGAGGGGATGAGAGTGCAGGAATGTCAAAACGCAGAGCTCCGATTGGAGCGATTAGTGGGTAGACCTAAAGCTTTGTCTGTACTGCACATGCAGAACGTCGGTGTCCAGCGTTTCGCATTCACATTCGAATGCGTTTGACGAGTGCAGTGGAGATAAAGGCAGCCTTTGTTTCTGCTGAACTCGTTGAACACGTTCGACTGCAGAACGCGGGCGTCCAGTGTTTGGCTCTCGCATTCAAACGTCCTCGACAAGTGCAGTGGAGACAAAGGCACCTAGCCTTAGGTGTACCCACCAATCCCTCTAACCAGAGCTCGGGTGTCCTGACGTCCTTGCGTGCTCTCTTCCACTCTTCTCCCTCATTTTCTTGGCACATGCATCATGGGCAGATTTTAAGGATGGGGGACTAAAGCCCCCAAGGTTAACTTTTTTCAGTGAAAAATCTACTTATGCCAGCTTTTGTTAGGAAGAAATGATTAGTGGCTTCCATCCATACTCGAGAACCGAACTAAACGCAATAGACTACTTCCATAAATTCCTGCATGCAACACGGCGCGCGTTGCACTCTGGGAACTAGTTAGCCAGGGAGGAGAGCGGCATGGTTTCGGTTTCGATTGAAACGTCGACAAAAGATACACAGAGCGTGGACCATAAACGGCCGTTATCTCATATTTTTTGGTATCGAGAGCGTCATTTGTGGTCTCTAAACTAACCTAAATGGCCAGACCTCGAATCTTTAGCGCAAGCCCGAGAAGTATAGCTTGTCTTAACGCATGCTTGTTGTATTTTTGTACTTGAGCCTTTTTGTTAGCGGTTCGAGGTATGTGGACGAGCCAGTGCTGGGAATGTCGACGCTGCGAAGCTCAGGGATCTTGCTTGTGTACGAATCAACAAGCTGTAGCAACCAATAAGTATGCATACATCGAGCTCGCGCCTTTACATTAGTGTTGCTGATTAAGAAGTTTTTTTGTTTTTTTTTTTTTGTGCGTCCATAGACGAAATATTACTTTTTGCAATTACTGTTTTTCTTAATACGCCTGAGTATGCGAAGTAAAACTCTGACGCGCCATTGAAAAGCTCCATTCGAACACACTTCTCATCTCTTATCTGTACTGCCCCGCAGCACTGCACAAAGTGAAGTCCCCCACCCGCTTGCCTTCCACTAATATTCAACATCACGTATGCGCATAAAGTTATCCTGCAATAATATAGGTACATTCGCACATACAAAAAAAGAAAGCAGAAGTCGAGCACTTGTGTGAACAATGTCGCACCGTTCGCTGGAAGTGCACTAGACAGGCATGAATTCTGCGGTGTGTTGAACGAACGAAATTATTCAAAGCGCATTTGACGGTTGCTAATGGCCATAATATTTGTTATGTGTTTGCTTTCTTTCTGACTGAGTATGCCGAGATAATTTCAGACACACCATTCAGGCACAGATCTTGGGCATCAGTAAAAGCTCGTCCAAAAAGGCTGAGGAGGAGTTGGGGACGCTTGTTAGGGCCTCCGTCGTAGCTAGCCGATCTTAGCGTTTGCAAAAACTTAATCTTCTATCAGCATAAAATTTGAGTGTGAGATATGTGATGACATGAGGAAGACATCACAGTAACTTTTGTGCAGTAGTGAGGTTGAATTTATTATTTCCTTAAAAGTTAATGCGCCAATGCTGGGCTTAACTTTGATACTCCTGTGAGGATGTGGCTTGCTTTTCGCCCAATGAAGTAACAAGAAGCGTACGTTTGGCAAACAAAATACGTGTAGGGCTCAAGGTGACCAAATTTCAGTTGTAGTTCACTGGTACTGGACGGGATTACTGACACTGAGCTCAAAGATGCACTCGTGGGGTGAGGTGACTAAGCCACGTCTTACTACGTTTGCATACGCACGCATAATATTTGGTGTTTCTGGAACCAAGGAAAGTGCCCCGGTCTTCGTTTTGTATCGCTCGAGAATGAGTGTATTGTACATTCGTAAAAAAAGTCAGATAATCGAAAACATGAGTAGCGTATTCGGTCACGGCGTGATAGCATGAGATGAAGCTGCTCAGTAGAAACCGAAACTAAGTGGCCAACAAGTTCCCAGAGGGCACTGCGTGGTATTTCGCCGCGATGGGGCGCGTCGGTTTGGAAGAAGTCTATTGCAACGCCGCCATTTCTCCCACATCAGCCACTAAGGAAACTACACGGCTACACTTAGTGGTTCCGTCGAGTCGCAGAAGAGTCAGTGGCGCTGACTCTTCTGTATAGGCTCCCTACGGAAGCCAGAATTGCGTGTTCATCCCCATAGCGCCGTCTTTCCTGCACGGTATAAGGAGCCGGCGAATGGCAGCGCGGTGCGCTCAAAAGTAGGGGAACGTATGCCAGGGTGCGTGCAATGTGTACTTTCGTGCACGGCATTTGAGTCTGCTCCTCACATGGTCGCATCTCGGTGAGTAGCGGTGCGGCGGTACGTGGAAAACAGCCATGCAACTATGGCTCCTGTAAAGAGCCTATACAGGAACTCTACGTGGCGCCATCTCGCAGGGCCATTTTGCAGTAGCTAAATAAAACAACTTGCATGTTTTAATTCGTCGCAGAAGGGTGGCGCTGTTATTGTATTTAGTTTGGTCTTGGTGGACGCCAGCGGTCCTGGTTCCAAGAGTGAGTTTTCCAACTGAGCGTTTTCCTTGCATGTTCGGGTCAGATATTGGTTCCTGTTGACCTGATGGACTCCTTTGTTCTCTGCATTCATCATAGGTTACCGTCGTGAATCATGGACCAAGACTGCACTCTTAGGCCCACTCCTTTTTGGTGGATCGGGTCTTGCCATCTTCCCCTTTCGTGGCTTCCTGTCGTAATTAAATAAATTCTCATATTTTTTTCTGACGGTGGTGCATACCTCTTGCCACACTTGGCAAAAATAGTGTGGTGAATCCATGCCACGGATTACTGTGAAACATGCGAGAAGGTAATTATTGAGAAGATTAAGCTCCGAAAAGTTCGATGGAAAGACAATAGATATACCCCGTTTAATATTTCTGACCACTTTAAGCATGCTATCTCCGGAGTATTTCAGCCTATCATTGCATCGGCTTTTGACCATTCACACGCTCACGGAAAGGCAATCGGCATGGGCTTTCAAATCTGCGTTCTGCAGATTTGAAACATTACCAAGTGTATTTCGGCACAACTAAATGTTCAAACTTAAGGCCATTTTGTTGCCATAATTTTAAGTTTCTGCTAAGGTGAATATGTGTTCCTTACATTAATTAAAACGAAAAAAAAAAAAAAAACTGATTACATTTGTCCTCGGAGTTTTTACAGAAGACCCATCGCTATCACCATCACTATTTTGATTTTTCCAAGATGGCCGTTTTGCTTCGTGAGCGTTCCGTGACTTCGGCGATTAACGCGACTTACGAGCAGCACTGCCTAACTGGTACGTTAATTTTGGTGGCTATTTATCGTGTAATATCGTGGGTATCTTGTGTTTGTACAGAAAGTAGTATTTCAGGTTAAGATTGTTCTTTGTAGAGCGTTAGCTCGGTGGGTCGTCTCCTTTGAACTGCTTGAATTTTGTTCACGTTTCTTTCCCTCCCAAACCCATCACACTTTCTGGTTAATTTTACTGTTTTCAATACCTGCTATTTTGCTAGCAAATGTCCAGAATCGTAGGTACCATGCAGCTCTACCTGCACTGTTCTTTTTATGTAGCGCAATTGCAAGAACCGCTTTTGTTTTGAAATTATTTAACTTGCGGCGTTCTATAATATCGTTAGGCAGCCCAGTTATGTTCGCAAAGAACACTTGGCTAAGCGGTGGCGGATAGCACTTATGTTGATGAAATGTTTTGCTTCCGCATATCTGGAAAGCGTCGGGCAGCTGTCAACTATCTAGTGAAGAGCCGAAGCAAGACGGTAATGTTGGTGGTACGAAAGTGAATAGTACTTTTTGTTAAATATTTATTTATTTGCTTGTCTGCTCGGCAGTGCCGCCTGTACCTGGACAATACCTTGGAAGATAATGCAAATACAGAGACAAAGCTGTACAGTGGTTATACTCTGCATCTGCACTCTGAATAACGTGATGTCTCGGTAACCACGCACGCTTTGTTACAGAGAGATTTGTTTCGCTACCTGCTAGGCATCACTGAGGTGCTTTAGCTGTGTGCCTTTATTTTAAGCTAATAGAATGTACTGCACCTAAAACAAGCAGTTGTGGAGGAGCGCCGTTTAGTGATACCATTCGATCGTCGTCGGAAAGACTTAGCTAAAGGCTACCGCACAATTCAGTGAAGCTTGTTGACCTATGCTTTGAGCAGCCGCTCTTCTTTGTTAGGCCGTAAACCAGGCACAACGTAAAATTATTATTGTGAAAACAGCAGTGTTGTGACAAGCACGAAAACTTGTCTATAATACTCTGAACATGCTGGCCGCCCAAGCGACCGACTTGCTGACTGACCGGCTCGGCTTTGTCATTGGCAAAGGCGGAACAAGCAAATGCTAGAGCATGCAGCCAAGTTCGGTGAATTGCGTATTTCTAAAAACAAATTTGCTAAAAGGTTGTTTGTCGCCATTTTCTCTTAAAAGGCAACTCCGGCCAAAACTCAAAATGAAATAAATTACTGGTATCGCTGTAGCAACACAAAATACGACCCCAGCCAAAATATTCCGTCCGTGGGACGCCGCATTCTCAACTAATGCCGATAATAAAAATGCGACCCGCCGCGAGCTGCTGCTCCTTAGCGGGCGGCCAGCGGGTTGCCGATCGCTAAAGCAACATTGGGCCGTGACGTCAGTATCATTCTCTTTTTTTTTTTCTCCGGTCCAGGCGTTGCGCGGAGTGCACTTCTCTGAGCCGCTACCACCGCTACTTCGGCTTGTGATTGGCGTGTTTAGCCATTGCTTTTATCTGTAGCCCATGTAGCTTCGGTATACCCTTTTGTTTATTTGCTTGCGAGGACTCCAAGACTCGTTTTAGCAAGCATCGGTGCGCCCAAGACTGCCCAGCTGTTCCTCGAAAGATGCCGAGTGCAACTTGTAGCGCTGTGGGATGCTCAAACAACCCGCTGCGCAGCACAAAGGTGCTTTTTCACACGTTTCCAACGGACCGGAAATTGTAGAAGGTGTGGGTGAACGCTGTTCAGCAAGTGGACTTTGGACTTCAACTTTTATGCGCCCGAGGAAAAAAAAAAAAAAAAGAACGAAAAAACAGACGCATACAGCCCAGCACACGTGTCCGGGCGCCGCGGCCCACGCCGGAGAGCCTCAAAGCTTTGTGTCTCGGACTGACCCGCCGCGCGAAAGCGAGAGGGCCCCCAGTACTGTACGTCACTAGCAGCGCGGCATAGATTAACGCCGCTCCATCCACGGAGCCCCGATGACAATTTAGGCCTAGCGACGAGTACGGAAGACCGCACACACGGCGATAGCCGCCGAGTACGGCACCGAACGAGTTCACTTGTTTTGCAGTCGCTAGCTTTTGGGTATACAAGCGACGGGTACGGCATGCGCACACACGGCGGCGGCCGCCGAGTACTGCACCGTACGAGCTCATGGGTTTTCCAGGCGCTAGCTTCTGGGTATACGCACTAACTCTTGCTACATATGCTAGATAACTACCACGTACACAGAATTAAAACAAAATCAGCTTCCTATCTTTAGACGGCTAGCGCAACTGAGGTAGGTGCCGCTCGGCCTGCGTACTCGTTGAACGAGAACGATCCCAACATCACATTCACATAGCGGCTGATTTCCAGTGTTGTCCGGGCCTCGAGCGGCTAGTTTCGGTTTTGTTGGCCGCGCCCCAAACAAAACTATGGGGCGTCGATATCTTTTAAACTACACACAATAACGAGAAAAAAATTACACCTTGCAATTCAGGGACGCTGACTGCATTAAAAACAGTCATAATCCCAAACTCGAAAGTATGGACCGGAGTTGCCCTTTAACTGGGTGTCTTCTTGAAAGGATTCAAGAAAAGGAGGGTTTCAAAACCGGTGCTTGGGAAAACAGATGCCTCCGCTCAGGCGGTACACACCAATGTTCTCGGATCTATCGGTTGACAAGCTCCACGGAAGAGCAGCGTTAAAAAAAATGAGACGTTTACAATTCTCTGTAATGCGAAAGTAGAACGCAGCACTTGACAAGGAGGGGAGGGTTTACCTCTCCCTTCCCTCCAATTTAGTGGGTTCAGTTTCCCCGCTAAATTTGGCGGGGAAATTGACGTCAGGTGACCCAACACATATTTAGTGGGGGAAAATGACGTCGGATGACTAACACCCATGAACAAATTCAGTTTCTCCGCTAGACTTAGCGGGAAAATTGGCGTCACGTGACTTCAACACCAATTCAATTTCCCACTAAATTTAGCGAGGTAGTTACATAGACGGCGACACCGCTAAATGCGGAAACAGGTGCCTAAGAGCTATAAGAACCACAATAAAATCACTTTCCACTGCAGGTAATGTGCATCGAACATTCCACCGGATCTGTCCATAGGGTGGGCTGATAGTGTGGCAGGCGCCACTGAGCGGACACACTGCAAAAAGGCGTCAGGTGTTTTCAGAAGCTTGATGTTTGTACATGTATTGCTACCATTGCCCAGCAAGACCGAATATTGTTGGAGATCTGTTTCCTGAAAAATGTTTTTACAATGTTTGCACTTTGGTCAATGCAAGCACATCTTTTTTTTTCACTAATATTGACTAACAACATTGTAGCAATCAATCCAGTTGACACCGAAATGTTATAAGCAATAAAGAAATTAAAACCAGGCTGTTCTGCGAGTGCAGATTTTTATATCTTGTTTTATTGTTAAGGGCGGCACCGATTTGTTTGTCCCTTTATTCAAGCATGCATTTCATCTCCGAGAAATCATGATCTTCCATAATGCTGGAAGAGGTCTCATAGTACAAGTATAGGGCACTGGTTACATGTATAGGGTAGACAGTCATTGCCTCATTTCCTTACTGTATGCTCGTTTGAAAGTGTCTAGATAGTTATACACAGACATGGGTCTTTTTACTCCAGTTAAAAAGCAGCACTATTCAATGCAATGTTTTTTCGAAGGTTGCTCAGGAAAAACTATTTTATGTAAATTTGAATACACAGCACCATTTGTTTTTGACGGAAGCAAGTTCATATAATTTATTTTGATTTATAACATGCTTTTGATAAGATCAACCACAAATTGGTTTCGTAAAAACCTTTATTGCATGGTGTAGCATTGCCACTTTTAAAAGTCGCTCACGAGGTGAGGACGCTGAGAGAAACCTCGGTTCCCTGCCTCCAGCATGAGCTTCCTACCTTCGGCAATACATAGAGGCTGGACATTTGTAAGACATTCCCAGCCATTCGCATTCCGTTGATGACGATATCTAACATACCGCCCGAATCGTGTCTGGGTGTTCAGTAGACCATCACATGTTCTTGTACCAACTTGGAGTGTGCCTCGAGGACCAAATGTAAGACGAGAATGGCAGGGAGGAGCATCCTACATTTGGCAATGCTTTGGCATCTTGCAAGCCTCAACAATCCACGCAGAGCGAAAGCATGAGAAAAGGCGACAAGTGCTCGCTGGAGGTTGGGCATTAAGAGATGCCCTGCATTTCTCATTGTCAGCGACTATTAGTACCGAGATGTTCTAGTGATATCCTTTTTCGTTTGCGACATCACGGGCAGTTTGATACTTCAGCCCCATGTTCCAGGTAAGAAAAAGAAAAGCCTTTCATGCGAGGCTTGTCAAAATATTAGGTGCCAGAAAATATCTGCCATCTACTTTCAGTCTTTATTAAGAATCCTAAGTTCTGCGACCGAATTGAAAAGCACTGCAAAAGAGCCCACATACTCACCTGATCTCACCACACCAGTCTCCCCCTGCACAATAAGTTCTGTCTGCTATGGTCACCTAATGTCAATAGATGCACATTCCAATGCAGCAACTGAAGCTAGCTACAGCCACACTGTCTTCCAAATGCAGTCTGTTACTAATGCAACAGTAGATTGGGCTACAAGCCAGGCTTCCAAACAGGCTGCAGGTCATCCCTCGCTTTGGCGAGGGGGTGACCATGTGGTCAGCTGCTGCAGTTACCCAAAAGTTTTCATACCTACAGTAAATCAAGCAATAATCAAAAGTTGAAAACTATCTGCTATAAGACAGTGGCATATAACGAAGCCTTAGCATATAGTTTGAGCATTGAGGAATGATAATTTTCAGCACATTGGTGGTGCAAATTCTCTATTTTGAAGTAGAGTGCAGCACAATAGGGCAAGCACTTTGGTACAGTGATTGCATCAGAGTGATGGTGAACCCCCGTCGCATCCGAGCTAGCAGAGCAGACCCCTGCCAATGGTTTCATGCCATCCTTTTTATTTAGTTCTGAAATTCTAGATCTTTTCGCCCTCCGTTGCATAGGTGCTGCCATCTTGGAATCACATGACACAGCCGCCATAAAGTGGCTCGCAATTGTCGCTCCTCTCTCCCCTCCGCTCCTAGGCAAAGGCATATTGTTTTTTGTTTTTGCTGTATTTTACAGCAATTGTTCTGTTTTGTGAAGTGTCTCACACTTATTTTTACTATAGTCAGTTACAGGTTAAGAAGGTAGCGGCAAATGCCCCTCAAAGGGAATCGGATATCCCTCCGCCACCTCCGCATCCAATAGCGTCCCACCGTTTCCGTGACGTCGCGGCCAACGCGCGAGGAGGGTCTTGCCTTTCTGTACATATTTGCTTTATCTTTCGACTTTGACTTCGCATTGTGGAAGCCACGAGAGGGAGATTAGAGTTCCCCCCACCGACGGAAACAAATACGACCTTCGGGGATTAGCTTCCCCCCCGATGGATACAAAGGCTGCTTTCAGGGGCTCGGTTCCCTCTCCGATGAATACAAAGGTCGCTTCCTTAAAAAGTGGGATCGGAGACAAGTGGGAATCCATTGAAGCGGAACAAGGAGCGTTTCCAGTGAACTCTTCTTTCGACTGCGGAGAGATTTGAAACGGGCGCATCACACTTGTGGGAGGAGCTTCTCCTACCTTCTTGACTTGTAACCGACTATACCTAACTGCATGCCATCATTATGTGCACAACTTACGCACCTTATTTTATAACAGGTTACGACTATTTGCTCTATCGGCATACCAGTGATCCGAAGAGAGAGCAGGGAAAAAAAGCAGACGATATGCTATGTTTTTTTTTCTTTTTGCTTTGCGGCAATGCGATAAGAGTTATTCAAAGGCTTGCCGACTTTAGGCATACTTTAATTCAATGCCAGCTGTTAGTGTTGTCTGCACAAAAAGAAAGCTTAAAAGAAGAAAAGAATTCTATGGCAAGTTATAAAGTTTACTACTTTGTATTTCTGAAAGGACAATATATAATTCTCATTTTGATCGAACCAGTCTCATGTAGCTCTAAGTGGTGGATACATGCTCTAGGATCGCATCAGGCAGCAAACTATACTGTGCCTCAGTGAAACTTGGCAAAAGCCGAAAACTTTTTCTCAGTTAAGTCCTGCCAAGCAAAGTACCGGCATCCAGCTATGGTCACCACACCACCACCAGCTGGTAGGGCACACTAGTTTCTAGCTCCACACTGTGATAAAAGAGAGTGAAATTAGATGTGTTCTATCTAAAGCACTGCGCAGGCCTACCGTAAACCTTGGTCAAGGTTGAGCTGCTCTACCAAGAGCGACAGTGCTATCTGTTCTACTTTCACACATTCTGGCAGACAGATTGGACATATGTTATTCAATATGCCTCCCAGCCTTCTAATTGAGTGCAGCCTATGTAAGAAACTCGTTTTCAAAAAATGCTGCCACAACAGGGCAGTCGAGCAGCCCGCTAAAGCTGCAATCTTGTTCAAACAAGTGTAACAGTGGTCTTTGTATGCTGACTAAGCGCACTTTGTTGTCAAGACGAGCAGAACGGGTTGCCAGGAGGCTCGGGACTGGCCTTGAAAAGTAAACACACTCAGTGCTCTAATGTGCACCACCATGGGACCAAACACAAGCGAGGCTCGGCAGCTCTGCTGGCATCGAGTCTGTGGCAATGGACTTAAGCTTGTCCAGGGCCGGTGCTCAGTCTATACGCCTCACAGGTGGGCTCACTTTCGTCTTCTGCGCATGAGAAAGGAAGTAGCGGTGACATCAGAACGCCGAGCCCCGATTGGCTGATCGCGACCCCCTATCTGAGCGTCGTCTGCTCCTTTGCAATGTCGTCTGCGTCTGTCTTACCTTTTCTGCGACTTTCGGAGCGAACTCGACTTCGCCTATAAGAGAGGGCAGGCGAAATAACTCGAGCGGTACGTTGTTTTTGTCTAACAACTAGCGGACGCGCATCAAGGTGGGAAGTCAAAGGACTCACTGGCGAGGTGTCCCGAGGCGCCGAGGTTTGTTTGCTAAGAACCGAGAGGGTAAGCGTGTCAGTGTTCGCAAGTTCCCTCCCTTTTTCCCTCCTTTCGTGTGCGGCGAGTCCCCTCACTCTTTAACAGCGTCGGTGGGTTGGCGCAGTTAACGTCGTCTGCTTTACATCTGCTAGTCCAAGCGATGGCTGCTTTACCTTTCCTGCATCTGTCGGAGATTCGCCGCTTTTTTACCGGCGAGTCACCGTTGCCCCGGGAAACAAGGAGATAAGAGGAAGAAATTGACCTCTTAATCTAAAATTGAGGTCAGCGATCAAAGTATAATACGGGAAGGGTTCACAAAAGTCGCGCGGGCATATTCCATTCAGCACGCCAGCCGGTCGTGGGCAGATGGTCGCCGAGTCGCGGAGTGCTTACTAGGCCTAACTGCCCAGCTCGTTTGGTCGCGTTCGGTGGAATCGTGGCCGTTGGATCTTTTCCCGGATGTTTGTGGATCCAGCGTTCTTGTTCGTCGTGGTCTGTTTCAAGTACTTTTTACTTTTTTCTTGCTGCTTGAAGTCGGGAGGCGTCAAAGCGCACATAGAAAAATAATTGTCTGTGGGTCTTCGCGACCGCGACGCTGTTGGCCATGCTGATTTGATCGTAAGAAGTGCGTAAGACAGCTTCGGAGCTGCCGTAGGATTTCGTCGTAACCTGCGCAAAACTTACGAAAATTTCGTTTCGTGAACACGAATTTGTTCTTAAGTTTTGTCTTACGCACATTTTTGGCGTAAGATCGTTATGTGAATCTGGCCTCTGCACTTCCGAAAGTCGCAGGAAAGGTAAGACAGACGCAGACAACGCTCAGATAGGGGGTCGCGATCAGCCAATCGGGGCTCGGCGTTCCGACGTCACCGCTACCCCCTGCGCAAGAAGCAGACGAACTTGCCCCCGGCATACAGTACATATCCAGGAAGAGGAGATCGTAATTGAACTTGGCAGCTTACAGAATAGGTTTGTTTCTATTCCCTTATTTTACCCTCGGAGCCAGGGGTTTTACACAGTGCAATTGTAAATGCAACCGTAGGAAACAAACATGTTAAACAATGGTGTGAGCAAGGTATACAATAGTGGTTAAAATGCAAGACCAAAATATATGAAACTTAAAGGACACATCGTAGGAAATTGCATACTGCCGCCGATACGCCAGATCCCATGTGGTCCGTCAAACAACCAGAGTCCAGCCTGGTTCTTTCACGGGAGCGGGTATTCCGCTCCCTTTTATTTGTTCCTAAAACACAACGCTCAAAAACACTCAATCTAAACTGCAAAGACATGCGACATTACACCGATATTCGCACGTAAAGCCAAAGCTAAACATTAGGAGGGCCCCCAGGCCTCGTCTCCCATGATTACCCGAGATCCGGTCGCACACACTTGCCTGTTCTCGGCACCGCCCAGTGCCCAGAGGCCCCTCCCCCCGGTTCCCCGTCAATATATCGATGGGCGAGGAGATTTCTTCTCGCCCGCCCTGGGGCACCGGTGATGCGCTCTAAAGGCACTCTAAAAATCACTTTTATCTGTTTACTCTGCTCACCTTCTGTGATGCGCCACGCCATCACATTCTACTCCGTTTCACCTTGTGTTTTACCGCAGCCGACGATACGAGCCACCGCAGCCAATCCAACTCTTTGTCGCTGCCAGATGACACTGTGCTTCACGTGCCGTTGCACCCAACGGACAGGCCACGTGACGCACCTTCGGCACTGGATTGGCTCCGATGGCTCGCAGCATTCAGAGTAAAGTGCGGTATTGCATTTTGTGCTTTAGTAACTCGCCACTGCCGAGCTGCTATGCCAGGAGCACTCAGCAGACGCCACCAACTCTGCCGCCCCTACGCTCCGTTCACCCCTACGTTGACAGGGCGGTAGGAGCCATGTGGTTGGTGGGCCAAGCTTTTATTGCCTCATGTCCGACCTGCACATCTGTATGAGAAAGGGGCATGATAAGTGATGCAAGACTGACAATCGGCTGGTTCACCGAGCATTTAGCCTCCAGTGCCCTGTCAGTTAAGGGGTGAATGAAGTCTAAAGTTGGTATATAACAGCCGTCTACTGTCCCACTTTCAGGCACGCCACCCATGACCAGTCCAGTCGTTGATCTTTAAAGGGGCCCTGCAATGACTTTTTGACTGGTTTTTAATTTGCACTGAACCTGAGCGTACTGAACGTAGTAACTTAATCCAACTTTTCTTTTCTCAAATTTCGCTTTATTTTAAAAGTTATAGGCAAATTAGAATTACAAGAACAAGCAAAAAATAACCTCCTTCATGACGTCGTAGGTCCTGGCTTGAGTGGCCTTGAACTAGAGGAGGAGTAGTGAGCTCATCGAGCGCACACGGCTGCCGCACTCCGTGTCGACGGCTCGAGAGGGCGCCACTAAAGCACAAATTGGATACGCTGTATGAAGCGGGCGGCCAGGGCAGCTCGCATTGCTTTTGCTGCGCGACTAATCACTAATTCGGCATAACACTTCATTGGCCACAAACGACAGCAAACACGGGGTAAAGATCAGTTCAGAACGGGAGCCACTTCGCGCTGATGCACCGCCAAATGGCCAAATCGCCAGCAGGGCCCGCGCCGAAGGCCTTCAGAACGCCCGGAACCGGTCGGATTCTTGAGCCGGTATACGACCACAGCGCCGCCGCGTACATCCGGGACCTTTCTACGCTCCTCGTTCGTCGTAGCCTCATCCCACTAGCCTTTTTTAGTATGCGCCGTTTTTTTACGCCGCTTGGTGGCGGGTATGTCGACAGGTCATTTCTCGTTTCCGTACTTTCTAAACTGCATTTGTTTCTTTTCTGATCTAAAATAGTGAACAAAAACTACTTTCACACATAATTGAAACGGTTCGCGACACTTTTATTTTGTATCTCGACTAAAAAATAAAGCTCTTAGCGGCTTTGACCAGTGGCAAGCCCAGGACCAAAGGCGTCACTTTTTGCGCGCTTTCGGTACCGCGGGTCGCCCTCGTCGTTGGAGGTTTCCGCGTTGTCCGGTTAAAATATGACGCACTGATATTTAGTTACTCTCTCCGTGCCCGCTGGCTTGCCCGAACCCCAAGAGACGTGGAAACCGCAAAAAAGGTACATGGTTAAATATGATTGCAGGGCCCCTTTAAGCAAGGTTAAGCAATGACTGCCTCGTGCCACCACACATGAAGGTGTCCACGGAACAAAGCCACATTTGAGTCTACTCGCACCTTTGAGAAAATTGGTTCTGCCATAACCTACACCTCGTCGGGGTAGAAAACTTTCGGGCCCTTTATTTCCTGTGTTGTACAATACCCCAAGAGGTCCTCTGTTGAAACGGGACTATCTTGACCCCCTTGGTCAGAGGCGAGGCCCCTTGCCACCATTCAGCGCAGTCTACTCATTCATAGATGTTGCTCCTTTCGACAAAATGCCTGTGGCGACAGCTGGAGCTAGTGAAAAAGCGGACACCATAGCTCTTCCAAAAGCACCTGTTCTTCCTCAAGAGCGGCTAGTTCACCCAGGAACAGTGCAATGGTGCTTGGTGGTCTGTGATCGCAAAGCACCGGTCATAGCCCCACGAACGGCGGCGGCAACGGCGGCGCCAACCCCCCCCCCCCCACCTAGAGTTCCTGTATGGCTACCTACGGTAGCAGAGGTGCGCATCCAGCCTCGGCGCGTGGCCGTAGCGCCGGCTTTCCCGCACGAGCTGGATGCTTTGCTCCTCGCGTGACTAAATTTGGCGAATAGCGGCGCCGCGCGCGCATGGAAAACAGGAGAGGACGAAAAGGAGGCGGAAAGCAGGGAAACATACGCTGGGGCAAGAGAAACGTCGGCGGAGTGACCGTAAAGGTGGCTTTCTTGCACGCCACCGGATGCTTTGCTCCTCACGTGATGGATCTCGGCGAATAGCGGCGTGGCGGCACGGGGAAAACAAATGTGCAACTCTGGCTCCTGTAGGGAGCCTATACAGGAACTCTACCCCCACCCACTGACGCCACTCAGGTGACAAGCATTTCACTCGCATGACGTGACTCCAAGCCATACTCACTATGGCTGGCGACAACGCATAAAAGGCATGCGCTGGCCCTTTGACCCACGCAAAGTGCAGTGCAGGAAGTGGAACGGCATCGGTGACCCAGTCGCTGCAGTTACCCAGAACTGTTTTACTGCTGTCTCGGCGAAGGTGCAGGCCCGCTGTTTGATGCACGTAGGTAGAAGTCATCAGCCGCAAGCATCGGACACCTGGGGTGGAAAATTTTGCACCCAACAAAACAATAACCATGAGAAGAGAGGTCTAGCCGGTGAATTGCAAAAACATAAAAAGCAGGCACATAAAGAAGTAATTCTGTTACCTCGTCTCATGCTCAAGCATTGTTTTGGATAGTATACATCAATAATGCCTGTCTCGCAGCGGCTTTCTGAACAAAATGTAGTAGAAAATAAAACCAGTTGAATACCAAAGGAGAAGTAGAACAGAGAGGCACTTATTTGTTGTCACTTTAACATGCACACTATGGAAGAGCACAACTCTTCGCCATTAACCTGTAGCAGAATCGCTTAGCAGTTCTGCGGCAGGTGTGAATGTACCACGAGGCAGAATACAGTATTTGTGCAGAAAACACCATCGCAGGCCTACCAGGACGAACAGCAACATATTTACCCGCCACAAATTCAACGCGCCGTGAGGGCCATTCGCGAAGCCTGATCTGTTTGTAAATCCCGTCTTTCGACAGAACGCTTTTGTGACTGCACGAGCTCGCCAAAAGCTGACATTCCCAACATGCAAATGCGGCGCAGGCGGCACTTGGGAGCCACATGCCACTCCCGTTGATTATCTCTATTATATTCTTCTTTGTCCCCGACGCTACGTGAGGTAGCCAAGCGCTATCAAATTCCACCACAGCGGTGTCGAATCGACGATCGAACGCCACCAGAGTAGGTAAATTCCACTCACCTTTTACTTTCCGAACAAGCGTCCCACGGGGCTCCATGTGGCGAGACGGGGCCTGTTGCTGGCTTGCATGAATGCACTGTGGACTTCACTGCCGACGCTCGTTCCCAAGCATTGAATATCACGACCAACTCCACTCGGCAATACCGCCGCACATAACACGACAATGTATAATACAAGAAAGACCGCTGGAACCACTCATATGGAACCAACGCGACCGCTCCGAAAAGCGCCCAACAAACACTTGGAGAAATGAAAAGTAAAAACAAAAAGTAAAATTGGAAGAAGCAAAAACAAACAAAACAAAACTTTTCGTCACTTCCGGTTTGTGTTGTTTTGCTTGTTTTTGCTTTTTTCTCTCAGCCAATAGGCGTTGCAACCTTACTGCGGCGAAACGCTCGTCACTTAACAGTTGTCGGAAGTCGCGGCTTTGACTGCATTCAAGTTGATCAAAAAGCGATTTCTGTGCCCGTGAAGCATCACTTCCAGCTGAGTGGATATCCGCTCTACAGAGATTAATTCAAGACGGCAATTGCAGCTTTGCGCGAACAGCACAAATAGAAAAACGAACACTACAATATAAATACTAGCTACGAAGGGCCATGCGGGAAAACAAACTCATGGCTTGGAACCACATTGGAGCGGCTCGATTTATTGGCTTTCAAATAATTATGGCATGATTGAGCGTCTTCTTTTTAATAAGAGATTCATCCCCTGAGCCATTAAAAATAGCCTCAGATGTATGACATTGCTGGAAAAAAATGAACATGTTCGGAATATTTTTTTTTTTTTGCTTAGGGAGTCACCGAAAAATTCCGCACGTTCAAAACGACCACTATAAAAGACGGAAACGCAGGGCTCGCTAGCAGTGATCGGGGTAGTGTGCTGTTGTATTGATGTTTGTATGTGCGATGCCTGTGTATGCGTTCAATATATGTTGACCTGATGTTTGCAGTGTGCGCAACGTGTCTACATGTGTTAGAGATTCCGAAGAAAAGGAAACGCAATTGTGGCGTAAGAAAATAAAAATATTTTTTTGTAAAACATGAATTGGGCGGTACCTAGCGCCACCTAGCCTAGCTACGCGCGATTACTCTGCTTGACCCTGCCATCTGGTGGCAAGCGATTTAACATCCTTTTACGCTACGCGGCTACGCCATAATTTCGTGTTACCGTGCTGAGATAAGCCAAGAGGTTGCTTCGGATTTGCTTTTTTTTGAGAGCGGCTTTTGGTTTTGCGGGCGAATGATTTTCACTCCTCCGTGATGTGCGGTTGGCGCTACGGTTGACGAAGGAATTGTGGCTCGAGGAATAGCAAAGGTAGGACATAAAGTGCGCGAACTGAGTGCCGGTTGTCTCCGTTGAACATCGCAGTGCTGACGATGAGAAGACTGAGTGACTGCATGCTTTCGAAACGTAAGTTTCTTTACCTGCAGGGGTAAAGAAACTTCGGAAATAAATACAGTTCGCGGAAAGCTCGTGTTACGTTTTTATTTCCTGCTCCTCTCGCTTCGTGCAATAGACTTAGTGTTCTCGTTAAGCCTTACCGAGCTCACCGGCGACTAGAGAGAACTTCGGCGCGCACTTTATTGGATGAAATTTGGTGACGTCACGACCAATAAGAGCACGGAAACAGACGCGGTCTCCTCAACGCCCGGAGAAACATCGGAAACATCGTGCCTGACGAACCGTCGTCGAACGAAAGGTGAGTGGTTTAAGTTTTCCTGTGATGTGATCTCTATGTGTGTTCGTTCCACGCGTCCGAGCTGTTTCTTCTTTTCAGATCTATTTGGCGCCGCTGCCTACATTGTTTGAGCCTGCATTCACGATTAAAACAACCATCGCAGAAAGCTGAAAGCCCGCCGAAGAACGGCTGACTTGCTACCTAAACCTAATTCAACAAAACCATTTCATCCGACAGAATAATGTGCTTGATCTTACATTTCATGTCAACAAAGAACTGCGCTGTCTGTCTTCGTCCCTACATGTTTTATTCTTTCGTGTTTTTCAAATCTTTACCAACCCGCGTCCAATCGAATGCCCCGATCACAACAAATAGTTGGTCGTGCACCGATGGCCCTTATCATCAGCCGGTAAGGCAGTTACGTTTATCGTTTCTATATTTTGACCCAAGTAACGTCATATTCTCAAACTGTGAAATTCTATCGCCACCTTTAGTTTCACATTCTGGTGCACCGTGCACTTGCAGCTTCCTGCACCCCTGCGAGGTTTCCTGCGATCGTACCCTGTATATATATTATGGATTTCTCGCCGCACGCGAGTGCTCTCGAAGGCGTGCTATACACTCTGTAACATAGGTTGTGTGCAGAAAAGGCACAGGCCCGAGCACAAAAGCGCCCTTTTTGCACGAGCAGCCGTGCAAAAAGAATATTATGCGGAGCTACGCCCTCGCACCCGTGCCTCTGCTGCACACAACTTATTAATAACCGAGCCGTTCTCGTTTTTGTTTTGCATATTACTGTGAAAGAAGTGTCATTGTTGTTTTCTTCTCAAACAAAACTCACACGCTAGACAAAAGCAAACAGATAGGAGTCTGCACATTCACACCCTTTTCTCCCTTGTGCGACAGGTTATAGCTGGTCACGATTCAACACCGTTTCTTTTGAAGCTGATGGCCACCACAAGGCGTGAAAGAGGTGACTTGCAGCTTTGCCAAGGCAGCAGCAAGACACTACAAGCCTTCACATTAACTGGCTAGCCAGTGCTGCTCTGTTCTGAACAGCACTGCGTGCCATGCAGAGGGTTTGTGCAAGCTCGCTGGGTGGCGACGCTAGCCACGGTAAGTGCATCCTATGCAGCTTTCTTTTAGGGATATATGTGGCTTGCAGGCCATGTCGTGCATGTGTCACCCGAGGGACAGCAGTGCCAGTGGCAAGGCTGTGCCGATGGTAATCACCACTGCACTGTGTTTTCATTCAATAACTACTGAAAAGGAACCAAGTACTTCCGAGAGATTCTCGGTTGTGCTTTGATGAACTCCAGCTTGCTTATGGACTTGATGTCTGTGTTAACAATGCAACGAGACTTCTTTTTAGTTTGGGGCGTTGCTTCTGCTGCGGATGACTAGCGTGGCAGTAGAGAAATGTGCAAAATAGTGTAATGCTTGCGTTAGTTACCTAAATTAATGGCGGGAATAACTGACCTACATTTCCACCGACTGCATTTCTCAGAGGAATAGCCTGGACTAGATAGCTCGCTGCACTATGTCCTTCCTCCTTAGCCTGTGCAGCTCGGCGTCTTTTCCTGATTGTCTTATGTGGCTGCTTCTGTGTTTGCCTAGGCACTCGGTTGAAATAGTGAAAGCTGTCTGCATCGCACATAACAGCCATGAAAGCCAGAGTGGACGTAGCTGGGGTAGCCCCCAATATGGCTTCTCTAGCTCGACACAAGTAATGTTCCTACCACTGTCGTGTAGGATGCCAATCCAAGATTGAAATATACTTGTGCTTTTCATTGCCGTGACGTCACGCAGGCACATAGCCAGGATTTTGTTTTGGGGGTGGGGGGCGGCAGCGGCGGGGCGGGCCGGGCCGGGCTCCATGAACCCCCTCTATACTCGGCGACAACTTTTCTTGGCAATGCAGTGGAGGGTACAGACACGTGTTTTCTATCCAATTTTGAGCGCTGGATAAGGCTGTGCGTGGGCTATCGTCAACTTCCTCTGCATTGCCAAGAAAAGTTGTCGCCGAGCATAGTTACGTGCTTGCGTCACGGGATGGACAGGCTCACGGTTCGAGCGGCTGTGTAGAAATGAACTATGCCGAGCATTTGTTTCGTGCTGCTGGGTGGGATTTGGGGCGACCTTCCAAAGCATTCTTTTGACACCATGAAACTGTTTGTGATCAGTTGTGAACAAAGTCTACAGCCCTAAGAGTGAACCTTTGCCTTCCCATGACGTCTCAATTTCAATGTTGCCAGTAGAGCTTTTCACTTTGAAAAACACAATGATGACCAAAATTGTAAATTCTGTAACTTTGTGAAAAAAAAAGCTATTTCGGCCAGATATTTCGGTTACTATTTCAGCGATGTTTGTTGATGTGTTTAGCAAGTTTTTAGGCAAATCGGGGACAATGAAGAAAATGCCGGAGTACCCCTTTAAAACATGGAGTGCACGTAGTACACAATGGAGAAGTTGCTCGCCAATCATTCTCTTAGAAGTGTGAGTTGAGCCCCTTCGAGGCAGTTTACTGCCGCAGCGTGCACTTTAATCCGCCCGAGAAGAGAAAACGAGATGAATGACGAGTAGGATATCTTTGTTCCAAGGCTTCTTGAGACAGGAAAGGCTAGGGAACCAGTATTGTTGCTTCTTACTACCCGGTACGAGACTCAAACCCGACATGCAAGGAAGTCAAAAGGCCTCTTCATGTGCCCTCTTTCTGCTTCCTTGTGCCTTGAGTTTTAGCTGTGTCTACAATTCACGCTCGCCTGCATGCCTACTCTTTTGGTCTCTTTTTTTGTTCACTGTGTTACTGAAGTTTTCTGTCGTTGCTGTCCCAGAAATGCTTTGTGGATGCACAGAAATACAAGGTGCTCGACGCCTGCAGCTCATTGGTATTGCTTTTTCCGGTACCACGGCATGAAGGAGGTGGCCCCTCTCCCTTCCAAGCAGCTGCGATATACTACAAGCACTGGGTTACAACTGCAGCTAGCCCATGGGTACCGTTCTGCATCCTGCACTCCATGTAGTTCCGAGAGCCATGTGAAAAGGCAGGTGTGACCTTTTTAGGCACTGTCACTTTGTTTTGTGCATTTTCTGCCGCTTTTTCGGGGCAGCTTCTTTTTAAGATTCAAATATTAGAAAACGGACTCAAGTGAGAGAGGGGGTTTTCTGAGAAGACTGGCTTCTTTGCTAAACCATTGGGACTGGTATTATATCTATAGAGTTCATGTACGCCTTACGTTATGTACTTTTTCTTTAGTTTTATTTTACTTGGTACTTATACTTCGATGTTACACGACAGCCACTAAAAATGAAGAAAGAACAAAAAAAAATGTTGACTTGTCGGTTTTTTTGTTTTCTTTTTTTGCAATATTTTGGAAAAGTCAATGATGTGGTCAGTCATTCATGTTATTTTTCCTACACGCACGTCCAGCCTATGTTTACATAAAGCCCCAATTGCCCCTTAGCAACGGAAATAATCTGTGCGACAGACTAGGCGGCAGCATTGTGGACGGAAACTGGCCTGATTATATCTGCCATGTTTAGAAAGTACATTTGATGTCAGGTTATGAATTCAGTGGAAGATTCCCCCCAAAAGAATCTACATCACTCTGCCAGCCAATCCCTGCCGTCAGTTGTCGTGACGTCACGTCCAGCAAAGAAACTACAAACTAGTCTTTTTTTTTTTTTTAATGGCAGGCCTCTGCTGTTGATGCCACATAGCACGTCAACACTCAAGCATGACAGATAATAACCGTAACTGATAATCGCACGTTTGTATTTTGATTGACTGGCTATATTTTTTGTTCCAAACTGTGCACTCGAGCAAGCGCTCAAAGAGAAGTGAACGGAGAGCGCGATGCGTCAGGGTATATCCGACGCAAACAAAAACAGAGAGAAAAGATTCCCCGCATTGGTGACGTAGCAAGGCTGGCGTGGTTATGAGCTTTGCCCTTGGTGGCGTCAGCGTTGTGGTGGTGTCAATAGCGTCAGCACGTTACAACCAAGCCGTTCGAAGTACCCGTGGAGTGACGAGCATGTGGCTGGCCCAAGGAGCACATAGCTTCCACAACACTGTCAGCTTAGGGCTGAACGTTGTGGGGAAAGCAACTTTTGTGCGAGTTTTGAGCGACGGGCTAATCTTCTAGGGGGACAATGGATGTATCCAGTTGCACGAACGAGGGTCCGAGAAAGAGGGGAGTCCTTCCTTTCAGTCTTCTTGGATTGTTTGGTACAATGCGCGATTCGTGAGTTGAGCTAGCAGGAAAGCTAAGAAGGAAAATGTTGAAATGCCAAAGAGCGGCGCTGCTCCGAAAGAATCTGCTATGTCACGACTACGTAGCAAGTTTCCCAACGTTGCTAGATTACCTCCCAAGTAGGCTCCGCATGCATCCACCAGGTGCACATTGAAAGATTGTTTATTTAGCTTGAAAATTAGTTTTCTTGTACCTTTCAACGGAAGACTGGTGTTTGTTTTTTTAATGGCAGGCCTCTGCTGTTGATGCCACATAGCACGTCAACACTCAAGCAATTCTTCCGTTCTTGACCTCTTCGGTTTCACCTTGCGAAGGCGTGACGGTGTCTGCTTTTGTTTGCGGTATTTCCCATGTGTCGACGTGAGAAGGCAGCGGTTGTATCGCCAAGGAAGTAGCAATCAATCTGTGCATTTGCTCCAGCGGCACAGTGTTACAAACAGGACTCTTTCACCAAAGGCAGAGTCTAACGACTGGCCCTACAGTTGCCAGCATCGTGCAGCCGTGAATGCGTAACTTGTCCGAACGCTTTTATGCTTTCGTCTGTGTACAGTGACAAAATGACTCGCTGAATGCGAAATGCCGTACAGCAAACTACAGTAGAGTCTCATTAATTCAAACTCCAGGAAGTCAAAGATTTTAGTTTGAATTATCAGAAATTCATCTAAATATGTTACTAGACAGCATTATGATTTGTTACATGGATAGCTACTCATACAAAGCAGATTTTTGCCAGTTTCCTCCACATAGGCCTAATTATAAGCAAGTACAGGCATAACACATTAGTGAAAGAGCTGTGACATTGAGTTTATTCATCTGGCAAAAAATTTGTCGATTGTGGACTGTTAAGTCGGCACATACAATCTCAAAATAAAATTTTCAATACCAGCCAACGCAAGTAGCTCTTTACGGGACTCTTCCTTTGCAGACAGAAACTTCCGGAGCTGAGCGATGTGCTCAAAGCTATGGCTGTGACAGTGGGTAGCAAGTCATCCCTTTCTTCATCGTCATCTTCACTCTCACTGCTGCACTTTGCTGGTGTTACTTCCTGTACTATGTCCTCTAATGAGTCATCACGACAAACACATACATCATCGTCAAGACTAGCATATTCCGCCTGCTCGGCGTTCACATTATGTGCTTCAAGGCCAGAAAGCATGATGCCAGTGAGCTGGTCCTCATCCTCGATGTCGTCTTGGTCATCATTGCTAGTCTTGAAGCACATAATGTGAACGCTGTTTTCCGCTAATGTGTGCCCGCTTGAGCCCTGTTGAGTGTGCTTCTTTATGAGCACCGGTGCACTGCGGAGAAACAACACTCGTGAAAGCACGCCCCGCAGGTATTGCTTCTCTGCGGTGCACCGGTGCTCGGAAAGAAGCGCACTCAACGGGGCCGCGAAAACGCCGTTTGGATTAAGTGGCTTATAAATACATTAAAAACATAGCGGGACAACCAAAGTTTTCAAATCTGTTTGAATTATCCGGAAGTACAAAATATCCAAGCTTCAATTATTGTGAGCCTATTGTATCAATCACTTTCTGTAGCAACTTTGCGCATAAAATCGCAATAAAGTGATTTTTAGGCTAAATTCATTTTTTCGGACTGCTCGATTATTCTGAGTTTTGCGCTATCCCCATCGAGTCCGAAATATTGGTCGGTGACTATCAAACTTAAACACAATGGTTACACACCACAGGTCCCGAGAACCATGACATCAATGAGCTGGCTTTCACCTTGTTCAAGGCAGCAGCGGAACACTATGGGTGGGACCCTCGGTCGACGCACCAGCCGGCTCATGGATGCCGTCCTGTACCCTGCACGGCACTGCGTGTGGCTTAACTGGCCAAGCAGAGGGTCATCGCATGACTTTTATGAGGCGTCACTAGCCATTGTAAGTATATTTTTTGACACTCATGTCTGGTGATGTACTTTGGTGCTGTACAACGGAACACATTTGGTGGCAGTTCAGTCTTGCCAATTAGGCCATTTTGAAATGGAACACATTTAGTGGTGGCTCGGTTTAGGTTTCCTGGCTTGGCAATCTTGCAGCAGTGTCTAGACTCAACACAAACCTTTTTGTACTTCATTGTCAAAGATAGTGTAATTTCTGCAATGCTGTCGAAGCAACTTCTGCACTCGGACAAGATGCAAGACGAAGCCACATGCTCGTGCCCAGTGTACTTCACGAGTTCATTTCGGCGTTGCCACTCCACGCGTCCATGCACTCGTGCACCTTGAGAGTCAAGTGTGCACCAAAAAGCACTCCCGTCATGCAGCACTCAGCAGAGGAACGAAAGCAGACGACTGGGGTTTTTCCGCCATAAGAGACGGGAGAACCTAAAAAAAAAAAGAAAGCAAGTCCCACGGGCAACAAAATCGGACGCGAGCTGTGCTATTCATTCTGTGAAGCAAGCAATCGACAACCTGTGCTTCATTTGCAAGTTTTTAGTCATTTTGTTGCCAGACAGACGTTGAATTACATCAGCGGATAAAGATAGGTTCAGAACAAACGTCAGCTACCGCGAGATCTGTCGCAATAGCGGGGGTGAAAAGTTGGGACGTTAGTTGACAAACCTCGCCCGCCCCCCTGTCCATCACCTGACCCCATTCTGCAAATGTGGCTATAAGCGAGGGAGCGTGATCATGTGGCAATAGATTCTCAAGCGCGATTGGCCCATGGAGCACATAGTTTCCACAGCACTGTCAGTTTAGGGGTGCATGGAGGATATTTGTGCGTAGTACTGTAGAAGCCACAGGCCAAAGTGGGGGGGGGGGGGGGGGGGGGATTGGCAAATTTCGTCCGAATGTTGAGCGAAGAGCATCAAGGGGCTAATTTTCCAAATGAATAATGGTGATGTGCGGGTACAAAAATAAGGGTTCAAGCACTGTGAGCAAGAGGGGAGTTCTTTCTTTTCCTCCTCTTGAACTGCTAACCGTATACTACCTTTAGGTCTACCCACTAGTCATTCCAGCCAGAGCTCTGTGTTCTGACGTCCACACACATTTTCGTCTCCCCCTCTCCCTCAGTGTTTTGGTGCATACTCAAATGCTCTGCATCATTAGCAGATTTTTCTTTTTTTTAAAGGAGGGGGAGTTGTTTCTTTTTCAGGTTAACTTTTTCTTAATGAAAAATCAACATACCCCAGCTTTTCTTAGGAAGAAATTATTAGTTTTTGGTGACATAACAAATATTAAGTCAACGAAACACATCTGGGCTGCATTTTGCCCGTGAAATAAGTATCTCCTTGCAAACTCCCCCTTCTCCCCTCTCCACCCCACCCAGCCTGACCTATAAATTCGCCCCTGCTCTTCATTGCCCTGCATCTTTAAGTCAGATATTGTTCCTGTTGACCTGATGGACTCCTTTGTTCTCTTCCTTCATCATAGGTTTCAAACCGTCCTGAATCGTGGACCAAGCCTTGCAAGACTTCACTCTTATGCCCTGTCCTTTTTGGTGGATCGAGACTTGCCATCTTCCCCTCTCGTGGCTCCCTGTCGTAATTAAATAAATTGTATTTTTTTCTCATGACAGTGCACACCTACTGGTATACGTCACAAAAGGAGTGTGGTAAATTCATTCCACAGATTACTGTGAAACATGCAAGAAGGTAATTGTCGTGTTCCGAGGCGAGAGGAAGGTCAAAGCCCGGAGCCGCAAACCAATACCCGTGAGTCCTTTATCAAACCTTAAGCGTATCTGCCAGTCACGCGCATCTCGGACCCTCACACGTGGCCCAGTCAGCTCACCGTCTCACATGCCGCCAGACTTCGTCTTCTTTATACGACGCCTCCCCCTTTCAGCCTCATTGTCCATAGCGTTCCGGTGGTCGTGAAATTCTCCCACTTCGTGTTATGGTTGCTTGAGGATCGTTCTCCCGTTAACCGGCTGGCTGGCTGTCGCTGTCGGGAATCGCGGGCTGGAGATGGTGCCGTGTGCGTCGTATCGTTCCTTGGTCAATTTCTACAAGGTAAGACCAAGGTGGTCCGGCCGCTCCCGCGTGAATCCACACTGCTGCGTATGGGTGTAGCTCCCTGCCATTTCTTGTACGGTGGCGCCTATTATAGTTAGACGCCTCTCTTGTCTTCCGTTACCTGTGTCATTGCCGATCCTCCTGGAGTGTTGCCAGAGAGGTACTGGGCGCCGTTGGAAGAGTGGAGCGTAACTTCTGCCCCATCAAAAGTTCGGCGGGGGAAAACCCTTTGAGCCCAGGGATAGTTCGGTGGGCCAGAAGAGCTTGTGCTGAATTCGAGGTTTTCTTCGCAGTCTGCACCGCTCTCTCCGCTTCTCCGTTACTCTGGGGATAATACGGGCTTGAAGTAACCAGTTCGACTCCCCACTCTCTGGCGAATCACCGGAACTTGGTTGAGCCAAACTGGGGACCGTTGTCGGAGCGGATGACTTCTGGGCAACTGTGTCTAGCGAAGTTCTGGCTGAAAACCTTGATAATGTCCTCTGTGGTTGTTCGAGGTATTTCTTCAAGTTTGAAGAACTTCGAGTAGTAGTCGACGATGACTATATACTTCTTCCCCCTGAACTGGAAAAGGTCCGTTCCAATTTCCTGCCAGGGACGATCGGGTAGTGGAGTCTGAAGAAGGGGTTCTGTATGTGGTCGTCTATATTGCTGACAGGTAGGACGGTGTCTCACATAGTCATGTATTTTCGTGCTTAAGCCAGGTCACCAGACGGAGTCTCTGGCTCTTGCCCGGCATCGGACAACACCCTGATGGCCGCTATGCAATCGCTCCAAGACTTCTTGCAGACTAGGCGGGATCACCAGCCGGTCGTTACGCATTAGTAATCCTTGCACAACCGAAAGGTCTGCGGCGAGACTCGCGAATTTGCTTAAGTTCGGAGGAAGTTTGTTCCTTGCCAGCCATTGTTTTTCGCAGTATTCCATAACCCTTGATGTGGTTGGGTCTTTGGAAAGCTCTGCCTTCAGTCTGGACAAAAATGAGGTAGAGGCTGGAAGGAGCTCCACTGTTAGCATTTCATACTCGTGAACCAACGTTTCACTGATCTCCACAGTGTGCCTTGAGTCTGTAGACTGGCGTGTGGTCGGTAGGGGTTTCCTGGGGAAGACATCCGCAGTGAACATCTCTTTGCCCGGTACGTGGGATATCGCAAAGTCATACTCAAAGATGCGCATCCTCAGACGCTGTAGCCTTGGTGTCATTTCGTCAAGACGTTTCATTTTGAACAGTGGCACCAGAGGCTTGTGGTCTGTTTCGATGTGGAATCCCTTTCCTACCAAGTAGGTCCGGAAATGTTCACAGGCCCATACGATGGCCAAAGCCTCCTTTTCAACTTGGGCGTATCTCTGCTCCATTTGTGTCGTGGCTCTCGATGCGTATACCACTGGGCGTCTTTTGCCGTTTTCCTCTTGGAGCAGAACCGCCCCCGGTGCAAACGAAGACTCATCCGCCGACAATGTAAGTTGTGCATCCGGTTTATAGAGTGTGAGCACAGGAGTCCTGCATAGGAGATCTTTGATGTTAAGGAATGCTTCTTCCTGAGGCTCGCTCCAGAGCCAGCTAGCATCCTCGTGTAGCAGATCTCGAAGTGGCTTAGTTTTCTCGGCTATGTCGGGAAGAAATTTCCCAAGGTAGTTGACCATCCCCAAGAATGATTGCATGTCTGCCAAGCTTCCAGGTGCCGACATCTGGACGATCGCTTCCGTTTTCTTGGGGTCTGCCGCAATGCCCCTGCTGTCCAGATAGTGGCCCAGAAACCTGATGCTCTTCCTGGAGAACTCACACTTTGAGGTGTTCAGGGTCACTCCAGAGTCGTGGAGGCGGCGGAGTACCAACTCAAGATTTTTGTTGTGTTCCCTTTTGTCACGACTAAAAACTAAGATGTCATCCATATGACATACTTGTCCCGGGATTCCCTCTAGGATCCTTACCATCTCCCGCTAAAAGGCTTCGGGCGCTGTCGCAATGCCAAATGGGAGTCTTTTGAATTGAAACCGTCCCACTGGTGTGATAAAAATCGTCAGTTCCTTTGACTCTGGGGCTAGTGGTGCTTGCCAGTAGTCGGCATTGGCATCTAGTTTGCTGAATACCGTCGCCCCGGCGAGTCTTGCCAAGCTCTCCTCTACGGTTGGCATGATGATCCGCTCCGGCACGAGTTGCGGGTTTAGCTGTGTATAGTCCACGCAGATACGAAGAGAACTGTCTTGCTTTTTAGCCACCACCATGGGTGCGCACCATGCTGTGGCGTGGTCGACTCTTTCAACAACGTCCATGTCTTGCATCCGTTGCAATTCCTGTTGAGTGCTGGGTAGCAGAGGTAGAGGTACCCGTCTCGGGTATGTGATTGCGAATGGTCTCGCATCAGGGTGAAGCGCGATCTTGTACTCCACATTCATTTTCCCCAGTCCTTGGAAAAGCAAGGGGTACTTTTAACGGAGGTGGTCATACTCCGGCTTGCTTTCGGCTTTGACTTTGTTCAAGCTAGGTAGCACCTGAAGGACTTCAATTGCAGGCCGCCCCAGCAGTGGGTGTTTTAGCTGGTCGGACACGTAGATGATTTCTCTAGTAGTGCGCCCATTCCAGGTTACCGTCGCCGTGAACTTGCCTAGCGTGTTCAGCGGAGTGTGGCCTGCTCCATAAAGATCCATGCCTGTTGTCTGCAAAGTTGCAAACGTTGTCGCGTCGCACATATTGGGAGGGATAGCTGTGACGTCCGCCCCGTGTCCACTTTGAATGTGATGTCTTGGTTGTTTACTTTGGCTGTAATGTACCAGGCTTCCCCTGGTACATTGCCCGTTGCTTGAGTGTACCAACTCGCCGAGGAAGACTTCATTCAGTCCTTGTCTGTGCTCTTGTATACTGAAATTTTCTCGTGTGTGTTTGGAAAAACAGACACTCTCAAAGTGGCCTAGCTTCTTGCAGGCGTTGCTCTTTTCTTTTGCGGCACATTGAGACTTGGCGTGTTTCCGTGAACTGCCACACCATCGGCACGTCCATGGCGAATTATTAGACAGGGCTTGGAGAGGCAACATGTTCGGACGTCGAAAGTCCTTGTTCTCGCTTTTTGTTTTCGGCTGTGTTCCGAGTTCTTCAAGAACGTCGCCGTCTGTCTTTGTGCTGCGTAGCTCAGTCTGTTGGCGCTTTACAGTCTGATGATCAAGCTGCCGTAGTCGCGCGCTGCAGTGTAAGCTTAGCATCGAGCTGGAGTTTCTTGCTTAGTTTCCTGTCCAGGAGTCCGACGACAATGCGATCCTATATGAGCTCGTCCCGTAAAGGGCCGTAGTCACAGGTATCCGCCAATCTGTGCAATGCCGTGATAAAGACCTCCACAGGCTCGTCCAGCTCTTGCTTTCTAGAATTGAACTTCGCTCTCTCAAAGATGACGTCCACCCGCGGAATGAAGTGCGTGTCGAACTTAGCTTTGACTATGTCGTAGTCGTTCAGCTCCTCTTTTGTCATCTCGAACGAAGAAAGGACATCCTCTGCCCATCGCTTAGATGAAGGTTTTCACCTGAGTCGAAGCGTCACAGAGATGAAGCCCCGAGATGATCCGGTAGCGGTCCCACTGAATGATCCATCGCTTCCAGTCGCTCGGATTCCTGAAACCCAGCTTCTCCGGTAGCTCGACCGCAAAAGGGTTGAAGAAGGAAGGTCCTCCGCTGGCCTGGGAGATTGAAGCCCCCCAACCGTCTGCGTTGCTAGTCATGGTGTAGATCTAGCAGCGGCTCGAATCTTCTTTGCTGGCCGTTCGGTCGAACTGCAGAGTTTGGTGCGGCTTCTCAGGTCCCGAGAAACGATGGAGGATTGTTCAGTATCCCACTACTGCCACCATGTCGTGTTCCGAGGCGAGTGAAAGGTCAAAGCCCGGGGCCGCAAACCAATACCCGTGAGTCCTTTATCGAACCTTAAGCGTATCTGCCAGTCATGCGCATCTCGGACCCTCACGCGTGGCCTAGCCAGCTCACCGTCTCACATGCCGCCAGACTTTGTCTTCTTTATACGACAGTAATTATACAAAAGATGAAGCTCCAAAAAGTTTGATGAAAAGAAGATAGCTATCCCCGTTTAATTTTTCTTGCCACCTTAGCATGCCATGTCCGAAGTATTTCAGCTTATCATGGCATTGACTTTTGACCATTTGCACTTTCAAGGAAAGGCTATCGGCAAGAAGGGTTCCCAGGTCTGTTCTGTTTGCATTTAATTACTAAGAAAAGGTTTATGCGGAGTGCAGGTTCTTCTGCTTTTTTTTTTTGCAGGGGCTGTAGTGACGTCGAAATGCCAAGCTCTGATTAAAGGATGGTGGGTACACAATGCTAGCTGCCTTCAGGTCTACCCACTATCCTTCAATCAGAGCTCTGCATTCTGACATCACCACAACCCCTGCAAAAGAAACGGACGAACTTGCACTCCACATAGACATTGCCGAGTGTATTTCAACACGTCTAAATGCCTAAACTTTAGACTCTTTTGTCACCATGATTTTAATGAAGTTTTGCTAGGTGAAGTATGTTTTCCAGAGCGTTTGCAGGTGCCATACATAAATTTAAAGAAAAAAACATTGACTACATTTGTCCTTGGAGTTTTTACAGAACACACATCGCTATCACCATCACTATTTTTATTGTTTCAAGATGGCCGTTTTGTTTGTGAACGTTTTGCGACTTCGGCGATTTACTTGATTTACGAACAGCACTGCCCAATCGGTACGTTAATTTTGGTGGCTATTTATCTCGTAATATCGTGGGTATCTTGTATTTGTACAGAAAGTAGTATTTAAGGTTGAGATTGTTTGTACAGAGCATTAGCTCGGTGGGTCGTTTCGTCTGTTCAGCATTAGCACGGTGGGTCGTCTCGTCTGTTCTAAATTGCTTGTGTTTGCCTTTTGTCCACGTTTCTTTCCCTTCCAAACCCATCACACACTCTTGTTCATTTTCCTGTTATCATTACCTAAAAGTTTGCTAACGACAATCATATTTTGTATGAATCCGGACAAGTAGAAAGTGCCCATGCAGCTCTACCTGCACTGTTCTGTTTATGTTGCGCAATTGCAAGATAGGCTTTTACTGTTTTGAAAATATTCTTTAACTTATGGCGTTCTAAAATATCGCTAGGAAGCCGAGTTATGTTCGTAAAGAACATGTGGTTAAGCAGGGGTAGATAGCGCTTGTGTTGAGATGTTTCCGCATGTCCGGAAAGCATCCTTGCGGGGCAGCTGTCAACAATATATACTTCGTTTCAGCTTCGGTCCAGACGCAGCCGATGCTACAAGCGCGAGCATGTGGCCCAGAACAGTGCTTACACTGCACGAGCGCGCGTGCTTGGCAGGGATGCTGAAAGCCCGGAGCTCGCGCTTGTAGCTTTGGCTGCGTCTAAACCGAAGCTGAAACGAAGTATACTGACGAGCCAAAGCGGGACGGTAATGTTGGAGATATGAAACAGAATAGTACCCCGTGTTAAATATTTATTTGTTTGGTGGTCTGCTAGGCATCACTGAGGTGCTTTGTTTGGCTGTGCCTTTATTTTATGCTTACAGAATGTGCTGCACCTACAACTACTGATTAGTTTCACTCGTGCAGAGGTCTACGACAGTTGACCGAACACAATTCCATAGAAGCATGTTTTCGAGAACGGGACCATTTTATCGAAGCTCATTTTACAGCAACATCAGTTATTGAAAAACGATGGCCATTTAGTGAATCTATTCAATTGGCATAAGCAAATCTCGAAGCCCCTAAATGCTAGCGCGATTCACCGAGGCGTGTTTGCCTATGCTTCGAGCACTCGCTCTTCCCTCTTAGGCTGTAAACCAGGCAGAATGTAATTGCAAAAACGGCAGGGTTGTGACATGCACAAAACATGTCTATCATACTCTGAATGTGCTGGCCGCCCAAGCGAGCCATTCGCTGACTGGCTCGGCTTTACCGTCGGCCAAGGCAGAGCAAGCAGTTGAGTTCGGTAAATTGCGTTTTCCTCAATTTGCGAAAAGCAAGTTTGTTGCCATTTTCTCTAAACTGTGTGTCTTTTTGAAAGGATTCAATAAAATGGGGGTTTCTAAACTGGTGCTTGAGAAAATAGGTGCCTCCACTCAGGCCCTACATGCCAACATTCTTAGATCTATCAGTTGACAAGCTCCACAGAAAAGCAGCGTTCGAAAACAGTTCTCTGTTGCTGGCACGCAAGCAGGTATAGGTAGATAACATTCCTAGCGCCACAGCGTCAATGCCTCCATGGTCAACAGAGAACATTTTTTGAACGACGCTCTTTTTGCATTAAGTATTGTGAAGACCTTATGTTTATTGTAAGGCATTGTGTTATTGTAATAAAGTCACTTTCCGCCGCAGGTAATGTGCATCCAACGTTTCACCGGATCTGTCCATATGACGGGCCGATCGTGTAGCAGGTGCCATTAAGCGGATGCGCCGCAAAAAGGCGTCGGGCGTTTTCCGAAGCTTGTCAACTGACCTAGATCTAAGAACATATGTACACACATTGCTACCATTGCCAAGCGGGGTCCAGATATTGTTGGAGATCTGCTGTTTGCTAAAAATGTTTTTACAACGTTCACACGTTGGTCAATAAAAGCACATCTTTTTTTTCAGTAATATTGACTAACATTTCAGCAATCAAGGAAGTTGACACCGAAATGTTGAAAGCAATAAAGAAATTAAAGCTAGGCTGTTTTTGGGTCCAGATTTATCTTCTTTTATTGTTAAGAACAGCACTGATTTTGTTTGCCCCATCATTGAAGCATGCACATCCCCAGATTTAGAAATTAGTGTCTGCACACTTGAATACACGGTGCCATTTCTTCTTTCTTGGAAGCAAGTCAATATTTATTTCGATTTATAGCAAGCTTTTGATAAGATCAACCAGAAATTGCTTTTGTAAAAACCGTTATTGTATGGTGTAGCATTGCCACATTTAAAATGGTTTAATAACTCTAGCAACTCGCAAGATGAGGACGGTAGGGAGAAGCTTCCTACTTTTGGCAATGCTTCAAGCCCGGGCATTTGTAAGACACTCCCAGACGTTCTCATTCCGTTAGGGACTATATCTAACATATCGCCCAAATCGTGTTTGGGTGTTGAATAGACTTGTATGTTTTTGTATTGACCTGGAGGACTAAATGTAGGACAACAAGAATTGCAGGGAGGAGCCTCCTACATTCGGCAATGCTTTGGCATCTTGCGAGCCTCCAGAACGCACACGCAGACAGAGCATGAGAAAAGGCGACAAGTGCTTGCTGGAGGCTGGTAGCTAAGAAGATGCCCTGCGTTTCTCATCTTGTCTGCGACTATTAGCACAGAGATGTTCTGGTGGCATCTTTTTTCATACACAACATCAGAGGCAGTTTGATACTTCAGCACCATGTTCCAGGTAAGAAAAAAAAAATGTTTTTCATGCAAGGCTTGTCAAAATATTAGGTGCTGGAAAATATCAGCCATCCACATTGTCCTTATTGAGAACTCTACTCTATGTTCATGTCCTGCGGCCTTATTGAAAAGCACTGCAAAAGAGCGCAAGCATGCACCTGATCTCACCACACCAGTCTCCTCCTGGACAATAAATTCTGCTTGCTATGGTCACCAAATGTCAACAGATGCACATGCCAACACTGCGATTGAAGCCAGCTACCGCCACTCCATCTTCCAAATGTAGTCTCCTACCAATGCAACAGTAGCTTGGGCCCCCAAGCTATTCAATCCCCCCTGCAAGTGGTTTTATGGCATCTGACTCGTTGGTAAGTTTTCTTTTGTGTCTGTCAACAGAACAGTAGTGGACAGAAAAGCATTGTGCGCTCCTTGTCTTCTATCATGTAGTTTCGACACTTGTAGTTTTCAATAAGAAAACCACAAGTGTTGGAACCACATGATAGATTAGGCGTGCACAATGCGATACACATAGTGCTCCCCGCATGCGTCTCTCGGTAAAAATTGCGGTTTCATAAGTTGCTGTGGTAACGGCACCATACGGTCTTTCACATAGGCCCTTTCGCTGTTTACAAACATGAATTGCTGCTTGCGTCCCAAGCGACTTCTGATCGCACAATCTTTGCAAGTCTGTCGAGCTTGCTTATGTCACCCATGCTAGAAAGGATAAATGCTACACGGACAACAAGGATGGAGATTTAATGAGGGCATTCGGCTGTACAATTTAATGTCTTGGAGGAGGAAAGTTTGTTTACAAAATATTCAAAACTTATTAACATACTGTAAAGGACTTAAATTTTGCTAACCACCTACATTTCGTAAAAAATAGGTCACGCGAACGATTCTGGTAAAACGTAAATGCACTGAAATCTATATTGAGATTCCACCGCATCGCGAAAATTACAACCCGCAAATTATTCCAAAACTTCAGCTTTAACGTGAATTGCGAAATATTGAGCCCGCAAAAAATAAGTCGTTTACAGCATCTCCCATTTCTTCGTTGTTTTTTTTTGGCGTTCACCTGAAGAATTGGTGGTTAAACATTTCATCGACATTTCAGGCAGCTGTGTCAACGTGGGTTTTGTTCATTCTTTCTGTGAATTGGAAGTTCGCTGGGACGTCAAACTGGAGCACCGCCTGGTGGCATTTGCAAAGAAAAGGGTCTTTACAAAAAACATTTTGGTATAGTGCAGTGGGCAATCGTTGCAGGTGATACCACAGCTTCGCTGGCCAACTGTCTTTACAGTGTGAATAGGAGCCCCAATTTTTTTTATTTTATCTTGCTTTGTGAAGTGTTGTCTGATACTTATATTTACTACCTAACTGCATGCCATCATTATGCGTGCAACTTCTGCACATTATTTTATGTATGCACCGTCGGGGAAGGAATCGGCGTTAGCACTGGCGCACATAGAGTATGGAGAGGTCCCCAAGTCAGACAAGGGTTGAGAGGCCAATTATTTATGACACTGGAAATTTGCTTAAGTGTTAGTTGTGCAATAAGAAGCACAAGGTATATTTACACATTTACGATCTTAAAGAAGACTGCAAATATAGACAATGCAAGTAGTAACTGTTTCTTGAAAGCATCGTGCTCTGCCTTCATAAGGAATCCAAAAGTTACTTTTGATTATATGGGGGAATCATGATTGTAGTAGAAACATTTGTTTGATCTATTTATGAATTTAAATAAACTACAAATAATTTATTTAGACACACAGGGTTGCCTCCCGGGGTGAAAAACGTGTCGAGGAAAATTTGAGTGCCCGGCAAAAGTGCCCGAGGCACATAATGCACGACGCTGAAAAGAGACCATCATCATGGAAATCGCTCGGGTGCAGCGATGTCGATGCCGGATTTACCCTCGACGCCGCTAAAAGAGCGTACCTGTTAGTGATGCAAAACTATCAAGAGTAGCGAAAGTAGCCGGAAATCTGACACGATAGCAAAAAAACTATCGATAGTCGACTATCGAAAAACTAGACACTACTATCAATAGTCGACTGTCGAAAAGCTATGGATAGTACTATCGATAGTCGACTATCGTAAACCTATCGATAGTACTGTCAACGGTTTACTATCGATAGTCTTGCGACACTAGTAGTTTGCGTCGCTCTCTTCTTTTTCTCACTTTATTTTTTCAAATGGGACACCAACTAGCCCAAGCACTTACCATCCCAACTTGGTTCAACTTTCAGTGATGATGAAGACGGGAGTTTGGGCGGAGAGGAGGAAGGGAGGTGAGCGGCAGTGTGGCATCTGTGTTCGCTCTAGTGGTGCAAAACTATCAATAGTATTGATAGTCAATTTATTGATAGTTTTGAATCACTAGTACATGTTCAAACAAATAACATCTGTCTACACAAATCCATGAAGGGGTACCTGGCATTTGACTGAGCCAAGCTTGCTGGAGGCCAATTCTCTTGCACGATTTAATTTTATTTCATAAATTATATACTAGAAGACAAGACTTCGATTGGCGGGTTTGTCTCTTATCGCACATAACACAGCCGCGAGCCCGCTGAAACCAAAAACCAACCAAACTAAAGCCATTCTATGGCACCATGTGTGTCAATGCCCCGTGTCCACCAGTCAGGTAACTACTGAGATGAAAAGGTCTATAGGAATACCGAGTTTGTGTAAAAGATAGCACACCACGTCCAGTTGAGTTTAGCTCTTCCTCACTCGCCGGGCAAGCATGCCGGCAAGCTTGCGCAAAGGTAGCACAAGAGAAACAAGTGATACACACTAGCATACATAACTTCAAACACAAAGAAAACTTTGTGGCCCTTATTGCCGGTAGCATTTCTGTCCAAGTGTAAATGGGCGAAGACCGATGCCATGATCTTCTGAAAAACTTCAGACATAGCGTGCCTAGCAGTTAAAGTGTCGAGAAAAATTAAAAACTGAGGAGATTCATTTCCTTTCTACCAAAATTTTTGTATCTTAACCTTTCAGTAATCACCCGACATATTTCAGAGTAATCTGAACCTTGGATTAACCACACTCTTTGCACAGTTGAATCTCATTAGTTCAAGCCCTCTTAATTCAAACTCGCAAATAATTCAAGCTAACATGCAGGTCCCATCCTATATGTTTCTAGAAAGGAAACTTCCGGTAATTTAAACTCGTACAATGTTTTGGTCCCCCTCGGGTTCAAACTAACGATTCGACTGCAAGATGTGGTCGGCAGGTGATGCGCACTGTCTTAAGAAATACCAACAATTTATATGACAGAAAGACCTGAGGGGATGGGGGACAAGACTTGATCCAGGCACTGGGCCTAAAGAAAAGTTCCATCTTGCAAGGCTTGATCTACGATTCAGGGCATTTTCAACCTACGGTGTATGTAGAGAATGAAAGTGCCTACCAGGTGAACAGAAACAGTATGTTATCCGAACATGTAGGGCAACGCAGAGCCGTATATGTAGAGAGTTTGGTCAATGGGAGGCGCTGGCAGTCAGGGCGTGCGGCAGAGTCGGAAAGAGGGCTTGGCATGCTCTCTTGACCAACCAGAAGCCGAAAAGAATCCCCTAGCGGTGGTAGCGGCAAACAGTTCTGATCTAAAGTCTAGGTTCATATATGGTTTTAATAAGCGCGTAAGAGTGAAGTGTAGTAACTCTTCGTGGTTGAAAATAGGGTGCACGTGTTGTTTTGATCATGATCATGCAGAAAGATGCAAGAAACGAATGCGCCGCGCAACTCTGTTTTGCGCGGACAGAGTGTGACCGTTCGGACGGCAGATTCCCGGCCCTGGGTGCTTGGCGTAAGGATTATGTCGATCGTTCCGCCAGTCGCACTCTTCCACCATCTTTTTGGATTAACGTGATTGAAACATCACGTGTACCATATTTTCAGCCATTGAGAGTTACTCCAATGCAGTTATCAGCTTTGTTTCTCGCGACCACCGCCAGGGTATTATTTCCGGCTTCTGGTTGGTCACATTCAAATTTCTGAAGACGCCCTGGAACACGCCCAGTCCGCTTTCGGCCAATGGCGCCTCCTCATTTGTCTCCTATTCGCGACTCCAGCGACCTATAGGGGGCGCCACCACCAAACAAACATGGCGGCTGAGTCCAGGTCACGTCGGTTCGGCCGGGCCGTCTGAACAGGTGGCGCGTTCAATTTAACAGATTTTCTTTTGGTTAACGCCCGATTTTATAGGTATTTGAACTGAGACGGTTAAGTGTAGCCGGTGTACATAAACTTGAAAAGCATAGTTTGGTTTTCCCGGCGGTTTTTGTTCTTTTCATGTCAAACTTTCGTTTCGGAAATTTCGTTAAAAACCGAAACTATGGCCTCCGGAGAGACGGTAATAGACTCTAATCAGTTTTGATAATGTCAGGAAAGCGGTGAGCACTACAAAATTGTTCCACCGAGAGCAGTTTTCAGCTAGCTCGCATGCCTCGACGATACGACCTATCTGTCCGCGAAATCGAGCTTTATGCGTATCCACGTTTAAGAATCAGCTCCAGTCGTCTGCTCGGTCATCAACACAGGCTTCAGGAAAATTACGAAAATTAAGCTAGCGCTTCTTGAGCCAAGGACCATGTTAACCCGCCGGCGCCCCACTAAGCAGCTGATACTCGTATTTCAATTCAGGTTTTAGTAGCAATCGAGAAGTCATTTTGACGAACGGGTTATGTATTATATTACGTACTATGTCCCACTAAATCGATATTAGTATATTCTTCGAATTGAAATATAAGCTTAGTTGACTAGCTATTAGGTGAACTGCTGAATAAAAGTATATTTGACAGAAAGAGAGACACTACGTAAACTCAGCTAAATGATTCTAGCCGGCAGCACGAAGACAAACTGAAGAGAGTCTTTATCGGAAATTCACACAGAACCTTTCTGCTTTGAACTTTGCTTCGAATACTGAACGAAGAAAATGAGCATTTTTTCTGGCCGGTCAACCTGAGCAATGTAGACAGACTTATATTGCTGCTGGCTCCGACGGGGGTATAAAATAAATATTGGAGGCGCGATAGATCAAAATGCCGTGACAGCTTTTAACGTTGAGAAGCTCGTCCCCCACCTTTTGAAAACAGATAATTTCCCTGATTAATCGTATGCAGCGAGCAGGTTTTCCCGAATCAAGTAATTGCGAAATCAGCCCAACTCCTTCAGTGTAGTCTAGAGGCTTTTTCGGCGAAAAGCAGCCAAGATCAATAGCCAACGCACCGACCGGCGTGGGTGGCTCAATCTTGAAGCCAACCGATCACAACCAAACTCAAGAAAAACAGCTTAGAACCTTCCCATTCACTTGACTGCAACATTGGTGTTTCCTCCAGTGAAACACCTCGTCTGCCGTCCTCAGTCCACTGTTCTACGTCCTTATAAAGAAACCCCTTATCAGTTACCAAGCAGTCGTTACTTTGAATGTGATTCGAGAAAGACAAGAGATCAAAACGTTTTTCCGTGATTCCTCCCCATCCAAGAAATCAAAAGTATGCGAGCGTGTGCTGTGGAGTAAACGGGCTTTCAAACACGTGATGGAAGGAAACAATCTACTGAGGCTTCACCACACTAATGAACACTCAGGCAAACTTAAGAAATTTTGAACCTTCGTCAAATTAGATTGTTCGCCACCGCGCCGACAACACGTGTCCGCGAAAGCCACCAGAGACGCGGAGGGGCGCGGAGCGACCTGGACCAGCTGGTTCCCGGTTTTCCCGCTTGGTGGCGTCCGTTTTGCTGGAGTCGCGAATACTTCCCAACGAATGGCCAAACTCTCTACATTTACGGCTCTGGGGCAACGCACAGCAGTCGAGTATACAGTAAGCTCTCACTTGAGCGAACTTCAGTTTAAAAAATATTTCGGCACACGGGAAATACCGCACACGTCGACACACGGGAAATACCGCAAAAAAATAAAGCAGACACTGTCACGACTTTGCAAGGTAAAACCGGAGAGGCCAAGAGCGGAAGAATAGACCCCTTGCAAAACGTACAGCGCCACGACGACAGAGAATTTCGGGAACCCTCGGTACAGATCACGCGCTTTCTCGTTGCACCTTTGCGACTGCCCACGTGTCCCGGCAGCTACCGCCAGCAGCCGTTGCAGCCATCCCGCCCATCCGCCAAGTTGTTTGTCATTGGCGGCGTACTGTATCTGTAACAGCGTAAAGGCATCGCGACAGGTGAGCTTATTTGAATACGTTATTCGTCGTAACTGAAGTGTCACCGAATCCACTTATTTTGCACCGCAAGCAAGCAAGCAAGCAAAACTTTACTTTGTGTAAGGGCCTACGTCCTGGTCCGGACGGTCCGTCCGGCGCACGTCTCGCGGATGGATACCGCAAGGGGACTGGAGTGATTAATTAGTGCTTCTAGTGCGGTGGGTATGTCGGTGCCCATGGGTAGAGCCAGCCATTCCTCCCAAGAAATGATGTGTGAGAGGGTTGGGGGAAGGGTGGGTGGGTTACGAGACCAATAGGTATGAGGGATGGAAGTGTATTCTCCGCATTTTGGGCAGGTGGGGGAGTTGGGTCGTTTGTAGATGTGGTGGAACATGTAGTGCGATGGAAGAGAGTTGGTCTGGGCTTGCCTGACGAGGGAGGATTGTTGCCTAGACATGGTCTTTGGAGGGTGAGGGTAAATGGTCCGCTCTTCACGTTGTTCTTTTAACCTCGACTTCCGCAGGGCTCTGCGAGCGTTCCTTGTTGCGCCTACCGAGTAGATAGCTGGCCATGACGAGACGGGACCCGGGGAGTTTTCGAGGGTGAGACAATGGGCCGTCTCATTACCCTCCACGCTTTGGTGGCCAGGCGTCCATACGATGCGGAACTTTTTGTCCGGGTAGCGGACATGTATTTCACAGACTAGGTTATCCGTTTTAAGTGTAAGGTGTTGTCGGTGTAGTTTCGTATTCTTCCAAATCGTCGATCGTTGGGGGTTCTGTGAAGGTTTCGGAGTAATGTGTATTAGTGCGTGTGTTAAAGGGCAACTCCACTTCATTTTCGAAATTTAGAAAACTATGTAGCCTTCTTCAGTATCATATAGGAAGACCCGATGTCAAATATTACGATCTAATTCCGTCTATATATTTATTAAACTGGCCAGCAAACCTTCAAGTGAGCCAAGTGGCCGAAATCTGCCAACTCTAGCATGCGGCGGGAGGCGCAATCATCAGCGCAGTCAATGCCACGGAGTTCGAGTAGCCGACAATGAGCCACTATGTCAGAGGCATGACTATGTCATCCTCACGTTTCGTTTGTTTTTACTTCTCAGAGCGAAATTGAACGATGACGTCATGAGTTTCTCCTCCCGGTGTTGGCTGAACGGCGTCCACGTGATTACCGTAACGTGGATGCGCTAGTTTGCGTTGCCCTGCGTGCTCATCGGTCTGTTTCTCCGCTCCCCTTCTCTTTCGCCTTCTCCCCTTCCCCCTCTCCCCCAGGCCATCACCGTCCACGCCATTCGAAGCAACCTGCCCGCGTCGCGTGTCCTGTCCCTCGCCCCCCCAAACGTCACAAGACCACGTGATTCGACGTGACGTGGCCATGACTCTGACGACGTGAGACCAATGTTGCCCGACGCAACCGAAGTTTCGGTTTCGGTATCAGCTGTTGTTTAAATTAGGATTACACAAATAATATTCCACATTTCGCGAATCTGAAGACGTAGAGCTGTTTAGTAGTGCTTTGTGAAATGGAATCACATGTAAGCCTAAATTTTTCAAAATTGAGCAGAGTTGCCCTTTAACGAAAGCTATTTTGCCATGCGTGACCTGGTGACTGGCATCAGCAAAATACATATTGTGACCCGTCTCATGTAGGTAGCGTATTCGCTTTTCGTGGGCTTTGGCGCGGAGTTTTCGTGTCTCAGGGTTGTTGTGGGGGTTCATGTTTTTCGGTAGTGGTACCACTGTAACATTTGGGTTGGCGCTTTTCCACGGAGGGGGAGGTATGGGGACTGGGGGAAGTCAGTTCGTGCTGATATCTAGTGTCTGCAAAATTGTTTGCCCTTGGTTTGAGGTAGAGTCGTAATATCTGCCCGTCTTTGTACATTTGTATGCGCTCTGTAATGGTGCTGAAAGTTACCATGTTGAGAAGGCGTTCGCTGGACGTGTAGCGCGGCACTCCCAAGGCGAGTCGATACAGTTTACGGAGACTGGCTTCGAGCTTTCTGATTTGGGTACATGTTGTTGTGAGGTACGGTGGTGTGTATAGGAGACGAGATATGACGAAGGCGTCGATGATATGGAGTAGATTATGCTCTTTGAGTCCGGTTCTGTGATTTGTGGTCCGTTGTATCAGGTGTGCGATCTGATTGATTTGGGCGTGAAGGCGGTTGAGTGATCCTTCTGGTTTACCGTTGAATTGGAATACTACTCCTAGAATTTTGATTTGATCAACTTGTTGAATTCCCTTGTCCTGTAGCTTGATTTTGATGAGTTTTCGGTCGGGGTCAGGTCCTCTCTTGGAGGATGTGACCAGCAGTTGAGTTTTGGAGGGAGATAAGGTGAGTCCTATTGTGGAGGTGTAGACTTCGACCGCATCACAGCCCCGTTGAAGAGTTTCTTCGATCTCTCCGGGGTTTCCTTGTGCTGTCCATAACGTAATATAGTCCGCAAAAACTGAGTGAGGGAGCGTCGCAACTGTGGCAGGTTTCGACGAAGCGCTGGTACAAAGGAGAGAAATGAGAAAGGGGCAGCCGTTGGCTTGTCACTCGCCCGACTCGGCTGTTCAAAAGTTGTTGCCGTGGTAACCTGCACCTGCTCGCGTATGCCATGTAATCACGTGGTAGCGGGAGGAGCGTACCGAGGGCTCCCATTATTCATAGCGCGGTGCACGCAGCCTTTTGGGAGTTTTGCAAAGGGTCTATTGCTTCAAGTGGCAACGTGCTCCGTGGCATCAACAGCCAAGACCTGCCATTTATAACAAAAAAAAAATATATACCACGCAAATATCAATGCATGGAGTGTCGGCCAAAACGAACTAGCTCCACATTGCAAGTAGGTACGCATGGGCACGAGTGTCCATGTATACATGTAGTCGTACACTGGGCACGAGCATGTGGCTTCGTCTTGCATCTTGTTCGCGTGCAGAAGTTGCTTTGACAGGATTGCAGAGATTACACGAGCGCTGACAGTGAAGTAAAAAAAGGTTTGTGCCGAGTCTAGACACTGCTGCAAGATTGCCGAGCCAGGAAACCTAACCCAGCCACCACTAAATGTGTTCCGTTTCAAAATGGCCTAATTGGCTAGACTGAACTGCCACCAAATGTGTTCCGTTGTACAGCACCAAAGTACATCACCACACATGAGTGTCAAAAAATATACTTACAATGGCTAGCGACGCCTCATAAAAGTCATGCAATGACCCTCTGCTTGGCCAGTTAAGCCACACGCAGTGCCGTGCGGGGTACAGGACAGCAGCCATGAGCCGGCCGGTGCGTCGACCCTGGGTCCCACCCATAGTGTTCCGCTGCTGCCTTGGACAAGGTGAAAGCCAGCTCATTGATGTCATGGTCTTCGGGACCTGTGGTGTGTAACCATTGTGTTTAAGTTTTACAGTCACTGACCAATATTTCGGAACATGAAGGGGTGGCGCAAAGCTCAGAATAATCGAGCAGTCCAGAAAAATGAATTTAGCCTAAAAATCACTTTATTGCAATTTTAAGCGCTAAGTTGCTGCAGAAAGTAATTGATACAATAGGTTTGTGATAATTCAAACTGATATTTTGTACTTCCGGCTAATTCAAACAGACTTGAAAATTTTGGTTGTCCCGCTATGTTTTTAATGTATTTATAAGCCACTTAATCCAAACGGCGTTTTCGCTTAAAGGGCCCATGAAACAAATTTTGGCTGGAATAAATCAATTTATATTGGGATTTTACTAATAACACATCGTTCAGTGGGCCAAAAGAAAAAAAGGTAGAAAGTCAAAAGCCTGACTTTCGGTACGAAAATTCGAAAACACAAGGGACTATTTCGTAACTCCTTCCCTTCGTAAGTTCTCTGCCTTTTCACTGTGATACATCCGCGGTCCCTAAACCGCGTTGCAAAGCCCCCCCCCCAGCGCGTCACCAGGTCCAAACGCACGTCACACGGCACTGGACCTCACTTAATCCATTCACCCCTAAGCTGACATTGTGGTGGAAGCTACGTGCTTGCCGGACAATCAGCCGCCTCCCTTTCATCACCTGACCTCATTCTCTGCGCGTGGGTATGCGCGAGAGAGCCTGATCACGTGGCAAAAATGTGGCTGGCCCAACGAGCACGTAGCTTCCACAGCACTGTCAGTTTCGGGGTGATTGAGGTGGGGAAAGCAACTTTTGTCTGAATTTTGAGCGACGGGCTAATCTTCTAGGGGGACAATGGCTGTGTCCCGGTACTCAAACGAGAGTCCGAGCAAGAGGGGACTGCCCCGTTTCCAACTTCTTGAACTGTTTGGTAGAATGCGCGATTTATGAGTTGAACAGGAAAGCTAAACAGGAAAAAGTTGGAAAAGTGTTTCATGACTCCTTTAATTCATACTTTTGTACTCGCGGCCCTGTTAAGTGTGTTTCTCTCCGAGCACCGGTGCACCGCAGAGAAGCAATACCTGCGGAGCGTGCTTTCACGAGTGTTGTTTCTCCGCAGTGCACCGGTGCTCATAAAGAAGCACACTCAACAGGGCTCAAGCGGGCACACATTAGCGGAAAACAGCGTTCACATTATGTGCTTCAAGACTAGCAATGATGACCAAGACGACATCGAGGATGAGGACCAGCTCACTGGCATCATGCTTTCTGGCCTTGAAGCACATAATGTGAACGCCGAGCAGGCGGAATATGCTAGTCTTGACGATGATGTATGTGTTTGTCGTGATGACTCATTAGAGGACATAGTACAGGAAGTAACACCAGCAAAGTGCAGCAGTGAGAGTGAAGATGACGATGTAGAAAGGGATGACTTGCTACCCACTGTCACAGCCATAGCTTTGAGCACATCGCTCAGCTCCGGAAGTTTCTGTCTGCAAAGGAAGAGTCCCGTAAAGAGCTACTTGCGTTGGCTGGTATTGAAAATTTTATTTTGAGATTGTATGTGCCGACTAAACAGTCCACAATCGACAAATTTTTTGCCAGATGAATAAACTCAATGTCACAGCTCTTTCACTAATGTGTTATGCCTGTACTTGCTTATAATTAGGCCTATGTGGAGGAAACTGGCAAAAATCTGCTTTGTATGAGTAGCTATCCATGTAACAAATCATAATGCTGTCTAGTAACATATTTAGATGAATTTCTGATAATTCAAACTAAAATCTGTGACTTCCTGGAGTTTGAATTAATGAGACTCTACTGTAGTTTGCTGTACGGCATTTCGCATTCAGCGAGTCATTTTGTCACTGTACACAGACGAAAGCATAAAAGCGTTCGGACAAGTTACGCATTCACGGCTGCACGATGCTGGCAACTGTAGGGCCAGTCGTTAGACTCTGCCTTTGGTGAAAGAGTTCTGTTTGTAACACTGTGCCGCTGGAGCAAATGCACAGATTGATTGCTACTTCCTTGGCGATACAACCGCTGCCTTCTCACGTCGACACATGGGAAATACCGCAAACAAAAGCAGACACCGTCACGCCTTCGCAAGGTGAAACCGAAGAGGTCAAGAACGGAAGAATTGCTTGAGTGTTGACGTGCTATGTGGCATCAACAGCAGAGGCCTGCCATTAAAAAAACAAACACCAGTCTTCCGTTGAAAGGTACAAGAAAACTAATTTTCAAGCTAAATAAACAATCTTTCAATGTGCACCTGGTGGATGCATGCGGAGCCTACTTGGGAGGTAATCTAGCAACGTTGGGAAACTTGCTACGTAGTCGTGACATAGCAGATTCTTTCGGAGCAGCGCCGCTCTTTGGCATTTCAACATTTTCCTTCTTAGCTTTCCTGCTAGCTCAACTCACGAATCGCGCATTGTACCAAACAATCCAAGAAGACTGAAAGGAAGGACTCCCCTCTTTCTCGGACCCTCGTTCGTGCAACTGGATACATCCATTGTCCCCCTAGAAGATTAGCTTGTCGCTCAAAACTCGCACAAAAGTTGCTTTCCCCACAACGTTCAGCCCTAAGCTGACAGTGTTGTGGAAGCTATGTGCTCCTTGGGCCAGCCACATGCTCGTCACTCCACGGGTACTTCGAACGGCTTGGTTGTAACGTGCTGACGCTATTGACACCACCACAACGCTGACGCCACCAAGGGCAAAGCTCATAACCACGCCAGCCTTGCTACGTCACCAATGCGGGGAATCTTTTCTCTCTGTTTTTGTTTGCGTCGGATATACCCTGACGCATCGCGCTCTCCGTTCACTTCTCTTTGAGCGCTTGCTCGAGTGCACAGTTTGGAACAAAAAATATAGCCAGTCAATCAAAATACAAACGTGCGATTATCAGTTACGGTTATTATCCGTCATGCTTGAGTGTTGACGTGCTATGTGGCATCAACAGCAGAGGCCTGCCATTAAAAAAAAAAAAAGACTAGTTTGTAGTTTCTTTGCTGGACGTGACGTCACGACAACTGACGGCAGGGATTGGCTGGCAGAGTGATGTAGATTCTTTTGGGGGGAATCTTCCACTGAATTCATAACCTGACATCAAATGTACTTTCTAAACATGGCAGATATAATCAGGCCAGTTTCCATCCACAATGCTGCCGCCTAGTCTGTCGCACAGATTATTTCCGTTGCTAAGGGGCAATTGGGGCTTTATGTAAACATAGGCTGGACGTGCGTGTAGGAAAAATAACATGAATGACTGACCACATCATTGACTTTTCCAACATATTGCAAAAAAAGAAAACAAAAAAACCGACAAGTCAACATTTTTTTTTGTTCTTTCTTCATTTTTAGTGGCTGTCGTGTAACATCGAAGTATAAGTACCAAGTAAAATAAAACTAAAGAAAAAGTACATAACGTAAGGTGTACATGAACTCTATAGATATAATACCAGTCCCAATGGTTTAGCAAAGAAGCCAGTCTTCTCAGAAAACCCCCTCTCTCACTTGAGTCCGTTTTCTAATATTTGAATCTTAAAAAGAAGCTGCCCCGAAAAAGCGGCAGAAAATGCACAAAACAAAGTGACAGTGCCTAAAAAGGTCACACCTGCCTTTTCACATGGCTCTCGGAACTACATGGAGTGCAGGATGCAGAACGGTACCCATGGGCTAGCTGCAGTTGTAACCCAGTGCTTGTAGTATATCGCAGCTGCTTGGAAGGGAGAGGGGCCACCTCCTTCATGCCGTGGTACCGGAAAAAGCAATACCAATGAGCTGCAGGCGTCGAGCACCTTGTATTTCTGTGCATCCACAAAGCATTTCTGGGACAGCAACGACAGAAAACTTCAGTAACACAGTGAACAAAAAAAGAGACCAAAAGAGTAGGCATGCAGGCGAGCGTGAATTGTAGACACAGCTAAAACTCAAGGCACAAGGAAGCAGAAAGAGGGCACATGAAGAGGCCTTTTGACTTCCTTGCATGTCGGGTTTGAGTCTCGTACCGGGTAGTAAGAAGCAACAATACTGGTTCCCTAGCCTTTCCTGTCTCAAGAAGCCTTGGAACAAAGATATCCTACTCGTCATTCATCTCGTTTTCTCTTCTCGGGCGGATTAAAGTGCACGCTGCGGCAGTAAACTGCCTCGAAGGGGCTCAACTCACACTTCTAAGAGAATGATTGGCGAGCAACTTCTCCATTGTGTACTACGTGCACTCCATGTTTTAAAGGGGTACTCCGGCATTTTCTTCATTGTCCCCGATTTGCCTAAAAACTTGCTAAACACATCAACAAACATCGCTGAAATAGTAACCGAAATATCTGGCCGAAATAGCTTTTTTTTTCGCAAAGTTACAGAATTTACAATTTTGGTCATCATTGTGTTTTTCAAAGTGAAAAGCTCTACTGGCAACATTGAAATTGAGACGTCATGGGAAGGCAAAGGTTCACTCTTAGGGCTGTAGACTTTGTTCACAACTGATCACAAACAGTTTCATGGTATCAAAAGAATGCTTTGGAAGGTCGCCCCAAATCCCACCCAGCAGCACGAAACAAATGCTCGGCATAGTTCATTTCTACACAGCCGCTCGAACCGTGAGCCTGTCCATCCCGTGACGCAAGCACGTAACTATGCTCGGCGACAACTTTTCTTGGCAATGCAGAGGAAGTTGACGATAGCCCACGCACAGCCTTATCCAGCGCTCAAAATTGGATAGAAAACACGTGTCTGTACCCTCCACTGCATTGCCAAGAAAAGTTGTCGCCGAGTATAGAGGGGGTTCATGGAGCCCGGCCCGGCCCGCCCCGTTGCTGCCGCCCCCCACCCCCAAAACAAAATCCTGGCTATGTGCCTGCGTGACGTCACGGCAATGAAAAGCACAAGTATATTTCAATCTTGGATTGGCATCCTACACGACAGTGGTAGGAACATTACTTGTGTCGAGCTAGAGAAGCCATATTGGGGGCTACCCCAGCTACGTCCACTCTGGCTTTCATGGCTGTTATGTGCGATGCAGACAGCTTTCACTATTTCAACCGAGTGCCTAGGCAAACACAGAAGCAGCCACATAAGACAATCAGGAAAAGACGCCGAGCTGCACAGGCTAAGGAGGAAGGACATAGTGCAGCGAGCTATCTAGTCCAGGCTATTCCTCTGAGAAATGCAGTCGGTGGAAAAGTAGGTCAGTTATTCCCGCCATTAATTTAGGTAACTAACGCAAGCATTACACTATTTTGCACATTTCTCTACTGCAACGCTAGTCATCCGCAGCAGAAGCAACGCCCCAAACTAAAAAGAAGTCTCGTTGCATTGTTAACACAGACATCAAGTCCATAAGCAAGCTGGAGTTCATCAAAGCACAACCGAGAATCTCTCGGAAGTACTTGGTTCCTTTTCAGTAGTTATTGAATGAAAACACAGTGCAGTGGTGATTACCATCGGCACAGCCTTGCCACTGGCACTGCTGTCCCTCGGGTGACACATGCACGACATGGCCTGCAAGCCACATATATCCCTAAAAGAAAGCTGCATAGGATGCACTTACCGTGGCTAGCGTCGCCACCCAGCGAGCTTGCACAAACCCTCTGCATGGCACGCAGTGCTGTTCAGAACAGAGCAGCACTGGCTAGCCAGTTAATGTGAAGGCTTGTAGTGTCTTGCTGCTGCCTTGGCAAAGCTGCAAGTCACCTCTTTCACGCCTTGTGGTGGCCATCAGCTTCAAAAGAAACGGTGTTGAATCGTGACCAGCTATAACCTGTCGCACAAGGGAGAAAAGGGTGTGAATGTGCAGACTCCTATCTGTTTGCTTTTGTCTAGCGTGTGAGTTTTGTTTGAGAAGAAAACAACAATGACACTTCTTTCACAGTAATATGCAAAACAAAAACGAGAACGGCTCGGTTATTAATAAGTTGTGTGCAGCAGAGGCACGGGTGCGAGGGCGTAGCTCCGCATAATATTCTTTTTGCACGGCTGCTCGTGCAAAAAGGGCGCTTTCGTGCTCGGGCCTGTGCCTTTTCTGCACACAACCTATGTTACAGAGTGTATAGCACGCCTTCGAGAGCACTCGCGTGCGGCGAGAAATCCATAATATATATACAGGGTACGATCGCAGGAAACCTCGCAGGGGTGCAGGAAGCTGCAAGTGCACGGTGCACCAGAATGTGAAACTAAAGGTGGCGATAGAATTTCAGTTTGAGAATATGACGTTACTTGGGTCAAAATATAGAAACGATAAACGTAACTGCCTTACCGGCTGATGATAAGGGCCATCGGTGCACGACCAACTATTTGTTGTGATCGGGGCATTCGATTGGACGCGGGTTGGTAAAGATTTGAAAAACACGAAAGAATAAAACATGTAAAGACGAAGACAGACAGCGCAGTTCTTTGTTGACATGAAATGTAAGATCAAGCACATTATTCTGTCGGATGAAATGGTTTTGTTGAATTAGGTTTAGGTCGCAAGTCAGCCGTTCTTCGGCGGGCTTTCAGCTTTCTGCGATGGTTGTTTTAATCGTGAACGCAGGCTCAAACAATGTAGGCAGCGGCGCCAAATAGATCTGAAAAGAAGAAACAGCTCGGACGCGTGGAACGAACACACATAGAGATCACATCCCAGGAAAACTCAAACCACTCACCTTTCGTTCGACGACGGTTCAAATCGTCAGGCACGATGTTTCCGATGTTTCTCCGGGCCGTGCCAGCCCAGCCGTGCTCCGGGCGTTGAGGAGACCGCGTCTGTTTCCGTGCTCCTATTGGTCGTGACGTCACCAAATTTCATCCAATAAAGTGCGCGCCGAAGTTCTCTCTAGTCGCCGGTCCGAGCTCGATTTGCTCGATTCGTGGCCGCCATAATGAGATGCAGTCGACGGAGGAACCTTTCCTCCCCTGCTTAAGGGACGAAAGTTTCTCCCTTTCTGAAGGAACATATGTGTCAAGAGCGTTCCTCCCTTTAGGGAGGACTATACTGACCCTTTTTTCTAAGAGTGTGGCGCGCACCAGCCAATGGGACCAAAGTGTAAAAGGTGCCGTTGGCTAGCAATGCGCGTGGGTCTGCTGCGTGTGAAGCGGAAACGCTACTCTCTGCTCGAAATAGTCGTTTTTCGTAACAACATGGACTTGCGGATATCCTTGGGCATAGGCAGCTTCCTATTGTGGGGTTCGGAGTACGATAGCTTTAACATCGTAATGTTCAGGCAGACGAGGGGGAACTCCTCGTTCGTAGTTATGCAGCCGGTCGACATAGGTCGGAAGATTTGCTGCCGATTTCCCTGTAGCAAAGGCACTCCAGGCTTGAAGTCGGACAGCACCACGGATTGGCCATATTCGCACCTAGTAAAGAAATCGTAGGCATGCGTATTAAACTCGAAGTACGCACTTCGTGCTTGACGTTTGCGCGTTTTTCAAGCTCTTAACAATTCGTGTTTGTAAGACGAGCGATGTCTTCAGCCACGAGAAGGGACGATGACTCGGCGACATTTTCGTGCGAATCGGCTTGGTGATCGGGCGTGTCATACGGGATGAATCCTACTTGTTTTGACCGGTCCAAAGTTTCTCTTTCGAAGAAAGACAGATTCGCTGGTACCGCGAACGACAGTTCTGAAGTCGTCCGCTGCCATCGCCGTCCAGCCCACGAGTCCCGCGATACGCGCGATACGACGCCATGTTGAGAATTACGCAGTGACGTTTTTCTTTTTTTTTTTCAATTAACGTATTTGCAGTTTTTTAGAAGCCACAAAAATTGGGTTTTATATTTGTTTCTGTTTTAATATTCGAAGTATGCCTTCAATAACCCACGACTTTGACTGAATTTGAGGTTGTGTCTCAATCTTAGAAAACGGCCCGTGACCACGGAGAAGAGAGTGAGTGCGACTCAAACCGGCCAATTGTCGATCGGCGATTTTCGGGCGGAAAGAAACCGAATTTCGAGCCGCAAATTCTGTTCTGGGTAGTGGGGCGCTCATATGTCATGTACAACTATGGTGTCTGGAACGTGTCTCCGACTGGTGTGTTTACCGCGACCAAAAAAGTGGTCCCTCAATTTCCGCCTGATGACGTCATAAAAGTGTCATGCTGTCGCCAGTCGCGATCCTGGCGGCGTCTCAACAGTTTTGGGCAGACGGCTGTTCTGCTGCAGGTCGCTCTCCACTGTGACAGTCCACGGAAACTACAGCAGCCGGAAGTTGGGACGTATTGGGATGCCGTGACCACAGCGACACTCGCGTTCGCTCGTGCTTTTCGCCAGCATTTCTACAGCCAACCGCCAGGATCACGACAGGCAACAGCAGGACACTCCGGCTTCTGTGACGTCATTTGTTGCCACTTCGGAACCACTTTTGATGAATGGGCGGCATAGGACGCTAAACACACCAGTCGGAGACGCGATTCAGGCACCATAGTACAACTAAAAACCTCGGCGAGGATAAATAGTAAGACCATGTCAGTGTCCCTTTAAAGACATCGCAGCCGCACTTGCCATGGCCCGTGCAAGGTACATAGGTCCTTGGACAACATTCGATGTTTTCTGTCGTTATTTTGTGCATCCTATAACCGAGCAATGGTGTCCCGATGATCGGGGGACTGTCGCCATCCAAGCCCGTGGGTCGAATTAAGTTTTGGACTTTAAAACAGAGGAGAAAGCACGAAGGAAGTTCGGGCAATGCATACACCCAACACCGGCGAATCCTCTCATCCGGGATTTTCACTCTTTCTAACGCACCAGAAGGGGGAAACCGCCGGTAGCCCTTTTCCATCTTCTCTCTCGCTCTCAAAAGGAGCTACCCCCATAAAACTGTCTATTCGCGACTCCAGCGAACTATAGGCGTGCGCGCTGGTCAGGCAAAATGGTGCACAAAAGGAGGTCGTTTTCGTCGTTCAGACCGCGGACCAGCATAAATTTCTTGCACTGTAGCGTAGAACCGGTGTTACATATGAAAGCAAAGCGATTTTAAGACGGTAGAAACCTTCTATTAAGTGCGTAGGAATGGCACAGCGGAAGCGTAAAAATAATTACTGGAAACTATGTTTGTTTTTGTGCTGCCTACGAGAACCAAGCAGCGATAGCAGACGACAGATGTCGAAATGACCTCATCTCTTGAGCTTCTCTGCGTTTCCGCTACGAGGCGACGATTTTGCGGAGAGAACAGCGAGGGGGAAAAGACAGTACGTAGGAATGACACAGCGGAAGCGTAAAAATAATTACTTGAAACTATGTTTGTTTCTGATCTGCCTACGAGAACCAATCAGATGTCGAAATGACCTCCTCTCATGAGCTTCTCTGCGTTGCCGCTACGCGGCGACGATTTTGCAGAGAGAACAGCGGTAGGGAAAAGACAAAGGAAAAAAAAAAAACAAAAAAACACGCCAAGGTCGACGAGATTCGCCGCAGAGCGCGCCAACTTCTCGCGCTGGCGGCGACGCTGGCGTGAGACGCCCGCCCCCAAGCGGCGGCACCGTGTGGGTGCACTAGAGATGACTCCAAGTGGTCATGCCAGTCCGGGTAATGCGTGACGGGGGGCGGGGTCAACCTGGAGTCGACAGATGTTCGACAACCGGAGCGGCGACGAAAGCGGACACGCGTCACGGCGGGCGAGGATGCGCGTGACGTTTGCAAACATGGGTTCCCGACTGGTGCTCCATACGTGAGCACGTGGAGCAGGCGCCTGAAGGTAGCTTTGGCAGGCTTGCACTTGCACGTGCTTGTTCGCAAGAGCAAGAACATGGTGGCGTCCCTGGATTAGTGCCGTTACTGGCACTAAAATGGATTAGTATTACAAATGACGCAGTATTAAATGCGATGGATTAGTACCGTTACTAATCACTCGCGTAAAAAGAGTAGTCGATTGCTTTACTCATTACGTTGCGAGTTACTTTCACGTTACTTCGCTCGGATACTTCCCGAAGAAATGAATGCTCAAAAAATTTGACGTCTTCCCAAATTGTATTGCATTGCCACTCTCTTTTGGCTTTGCAAAAATAACAAAAATATGAATGCGATATATCGGACCTTGTTAGGCGGTGGCAAGGACAAAAATGCAGTACAATCTCTATTTCTAGTCTCCAACTCGTGCTTTGGTGATCGCGATACTGCAAAATATTATCGAAGCTAAAATGTAATCCGTTTCAGATTGAGGCCAGACGCAACCGACGCTACGACCTGATACACCAATCAGACGGCGTCAAAGTGCACAATTATGGCGTTTGTGATGTTGGTGTACGTGTTCTATCATCGTTAAACTAATCATAAGCAGAAAAGGTTCAGTGACTCTCGCTTTTCACGCTGCCTGATCGGTCCCACTAGCTCGTAGCGTCGGTTGCGCCTGGATTAAAGCTGAAACCAAGTGTAGCAACTACCTTAGAGATTAATACGGAGAACTCCAGATTGAAATGGCCGACGGAAGTACAAAGTGATCCTTGCGGCAGGAAGTCGACCACTTACCATTTTTGCCGGAAATGTCGCGAGTGGGTATAACTTAGTAGAAATAATGATGATCCTTTGAATTTTTTTCATTCGATGGATGACGTCCTGAGGTCTTGGTCTTTTGAAGTCTAAATTCAGTGTGCCGTTACACGAGTCAGGATTCGTCTAGCGATTTAATACAATTCAAACAATTATTCTTTTTTTTTTAATGTGTTGATTCATTAGTTTTTTTTTTGTTTTTTTTTTTTTTAGAATATTATTATTGCGGCTATTAAATCAATGAGCTTCCTCATTGACTTAACAGCAACTCATCCGGTTAGGAAGAGAGGTAGTAACTTGTATTGATATTTGACAATGATGTAATACTTGTACTTGTAGACTATATTGGCAATAAATTGATTATAAATGACTATTTCCATCTATTATTGAGTGGCTTCAACCAGCCATGAATGTCTATTGTTAACATTTGTTTGCTCTCTGTGTGCTTAAAGATGCGATTGGCGTCATGTGGTTACTTCTTAATATGAAATCTATTATAGACCCCATTGGGCATTAAATGGCTAGGAATAGCTATATAGTGAATGATAGTCAATTCGCCAGATCCGGGTATCGAACCCGGGACCTCTCAAAACCCGTTTGCTCTACTGACGTCTAACCCCTGGTTAGCTCAGTTGGTAGAGCGCTCCACCTGTAATGGAGAGGTCCCGGGTTCGATACCCGGACCAGGCGGATTTTTTCGGTCGCTCACCAGTCACCTAGCTGTGTTTGGAGATTTATGTTTGCCCTTTGTCCCTCTTATTCCCCTTCTCCAGGGATTATTCTCGTCATTTTTGTCCAGCTCGCTCGCACCTTTGCATCTAATTGCATTATGATGAAAACGTAACAGTTTGTGTAAACAGTAAAAGAGCGGAAGGGCAAACAAAGCTCCGCAGAAATCTGCGCTCTCACCTTCCTCCCTTCGACGATAGTTAGGTGGAGTCTCGCGAGCTCAATACCAAAGCACGATGCGCAAACTCGACCCAGAACTCCTACTGTATTCGTGGTCGTGCCACCAGAGCCTTCGTACTTCACATCTAGACGTGGCAACATGTGAGATAGTGAAAGGAGTAGAAATGGGTCATTTCTGGAGCCATCCTATTTTTATATACGTATTCATGTCTTCAGAAGTATCCAGCAACGTGAAAAAATGGAACTTGTAACGTTACGAGCAAAACAATAAACAACTTTTTTTTTTTCACGTAAGTAATTAGTAGCGGTAATTCCTTACATTTAAGACTGTGTTTCTGTGTCTTTCTAATATATATATGTATATATATATATATATATATATATTAGTAACGCTGGCGTTAGTTTTGCGGCGACGGGTATTTTCTCCCGGAGTGGCGCGCGCGTCCCCTTTCCACGCCGCACCTTCCCCGACTCAAGGTCGATTCCGCGTCGTCGCACAGCACCACCTCTAGTTCACTCTAGCACCACCCTGAAAAGGGGTCCGGCGCGGTTTCCCCCGTTCAGCGTCATCGCTGGTCGGTCCACGCAGCGCCGTCTACCTAGCGTCGGCGTCACCGCTAGCACATCTCGCAGGTTCTCACAACGTGTGTGACCTTAGCACGCGGCGACGCCCTCGAGTTTCGGCGGGTTTGCCGCATGGGGGCGGATAAGGAGAAGTCACTAAAGACGCTAAAGACGCTAAAGATGATGTCACGGGCAGTTCTTGTCTTCAAGGTGGAACGGGCGTCACGTCCGTTCATGGATTGCGCCGCGGAAATGCAAAGAGAGACTCTCGCCGGCCGTGGCGCGCATAATTTCCTCGGTTGTTTTCCCCCCGTAGCCGCGTTCTCTCCGCCAAGCCGCCACACAGGTCGCCCGTAATTCGCGTCCGTCATCGGTGTTGTTTTCCGGAAATTCCGCGTACCGAGTCGGCGTGCAGTTCCAAACTCGCGTCATGCCCTACCTCCTGGTTTGGAGCCATGTCCGTGGTCAGGTCAGTTTTGCGCCGAACGTGTGCCATTAAATTTTGTTCGGATTTGTCGGATCGCGTGACGAACAGTTGAGACACTAAGCGGAATATGGCATTTCGTTGCAAGTTCCATCATGCCGCATTGTGTTTCGTGTTGCTTGTACCTGGTTATTGTTGTTTTGTTTTGTTTTTTCCGGTAACAAATAAAAAATAGGGAACAAGTAACTTATTTTCGTTAGTTTTGTGTTAGAGTAACGAGCAACGTTATTAGATTGCCTTAATTACTGGACTGATCATAGACGCTGTGGTTGCATGAGCAGTACCCCCCGCTCTCTCCCACGGCCCGCCTCCCGTTGATCGGCCGGCCGCACGATTGTTTTGCTGACTGCAGTGTAGTCTACGGAATATGTACGTTTCGAAGTACAGCGTCTAGATGGCGTTCCACCGGACTAACACACAGTAGCTGCGTTCGATTTATTTACACATCCAGTGCGTTGACAGCGTTATACTGACATTTAATGCTGTCATTGTGAACGTTTTTAGCTTCCAACGTACCTTGACGGGAGCCAGGACCCAGCTTTGTTGAAGCAGCTTGGCGCAAAAGTTACCAAGCCCCTAATGGTGAAGCGGTAAGTGCATTATCTCAAATCACCAATTTCTTCGACGCATGTGTAGTGACGAATAGTAATAATAATAATAATAATAATCTTTATTAAGAATACCCAGGAACAACCATAATTCAATATTTCATTCATTTGTTTATTTTCTATACTCATGAACAACCGGTACGTTGTAAAAATATAATGAATTAAAAGCACCAATATCCGCTGCACCAAGGGTTGTATGTGGGTCATGGGGCCAATGGAGATGATTTAGTAAAAGGAGCTCGAAACTCGCCTTGGAACGTTACAATTGAAATGGGACGGCAATGGATTAGTCCACAAAGGCATTTATACAAAAATACTCAATTTCCGCAACGTCTTCTCGGATAGCATCTTTAGATTCCTGCACCTCCACAAGAACACTATAAGAAAGAAACTGTAAGTGAGAAACCAATGACTGATAAATCGGGTGTCATGGGAATGGTCTAGTTTTGAGCCTCGCAGCATGAAAACATTCTTGATCGAAATTAAGGCTCCGTCACCTGTACACCACCTATTTGCTGCGTTTTGCCGAATGAGGTAGAAGAGAACCAAGCCGTGTGGTAGCGACGCCGTAGCGTTTGTTAATGGACGAAAGCTAACCATTTTTCCATGTTTGAACTCGCAAGAAATCGGTTGTCTGACTTGTAGTAAGTCGGATTATTGCACATTTTGCAGCAGGCTCGAGCACCTATGTAATCAGAGTTTGGGGCTCTTTCGTGCCTGTATGCATTTAAGGATTGTATTAGATTTGAATTTGCACGTGTGTGTGTGTGTGTGTGTGTGTGTGGGGGGGGGGGGGGGTAAAGCTTTTGAAATAAAGCGATATTTTCAGGATAGCGTTATCGGCCGTGGCGGACGTCAGGACACGAGTGTGATGATCTCATTATTGTAGTATTTGAATTTTTTCGTTAAAATAATCTACAGTAGCACATGACGCCACCAACCACCGTTGGCGTCCAAATCCAAACCTCCAAATCGTTGAGCCCCTGGTTGTTGAGCGTTGGTAAAGTGAGTACGGCTCGAGGTACCCTTGTCAGACGTGTCTTCCTTCCGGGGCTCCACCGGTCACCGCCTCATCGGCATGTGAGATCCATCGTCATTTCCGCAGGCCCACGTAGACTCTGCGCATCTTCTATTTTGTGGTTTTTTTTCCTTTTTTTTCTGGTTACAACAATTACATAACTAGTATTTATATAGGACACATGACTAAAATGATTTTTTTCTAAATATAAATCGCCGTAACTGCCACGTTTTAATTGACTATTTCGTAGCCCGTCATCAAAATAAGGCGAGATACAGTTCTTGCAATTAAAAAAAAATAAAAGCCGTTTACAATTCCCTGTAACGCCGGTTAGAGCGCAGCTCTTGAGGTGGGGGATGGGAGAGTACTGAGAGATCAGGTGACTCCTTGAGGTCACGTGACCTCAGGGGGGGTCGTGTGACGTCAGGGGGTCACGTGACCTCGGGGGAAGGGGTCATGTGACCTCAGGGGGGTCACGTGACCTCAGGGAGCCACGCGGTGTCAGAGGGGTCACGTGACCTCACGGTTACGCCGACGGCGACGGCGACGCCGGTAAGGCCGAAAACGGGCGCCTAAGAGCTGCGCTCTAAAAAAATGTATTCGCGCGTATACAAAACGAAGTATTTGCTTCTTTTCTTCCCTTACTTTTTTTGGCGAACGTGTGCAATACTACCAGGAATCGATGAGCGAACATCTCATGACATGTTCCTGCGGTGAAATGCGACGCGTTGTCATGAGGACCTGGAACACTAAATAAAATAAAGAACTGAAAGAACCTTGAGTGAGAAAGTTACGTCATAATTTTCGTCACGCGTCAGATGATGCTGGCTCCTACATTCCTCAACCTGCCTGGGACAAACCCAGCTTTAATTTTGTTGTCATGGTTCCTTTTAACACGCAGTGTGTTCTTTTTTTTTTTTTTTTTTTTTAATTGCGAGATAAATGTTTCCGCGTAACCTGTTCGTCAACTTAAGTGACTCGCATCCTCACAGTTCTACCGCAGCTTGAATTGAACCGTCTTTCCTTAATCGTTATTCCAGATTTGTTTCGCAATACGGGAAAAAAGTTCGATTTCAATACAGGTCAAATGTTTATTTATTTCGCTTTGGAATGTAATAACTTGTAAAGCCCACAGAATCCAATAAGGTTTGTGAGTAGAATGCGGCAGCCGTCACTGTTTTCTTTTTTTTTATAAAGTAAATAACAATATTCAGATAAGAAACACCTGCATCAGTTTACACGTCCTGAATAGTTAAAGTAACTAAAGTCAGGTATATAACAAAACCGCTTACCACTAAATTTCAAAGACAAAAATAGCAGTTTCAGTCAGGTTTGTAGTTTGCCTCACGCAAATATACATTCAGGCAAGGATTTAACCATCCCAGCCCTAAAGTGTCTCGTAACCTATTGGCTTATTTTTAAGCTCTGCTCTCGTCGGGATGTTAAGCGCTAGGTCAATTCAATGACTCCTTCACATATGATTGAGTCTTGCACGAGATGGTGCCTCTCGTACAAAAGAAGCGGTCCACTTCTACGACATTCACGAGTGAAAATCGAGCCCCTTAAACGTGGGCGCTATTATTTATTTGCCCGGGTGCACTTGACGGAAATCGTGCCACTGCTATGCTAATTCCTCCAACGTTGTTTTTTGAAGGGATATTCACACGGGGGATGCTTTTCCGGGAGGAATATGCGTCACGTGACGTCAGTGATCGGCGGAACCTGAGGGGCTCTTTCCTTGACTCCAGCATTCACACGAACTGCGGGGAGCCCAAAGGGGTGCCAGCGTTATCAGACGCATTTACCGGTCTCACACTCAACAACAGAGCATGGTACACACTGACGAGACTAGAAAATGGTGGAGTAGATGAATCGGCGATACACGATTATGGCAGCAGCGCTGTTAGATGCAGGAGGCGACGAGCTGTTTCCGGCTAAAAGAAATAAACTTCGTGAACGGGTGGGTGCAACACAAAATACGTGGAAGAAGTTGTATGAGGAGCGGCTTGAGGACGGCATTGATGACTATCGAAGACTCCGTCGGGTGCCTCGGACGACGTGCGCAACAGCGCAAGCCTCAACAAGTTAGGCGATCCCAATGCCACCGCCAGTATCTCGCTGGGTAGAATCTGTAATGTTGCCGAACACGCGAAAAGAATACCATGAATAGCAAAGAACCCCACCCCAAGGCGCGGTGGGGTGTGTTTGTGCAGCCGTGCAGCCCGAGCAAAAGCTCGCTCCTGCTCCATGGGATGTCTACGTCAGCGAGGCTCCGCGCAAACGCGTGACGTTGTTACCACTTGGTGCGCATCCCGGGAATCAGAGAAGCATCAAGGAACTCTTTTCAAAACCCCATCAAGCAACATTGGCGGTCGCCATTTCTTGGGTACATAGAGCACACGTGATTTGATCTACCGAACGGACTCGTTCTCAGCGCGAACTGAGCCGAGTCCACGCCGAACGCAGGCGGAGTTCTCGTATCCAATAGAATGCGTGCCCAGACAAGGACCCCGGAGCCGGGGAGGGGGTGGGCGACGGGGGCTTGTGCACCCACTAACATTTTTCAGGGGGTGCTGGGCAATATGCTGAGCCCCCGCGCGTTTGGCTCGAGGCTTACTGAAGAATGCCTCCACTTCCTCCACTTTGTGGTCCCGTTATTGCTCAGCTCCGCCAAGCCACGTACTTGGCTAAGGGCAAGCACGTGGCTCTGTTCTTGTTACGGTTGGTTACCCACCAAATCACGGCACAACCTTCGCCCACGAAAGTCCAAAAAAAATTACAAAGTGTCAATAAACCGCGGACGACACGGCAGCTCCTGAAAAACTAAGAGAAAAAAAAAAACGGCTTTTGTTGCCTGCATAGCACAGGCACTGAGATCTTGTCTCCTTCCCTGCTTGGTCGTTTTCCCTGGGTTCGCGGGTTGGCCATGCGGGGGAACGCGCAAAGCACCGTTTTTGTCCCCCCAGCCAGCCGGCTTCTTCGTTTTGTTTCTAATCTGAGCAGTGACGTTTCCCAAAGAATACCAGGATTTCTTCTAACTTTTCTTTTTCTTTCTTGCAGCTGCTCCTTTTTTTTTTTTTTCAGCAGTGTTGTTAAGAGTTAGTTTCCTCAGGAACGTGTCCGCCTGCAAACAAATGTCGACACAACAGTCTGGACAGCTACCGCCATCTATGAGCGACGGCGGCAACCAGATAACCGGCTTTCCGGTTTTCTGGTCGCCGCCGTCGCTCATAGATGGCGGCAACCTTTCCAGCTTTTAGACCCTGGCTTACCGACTTGCGGCCGGCCATTACTTCATTCCCACCATGGTACAGCTTCGCTGGTCTTTCTTTTTCATCAAAATAAAAAGGGTGAAGAAAAAAAAAAATTTTTTTTTCTGTTTTGGTGGTAGAGCAACGGGGAGAGCCGAAGCGCGAGGCGTGGAGATGGTCTGCGCGAGAAGAAAGCCCTTCTTGAACGAGGGACTGCCTACAGATGTATCCCAGAAGTATCCCAACTCCCAAGGCAAGAAAGAGGATGCCTTAGCAGGCGACACAGGTTGTCAAAGGAGAGATCGCACTGCGATTTGTGTTCAAGCGCCGCTTCACGGTGGTCGTCAAACACACACGAAGAATCGCGGCATTCTCGCTTGTATTTCTGTGTCTGGTTTTCGAAACACCATTTTGCTCTTGTTGAGCCAGCCTGCTATGTCCAGGCAGACACTCTAACATACACCCAGACTGTTTAACCCTCTTTTCAATGACGACCATAGAAGCAGGAAACGTGCTGAAATAAAAGAAGGCATTACCAGTGAAGGTTTATCACCGAAAGACGACCGCGTCCACCGGTGGTAAATTTTATTGAATCCTTCAAGAATGCATTGTTATAACTCTTCACAGGAACGCTGCGCCGAGAAATTTCACAGGAGTGCGTCTATGATTAAAATACACCTTCTTTGAAAATGTGAGCTTTCTACGTGCAGGCGCCCGATTTTCCAGTGCATTTTACATCGACACCGTCGATTGATGCCATCGTATAGCTACTACTATTTGATCAGTTTGTGTCAATATCCCATTGAGGAATTTCGGGTGAATGTATGGGCACACGATACAGGTAGTAATAATAAACATTCTATAAACACCAAAATCTTGGCAACAGTTTTTTTTTTTTTTTTTTATTTCCCCCCCCCCCCCCCCCCCCCCCTTCCCGGCCCCTTCCAATGAGAAAAATGCATTTCCGGCGTCGCTGTGCCCAAAAGATGGCGGACTCAGGAAAATGGCACCAAGGGGTCTATTGAACACGACTCCCATCCAAACGCTGACGCAGCATTCGTGCCCATTTGGTTGAGGTAGATGACGTCATGACGTAAATAATTATATGCGTAGGCCTTGCGTCCGGTAAGCCCTAAGCTCTGTAGGAAAAAAGCTAGACAACATGCCCCCTCACTCTCAGAAATATTCTTACACCCCTTGTTCTATATCAGATACCTCCAAATTTCAGTTCGACGTGCAGCGCGCTGACGTTGAGCCGACTATGTACTATTTGAAACGCGCGACAGGTAGTAACTGCAGCTGCTATGAGGGGAAGTGAGAACATGGCTGCTGGAAACCTATGAGGACATTGTTTTATAGGCTATCGCAAAAATTACTGTGTGTGTACCGTTACTTCTTAGTAAGAGATGCATTACTTGGAATGTTTAGCAACACTATTGGAGAACAATATTGGTGCGAAAGAAGCACCATATTTGTAACATCGTTAACGGACGAAGTGCCGGGTTACTAACCAACCTACTTTTTTCAAATGAGCAGTATAAAAGACGCATGGGTAGCTATTGGGGTAGCAATAGGGTTAGCGTCTCTCGCGTGTGTGTTGTGCGTAATAACTGTGTTCAAACTTTGGTATGTGTTAACTGTATAATGTGTGTGCAAATGTGCATATAGGCAGCGTAAAAAATGAATATGCCAGCGATAATTTTTTTTTGCAAATTTTAAGTTTGACCTTGACTAGCTCCACCTGGGTTTAGTTACTACCAGTTACTAGCTAAATGTAGTGAAATATACTAGGGGTTAATAACTGTGATTATAGCTTGTTGACCTAGTAACCGTTGCTAGCTTGACCATTACTACCTACGGTTGCTAGGTATCTAGTAACGTATGTTACAAGCAGCTACTAGCCTTCTCCTAGTATAACTACTACTAGGGTTATTAAGAGTGCACTATCAAAACAGCTTGTGTCGCGCTACGTGTAGTTAACAGTGAAGGTAATGCCACGGCAGGAAATGCCGATAGTAATATCGCCGGTGAAGTACCACGAGATTCCACCAGAAGGCTTGGCATGCTGACGACGATTCGCACTAAACCGTTCGTATTCCCTGGGTCACGGGTGTACATATAATTCGTTGATTGGTGTGGGATTAGTCAGACAAAGTAAAAATCATATTTAGTGACACTACGATTCCTGGAACGCGTCTTCGACTACTGTTTTTCATGATCCTATCCCGTCCATACATCAAAAGTGGTCGCGAAGTGACAACGCTTCACAAGAGCCGGCCTGTCATGCTGTTGGATATCGCGATCCCGGTGTCACTAACTCAAACCGACGCTTGTCTCCGCAGTGCAACGGTCCATACAGATGACTTTCCGGGCTCCGTGCTCAACAAGCTGGAAGGAATGGGCTACAAGGTGGTCGCCGTGTCTGGAAACCCGCTAGGCACCGTCTGGACCGTCCACAAGTCGTGACGAGGGGAACTTTCGACCGAAAAGAAAACTACAATCCACAAGGGCCGCTCAAGGTTCACCAGGCCTTTTGCCTGTAGGAAATCGCTGAACAAGTTTAGCACGATGAAACTTTCGGAGGGCCCTTAACGCCTATAGTCTCTATTAAACACCCCGCGCCCGAAATCACGTATTTGCCACATCGCAGTAGTTCCAGCTGATGGTGGCGAGCAATGCGTCTGCAGCTGTGGGGCAGCAGGGAATAACCAGATTTGGGTGAGCAAGAATATTAAACCGGCTGAACTTTTGAGGAGATTGCGAGCATGGCATGAGGAACAAACATTGTCACTGACAAGACTGTATCAGTGGTGTCAACAATTTAAGAAAGGACGACCCCGAATGACAAAAAAAAAATCGCATGGACTCGCTCGTCCGACTGCAGTCACTTCGGTTTCGTCGAATTTTTAATCTGTGAGCATTTATACGCTCGTTTTGACGAAAGCCCGGCGGTGTCAGCACAAAACACGCGACGGCCACGATGACGGATGTCGTAAATTCGTAGAACCCGGACATAACGGTTTCAAAAATTTGTATATTATATATCCTAACAATAGATGATGATTTGTCCTTGAGAGTGATGTTGCCTATAACACACCACCTAGCTTATATTCGCTTTTTTGTTCACCGATATCCAGTGACACTGTACTTAGAGCAAAACAGCTCTTGAGGTAGAATCAATTGGTGAGTACCGAAAGAGAGGTGAAAGTTCGTGAGGTAATAGACTGCATCACACAGCACGATGACTTCATCACGAATACATGAAGCATTCCAAGTGCGAGTTCTCCGGACCTTCCCATCATGAACCGTGATTTTCTTCGTTGCCTTTGTGACGCTTTAATAAAGATCGTTTTAACCCCGAACTGTCCCTTCGTCGACCGTCTCAGCTGCTTGACTGGTGGCACGTGCGCTTTGTCTTTTTGTTTCTTCCGCTACATCGCCTTCTTTCCCGCGCTACACCTTCTCCTCCCGTGGAAAAGTTCACGACCCGTGGACTAATGTGAGGATAATTAAAGTCTCGGAAGCGTGCTGGCAGAGATAGATCTGAACGGTTCCCCAGGTTCAGACTAAAGCCAGCGCTCTACTTCTCAATTGGCACGGTTGGCGCCTGCTGTGTTTCTGTAGGTTCTTCTTGGCTTCTGATTCTCATTGGCGACGATGCTCGGGGTCTGACGTCTTGATTATTTGGTACAGGTTCGGCATTTGGGTCACTTAGTATTTCGGATGACTGATGTTCCTGTGTTTCTTCAGTCGCGATTTCGTTGAACAGGTTGTCATTGCAGACCGCTTCAACACTGCTAGAAGGCTGCATCGTATCTTGACATGACCGAAGCAAGTAAGGCGGAGGGCCACTGCTTACCGTAGGGGCTGTTCATCCTGTTCAGAAGCAATGCGAGTGTCCCGTGTCTCTTCCTCGGATTCAAACAACCCAGGTGGACAGTCATATCTGTTATATGTGGTTACCGCTCCTGTTCGGGGATAAAGGGAACGTCCAAGGGACCTTCTGTAGCACTTTCGCCTGCAGGTAGGCTGCTGTGGTTGAGTTGTCTAGGGCACCGGGATGACTGGGGTCGCTGGTAAGGTTTTAGTCTGTTACGATGCACAACGAGAGCTTGCGTCTAGAGGCCTCAAGCTCAGTCCGAAACGTTGTTTCTGTATCTTTCTTGGCAACAATATAGGGTCCATGTAATACCACCTAAAAGGTCCATGGCATGGCAAGTTGAGTTTTGACGATTTGCCCCGTCTCACCGGTGCGCAGTGAACGAACACTTCGTCGCCAACTTTAAAATCTTGCTCGTGAAATTTCCGATTGTAATACTGTTTTTGACGGCGCTCTGCTTCGGTGTTATGCAGCGTAGCAGCTATATGTACGTACCATCTGCAAGCTCCTTTGAGTCTGCCGAATGCGCTGTCTTAGAGAGACACTAACAGGGTATTTATGCTCACCGAGGTTTTTAGTTGTACGTGACATATGAGAGCCCAACTACCCAGAAAAAAATTTGCGGCTCGAAATTCGGTTTCTTTCCGCCCAAAACCGCCGATCGAGAACTGGCCGGTTTGGGTCACGCTCACTCTTTTCCGTGGTCACGGGCCGTTTTCTAAGGTTTAGACACAACCACCAAATTTAGTCAAAGTCGTAGGTCATTGAAAGCAGACACTCGGTATTAAAAATAAAAAAAACTACGAAACCCCCCCCCCCCCTTTTTTTTTTTTTTTTTTTTTTTTTGGGGGGGGGGGGGGGCTTCTAAAACGCTGCAAATACGTTTACTGAAAAAAAGAAAAAAAAGTTTCACGGAGAACCGGAGGCATTCGGTGCGTTGTCGTATCGCGTATCGTAGGTCTCGCGGGCTGGACGGCGATGGCAGCGGACGACGGACGTGGGACCTCTACTTCAGAGCTGTCGTTCACGGTACCGTCGAATCTGTCTTCCTTCGAAAGAGAAAGTTTGGACCGATCAAAAGAATTGGTACTCATCCCGTACGACACGCCAGACCACCAAGCCGACTTGCGCGAAGACGTCGCCGAGCCGTCGCACTTCTCGTGGCTGAAGACATCGCTCGTGCAAACGTCAAGCACGAGCAAGTGCGTACTTCGAGTGAAATATGCACGCGTACGATTTCTTTACTAGGTGCGAATGGGGCCAATGCGTGGTGCTGCCTGACTTCGAGTCGGGAGTGCCTTTGCTGGAGAGAAATTGACAGCAAACTTTCCAACCTACAGTACACCGGCTGCGTCACCACAAAGAGTTCCACTGCAGTAAGCTCAGTGGAAAGACGTCCGCTTCACACGCAGCGGGCTCAGGTTCAATCTTTAATAAGAGCGTACTGCTTTTTTTTTTTTTTTTGTCAGACATTTTTACTATATTTACATATATTCTTTTTACAATTATCACTGAAAAAATCTGTTGTGGACGATACGTTGCTGAACAAAATGGTATGGGATTCTTTTTTTTTTTTTTTACACCTGTGAACACAATGTAATCACTTTCTACAAAATGCAAGGAGCATCTAAATCGGGTAGTGACCGCTTTCCGAGGTGCCCGTAACTGTTCTACAGGAATCGCAGCCATCCATTGGTTCCGATCCCGTTGATCTTTCGAAAACTTGTGCAGACTCTGCCGCACAATGCCACTTTGGCATTGTGCGGTAGCATCTTGGAGGTTTTCTTTGGCATTGTTCGGACATGTATTCTTTTCGGAGCCGATCACGGGAATTCACCACGGGGCACTCACTACTCATCTCCAACTCTTCAATGTACAAGACGAATCTTGAGGTACAGAACAGCGAATGAAACAAACATAACTGCAAAGGAATCGTACGGCAAACGGTTTCCGCAACGCATTTCGTCTGTTGCGCGCGAAAAAAAAAAATGCGCGGTTGGGTGTAGTAACGTATCTCTCCTCTCAATTTCTCGGACCTCCGTGCAGAGGTTGCGGTTTGGAGCAGTTGCGTTTTTTGGCTTTATTAAAAATATGCGTGACTCTGTAGCAAAATATTAATGGGATAGTCAACCGACACCATAATAAATCGCCTGGCAAAAACTGAAAAAAAAAATATTTTGGGGGTGTGTCACTGTTCCTTTAACGTGCTAATGACGTGTTCTATTACACACGTCAAAAGATTTGCTGGGAGCTTCACATCTCTGCCGAAGACGAGGTAGTGCGGGTTAAACCCTGTCAACTCGTGGACACTGGACCGGCACTCCATCGTGACCAGAGGAAGGCGAAGGTCTCAATACGTTTGTGATTCATCGACTTAGAGGCTCAGCATGGACATAAGCGCCCTGTCAAAGCGATACTCAACCGAAATTTGGATTACGCAGACTAAGGCCGGAGAAGCCTGGAATGGGACGCTACGAACTCCAAGGCACCACTCATATATCGAGATCTCAAACGGATGGCAGTAATTTTTGAAAAGAAGGGCGGGATCAAGCGAGGGCTATGACGTCATTGTCCCCCTGGAAAATTTGAGAATGAGGGGAAATGGCTTCGCTTCTCTCATCCTCGTTTCGGTTCACCAGCTCGACCGTACCGTAGCGAGAAGGAGAGATAATAGGGAGTTTCAGTAGACCGTGTTTCTCGCTCCGCTAGCCCTCCGTTACGAAGAAACCGCCACTGCGCCTGCGCGCCGATGGCCTTGGCTGTAGAGTTCCGGGTAGCGGAGGGGCTTAGCGGAGCGGGAAACACGGTTTTAGTAGACCGTGTTTCCCGCTCCGCTAAGCCCCACCGCTACCCGGAACTCTACAGCCAAGGCCATCGGCGCGCAGGCGCAGTGGCGGTTTCTTCGTAGCGGCGGGTTAGCGGAGGGGGAAACAGGGTCTACTAAAACTCCCTAATAGGGAGTTGTAGTAGATCGTTTTTTTCCTCCGCTACGTTATCCCCGAAGAAAACGCCGCAGCTGCGCATGCGCGCCGCCAGCCTTGTCTGCATAGTTCAAGGTCTTGTGGCGGATTACGGAGCGCTATCCGGGTGCTTAGCGGGCGGCGGAAACGGTCTACTACAATTCCCCACTGAGAATCGTGACGTGACTTGTCCCATCGGCCTCGTCGGCCGTGTGCAAAGCGCGCTTGTTTTCCTAAAATACGGCGATCCGTTAGAGATATCGCTGTATGAGCGATGTTTATTGGTTTTGCAGCGTCCCGCCTATCACACCCGTTTGATTGCCGATGATGAGCGGTAGTTCTCGTTTTCTTCATTCCTAACAAGTGGCAGACTTCTCGAAAAAGTTGGCTTTCAAACGTTCTTCCTTGGTCCGAGTGAAGACTTCTAGGGACTTCAAAATGAAAGAAAAAATTGCGGACAGGGCAGTCGGCCACTTCTTTGGTCTTTTGGGACTTCAGCGGAAAAGCCTCGACCCATCACGTGAAATAATCTGACACGACAAGTATGTACTTGTTTCCTTGTGCTGTACATCCGTGATGTTCACCCCGATCCTTTCAAATGTGAATGCTGTGGTCTGCGTGACGAGTGGAGCTTTCGGAGTGTAGAGGGGAGGCTTCCTGCAATTCGAACAACTGCAATTCGAACACCACAATGCGACGTCCTCCTTCATACTAGACCACAAGAGTATTTCTTTGACTTTTTGAAGTGTCTTTGTTTTACCAAGGTGCCCACCTGTTATGGCGTCGTGGACAGGCGCTAAGACTTTCAAAATCCAAACAGGAGGAAGAACTGGCACAATCCTTGAGTCATCACTCCTAAACAGAAGGTACTGGTCGACCAGTGATAGTTTATTTATCATCCTCAAGACTCGCTAAGCGGTAGGCTCGCCCCTTGAGTGCTTACATGACAAGCGATAACGAAGGATACGAAGGATCGGCCCTCTGAGCATGAGACAATTCTTCTCTAGTGAAAAAGGTTTCGATTGTTGTGGAGCAGGCAGAAGCTGCACGCCGGTGGATGGCCGTCGTGACATAGAGTCTGCATTACTGTGTCCATTGCCTGGTCGGTGCAGAACTTGAAAGTCGTATTCACTTAGTTTCTCGGGCCAGCGGGCAACTTGGCCTTTAGGATACTTCAATGTTCTAACCACTGGAGCGCGCTATGATCTGTCCTGAGTATGAATTCTCAACCAAGTAAGTAATGCCTTAAGCAGTCTACAAAAAATGTGAGCGCCTAGCATTTCCTTCCTTGTGACACTGTATAGTGTCGTTCTGCTTTGGAAAGACTTCAGCTCCCATTCGCAATAACTCGCTCGTCGCCGTTCAAGTTTTGTGAAAGCACCGCCCCAATTCCATGGTCGGAGGCACCAGTGTCCAAGATAAAAGCAGCACTGAAGTCAGGGTATACAAAGTGGGCGTCTCTTTAACTCGTCGAATGCAGTTTGGCAAGGCGGTGGGTGACCAACTAAACATGTTCTGCTTCTCCAAGAGTTTGTGCAACGGTGCGGCGAGGACAGCAAAATTCTTGATGAATTTCCGATAGTAGGAAGCGAGGCCCAGAAAGGAATGGCCCTCTGAGAAGTTCGATGACTAAGGCCACTTTAGGATCTTTTCTATTTCTGCTCGGTCAGTAGCGATTCCCCTTGCAGATATTTCATGACTGAGATACACCACTTTTTTTTCAGAAAGGAATCGGCATTTCGATAAGTTAATCTTAAGAGATGCACTACGGAGCCTTTACTTCAGCTCCTTGGACAGCAGCTGACGTAAATGTTCGAAATTCTTGTCAATCATTCGACTAAAGATGACGATATCATCTACCAGAGGCAAAATGGGAAATCCCTGACTGTTTTCTGCATCAGTCACAGGAAAATTCCGGAGCATTGCAGTACCCCAAGAGAAGCAACTTCAAACACGTACAGTCCAGAAAGAGTCTTAAATGCCGTTTCTTTCGCGGGAAGCTTCGTTCCTCTTGACTTGTCAATAGCCCGACGCGAGGTCAAGGGTACTGAAGTATTTTGCCCCCTTCAGCGCCTCGATGGTGTCATCAATTCGAGGGAAACGGATGGCGTCTTTGCGTACCATATCGTTCAGGCGACGGTAATCGACGCAGAAACGTAGGCTGTCAAACTTTTTCTTCGCCAACACTATTGGTGTGGCCCCAGGGCTGTCGAATGGTTGGATGACTTCCATTTGCAACATGTCGACCTTGTCCTTTACGACGTTGCGAAGATGTGGCGGAAGTCGTCGATGAGGTTCTACGTGTAAGTTTCGATACGGTGTTCGATCACTTCTGTGTGACCAAGATCAAAGTCTTTCTTGGAAATGACGTCCTCGGAGGAAAATATGAGGTTTCCTATGCGCAGAGGGTCTTGGCTAGGTATTTGCGTTTCAAAAGGAATAGCATGGAGCAGATGTTTCTTGTTCTACTTGTTCCGGTGAAGTGTCATGCACGCGGATTCTTCTGTGCTACTGGCATTGTTAGAGGACGGTCTTTTCAAGCAGACGTCGTCATTGGCACAATATTAATGTGATGAATGAGCCCCAGCGTTGTTCCCTGGTATAATCGGAGCGCTTGTTCCGAGTCGTTCAAAACGCAAACTGGAACGGTTCTCCGAACCTCAACGATGCTCCAGAGTGATGTCGCTCGTCGCTCATTTTCGCTGAAGGCGGTCTGGACGAGGATACAAGACATCGTCAAAGGCCGCTCCAACATAGTTAACATGGCCATAGACAAAAACTCCACTGTGAGGCGGAAGCCGTACTGTAGCAGCAATAAAAATTCTCAATGGCTCCATTTTCGCGCCGGTAGTTTTTGCACATGGTTTCTTTGCTCGTAACGAGAAATCCAGAAAGTTAAGACAGAACCCTCAATGTCCAGGATGCACTCCTGCGTTCTACCGCGAATGACTAACACCGGGTGCACAGTCTTGATGCCTCCAACTTCGATTTCCGGGTAGCAAATGCCTTCCACGTTGAAAGTCCCAGTGATTTCTCTACACACACCCTTAGTTCGCAACGACTCCTCTATCCTCCATGCCCTCCCCTAGCCCCTCCTCCTCCTCCCACCCCCCCCCCCCCCCCGCAAAAAAAAAAAAAAAATAGACACCTTTTTTTCGATTTTTGGGGAAAGCCCTGCAAGGCGCGCGTACATCGCGTTGTTCTGGTATTGAGGAGTTTCAGCGAATATAGGGGGCGCTCCGATCGATCCAACATGACGGACAAGAGGGGGATAGGTTTGCGACGCCCGTAGACCGGTAGCGTATAAATAAAACAAAACGTGTCGTTCTCCGTTTGTTGCCGTGGGCGAGACGATCATCGTTTCAACCAAGACCTACCGTGATGCTACAGATGAAGTGTTCAATCCCGTCGAAGGCAAGAAATTTTGCCATAGTCAAGATATGTGTGCAAGTGTTCGACGTGAGTTCTCACGCTGGTGCAGCTGTCATCAAGTTGAACCGAATGTACGCGGGTCCAAAGAAAGGTACATATCAACAATGTTCGCGCGTTGAAACTATTACGCGTACTTTATCTAAAACTAAACTTATCGGTCTGCGGCGACAAACATTTTCGTTGACGTTGCTTAGATGATGTAACCATTCAGGCCTCGCATTAAAAGGTGTTGCGAACTCTTCGGTTGTTCTAGTTAATTGTGCTAAAAAGCGGTTGGATGGGAAGTATGACAACTACAGCATACAAGGGAGGATTGAGGTCTTTATCCTGCGTTCTATGCAACAAAACATCGGTATCCTTGGTGTTATATTGCGATCAGCTGGTCGCCGATCGTCCTGTTTTTACGCATTATGTAAACAGGCCCCGGAAGCGCCAATCTCATTTCGATGTGCTTGTGCACCCCTACAAGCCTCGTTTTGGCTCTTGTGGAAAGCTTTATTGTAATAGCAATAGTCTCATCTGTCATTCGAGTTGTATCTGCCACGGTGATATCTGCTGTGTGCGTGATCTGCTGACAAACAAGTCTGTATTAAATGCGAGAAGGAGAACGAAGGTAAAGCTTTTTTAACTGTTTTCTTTCTACAGAACAGGGCAAAGCTTCTAAAACAAGAGCAACCTAAGCTGATATTTGAGTGTGCTCAAGAATGAATGGCAAAAGGTGGTTATGCTAAGAGGTAGATGTACGCAGTTGATGCATCAGCAGAAGATACGTGTACTTTTGAAAATGTCTTTTATTAGGGCAAAAATAGGTTTTCATACACAACCGAAGAGTTCGCAACACAATTTATTGCGAGGCCTGAACGGTTACGTCATCTAAGCAACGTCAACGAAAATGTTTGTAGCAGCAGACCGATAAATTTAGGTTTAGATAAGTATGCGTCATAGTTTCAGCCTCAAACACGCAACATTGCTGATATGTACCTTTTTTTATGACAACTGCACCAACGTGAGAGAGCCCACGTCATCGAACACTTGCACACATATCTTGACTATGGTATGGCAAGATTTCTTACTTGAAGTGAAGATCATCTCGCTACGACTAGCTACGACCACCCACCGCAGCGATGCAGGCGTCGAAGGGGCGCAACGCAGTCAGTCGCCGTCACCTGACGCTGCTCGTTTGGCATTCACGGCTTTCCGCCCAGGTGCTCCGTTTGTACTTGGCACTGAGTGTTATTTTCTGTGCTTGTGTGTGCTCAGTGGCTGGATATGGGCCGCAAGAGCAGTTCTTCAGGCTCAATAGCGTTCGCGGAAGAACTTCTGAAGAAAATACCACCCAGGAAAAAAAGCACGAAGACGCAACGCACCAGCTTGGCGGACTATGCACTGGGCGCGGAAATTGGGCCCTGCGTATTATACACCAAATGCAAACTATCTAAACAAAACAAACATTTTTAGGCTCATATTGGCTTCTGCGGACTATACACCTGGACACTGGTGCCTGTTATTAGGCATTGTATATTCACTGGTTTGTTGTGGCTTGAGACTGCCTTCCTGTAATGATGCAGAGGGGTCCACTGAACCTTGAAATAAAGATATTTAAGCACATCTAGATGCAATGTCCCTTGAAGCCAGTTGGTCAGGGAAAAGGTGTGCCATAACCCAATTTGCCAACAGCACACCAATTGTCATGATCAAAACTCACCGAGTCAATGGGCAGTTTTCCACCACAATATTTATTGCCGTGTAATCACCAATTTGGTCCATTAAACATCTTGAGGCTGTAGCCTATAGCACATCCATTCTGGATCTTCAAAGCTTATGCTGTAGACATGCATCATCACATGACCATGTTTCTTATCAATCTTAAACGTAAAACGCTAGTTATGCAACGAAATTCCCATATCATCACATTTTTAGCAAATTGAACGGTTCCACCTGTCACACTGTTAGCTTTGGAAGTAAACCAATTCACAATACCACCAGTGGCATACATCGTGCCAAGCATTAGTGCCGCATGTGGCACAAAAATGTCCTAACTTGGGAAGCAAACTTAATCGATCGTGTTGATTAAAGCACTTAAGTGCGGGATAAATTATCAATCAAAGAAGGTCACTCGAAAGGAAAGTTTTCTCGCTGAACGAATATGAATTTTTATTGGGCGTTCCGCAATGTGAGGCGGAAGACATTCACTCCGTGATCGGTACAGAAGCATTTGCTTAGCAGTCAGTCGTGCGTGCGAAAAACAACGAAAACAAAGGTGGATTAGAAACGCGATAGATTCGCCTTTGCACGGAGTACTTGCACTCAAAATCGTGTCAACATAAAGCGACTATGGCCCACCTTGCTAGCAGCAATCTTAAAATTTATCCGTGTAGTCGTCGCACCCGTGCACCAACCGAAAGCGTTGCTGCAAGCCCCTCCGCCGTCAACTTTGAGTCGCTGTTGAGTCTGAAGAACTGCTCTATGAGGTTCATATTCACCTCCTGAGCACATACACAAGCACAGGAAATAATGCTCGGTTCCAAGTACATGCGAAGAACCCGGGGCGGAAAGCCCTCAATGCCAAACGACCTGCGTCGGGCGACGGCGGCTGACTGCGTAGTACACAGGTTGCGCTCCTTCGACGCCTGCATCGCTGCGGCGGGTGGTCGTAGATAGTCGTAGCAGATCGTGTCACCTCTGTTGCTCGTAACGGAACACTAGAGCCGCGTAATATTCTTGCTGCCGAAGTTTATAAGCCTACGTTCGCGGCCAACGCATTTACACCAAGTCGACGCCCAGCGAACCTATCCCCCACGTCCTCTTTCGGCGACCGGCCGCCAGGGCGGTGACACCGTCCCTGGAACTCCTCAATACGACTGCGAGCTTTGCATCCACTAATTGCGTTCACGCATCAAAGCTAATGAGAGTCACTGACGACTCCGAATCAATTAAGAAGTCTAGTAAAACACCTGCCATGGTCCCTCGTACCGTGATATGCGGTGTAGTTTGTTGAGTCCCGTGTTGGTTGACGGGAGCCCCCGCAGAGCTCTGAATTGAGGCACCGATCAGTTTTCCGAACGCCGTTGGTTCCAACGTCGGTTAGAGCTGATTACTTGTCCGTTGTTCTCTATCCTGGCAATACAACTACGTACGAAATATCCTGCCTGCCGCAACGAAAGTAGCTTTGCTGATGTGAGACCTGGTGTGTGGTCGTTTGCCCCCTTTGGAGATTCTCGACCTCGTCCGCGAGAGCAGCCATGGAAGAGGTGAGGGATGCGCTATGTCCGCTTTTGTAGCAAACGTCGTGTCTTCGCGCGCAGTATAGTAGTAAACGATATGTCTTTATTGATCCTTTGCCGAGACAGCTGATGCGGGTTGCAGCAGTTATACTGCATACGCCAGGGATGTTGGAGCAGCGATGAGTACCCGGCACCGAAGGTCATCGCCGAGCCCCGCAAACAGGTCCATCAGGTTGTATACGAACATGTCCCCCAAAACGTTGTTCGTTTCCAAAACGGTTCCCCCAAAACGGTGTTTCCGCGTTCGAAATTGCGCGGCAGCAACTTTTCGTTGAGCAGGAGATCTACAGCCCTTTGACATGGCAGCGGATAGACGGGCGAAAGATGTGCGATGTCGCATATCCAGATGCTGGTAAACTTGGAACGCCTGTCCGCGCAGTAGAGTCGGTAGGAACAGCAGCTTCTTGGTGTCGTCCCAATTGTTCGCCGCAGTGATGATTAAATTTTGAGGCTCTATAAGGACGACGATATTAGTGGGTATTGAACCACAATGTGCAGTGCCAGACTTGTTTCAGGTATTGTGTACCCAAAGACTTTTCTTCGTCCGCAGCAGAATATGGTAGAATCAATTAGGATGCTGCTTTACAACTGTACGTGGAACATGAAAACTACACTGTGCGAAAGCGCGGATTATTCATTAATATGAAGGACAGATTTCTAGCAGCATCCTCTGATGGAGTGCTTGGAACAAATGGCGTCGTTGAGGTAGTGTCCCCGTTCCAAAAGATTCTTATAGCCTACCGAAACCGCAAAATAGTATAAGGTGGAAAAAAAAAAAGGAGCCTACTGTGAAATGTACAAATCACCACCATAGCTTCTGCTACCAAATACAAGGGCAGTTACACAACACACAAAGAGAGTTTTGTGATTTCGTTATATTTACACTCAATGGCATTGATATCCAACGTATTCAGAGGGACGATCTTCTGGTCAAACAACATAGAGCCTTTTCTACTGAAGTTTAACATGAAAGGCCGGACTTCCGCTGAAATTCCTCACGTAGACGAGTTGTCCGATTGAATAAACTGCCAGTACTCCCGATCTGGGAGTCTCTCGATCTTCGTTCGTAAGCCATAGTGTGATGAGACCGAGGGGTGTGGCTCTTCGTCCGCCGAACAATGCTTCGGCGCGTGTTTTATCGTGGAAGATGAGACAGTCGGGTGCTGCCGGAACAAGAACCTGGCGATTTTTCACTGAACTGCTTCTTCCGTAAGCTTCAAGAGGGTTTTCTTCGTTTCACACACCATCTGTTCCGCTTGCCCGCTAGTTTGGTGAATTAATGTGGTACCTGATGCCGTTTTTATTTTTCTCAGAAAACTTGTATATTTTATTTGAAACAAGACTCGGCACGTTATCAGAGAGAAGTATTTTCGGTAGGCCAAAAGTAAGAGAGCGTAGAACGTCAATGACGAGTTTGGATGTAGTGGCATGCATCGTGTAAACTTCCAATCACTTACAGTGCGCATCAACCATGACTCCGCAGATGCGGATACGTTTCGCCACCCACCGACTGAATAGTGGATCGTTTTCAGTTACTGTTCATGATGGCGCTAGATTCAAGGAAGACTTCGAGTCTTTCCGCAAAGTTAGCCCAGGTGCCAACACTTTTGTCGAAAGCGGTAAGTGCTCGAAACGTCAAAAACGTCGGTATAGACGTGCTGTGCTTGACACTTGACGCTTACCATTCGCTGAGAAGAAACTTGCTTCTTCGTCTGCCACGAGTCGTCCGATATCAGGTCATCACCGCAACTCCATCTACCGACAAAACAGGTCTTCATTGTCCGCATGTCTATAGTTAGCAATCATATGAACTTATAAATTCCCGAACGCTCGCTTGCCGTCGCTAAACGCCGCTCAATCATAGCATCTTCATTGCAAATAAACGTCTTCCTATTTATACTGATGATTTTCATCATATTCCCATAAGCTGTACGTACAACATAATGTGTGCAAAAATATTGCAACAACCGTTTTTTTTTTTTTTTTTTTTTTTTTTTTTTGGGGGGGGGGGGGGGTGTAATGTAACAACCTTTACAACATTTTCCGGATCCCGTGAAACACAATATTTCGTGACGTCACTTTTCAGTTGTCATTATAATGGCGAGGTAAATACCGTAAATCGCAAAGCAGTTTTCTAGACGTCCGCTTCCACCGGTGTCTTGGAAGATTGAGTCTACTGAGCGTGCATTCCTGCATAAGAACTTTTCATTGATAGAATATGGACACGTCAATCCACAATTGATTCCTTCTTGGTAAGATGTATAGCAAAAGCCCGTGACAACCGCCGAACCGCATCTCCCTATATCAGAGAACAATTTATACCCAGCCTGACATTCTCGCATACATGCATGCGTTTGCTGGGCCGCTACTTGGGCCAGCTGAGCACAGCTGCCAGCGGCTCGAGCAAGGCCACGAGGGGAACGTGATGGTGGTTGAGCCATCCCACTTAAACCAATGTTTCGGCCACCCCACCGGTGCGTGTCGCCATCTATTGATTGAACTAATAACGGAAGGCCTAAAACTTAAGCGAATAGGCAACAACTGTACAGAACATATGTGGGCGATATTCGAAGGTATGGGAATGGGCCACATCGGGCTTGGTATTGTGTACATGGCCACAGCAGGGGTAGAAGAATCTTGGAATGAAAGAATATATAAGTTTCTGGAGAAAGACCTTGAAGAGAGCAACATCACACGCCCAATTATACTGATGGGAGACTTTAACTGCCATCTGGCGGAGTTAAGTAGTAAAGATGAAAGAGCTCACAGTCTCAGAAAACTTGTAGAGCACAACAATTTGCGAATAGTTAATCTGGAGGAAGGCTGTAAGGGGCAGATAACATGGAGCAGTGGAAACCAACAATCAACCATCGACTACATTCTCGCCTCCCAAGATTTATTCTGTGCACCATGGCACCTGCAAAACATAACAGTGGACGAGGAAAAAGTGTTCAGCTGCGGAAGTGACCATAATCGGATAAAAATAACGATTGACCAGGCCTACAAAAAGTTCATACACGGCTCGAGGAAACATAAACTTCACAGGAGGACAAGCTACTGGAGAACTAATGACGAAGGTAGAATGGCGGCATGGGGTAATGCCTTGGATGCTGAGTTTGCAAGAAGCCCCCCATCAACCTACAGTGAGTTCTACGAGTCTCTAATGCAACTAGCATATACTCATGTAGGAAAACAAACCAGAGTCAAAAGTGATAAACGAACACCGTGGTTTGATAAGGAGGTTAAGGAGGAAATCAAAGTACGACAGGAATGGTCCAGAAAACATCAAAAGGCCATGAATAAAAAGCAATACAGCATGGCAACGCAAAACTGGGAAAATTACGAGCTACAGAAAAATAAAGTAAAATCTCTAGTGGCTACAAAAATTCTGAAGATACACACGAAACACGAACAAGCCCTACAAGAAAGCGACAACAAAAGCCGTTGCTTTTGGAGATATGTGCGATCTCTCCAACCACACAAGGACTTTGAACACAAGACGGTAGGGAGTGGAGAAGACCAATGGACCACTGAAGAAGAAATCACCGAGGGAATGACTAGATACTTTCAGGGACTTCAAGCCTCCCTCTACAACAGACCGAGGACACAGGAGGAAACATCCCTACGACCTCAGGAACAATTTGACAGCAGCATTCTTGAACCGATAGCGCCCGGTGAACTGCAGAGACATATTAATAAACTAGAAGCAGGAAAGGCAGTAGATCCAGACGACATCCCCAACGAGTTCCTGAAAAAGCTTAAACCGGTAGTACAGAAGCACCTAAGGTACCTTCTAAACAACATGCTGGCAAAAAGCGCTATTCGTGAAGCCTGGAAACAAGCCAAAATAAAACTAATCTACAAAGGAAAAGATAAAGACAAGAATTCATTAGACTCATACAGGCCGATAACAATACTAAGTAATGTTTACAAACTCTTTGCATCAATCCTGCAAGACAGACTGCAGAGACTCTGTGAGAAAGCCCACCTTTTCAGCGAGGCACAGAATGGATTCCGTAGGAACCGGCGGGGCAGCGACAACTTATTCACTGTCACACAACTAATAGAGCTAAAAAATCTAGATAGGTCACCACTCTATCTGGCTTAACTTGACTTGGAAAAGGCCTATGATGCAGTGCCCCATGAGAAGATGTGGACGAAGTTAGAAGCGATGGCACTGGATGTTCAGACAGTATCGCTCTTCAGAAACATTTACGCCGGATGCAACGCCAGATACAGTTTGGGAGAACATTTATCAGGGCAGGTGAACATGATTGTGGGTCTGCGCCAAGGCTGCCCCCTTTCTCCAACCCTGTTCAACATCTACATCAACAATCTCATTCTGGAGCTGCAAGCCAAAGGGCAGGGTGTTTCTTTCACAACCATTACCTCCAGTAATGACATGGAAACAACTTATATTCCAGTACTGGCCTTTGCTGATGATATACTCCTGTTATCAGAGAATGAAACTCACCTTCAAGACATGCTCGATATCTGCACTCGAATTGGGAATGAAGAGGGATTCAAATTCAGTAAGGAAAAATCAAAGTGGATGGGCTATAATGTTCACGAGCCTAACCACACGTTTAGAGTACAGGAGGTGGAAGTAGAACATACCAAGGAATACAGGTATCTGGGAGTGACTCTTCACGAAGGCCCGCTGTACTTGGAACTACATGAGAGGAACACCCTAAAAACCTCCAACATCCGAAAAGGTCACCTGTGGAACATGGCAAAGTATTCCTATAACCCATACACCCTTGCGAGGGCACTGCGGAAGAGTGTCGCAGTACCGGCGGTCACCTATGCTAGCGACGCAGTGGTCTTCCAACAGACCACCCTGAAGACACTGGATCGCCATCAAGTGGAAATCGGGAGGTGGGCACTGGGCGGAAACGGGGCAACTGAAAACCTGGCCGTCACGGGAGAGATGGCCTGGTCGACTTTCAAGCAACGGGATGCAAGGGCCAAGCTCGGATACCTCGGGCGCCTGATCCACATGCCAGACGAAGCGTACGCCAAAAGGACATTCCACTCCGTTAGATACCGCAGCAGCAGGACGAACTGGTCAAACACCATCGCCAGGCTCGACTCGGTGTACAGCTAAGGGACAAGGCGACATGAGGCCACATCGGAGAAAGGATGGCTCAAGGCTGTGACAGAGGAGGTGAACGCGATTGAACTTGAGGCCTAGAGACAAGCGGTGAGGAAAAAGCAGAGCCTCTAGAGCATCTACGCGCTCCACAAGCCTGAGCCGTCTCCCTGCACACACTGTCGAGGGGACCATGAAAGTGCGCTACTGTTTCAGGCGCGGGTAGGAGCGCTGATGACAGGCTGCCGACGTGCCCAACTCTTCGGAGACACCGACACAGCCTGTCATCTGTGCGGGCAGTCAAGCGAGGACGTCCTCCACGTGCTGCTGTGGTGCCCTGCCCTAGACCACTGTCGACCGCCCTGGGCGACCAGCGAAGAGAGGATTCCCGAAATGATGGGATTCGGGGAAGGAGCCCACGGTTCACTATAGTCGGTTACAAGTCAAGAAGGTAGGAGAAGCTCCTCCCACAAGCGTGATGCGCCCGTTTCAAATTTCTCCGCAGTCGAAAGAAGAGTTCGCTGAAAACACTCCTTGTTCCGCTTCAATGGATTCCAACTTGTCTCCGATCCCACTTTTTAAGAAAGCGACCTTTGTATTCATCGGGGAGGGAACCCAGCCCCTGAAAGCAGCCTTTGTATCCATCGGGGGGGAAGCTAATCCCCGAAAGTCGTATTTGTTTCCGTCGGTGGGGGAGAACTCTAATCTCCCTCTCGTGGCTTCCACAATGCTAAGTCGAAGTCGAAAGATAAAGCAAATATGTACAGAAAGGCAAGACCCTCCTCGCGCGTTGGCCGCGACGTCGCGGAAACGATGGGACGCTATTGGATGCGGAGGTGGCGGAGGGATATAGGATTCCCTTTGAGGGGCATTTGCCGCTACCTTCTTAACCAGCTGTAACCGACTATAGCCACCAAGCGCATTCTCGTTGAATGGGGGGAGGCACTCACTTGATCGAATGACATTTTAGCGAACGCCCACGTTTTACCGAATGACACTTTAGCGAATAGTCGGACGCCGCCAAGCGGCGTTTTCGGGTGGGCCAAATGGGTTCACATTTTTGTAATGAGTTCCCGCAGACTGTCGCCGCGAAGCGGCGTAAAGCGCAGCGCGGCGGGTGGGTTAACGCGCGCCCCCGTTATTCGCTAAAACGTTCATTCGCTCAAACATCGCTGTTCGCTAAAATGTCATTCGCTCATGTGATATGAACCCTTGAAAGGGAGAGACTACGTCTGATCGCCAACCAGTGAAAGTGTCCCAAAAGTGGGAAAAGCTAAAACAAAACAAGAACTAAAACTTTTACCTGTGTCGGCAATTTGAACTTTTGCTGACCCCCCTGTCTCAAAAGGGGTTAGGTACCGCCAACTAACTAACTAACTAACGCCGCTGTTCAAGAGGGCTGACGGCCGCTCCTTGAATCACCCAGTAGTGTGCTGGCTTCACTTAGCAACACAAATTATTTCTGCAAATACGAGAAAGCCAAGGTGTTATGAGCGCAGTTCGCCCCTTTATTCTGAAAACAAAAACGGTATTTAGCGAAACATTTAAGCCAGGAGGCCCGTTTTAATTCTGAAACGAAACCGAAACTAAGCTCTACTTCGGAATTATTTAGTTAAAAAAGTTTTTCACGAAAACTTTCTTTTGTGACAGACGTGTTCGACCCAGGCACTTTAAAATATTTTGGAGAGTTCAGTCTTTTTCGAACATTGAAAAAGAGTAGACGACGCAATTAAATACCAACTCTCACCGCCAGTAGAGTGTTTGGCGCCCCAATCGGTTTGGTTCCGCGCGCGCGTAGTTGTGAAATGCGTTGCCTTTATGATGCTACCTTTCAGCCTCCAGCGCTCCAGCTCGCTCAGCACATGAATGAGCGTGTGAGTGTAACATCGTACCATTGCACCCAGGGCGAAATCTCGTTTGAGCAGCCGTCATGCCATATCTTCTGATTTCCACTCAAATTCGACTCGTAAGTAACTTTCGTACCTCCTTGAAGGAACGGCAACTGGCGTTATATTTACTGTCGATCAGCACAAGCTCTCAAAACTTTCAAGGCAACTTTTTACATCGGCTTGTTATCAAGTTATTATCAACAGCTTACACAAGTCAGCTCGGCGCAAGGATGTGATAAAACGACCTACCGTTTCACTCCAATTCCATTGCATGAGCTGATTGTGTCGCTGAAAAAAAGTTCCTATATTTTGTGTGCCGAATTTTTTTGACGGTAATCAAATTTTTCAGACATTGCCATGAAATTCGTATACGTCGTTCTGATGAAGTTAGTGTCTCTAAACGGGCTGTTTTTTTTTATTTATTTTCTTTAGGAAAATGGCCCAACAATTGTGGGTGACCGTAACAGTGATCCAACGCTGATGGAACATTTGGGAGCCAAGAAAGTCACTCAAGCTGGGAATGACTTGTAAGTAAACAAAGCAAGAACTTCTCGGATATTTACCACCAAGAAAACGGGAGCTGGAACTGGGGATTGTTGTGTTTCTTGTGGACACATTTTGTTTTAGATATCCTACAGACGCGCTCTGTTCAGAACGCTCGGAGAGTTCTCGAGAACTCGGTGGGGTAACGCAGTTCAGTGTACGGGCGCGCCAGATTTATCGCCTTGGCACGCCTGGACAGTTTTTCGTTTGTTTGGTTGCTGCCACAAAAAGGAAATTAAAAAGTAGAAAAAAAATATGGAAGGAGGTACAGTGCGTCCGGAGATTGGGCTTCTGCTTAAATCTACTTGAACTCCAGTGTCAACAAACTAGGTCCAGTACAGATTTACGCGTATTTGATGATGAAAATGACCGGATCCGCTTCGCGATTGCAATTCGAACGCCAGTGTGAATGAAGCCTAAGGGTGCCTTATTAATGCGGAGCGCAAGGTCGTCTGCTTCTTTTGGGGGTGGGGTGGGAAAGGGAGGGGGGGGGGGGGGGTTGTGGTGACGTCATAGCTCTGATTGACTCTGATTAAGGACAATGGGTAAACCTCAAAGCTAGCTGCCTTGAGGTCTACCGGTCTACCCACCCTTCAATTAAAGCCACTCAGAGCTTGGTAATGTGACGTCACCACAACCCCCCAAAAGAAGCAGACGAAGTTGTGCTCCACATATCCTTGAGGGGGGGAAACGGCAAGGGTGGGAAGAGTTTTCACCCTGGTTGAAAAATATTTTTCAAATCTGCCTTTAACCGCAGTTGAGTCACCATTAACTGCAGTTCCGCTTCACTACACTCGCTGCACTCTACTCTTGGACAGCTATTTCAGAAGCGAAGAGCGTATGTGCGCAGCTTTGATGGGTACTCAAGAGGTGCAAGCGCACGTGCGCCCCATAGCTTTGACCACAATTCTGCAGAACGTTGTCCAAGAGTGTAGTGTGGCAACTGTGGCTTAGCATAACCGCAGTTAAGTATGCCCATGTCACTAAGGAATTAGTTGCTCTAGTACAAACGTAACTTTCATACTTCCACCAAACTCCGAGGCGATGGCACGTGCAACTCACAGCCTTTGTTTCATAGCCCAGAGTATCGCACGGATGATCCCCCCCGCACGGTGCTCAACAAGCTCGAACTGATGGGCTACAGGGTGGTGGCCATGTCCGGCATCGGGCAGACGTGCATCTGGACACTCCACAAGCCATGACAAAGGAATCTCTCCCTGCCGAGGACAGTGACGGCCACTCTCAACGCCGGCGACGCGTTTACAAGCTCAATATTTTTTTGATGAGCCGTCAATCTGACCCTCCAAAGACACACATTTTGAGGGGGGGCTACTTCGTTGCACGCAGGCAAGCGGCTTTTTTTACCGGAGTCTTCCCCTGTCAGTGATGGCGCACATCGACACAAATGCAATGCTTTTTTTTACTCTTTAGTTGTTTTAGTTGCAGTAGTTCTTGTCCTTTAGGCGATTACGGTTTGCATTACCTTTCCGTGGTGTTGTACCGAAGAAGTTGCTGCAAGTACCACTGTTTGCAGCAACTTGTCAGAAAAACTGTCCCTTCACTAATTTGCGGAGGGTTATGGTGCCATAGTTATGACAAATTAGACAATCAAAACTTTTGTGAGGCGTATGTGAAGAATGACTTCCAAGTTTTAAATATTCTTTTGTCTCGGGAAGTTGCACACCAATGGTGATGTCAATGGTTTGCAGTTTTACTTTGCTTGATGCTAAAGCACCACGGCGGTTTCTGCAGAGCCAACGCCAACACCGTGCAGTCCATAAATCGGGAAGAGTTGCGCATTGCTCTGCACCCATCCACTTGGCAATGAACGTTCACTGCGTTTGCTTCGCCTAGCTTATTTTCGGTCCCGCATAAAGTCTCCCCACATTTTACAACTTTCTTAAACTGCTGAGGGTGCTTTTGCCTGCGCTCATTTCAAATCCTTCAGACGTGCCTCACGGCCCAGCTCAAACAACAAGGGACACAAACTTTCACAAAGACAAAATGTACAGTGTTTCTTTTTTTTATATTTCAAACCAGTGAAAAGCTTTTATTATAAAACATAAATTAAAAAAAAACGAAAACAATTTGACATAAAGCTTTGGAGAAACCAGAACTGGTAAGGACGAGCCAATCACGTGTCTTCCGCCGCGAGTTGTTCTGAGAGCCTCTTCCTCTCCTCGGCTTGGCGAAGCTTCATCAGCACCAGGCTCTCGTAGTCCCTCTCGGGGTTGTGCAGGGAAGGCGCGCTCGCCGGCGCTGCGCCGGGTGCCGGTTTTGGTGCGGTCGGCAACGGTGGTTCCTGCACGTAGCTCACGACGAGCGGGCAGTCCTCGTTCCCGGTCTCCAGCTTGACCGCCAAATGCTGAAGTCAATCAAGGGCCAACATTGAGAGTGTTGCGATGCCAAACATTTATCGGATGTTGCGGTATATCTTCCTAAACACCAGCTTTGTGGCGGTGTCCCACATTTCGTTCCAACTGTCACAGTTTACGGTTACTTTAGTATTTACTTTAATGTGAATCAGCTTCCTCCTACATGAGCTACAGTTTGTGACAGGTGAGGAGGAGTTCAGGGGAAGCTCCTCCTGCCTCTTCCCACTCTAGCAGGGCAAAGACTGGAGAGGAGGTGACCTCTTCTCCAGCATTCGTTCTGCTAAAGTGCAAAGAGGTGGGAGGAGCTTCCCCTGAACTCCTAACCTGTCGTTGACCATAGTTCATGCGAGGAAAGGTCGCATTCCTCCTCTCATTTTTCTCTTCAGTTGAACGGTCGTACTGCCTCTAATCGCAACAGAATTATCTCTCGGCGAAAGACGATCCACTTGACCAGGCTTATTGGAGGTAGAAAAAATACGGGGCGCAAGTCTCGACGGTCGCGAGAGGCAAAACCACAGCATTTATTGGTTGCTCCGTAAACGCGGGCATTGCAGAAAATTCACAATGACATCCCTTTGGCATGTCTTGTCCGGATGCGACGGGAGTATTATTTAGTACTATTGATATGTTGGTTATTTTTAACCAAAGGTTTTAATTTTCACCGAGTAGTCAAACGATTCTTTTATAGCTCTATAAGTAGTCCACACTTCAAAGTTTCTATATTGCTTTTTTGTCTGTCGGACTGTCTGTTGTTACAAAAAATCGAACTACCTGTGGCAAAAAAAAAAAAGTTGCACATTTACTTACAGCAGATGGAGCGCTCTCGTATTCCAGCAAGGCTGACCCCTTTTTCTTTGATGATACAATCAAGCAGGTAACAATCCCATACTGCACAGGATCAAAAGAATGCAAGATTGTAATTTGTATGGCTGCAATGCCAGTTATACCACTTAATGGCAAACATTTGTACCTTTTTTTTTAAATTTTCTAATTAAAAATACTCCTGCAAAATAAGAAACTTGACAAAGAAAGCTAAGAAAATAACCTAATATATACGCAGCAACAACTCGATGACAATTTTCAGGTCTGCCATTGGCTATGAGAACGACCGACACTGGGGAAGTAGGCATTGAGGTGCCACTACTTTTCGTTATTGTGTCTGTCGAACAGTTTTCAATCCGGCAGCCAATGGGACGCTTGTAAAATCGTCACTCTCAGTGGTTCAGTGATGGATGGTTACACTTTCAACCGACGCAGCCTGAACAGCATCAGGGTGCTTTCAAAAACTTTCTGCATTGTAATTATTTTGTTTGCAAAGGTTTTGGTTAGCCAGCCAGAATATTTTAGATTTAGATCGTCAGTGGGCTCCTTAAAAAAATTTCACAAACCTTCGAGAAGATCTCCCTGAGACTCTCTTCCGTGTAGGCAGGCGAGTCATCAGCCGTGCTGCTTTTTGCAGTCTTCCATTTTACCTGAAAACGGACAGGGGTACTTTATGTGCCGAGCGGCTTATGGTGTCTCGACTATGGCAGGCCTCCAAGCCGTACACAAGGTCTCGCTTCTATGGAATGACACGAAGAGGACGATTCCGATGAACGGTTGAGCCCTACAGTAGATGCCACAAATCGGTTTCTTGAGGCACAGTGCTACATCTATGGCAAGATTCACTTTGTTTTTTTTCGTGCTGCACATAAAAATTATTGAGGATGTGTTAACTAAAACAAAGGCCATCGACCAGTACTATTTCCCTCATGTATAGGCGCTATTCGTACGACCAACGTGTACTCTAATCGCAAGACTGCCCGTTTCATGCGGAACTTTTGGTTCTTTTCGGCGACAGCAAATGGCTGTTAACGTCTTGTTGCCTTTTCTTTCAGCATAAAACAAGCTGCATTCTGTAGGATTCTATTTTCGCTAACAAAGCACGACTCTAGACAAAGAAAGGAAAGATCTAGTTATTAAGGTCTTTTCTAGCCAATAAGAGCACTTGGCTTTTAGGATTTCGCTCAGCCGGGGCTGGCTTTTTGAGCCTGCGCGAGTAATTCTGAGTAAAAACCGATTAATCCTATCCACACCAAGGCTCAACTGTTCTCATCAGATAGACAAGTACTAGGTCAGCGGTAAGAGAGCATACCGAGATGTGTTACACTTTCACAATGAGTTTGTCACACTAGGGAACTCTACCTTCAGTCTTGGCAGCCAGTCTGCATCCTTTTGTTTCTTCTCCGCACCTGCAAAATACGTCGGTACCGTTTTCGTCGCAAACTCCGAAAGGTTGCTGAAACTTTTTTATATTGTTTATGTTTATATAAAGGTGAGCTTGAAGATTCTCCCCCTGGCTTTCCACCGAATTTTAGTGAGACGTCAGCATGAAGCGAGCACACCTGACCGCTTTGCTCTAGCTAAACTCTCAAGGCTGGTTCGCACATTTGCACTTCAGAGCGACGGATCGCAATCCCGGAACAATTCCGATCTGCATATATTTTATGCACCGCCTTTCGCGTGTGCTTGAAGCAACTCAGACAATGTTATGAGCAACCATTTCTCGCGCAAATACTGCAAAACCAGTCTAGTTACGCACAGATCGGAAGGGTTTTTGGGGTCCCCGACAGAGGGTGCCAGCATGTCCTCTCGTCAAAAGCAGTAACAAGCAGCGGCAATTCAGTCCATCGCACTCCAAAGCCTCAGAGGTAAACGTGCGGTCCAGCCTTCGGAAACTAAGCCACGCAAACATGAATCGTACAAGAATTATTCGGGGGGCACCAAATTCAATCCTTGACCTTTGCAGCTCGAAGGTGGAATGGAAAGGTCGGTCTTCCAAATCAAACAAAGGGGACGTTTCCCGACAGTCCACCGTTTTCAGAAACAACCGGTTCGAGAGGTTCCGGCGCAAAACTCCGGTCGAGCATGTGCTAGAGCGAGCGTGAGCACTCTCTCGACTGAGGGAACTCAATACCGTTGGCTCCATTGAGCTGCGGCAACTTACATCAAGCTCCCCAAACGTCCCTTTTGTGCCCCCAAGTTCTTTTAGATAAGCTTCTTCCCTTTCCTTCCCAACAGAATCCTCGAACCCAGTTTGCCACCTACATGGCACCAGTTGCTTAGAAAATGGCGGGTCGGGTGCAGTTTCTCTACTTACTCAGGCGAAGTTCTTCGGCCACCTGCTTGCGAAGCAGCTCTCGTTGCTCCTCGAGCTGCGTCGAGCCCTCCTTTCTGAGCCTCTCGATCTTGGCGGAAGCAAAGCGTACACGCAACATGAGTCGGCTGTTTTTGTCACCAGACCAGCAACGGTGCACGTGCAACCAGTCACAAACCCGCAGCAACTCAAACGCTGCAGGGTGCTTAGTCCGCGAGTGAAACTCCCAGTGTGTGTGTAGTCCTGCCTAGATCCACCGAATAGGCTACGCCTATGGAGCATCGGAACTCCTTTCGCCAATTTCCCAGTAGGTGCTGCCATTCTGTTGTAGGGCGGGCGCAACAGACAGGCGTTACAATTCGAAAATGCGACTTTACGAGCATGAAACTCGGCTTGGGGAAGCTTGGGTGATGTTGCTTCGCTCCGTCACAAGCCATTTCAACATGTCGGAGCACGAAAAAGCGTTTACTATGGTTTCAATAACTGGCAACCATGGTTTTGCTACCAAGCTGGCCAAAGTATCACTACTCTCAAGCGTAGCCTATTCGGTGGTTCTAGTCCCGCCAAGTTGCATTTGGCACTTACGACCTTCACTTCGCACAAAACCCGCCGTTTGTGAAACGGCGTTCAAGCGCAAGATGCCAAATCGACGACATGGCATGTTTTCTTATGCTTCTGTTTTCTTAACAGTGTGTAGGCTTGTTTCTTGTTTCGCGTGTGTTGACTTCTTCTTTACCGCGATGGCAATGAAGGAAATGGAATCCTTCGCTGCAACGTTTTTTTTTGCGAGTCTCGTCGGTCTTTTGACATGCCACTCGTAGCGTTTTTGTTATCGTTTGTTGCTTCAAAACATTAAAACATTGTTGCTTTTTTCTTAGTGTCGTACCTCTTTCTGGAGTTGCTTGGCGGCGTCGATGTCATCTACCTTCTTGTTGAGTGCCGCTTGCTCTCTTGCTTCCAAATCTTGAAGGAAACAGAATAATGTGGACTGAGGAAAGCATATTTTTAATTTCGTTTGATAGCTGTTTACATGTTGCAGAGGTATCCAAGACAAGACCAGCCAGCTTTGAATCCAGGCAGATAATTTCTGGCCCCAGAAACGATTAAAAGCAAATGATGAGGCGCTAAAAGTGCATGTCATTGCTTATGTATAGTGATAGCCACAAATTTTCATGTTATAGTCATTGAAATAAGGGGACAAAGTCATATTTAGGGGTTTCACATGCCAGACCAATGAAGGGCATCTGGCATGCACCAGCGGAAGACTGAGGATTAATACGGGCCACCTGGATATCTTTTGACGTGCAACCGAAATCTCGGTTGCATGATTTATTTTCGGCAATAAGCCTGTCAGCATGCAGGCACCTTGGCCGGGATTTCGAAACGGCAGGAGATAATGCGTGTGATTAGCAACACCTGCCTGCAGTTGGCAATAGTCTTGCATCCACTGAATGAAATAGGTCTACTATACCATAACAAATGCACTGTGTCATCCATGAGCTGTGGGCTGACCTGCCAGTAAGTAGACTTCTGAAGTCGACAGACATTTGAAGGTATGCCAACTGCTTGCAAGGATAGATGCATATGTTTCTTCAGGTTTAGCTGCAACTGATCCTGCTGCAATACATCTGCTAGTATTACTGTATATTTCACAACAATACTACCAGAAAATACCGAGCATCCACCCATTCTGCAATAAGCGTCCACCCCTCAATTTTACAACATTCAGAAAATACACAAGGGACATATCTTTATATACTGTAGAACTAAGAAGCACCCATCCCTCAGTTTTACATGATCGTCTCTAAATTCTGAGAGGGTGCTTGCTCGGGATTTTACGGTATATGCGGTTTTCTTTTCTAGGTTGTGTTTCTAGTTTCAAAAGTAAACATCAGATACCTGATTGTCTTTCTCACCACCTTTGCACTTTGGTAGAAGGACACTAAGCAGATCATCTTCCTTGCAGAAAACCAGGGTTTGTATATCGATGTTAAAGCACACTCTTCCCCCAAAAATGTATTGATCCCGGTATGAACTGTAATGGTACACACAACCCCAAAGGCTACCTAAGAAAGAGAACTCTAACCGTTGACATAAAAAAGAAAACATCTGTTCTACATACCTTCTTTCAGTTTCCTTCGTTTAGAGTCGAGAACCAAGTTCCTTAGCTTGGCGGCCTGGCGGGCTTTGAGAACCTTGTCATATGCTGCCTGCAAAAGGTAACTTGACTTAACAACTGACTTTTATAAACAGTGACACTGGGTACTGGTAACCCCTTATGACAAAAAAACACACTGACAGCATCTACTGAGCGAGCAGCAGTGGAACAGTTCTGACCTGCCGATATTTCCACATTTTTTTACGCATCATTCTTTCGATGTAGGCTCGAAATAATTCTGACAATGTTATAAGTGACCATTTCTCATAGAGGGTCTATAGACTTGATCTCGCAACTGGTGCTACAAAACTTTCAGTATTCAAAGGTTTTGCAGTGCTCAGATCGGGAGAGTTCTGGGGCTACCCGATAGGTGACACCGGTGTCTCTCATTGCAAGCACTCAAAATGCACTCGGTCGGGCTGAAGACATACGTAAACCAGCCTCAGTGTTGCGACAGAACTTACTCTTGCCTCCTTGTCTGTGAGGATCTCGAGGGCCCTCGAAAGCTCTTGGAACAGCTCAGCTGAAACAAGGAAAGGGGAGTTGAGGAGAGGGAAAACTTAACCGAGCTCACATTAGTACCGCGTCCTTCAAGAACCGGATGCTTTAACAAGTGTAAAGGCCCGTTTTCGCGCACGCATGGCACTGTTTTTTTCTGCTTGCGCATCTTTTCCGGTGGACGGAAGTGACATTTATCGACAGCGTCTGGTTTGTTTCGGTATGCTTTTTGGCACCCAGGAATTTTGGAGAACTTGCGCTTGCCCCTGGAACCTGCTTGTGACGAAGCCCTCAGACCTTACGCTTTGCTCACACCTAAACTGACAGCACAGTCGAAGCTATGTGCTCAACAAAGCGGTCATGTGTCCATCTTTTTTTGCATGGGCACAAGCAGAAAGCGGGATCAGGTGATGGAAGAGATGCTGTTAATTGGTTAGGCGAACATGCAGCTTTCAGCGCTGTGTCAATCAGAGCTTTATAATTGTTTTAAAGCAGCCGGATAAGGCTAAAAAAATATTGTTGCCATCTGCCAGAAAAAAAGGCATGCACGTGTATTAGCGAGAACAGGTCTTACCGGGTATCCCACAAATTTTATAAATAGTATTAGACACAATGGGGACAAGCATGTTGTCAAAGTAAATTTCAAGGTGAAGGTATAAAAACCCAGAACAAAGCAAACACAGGCAGGCATGCTCTCTTGACTCTTGAGGGTTTGCAGAGAAATGCTGAGGGCTTCTTGAGGGACCAGAACCTAAGATCTCGCCACTACACGAGCAAGAGTGGGACATTGACAATGTCAAGAAGTAACATTCCTATGAAGTTGTTTTTCAAAGCAAACGTCAAATCTGTTCCAACATCCCTTTAATATCCCCAATGCTTTGCGTTTTGCTGCAGTTGTCAGAATGCAGATCACATCACTGATTGAATCTTCCTCTTCAGCAAACAAGTTGGCTGAACTATAGTCAATGCATTCATTGCAGTATTGAGTTCTTTTTTTTTTTTTTTTTGCTTGCACCTTGCAATGACTTTTTTATTTGTATTCCCAAATACATACAAATATGCCACTAGGGATACCTTCCTCCTTCAGAATGGAAATGTTCCTACCTTAATAGAGATTTCATATCCAAGGGTTTCCAAGGAATCAAGGGTCCCATGGGAACCCTCATGTAGATACTTGACAAAACTTGGCCTGCTTAGGAGTGATGCAAAGTGCAGGCACTGACATCAAATGCATACGGTCTCAACCAATACGAGAGACCCAATCGAGGCGCATACTAAGGTGTGCGAGTGGATTTTTCATACCGTTAGAGGTTGTGTGCTGTTACCATTAGCTCCCACTCAGCAGACACTTGAGCACAAGCATAAAGAATCGGATGGCATTCCTCGTCAAACGGCTAACACTCGGCATGACTTGGAGTCGAAATAGGCACTCGGAGGTATAGCGGCGTTATTGATTACCTGCTTTAGGGTTATCCGGGTTCTTGTCAGGATGGCATGTGAGAGCCTTTTTCCTGTAGGCACTTTTGATCTGAATACGGAAAAAAAACAAAAACGAATCAACACCACTTCAGAGAAGACTTGTCAGTTTAGACCAAGCAGTTGACGGTCATCGTAGCAAACAATGAGTGCGTTAAGTCCGCACTCCGGGGCACAGGAGTTTAACGCTCCGGAGTCTAGCGCTCTGTGAAGTCACATTCTCAAACAAGATGGCTGTGCCAAAAGAAACGTTGTTCAAATGAAGGGTGCAGTTGAACCGCTGCCCCTTTTCAGTTGAACAGTGCTGAATCCAGCAGGTAAAAACAACTTGATTTGAAGGCCATACAGCAATTAGCGTTCCAGAAAAGGTTTGTTCGTGCATCTCGCCTGAAAACAAATGAATGCGCCATCTATTGAACGGTAGCGCACTGATAGCACATCGACAGTAAAGTCAAAATGAGAAGACAGTTTGACCGCTGCCTTTTTTTAGATGCTTAGCCCAGCAAATAAAGAGGCTTCGATTGAAAAGCCGAAACATCAGTCAGCGTTCTGGAGGTCTGCTCGTGCATCTCGCCTGATATTGAATTGACGTGCTGTGGACTGAACGGTGGTATGCTGGTAGCGCATTGTCGAATCCCCCTCACGCTGCAAGACGAAATCAAGAAACATATCTGACAAGTTTGACAATTTATTTCGTTGACAAGCGAGCTCAAGAGTAATGTCTTTCATTTAAACCAGAGCAGGACATGGTCAAAAAATAAATCGGTCAAGGTAACTTTTCGCATGTGCGCTCGAAGCAAGTCTCTACCTTTCAGAAATATGAAACCATCTAAAGAGGGTTTGTGACGTCCCCCTTTTTTTTTGTATCACTTTGTACTCTGCCGTTCCACACAAGCCTTAATTAATTTATCTTCGAAATAATTTCGGCTTCTGCCACCCGTACAGTGAAACCCATCTAGAACGAACCGATGTACAGCGAATTATTGTCAATATCTAACTCAGGAAACATTTAAAAAAAAAACGCTTGTAAAAAGTATGTTTTATAACGAACTGCATATTGGCTATGTCGAGCTTTTCCTCCCGGGAAGGCTTCCAAAAATGAGCAAACAATCGTCTTCTACCCTGTCCCTTCCCCCAGAAAAGTAGTAGAAAAGAAAGAAAATTCTAGAAGCTCAAGTTCCAAACAAAACTGAGCGAAGAGGAGCTCAAAAGGGGAGGTAAGCTAAAACACAAACTCTGCATGCAAAAAAAAAGAAGAAAAAAAGTCTCCAGCGATTTGCTACAAGGTGGAAGTGAAGAGATGAGAAAGAAAGGGAAGCTCTTGTCTTAGAACTAACTCACCTTGGAAGTTTGTTCTGAATATTGTTTGCTATACTGTAACAAACTACTTCAGGGGTGGAACTCATGAAATGTACTTGGGAGCAGCCACGGGAGCAACTGAAACAGCTGTTATGGAGCAGGTTGGGAGCAGCTAAAACTACGTTCTGGAGCAGGCTAGGAGCAGCTCAGATCAGTTTTCATTGCACTTCAGCTTGCGTCTTAGACAAGCACGGGAGCAATTTCAATCGTACTTAGCAGAACAGATGAACATGAATGGTTAGGGACCTAGGTAGACGGGATAACAGTGTTACAGATGCGAAAAACTTGAAACTTTGTGAGCCTTAATGAGAATCAAAAAGCCAGTACCCTGTTTCTCAAGATAGCGTTCTTGATATTTTCCGAGTGGCCTTCAGCTGCTCAAAATGCAAACCAGCACTGCTTATCGCACAACCCACACGTGCTTGACATAGTAATTATATGTGCGAACCCCGTGACGTGCGCAAGCAATGGACGTGCAGTTGCACGAAGGAACAGGGCAACAAATTTCGCGTTTATCCTATTGTGCAACTCGATTACGAAGCAGCAGACTACGATTAACGAAGTTATCGTATTTGAAGCGATAAGCAGGAGCAAGGTTAAAGTACGCCGAGCAGATCTATCACTCGCAAAAGAGCTGCTGGCAGGCAAGGTTTCGGATCGGACCGCGTTTCAGTTCAATCAAATCACGATTTATCTTGCGAGAATGCGGTTCCAACTTCTAACGATGAAGTACTAAAAGGAATATCTTGCTCATTTGTTTTCAACTGGCTGACGTCCGGATCCCGGGCCGCAGAGCCTCAGGCAATCTGACGCTCAACGACTCGACCTCACCTCAGCCGACGTGCTTAACCGTTAATTATGGTTGAAGAATAACAATCCAGTCGCAGGTGGTGTGGCGCTTAGAATCCGAGTTTTTTCGCGCGCTTCCGACTCGGGATAGTCAGGGAGAATAAACAGAACAAAGGATTGTAAGGCCGACCAGGTTGAACGCGCTCATTGTTGCCAATCGAGTCAATAAAACCGAAACCAAGACAAAATAAAAAGTTTCTGGGCGCACGTTTTGCGATCTGGCGCATAATGGCGCGAGGTATTGGCTGTGGCGCAGTTTCTGCAACATGGCGCAGGATGGCGCAGACATATGCGTCTGGCGCAAAATGGCGCAAATGGCGCAGCCGTTCCACCCCTGTACTTGCAATATTGAACTGGCCATAGCATTTCCTGCAGTTCGTTATAAACGGGTTTGACTGTATCTACGAGATGCCGGGTTTGTATCATAACTGTTATAACCGTGCGGTCAGAAGTGGCTCTTGCAGCTCGTCGACAGTTTTGGTGTGTCGCGCTCCTGGGTGCTATGCTCCATCCGTTTAGTTGCTGCGCTCGGAGTATGGAACTCAGAGTGTCGGAGTAGGAGTAAAGGAGTGCGGACTAAATGTGTGCAATGTTTCGTTGAATGAATGAGCTCGCCAAGGTTTGTATTTGTAGTCTGAACTCCATGGGGATTGTGACGACCCAAGCCAGATGCTTTCATACTTCTTGGAGGTTCGAGTGTGGGAAACTAAAAGATCCCACGTGTTGCTCGAGGTTTGCATTGCTTCATTTCACCTTACCATGAACCACAGTAGACGGTATGAGCCAAACCAAGCTAATCCAGCGACGTGAACGCATCACGTGACCACTAGCCACATACCTCGCGCGTCACTGCGCCCCTCTCGAAGGTCACGTGACATTCACACGGCACCGGATTGGCTAGGGATGGCTCAAAAACATCCTCTACGGTCCTTCGTAAGGTCGGACTGAGCACGTGTCTGAAACGCTTGCAACCCTCTAACGTCACAGCAATACACAGGTTGCACTGACGTCACATCGCATACTTTTGACCGCCATGTAAGAGGAGGAGAGAGGAGCTCCTTTTGTAAGAATTTTAAGTGACGGGCTAATCTTTTATAATCTTCTGGGAGGAGAATCGCGACGCCTGTGCAAACCCGGGAGGCACAAACGAGGGTCCTGATAAGCGGGGAACTCCTTCTTACCCTCGTCTCTGGTGGTCATCGGAGCACTCTTTTGAATGACGTCATGTGCAACCTATGTATTCGCGACTCCAGCAAAACGGACGCCGCCAAGCAGGAAAACCGGGAACCAGCCGGTCCAGGTCGCTCCGCGCCCCGCCGCGTCTCTGGTGGCTTTTGCGGACGCGTGTTGTCGGCGCGGCGGCGAGCAATGTAATTTGATGAAGGTCCGAAAATTTCTTAAGTTTGCCTGAGTGTTCATTAGTGTGGTGAAGCCTCAGTAGATTGTTTCTTTCCATCACGTGTTTGAAAGCCCTTTTATTCCACAACACACGATCCCGTGTTTTCAAATTTTTGGATGGGAAGGAATCACGGAAAAACGTTTTGATTTCTCGTCTGTCTCTAATCACAATCAAAGTAACGACTGCTTGGTAACTGATAAGCAGTTTCTTTATAGGGATGTAGAACAGTAGACTGAGGTCGACAGACGAAGTGTTTTACTGGAGGGGACACCAATGTTGCAGACAAGTGAATGGGAAGGTTCGATAGCTGCTTTCCTTGAGTTTGGTTGTGCTGGATTAGCTTCAGGTTAATTTGAGCCACTAACGCCGGCCGGTGCGTTGGCTATTCATCTTGGCGGCTTTTCGCCGAAAAAGACCACATTGAAGGAGTTGGGCTAATTTCGCAATTACTTGATTCAGAGAACCTGCTCGCTGCACATGATTAATGAGGGATATTATCTGCTTTCAAAAGGTGGGGGACGCGTCTCGCAAAGATAGAAGCTGTCACGTCATTAGGATCTATCGCGCCTCCAATACTTATAACCCCTGTCGAATCCAGCAGCAATATACGTCCACATTGCACAAATTAACCGGCCACAAAAAAAAAAAAAAAAATTATCTGTTTAGGATTCGAAGTCAAGTTCAATGCAGAGAGGTTTGAGTGAATCTCCGATGAAGACTCTCCTCAGCTTGTCCGCATTCGTCCCGTTCTACCGGCTAGAACCATTTGGCTAATTTTAAGTAGTATCTCTCTGTCTGTCAAATATACTTTTATTCAGCAGTTCACCCTAATAGTTAGTCAACTATGTTCATATTTCAACCCGAAGAACATACTAATATCGCTTTAGTGGGACCATAGTACGTAATATAATACATAACCGCATATTCATCAAAATGACTTTTCGATTGCTACTAAAACCTGAATTGAAATACGAGTATCAGCTGCTTAGTGAAGTGCCAGCGAGTTGACATGCTCCTTGGCTCAAGAAGCGCTTGCTTAATGTTCGTAATTTTCCTGCAGCCTGTGTTCTTGACCGAGCATGATCGAGGCATGCGAGTTAGCTAAACATTACTCTTGGTGGAACAATTTTGTAGCCCTCGCCGCTTTCCTTAGATGATGAAAACTAATTAGAGTCTATTACCGTTTCTCCGGAGCCCATAGTTTCGGTTTTGATCGAAGTCTCCGCAGCGAAAGTTTGACATGAAAAGAACAAAAAACACCGGCAAAACAAAACTATGCTAGGCAAGTTTATGCGCACCGGCTAAACTTAACTGTCTCAGTTCAAATACCCATAAAATTGGGCATTCAACAAAAGAATAATAGTTAAATTGAATGCGCCACCCATTCAGGCGGCCCGGCTCAAGTGAACTAGAGGAGGGGTAGTGAGATCAGGCGCCGAGGCGCGCCATGCATTGCTGTGAAACGGCGCGTGTGGAAAGGTCGCGGTGGCGCTGCGGACGTAGTGGCTGTAGGATCCGACCGCTTCCGAGCGTTTCAAAGGCCCTGAGCGAGGAGAGTTGGCTTGCGTTTTTGGCGGCTCGAAGTGGCCCCCATTCTGAACCGCTCTTTACCCCGTGTTACCCGTGTCTGTTGTCGTTTATGGTCATTGAAGTGCCATGCTGAATCGACGTCGGCAACGCCACTGCTTCGCTCCGGGGTGCCAGAGGGGCTATCAGTGGCGGAAAGGTGAGCAGCCGTCGCTGTTCTCAGTGCCTTAGGAGGAAGAGCAAAGAAAAGTTTGGGAACGGAACTTGCATCGCCAGGATAAGCTCCTGGACGAAACGTGTTCGGTGTGTGAGCTTCATTTTGAGCCATCGTTTATAACGCGAGACTTCGTTCACATTATAAAGGATGAAGAGGTGCGCATTCCGCGTGGAAAGCCGCAGCTCTTGCCGGGCGTTGTGCCGACGTTGCTTCCGAATGCTCCGAGCTACCGATTAAAGAAAGCATCGCAGCCAAGGTCCACGAGAAAGCGAAAAAACGCCGATGCTTTCTCAGTTGACGGTAAAAAAAAGGCCACACACTGCCCATCCAACTGCCTGCAGCAGCACTGGCAGCACCACACCGGCTGCAGCCGATATCGGGGCATTTGATGAAGCCTGTATGCCCGAAGAATACTCCACGCTGCGTGTCCCCTCCGAGTACTGGAGCCGTCACCGAGTTCCGAGCCCCAGTGGTTTCGTGTATTGTAAACCAAAATGTGTGACAATGAAGTTTTATCCCAGAGAGTAGTGATTTTTTCACGAGACAGCATGCCTGCTGTTGTATACACTTTTAATCTTCGTCGCAGCATAGCTGAAGGAAGACGCGTCGTCAGCTGCGAGGAAGCGGAGGTTCTCCGAGACGTCGACTCCTATCGTCTCTGTGGAGGTGCCGTGCCGACGAAAAATAGGTCCCGCGAACAATTCCGGTAAAATGTAAACACAAGCCGCGTCGCGAAAATTAGAACCCGCGGATTATTTCGAAACTTTAGCTTCGACCGAAATCGCGAAATATTGCGCTTGCGAAAAATACGTTGTTTACAGTACTGTGTTTTCGCTGAGAACTAATAAAAAGTGTATTCATGTATAAATAACAGGGTTTGCTGTCACACGAGTTCTTTTTGTCCAGCAGTATTTACCCAACAGGTTTCTTTGAAGTTGGCTTAAGGAGACACATATGGTGAATCAATAAAGGAGATTAAACCTTGGGGGTAGGTATGCACGGTTTCAATACTAGGTATAAAAGGAATGCCCTGTTAAAACGATTTGATGCCATTCTTGAGGCTTGAGCCGTGATTGTTTAAATGTCTAGGAAACATCACTATGATCCGGTCTCAATATTACAATTAGCCATTTATGCGCGCGAGTGAAGGACTTCTTGACCATTAAATAGCTTCACCCTGTTTTTAATGAGACTCCTAACAAACCGACCCGCCATAAAAGAAAATAATAATAAATAAATAAAAATTGTACGAACATGTTGGTTTTGAAACGCCGCCCAGGAAATTGAACTGCAGTGTTCGCCTTCCGCGTTGCGCATTTCTGCTTCGTACCCCGCGCATTAAAGCGAAGACGGCCAGACGAATTGCGTCAATTTTGTGTCGCGTATTTCTTTTATGGGGTTCGTACCTAAAACGGTCAAACATTTCGAGCCGAAAAGCTCAAACAGAGAGTTTAGTCACGCAGCAAATGCAATGCGAGCCACCCTGGCCACCCGCTTCATCCAGCCCATGCATTCGCGGCGCCCTCTCGAGCCGTCGACACGAAGTGCGGCCGCCGTCAGCGCGCGCTGACCTCACTACCCCTCTTCTAGTTCACTTTAGCCCGGCCGAGCCGACACGACCTGGACTCAGCCGCCATGTTTGTTTGGTGGTGGCGCCCCCTATAGGTCGCTGGAGTCGCGAATAGACCTTTTCTGCAAGTGCGCCGCCATCTTGAATTGATGTCACTTCCAGTATGGGCGAAAACATTGTTTTGCCTTTGCCACGCCAATAGAAGGGTTTAGAATATAAGCGTAACCGTCACACTTTGTCGTTTTGTCTTTCCTTTATTTTTTTTACTATTTGCAGGTTAAAACATTGCATTATTTTTTCGTCGCCCATACCGGATACGCCTATTAGGTGGCTGGAGACGATAGTACACAGAAAAGGTCTTATAGACCTTTTCTGTGTACTCTCGTCTCTCCTAACCTAACCTAACCTAACAGCCACCAACGCAGCCTTTGTGTTCTGCCTTTGTTTATTAAAAAGAGCAAACCACATTCGGACAAGGTGCTGCAACCGACCTCGACGAATCCTAAAGGTGATTTGAAAGTGAACTCACAACTCCAGTTCGTCTCAGGAAATAACTTGGAGAAAGTTTAGAAGCCCGTGGACATGAACCGAAACCGCGCAGCTCATTCACCGAGCTGGGCTGACGCCGGCAGCGGCACGTAAACATCCAGGCATTTGAAAGTGTGTATGGCTTATAAACAGTTGAAGTCAATCAAACTGCAGGTCTGTAAATGACGTTGACGTTCGACTTACCTCTTTTTCGTCGGCATCGATGGAAATTTGTAGTAGTTCGTAGAGATCCGTTTTCATAAGCGCGTCCATGACGACGGCGATTGTGATGGCGATCCGGCCAAGCCGACAACAATGTCGGGAAACTCGTTGGGAAACTCCAACGAATGTTTTATAAAAATTAAAAAAAAACTACCAAACATTACCAAAAACAAGAAGCTTATTAACAAAGCACGTCTTATTTAATGTTTTCTTGTTATTTATAAACAGTTTATTCTTCTTTATTCAGTTCAACATTACGTTTCGATACAGCCGGTCCAATCCAATCCACATCCACTAACAAAAGTTTGGAAATAATGGCGGAGGGCAGTGGCGCGAAGGTTCGCTGCAAGCATGAGTATGGATTGAATCTAACCTTAGAGGAAGTTTTCCGCCGGGTAGATAGCATCTTTGACGCGCAACCACTCGAAGAAAAGCGACTTTTGGAACTCAAGTCAAGCTTCAAAACGGTGAAACTGCGCTGCTCCAAAGCAGTTTTCTCGGACGCTCTGTCATCTTTTTCCAAACTTTCTTTGTTTGGCTAGTTGCCTCTTTTCTGCGGTTTAAAGGGATGCTGAACCGAAATCTGAATTCCCCAAAACACGCGGTAAAAGCGTGCAACGGAATACTACAAACACCAATACATCACTCATACAGCGATATCTCGAAAGGATGACTATTTTTAAAAAAAAAGGCGCATTTGGCAGGAATGTTGACGTCATGTTTCTCCGAGAAGGAGAGGGAACGGCCTCGCGTCTTCTGCTCCTCGCGGTCTTGAGGGAGCGAAGCGAAGAGAGGAGGAAACTAGGTATCTTGACGTCACGCGCCTCGTCGGCCTTGTTCAATCTCGACTTCTTTTTCCAAAAATACAGCCGTCCATTTGAGATATCGCCTTACTTGTAGTGTTGTAGGGATTGTAGCGTCCAGCCTACATCTCCAGCATTTTTTTTTTTTTTTTTTTTGAAATCCAAATTTTGGTTTACCATCTCTTTAAAGCGGTGCCCTATGCCACCTAAATAAAGCCCTTTTAAAAGTCACATGCAGTTTATTAGAGGTTGAAACCACTGCACAATGGCGGAATAACTGACATAATTGAATGTGCAAGTCATTCCATAAGATTGAGAACGGCGGAGCCCGGCCAAAGGAGCCAACGAGCCAATCAAACAGCGTCGAATATGCAACGTCACTGCACTCATCACATTTTTCTGTGTGTCTGCCTTCTAATCCAACCAAACGCAATAAAGTGTCTCGTGGCATTGGGGCTTTTGTCCGCCGTTATGCAGGGATTCCACAGCCACCAACAGAGGCCAACCTTCTGAAAGGAGTCTATTGAAAGCTCAAAGTGAAATTGGCGTCCGGAAAGAGTGTTCTGCTACGTCTACTACCTTAGCGGAGGAGGCTGAAAAGGTAGCACAACTCCTTCCAGACGCCAACCATAGTTTGAGCCTTCGCCGCTGCGTGATGGAGTCTATGCATGTGCAAAACTCATTTTAAATAGGGTTGATGAAAAAGTGGTCACACCAAGGTAATTTATTAGGCTGTCATCTCCGTCTACTATAAGTTTGATAGAGGTTCCTTTATTGGCGCATCGGTAGTCTAGCCCCATGTTGCAGTGCAAGAAACTTCGTCCAAATGGCAACCTAAAAACATACTTTTTGTGTAAAGATCACAAAATATTAGGCACTATAGACAATCGCCCATCTGAGTCAACTCCTTATTTCAAACACTTTTTGTTCACGTTCCATCCATTGAAAAGCACAGCAAAAGCGTCCAAGTACGCACCTGATCTCGCCACCCCGCTGTCTCCTTCCACACAACCAAGTCCATTTGCTCTTGTCAGTGTCAGCGTCGCCATGGCAACAGAGCGTCTTCTTCAAGGAGGAATGCTCGAATGCAGCGTCTAAAGTCAGCAACGGGAGACGCCATCTTCCAAGAGTCGTCGGCTATCGTGAACACTGCAACGCCAGCCATAGTCGGACGTGCCGTTATGGGGATCAATGTTGAGAGTTTGGTGAGAGTTAAAGTTTCCCCAGTGAAGCGAGTGGTGTATGCATGCAGCAGAAACTGTTTGGCAGCCTAGCTTGGAGGCCTAACTAGCTTTGGTAGCGGACGGCATTCGGAAGATGGCCCAGCTGTAGCGGGCTTCAGACGCTGCGTTTGCGGGCACGTCTATTGACATTTGGCATGGAGGTGGGAAGCTTCTGGAGGCGACATGAAGCCACCAGAGGTAAAGCCAGGGGAGACTTCCGGTTTGGAGCGACACGCCCCCAACGATGACCAAAACGCAAAGACGCTATTGGACGGAAAGGAAAGCCGATTTTGCGCCAACAGCAGTTTTAGCAAGGAGGTTATAGAGTTTTTGTCACCCTCGGGGTCGCTTCCACCGACTGGGTCCTCTGCTTCCTGCTTCACTTGATATAATAATGTTGTGTGTATGTTTATACCGCTGGAAGTCACTCACCCTCAATCGGCGTCGGGTGTCTCAGCTGTAGATGAGAAATTTAGCCAGTGCAGTACAACCACTAGCCTGAAGTCTTTAACGTGCACCATGCAATGGTGATACATGACCGCACACCAGTACGATGCTCATCCATATCAAAACGGGCAGGGGTGGGGATAGAACCCAGGAACCCTGGGTTCTGCAGCACAAGATTTCTCTTTACATGCTCCAGGCTGGTGTGCACTAGCCCATTCAGACACCAATTCCCCCCCCCCCCCCCCCCTACCGGCTTTACTTCGGATTTTCTCGTTTGGCTGGCTTGAGCCGGTATGTCGCCTTCTCTTCTTCCTAGCTCTATGATATTTGGTGGCCATAGCAGACAGACTTTATTGTGCGGAAGCAGTCGGCAGTGTAGCTAGACCAGGTACGTACTTGGGCTCTTTTGCCCCGTCTCTCTATGGACAAAACATGAACAAAAAGAGTGAATTGAGGACTTAACACAAATAGCCGATTTACTTCATCACCAAGTATTTTTACGAGCTTTGCTTGAAAAGCATGTTGTTTTGGACATCCGACAGCTGCTCTTTTTCCCCTGGACCATGGGGCTAAAGCATCAAACTGCCCCTTCAACAAACACTTATTGTTTGCTACCATACTGTATGCAAGTCGACTACCATTTGTCCCTCTGAGCACGGCAGAGTAGCTGCCTAAAAAAGTGAGGAGCTGAAGACAAAAAAAAGCAGACGGACCTGGTTTACGTTTTATCACATGTGCGACCAAGCTCGGGTCGAGCAGACGGCATTCTTTTTAGCGGGTAAACACCTCGGCCGCAAGCTCTTTGTTTATTGTAACACCCATCATAGTCATTAGTCACAAAAGAAGCCTAATTTTCAAGGTTTTTCCTCTCTCTCTCGAAGGCCCGAGTCCTCGTTCATAAAGAACCGGTGGATTTCTGACAGCTGCAGAAAAGGCAAAACAGCCATTGCCCACTGCAGTGCGGCGTTCTCCTTGAATCGGAGCTCGGCGCTGTGAAATCACTAACCCTCTAAACGAGGAGTGACAATCCTATCGTAGAATACCACACATCCGTCCTTTCCACACTAAGTGCCCATTCCCAAATTTTTAATATCTGAGAAAATATGCACAGTACATCGATATGTAAAATTGATGACCGGACAAGTGCCCCTCCCCCATTTTTTCCCAATTATCTCTAAATTTTGAGTGGGCGCTTGCCCGGTATTTTACGATAGTCACCATACACAGAGGTCTTCAGGGTCAGCAGGAAGCAAGAGTGAAGTGGAAGTTCCTAGCACCTCTTTCCACTTTAGCAGAGTGAGTGCTAGAAAGGAGGTCGCCTCCCCTACAGCATTGGCTCTGCTAAAGAGGAAAGAGCTGGGAGAAGCTTCGGCTTCACTCTTAACCGGTCACCGACTATTGCTGCCACCCTGAGGCTCAGAGACTTCCTTTCGGAAACACTCGACGAAGGTGAATCCATTTCTCTGCGAAACGTCGACATCATTCATTGCATCCCGATCCCTCTCGACAGATATTCAGCGAGACTTATCGCTTCAACAGCGAGATCCCCGAGATCAGCGACGGCGAGGCGGCAGCGACTCCGGGTGGGGGCAACACCGGGGTCTACCTGGAGGAAATCGTGGAGAAAATGCTCCAGGAAGTCGTGCAGAAGCGCAAGACGTATCCGCCACTGGTGAAGAAGCGCAACCAACAAGTGCTGGCTGAGGACCTGCAACGACGGGTGAGACCGGTTGCGACAAGACCACGATGGACGAAACGCGTTTCATGCCGGTGAATTTGGCATCCCACACCGCCTTCCAGTGTCACAACAGACGTCACAGGAGCCGTCGGACGTCGCGATCCTTGCAGACGGTCTAGAAGTGACGGGATAGAAGACGAGCGAATGCTAGTGTTGCCGTCACCACGGCATCTCAAATCCCGACTTCTGAAGTTTCCGCGGGCTGTCGTGCTGCAGAATGACCAGTAGCGGGATGGGCTTCCGCCGCTCTGCCCCCGCTGGCATTGGAACGGGCAGCCCCAATCGGGGACATGCTACAGGCACCGTAACAAATGCAACAAGCCTTTCCTTTTGTTTCTTTCTTTTTTTTTTCTGTTGCGGATTATGTTTTTTAACGGCGTCAGGTGTCGGCCTGCGTTCTAACCATCGTGCTCGAGAACTTGCTGGGTGCAGCAATGTGGGAACCGGCGCGGAGACGTCCTTCGGTGGTGTACGACGGCTAGCAAAGGGTTCTTAAGCTGCCGGCTCGCCTCAGTTTTCGGGGTTATTTTGACGCACTAGGGCTGTCCGTTAACGTGGCCTTTCCACGTTAACGGACAGCCCTAGTATGTTATACAGACAACCCTGTCTGTATTCGCAACTCCAGCGAACTAGGGGGCGCTCTGGTCAGGCAAAATGGCAGATGAAAGGAGGTCGTTTTTGGCGTTCGGCACGTGGACCACCATAAATTTCTTGCCCTACATACGAATGTATGTAGCGCAAGTTACATATGAATGCAAAGCTATTTTTCAACGGTAGAAACCTTTTTCTAGACAGTGCGTAGGAATGACACGGCAGAAGCATAAAAATAATTACTGGGAACAATGTTTCTTGCTGCCTACAAGAACCAAGCAGCGATAGCAAACGACAGAGTCGAAACGACCTCCTCTCCCGAGCTTCTCAGCGTTGCCGCTACGAGGCGTCTATTTCGTTAAAATTGCCAATAGCAATGTCGTTTTTTTTTTTTTGTTCTTATTTAATTTTATTTTGTGAGTTTGTGCCTCCTGACACATTCACAAAATTTTAGTGTGATGCATCATGCAATCAATCTCTTGTAAACCACAGCTAGTCTAACTTGTGCATGAAATACACAGCAAGGTTGACAATAACGTAGACTGGCACCATATTCATTGATTTTTTTAACGCATTCTACAAGATGTCTCGTTGTTTACTCACATTCAAACTAAATCAACTTCACAGTCATCCATCCTTGACATCATGGATCGGACAATTTTTAACCAATCATCCTCGGCATGCTGTAATTAACAACTACTCATCATCTCATTCTCCTGTATCATCCTTGGCCCTTGCTCTTTCTAAATATTGGTAAATGACCTCCCTGATCAAATACCATCCTGTATCATCCTCTTTGCTGACAACTGCATAATTTACCAATCTGTATGTAACCTGGATGATTACATAACCCTACAAACCGACCTTAACCTAATAGCCGACCGGTGCAAAAAGGTGGAAAATGACAGTGAACTTTTCTAAAACGCAACTCATTTCCTTCACGCATGCTCACAGTCTTTTTTTTTTTTTTAACTTACGCAATGTAATCACCGGGAGTCCATCTTATGAGTATCTTTGCATTCACTCATCTGGTGGCCTCTCATGGAACACGCATATAACATATATCCTGCCCAACGCTAGCCACTCTCTTGGCCATCTTCGACGCAATCTAAAACTTGCACCATCATCAGTAAAACAACTAGCCCACACCACACTCGTAGAATCACAGACTGAGTATGTATCATCTGTCTGGTCCCCTTGGCAACATTCATTGATAACAAACACAGAGACACTTCAAAATCTCGCAATCAGATTTATATTTCTGGATTACTCACGAGACACCAGCATTACTTCGTTACGAATAAAATCTAACCTTAATCTGCTCTCGTCTAGAAGAGCATTATCACGCCTGTCTTTTTTTCGCAAGATTTACTATCGCAGCTATGACATCAGAACTTTACTCTTATTCCCACCCCCACATATTTCCTTGCATCGATAACACCCGTAAACATTATCCATTACTTCTTCGGTCTCATTCCTTAACTCTACCTTGCCACTAACAATAACAGACTGGAATAACGTGCCTAACAGTATTGTGACAGATCATAACACATTCATATCCCAACTAACCACCCATTTGCAGTTGGACTAATAGTAAATTCAATTGGCATTTGTCAAAATGTTTTATTTATGTGTTTTTTCTTTTCAATTAGCTGTTCTTTTCCTAAGGGTGTTGGTGTTTATTTTTCCTGTTTTTCGCTTGGTATAATAATGTTCTCCAGCCTATACCTCCACTTCGTATAATGCCCGTAAGGGCCTTCAAGGCTTATTAAATGGTGATGATGATGACAATGATTCACGAGCGAAGTTGGCTGAGCACCCTCATAGTTTACGCAGTTTTCCGCAACACTCGCCGGCGGCGCCGGCATTTGCAAAATCGTCCATTCACTTTGTTTTTCATTCATTTTCCGGATTCATTTTTGTTTCTGGGCTATCACATTCGTTAACGGCGCAAAACAGCGTCGAGAGGCCTAGCGAGGGCCAGGTCACACCTGGGGATCCATGTTTACGAGGTTTGTTCGACTTCAGGTTTAAAAGAGTATTTCCAGGGCTTATTATTTTTTTCCTTTTCTCCCATTGGTTTTGTTTTTTGGGGCGTGTGTTTTCGGCGTTGAACCAAACATCTCGGTTTGTTGGGGCCTGCGTCGAAGAGAATGGAATGCCGCCGCGAAACTATCCAACCTTTGGGGAACAAGTTGCGTGCATGTATCCGGAATACAAGGAAAACATCCCCATACTGTACTGATACGAGAAGGAAAAAAACAAGATGGTTTCCGAAGGAAGCAGCAGCCTCATGATTGGCTCAATGGAGTGCCATGTTCTGAACCAGCGTACAATCGAGCCATAGATAAAAATTCCTTTCCGTAAAGCTCGAGTTTCTTTTTGTAATTCGAGGACAGCTCCAATTCAGGGTTTTTGCGGTTTTCCCCGGTTTTGACAAAATCGGTTACTTTTCGAGGTTTATCGAGATATTTTACCGAAAATGCAAAACTCTAGTCGTGTCCAATTTTTTGATGTAGGCAGACGGACACGACTTTAATTGCTTAGAAATTCGAAGAATGGCAGAGGCTTTATAAACATAATCCTTGTAGACATCTGTGTTTTCAATCAGTTGCCTCTTCTTTTGCTCGGAACAAACAGATGGAGAGGCTGGAGGTGGCCACGGCGATTCTTTCCTTGCCACCAAGCTACAAAGACCAGGACATCTTGGAAAATGTTTCGGACAAGGACGGTACGATGATGACATGGTGATACCTTTTTTAGTTTATGAAGCTTTACTTAATAATAAATTTTGACTATAAAGCCTTTGGTGTCAAATGCTAGTCTTTTTAACATTCATGAAATGTTTTTCTTGATATGTCCGAGTTTCTTGAAGATGAGAAATGTACTTCAGGTGAGTATTGTTGTTTTCTGCTTCATGTTGTCTTTTAACCCACTATGGCAGAACAAATATACTTTTCTACATCTGAACTAAATGACCACATGGGGAATGAGTACTCAAGTTCTTTTAAATGTGTACACTTCAATACTCCTTCTGCCCATAACAAAACTACAGAACTTGTTTTTTTTTTTTTTATGTTATGTTCTTAGAAACATGGTATTCTGATGAAAACTATGTTTTTAAACTACCAATGTATAACAACTACTTTTTAAACAGATCAACTGGGCATGGAGGGGGTGTGTTGTTAATGTTAAGAAATAATATGCAAGGTGAATTGTTACCTGAATACTCATGTGTTACTAGAGACTATAAAGTGCTGTCCCTTGTTGTGGATAACAATATTGTCTCGGTAGTTTATAGACCGCCAAATAGAAATCTAGTTTCCTTTTTTTTCAAAGCTGATATTTTAGATTTGCTACAAAAAATCAATATAATATTTTTTTTTTTTTTGTGAGAGATTTCAACTTGAACATGCTTCTAGACACCCCAAGCAAAAGGATTTCTTAATATTAGTGGTTGTATGAATGTCGTAAAATCGCCCATAAGGTTTACGGTAAACTCTTCAACGCTCCTTGATCTGTTTATTACAAATTTTGCCTTAATTTGCATAATATCGGGGATATTAAGTACAGATTATAAGTAACCGTCTGGGCGTGTCCATGTGTATAAAAAAAGAAATAGCTAAAACTATAAAGACGCGGTTTGGTGCACCTTTTCATAATATTACAGCAAATAGCCTTTCTGAATTTAAAAATAAACTTTTGGAGATGGACTGGAGCCCGGTCTATGAGGAAGTAGAGGCGATTCAAGCATATAACGTGTTCTCGAACAAATTTAAAGGGGCCCTGCAATGACTTTTTTACTAATTTTTAATTTGCACCGCACCTGAGCGCACTGAACGTAGTAACTCAGTGAAACGTTTCTTTTCTCGAAATTCGCTTTATTTTAAAAGTTATAGGCAAATTAAAATTACAAAAACAAGGAAGAAATAACCTTCCTCATGACGTCCTTGGTTGCTTGAGTGGCCGTGACCTAGAGGAGGGATAGTGGGCTCCTCGCGAGCGCTCACGGCGGCCGCACTCTGTGTCGACGGCGCGAGAGGTCGCCACTAAAGCATGCTCTGGATAGGCTGTATGCAGCGGGCAGCCAGAGCGGCTCTCATCGCATTTGCTGCGCGATTAAACACTAATTCGGCATGACACTTCATTGGCCACAAACGATAGTAAACATGAAATAAAGATCAGTTTAAAATGAGAGCCACTTCGCGCTGCCACACCGCGAAACGGCCAAACAGCAAGACAAAGCTTCTCGCCGAAGGTACCGAAGGCCTTCGGAACGCTCGGAGCCGGTCGGATCCTGCTGCCGATTCGACCGCAGCGCCGCCGCGTACATCCGGGACCTTTCCGTGTCGGCTCCAGATCCCACTAGTCCTTTCTAGTATGCGCCGCCTTTTCCACCGCTTGGTGGCGGGTGTGTCGATGGGTCATTTCTTGTTTCCGTACTTTATGAACTGCATTCGTTTATTTTTTGATCTAAACTGCTGAACAAAAACTACTTTTACAAATAATTGAAACGGTTCGCGCCACTTATATTTTGTATTTCGACTAAAAAGAAGCTTTTAGCGGCTCTGACCAGTAGTAAGCCCAGGACCAAAGACGTCACATTTTGCTCGCTTTCGGTACCGCAGGTCGCCCTCGTCGGTGGAGGAGGTTTCCGCGTCGTCCGGTTAAAATACGACGCACTGATATTTAGTCACTCTCTCCGTGCCCGCTGGCTTGCCCGAACTTCAAGATACGTGAAAACCGCAAAAAAGGTAGACGCTTAAATATGATTGCAGGGCCCCTTTAAGGAAATGTACAAAACATGCTTTCCATATAGTTCTATTAAATTGTAGAGAAGAAATCTTAAACCATGGATAACCTCAGAACTTTTGTTTAAAATAAATAGGAAAAATGTTTTATACAAAATATTTGTAAACACTAAGGACCCTGAACATCTTAAAGCAAATAAATCCTACCGTAACATACTTACAAGGCAATTAAGAAATGCTAGAGCAAGGTACTTTAATAACTACTTTGTGTTAACAGCAATGCAAACAGACGTCACATGGAAAAAGCTTAACAATGTCCTGAATCGTTTGTACGAAATGAAGAAAATTGAGAAAATCCGCCTGTTTAATGTAGAACTTACAGGAACATTACTAACAAGTGCTTTTAATGACCACTTTGTAAATTTGGCAAAAGATAATCCAGGCGAAAACGCTTGCACATATATTGAACGTAAAAATGAAAGTACAATCTTTCTTGAGCCAGTTTTGAATATAGATGTGAGGCACACATTTTTGTTTTTTAAAATTAGTACTAGCTGTGACGCTGATGATATGCAGATAGGTTCGATAAAATATGTAATAGATATTGTATTATGCTGTCTGACCTTCATCTTTAATCTGCTTGCAGCTCGGGGTGTTTCCAAAAAGTATGCAGACAGCTAAGGTCCGCGTATTGTATAAAAAGGGTGACAAGAACGACATGGCAAACTACAGGCCTATTTCTACTTTACCGGTGTTTTCGAAAGGCTTTGAAAAAATATTGCTTTCACGTATGGTGAAGTTTTCAGATAAGCACAGTTATAATCAATCCATTGCAGTTTGGTTTCCATAAAGGCCGGTCTACCGAGCTTGCTCTTTTAGAGCAAAAAGAATAATCTTGGGCAACTTTGAGCAGAAAAAATTGCCCTTATTTATTGATTTTAGCAAAGCGTTCGATCATCTAAATCATAATCTGTTAACAACAAAACTAGAAGCATATGGTTTTTGTGGATAGGTATCAATTTTAATTGCGTCGTATCTTTAACATCGTAAGCAATACGTCCATATAAATGGCTATTCTTCTAATATAAAACCAATTGAATCTGGAGTTCCCCAAGAAAGTGTATTCTAGACCCTTTTTTGTTTAATTTATATGTCAATGATATTGCGAACTTAAAGGAGTTGTGCAACAGTTTCAGTGCTTTGCTTAAATAATTTGGGAGTTGGTGTCTCAACCTTTCTGAAGTAAAGAACAAAAAAACTGCTTTTGCCTGCATGTACTAGTTTTTATTTTAAAAATGGACAAACATTGAGGTTTTCGGCACCCCTCAATTCCTTCCCCATCTTCCGAGTCACGTGCGCTGTGACGGCAATGGGGGTTGTGCGGGGTTCCGGTGAAGCTCTCTCTATAGAGCCATCAGTGAGCAGCGAGAACTCATCCGCTCGCGACCACGTGCTGGCGCAGCGCAAACAATACGGTGAAAGGAGAAAAGTCTCTTCTGGGTCCGGCCATACCCGTCCGGCTCTGTCCCCCTCCCCCTCCTGCTTCTGGCGACTGTTCACAATAGCAGATAGAGCCGACGGTTTTGCTGACCTCGGAAAGATGGCGCCACTAAAACTCTGCATATTAAAAGTTTTATCGATGATACCAGGTTTTTGACGCATTTATATTTATGTTGGAACAACAAGATTTATAGAAAAATTACCTTTTATCAAGCAGGTATTCGCACAACTCGCTATCTTTCTACAAGACCCCCATTGACGTCATGCCGCGTGTTTCTCATGGCCGCCGCTCGCGGCTGCAGGTCGGGGAGTATTCTAATTTTTGCCTCGCGATTACGCGGCGGAATCGCAACATTTCAATGAAAGGAGGTGTTTTTTCTGTATTTGTGACAAGGTGAACAATGTCAAAAGTAGAAGATGCCAACTCTTTCATTGTTAAAATCATTGCACAGCTCCTTTAAATAAAAATATCAAATATGTAATTTACGCAGACAATACTAGTTTACTATTTGCAGGTAATAATGAACTAATAAATAGCGCAAATGAAACTCTTGAAGACCTCGTTAAGTGGTGTAGCTGTAATGTTCCAAAAATCAATGAAAATAAAACAAAAGTGGTTTTATTTCACCCCAAAAAACAAGAATGTTACCTTTACTTGTGATATTGTTTTAAATTCAACTAAAATTGAAGTCCTTACTAGCTTCAAGACTCTTGGTGTTGTATTCACGGATCAAATGCGATGAGACAATCATATTAATTATATTCTGCTGAAACTATGGCGTGTCGTTGGCTTGATGTATCGACACCGCCATCTTTTGCCAACAAGTGTCAAACCTTTAATCTATAACTCTTTATTTCTCTCATATAAACTATTGCCACCTAGTTTGGGGTAAGTACAAACTTAAATAAACTACTTCTGTTGCAGAAAAAAATGCTAAGAAACATTTCCAATGTCCCATATGACCACCCTAGTGAACCCTTGTTTAAAAGTTTAAAATTGATTGATGTTAATAGTATATATAAATATTGTTTGTGTGTGTGTGTTATAAATCTGAAGTACAAAAAAAATCATCTTAATCTGATTGACCTGGCTTCTCTTGCTCCAAAAGTACCAACTTAAGCCACTCAAAGTTTGCGAAATTGGAAGCTACCCAATATTAGAACAACCTATGCTGAGCAAACTAGGTTTCGGGAAACAGATTCCCTGTGTATATGCGACCAAAAAGTGGCGCACCTCCCAAAAAACTGGTGCGTGCTCCTCGCTTCTGGAGCAATATTTTGCTTAAACCTCACTAAGGCCTGTCAATCACCTGAAGGAGAGACGCAGATGCTGCCAAGGCAGAGTGAGCTTTTGGAGGAGTCAGATTTTTGGCCAATTCTGTGTGCGGGCCAAAGCCGAAAAGAGGAAAGGAAACGCTGCGCCGAATGACAAGCGGAGAAGTGGTGCGTATGGGCAATATGTGTTAGCAGTACAGGTTGGTGACGCAGTGCAGATTCAGCAACAGTCGCGACATGTGCAAGCATTGCATATAGTAATGATGACTGGGGATAGCTTTCCTTTAGCAGAGTAAAAATGTCAGGAATGCTTCGAGATCATCCGCCTGTTCTTCGACGTTTGCGGCCTTTCTCGGGTTTGGCAGTGCCTAGTATACCCAGTGAGCCGAATCTGACAAAGTATATGGAGTGGTATTAGTGAAGCAGACTGTCTCTTCACACTGTGCTTACTTCATATAATTTTGATGCGAAACGCTTGATATGCCCAGTGCAGATGACAAGGTCCAGCAAAATTCTCGTGAGTCTCTACATCACAGATTTCGCGCGTCAAACTCCACGTGTGAACAGGCCGATTTCGCTAAACTGTGGCGCATTGAAGAGATGCATCGTGTGAATAAACCTTTAGTTCTTAAATTTTATTTTACTCCATCCCACTTGGACTGGCTGTTGTAGCTTTTAAATAAATAAGAAAAAATAAAAATCTGGACTTCAGTGGTACACTCAATTCCACTGATATATAATTTGAACTTTATGGCTTATCAAGCGATTGTACCCTAGGCGACGACACTGACCGAGTTCTAATGTAAAATAAAATTTTTGTGTCCAATAAAGTCGTCTGTTTCTTGCGCAGGAATTGCGGTGACGTCAGAACGACGCAGAGTTCTGATTGACTTTGGAAGGATAGTGAGTAGACCTCAGTGCCAGATGCCTTGAGGTGTACCTACTATTTCTTTCAATCAGCCAATAAGAGCTTGGCGTTTTGACATCATCGCAACCCCTGTGCAGGAAGCAGACAAACTTGCGATCGGCATTGAGACGAAAATGACCAATTTTATGTGTGGGGCAGTCTGCGTAACAGTGAAGTGGCATTGCCAAAATACGCCCTCACGACGTCATGTCCTGGTGTCTTGCAGTTGCATGCTCAGAGCGCGAGTAAAACACTGCATACCGTAACTCTTCATATGTTTTCTAGTTTCCAATGTACTTTGTGTTTGTGCAAGAATATAAAAATATATATATATTTGATTATATTGGGGGGGAGGTAAGCTTCATTGGAAACCTATCAGTAATTAACATGTGCAGGCCTTCCAATGAGATTCTACTTTCAACGCAGGAGCTTAAAAAAGCACAGAAAAGAAAAAATTTTTTTTTTTTTAAGTTTGGTTGCAACACACGTGTCAAAAAATAAATTTTAAGCAGAAAAAAATTTTTAGAGCAATACTGACGGCGCGAGATTTATTTTTAATTTTGCACGCGAAGTCCATGACATCACGGAATGGTCATACACTCTTTCCACTTCAACGAGATCGTCATGCACACTCTCCACCTCAACGTAATGGCCAAGCCGATCCACCTCTTCTCCACGCGCCCGAAATGCCAAGAGAGAAAACAAGTGGAAAGGAGGTGACTACCAACTAAATCACGCCTCGTGCCGTCAGTATTGCTCTAAAAATTTTTTTGCACATAAAATTTATTTTTTAAAGAGATACTACAACAAAATTTTGGCACTTATTTTTTAGCCTATACGCTCCGTGCGGGAACTATAGGGGGCGCTTTCAAAAACGCGCGTAGCGCCGCTAGCGGAGGAGCTGGCGTTCGACAGTGAGCGCGCTCAGCAGCCTGCGGCGCCTTTTCGCGTGCAAAGCTGTGGCGGCGGAAGCGCGCACGGACGGAACTTTTGCTTTTTGAGCCGGTAAGTTGAGGGTGACGTTGCATGAGTGCTGGGAGAGATTTGATAAAGGCATTTAGGCAGTTCTCCTCTCCTTATATATTGAGTTTGAGTTGTTATTAGGGGTAATTTCTTTAGTTGTGGTCAAAAAAGGGGTTTGAGAAATTTTCCGAAGAGCAAGACGGCCGCCACCATAATTGCTCTCAGTGGGAAATTTGTTTCGCTCGTCGCTGTAAACGTAGGACTGCTGGGACGATGATATTTGGAGGTGAGTGAGATGTTCACTAAGTGTGCCAAGTTTTATTAAGACAGCAGGTGTGAAAGTTATCGTTCTAACGAATAAAGAAATAAAGCTGTCAGGAATATCCAATATTGGATCCAAAATCTTGTGTTATAACCGGGCTGTGCGAAGTGTAGATTTGGACACACAGTTTCTTGGACATGACCGTAACTTGACACAACAGTTATAATACCAAAAATAGGTGGCATAGGGAAACCAGGTGGAAATTAGGTTTGGGCGACGTAACTGAATGGGAAACGGTTTTGACCGTGAAAGGGCTGTGAAGAGAATACCACTGGTCGTTGGAGATGGAGACTTTACAGGTAGGAAGAGACTACTGCACTGTACTTCCAATTGAAGCACCTTTACGAAAGGTGGCTTCAAAGCTGAGAAAACCAAGTTCTCCGGCCAATTAACACACGGTTTGGCCGTCAAAGGCTTTTGCGGTCAGCTGTTGTGTAGTAATCTGGTTGTGCGAGGGGCTGATTTTCGGCACACAGGTCTTGGACAACCGTAACTTGACAAAACACTTATTATACCTAAAAAAGATGGCATAGTTTAACCAGGTGGAAATATTTTTGAGCGGCGTAACTAAATGGGAACCGGTTTTGACCGTCAAAGGCTGTCAAGAGAATACCACTCATCATGGCCGGGAGGTGCACACTTAACAGGGAGGAAGGTACCAGTGGACGGTACTTCCAGTTCGAACAACTTTGCGATAGGTAGCTCTAAAGCCGAGAAAAAAAAAATTGTCAACAATTTAAGACATGGGGTGTCAGTGTTTCCACATCCAAAAGGAGGCCGATTAAAAAAGAAAGCACACCACATAAACTTCCATACTCAAACATCGATTGTCCATTCATTCCAAGTTTCATTGTAGTTTTCCTTAGATTCATATTGGTCCCTTTTTGTACCATCCGAATCTTTCTTCATGAAGTACAGACGTGCCATGCTGGTCTGGAAATATCATCGACACGTACGAGGAGGACGAAACTTCCTTGGAGGGCATTCCTTCAACGAAATTCGCACTGCATACCCGTGAATGTGGGATGGCTTTACTGGTACGAAAACAAACGCAGAGCGCAAAGCGGCAGTGTAGAATATGTCAGCCGTGCCGACACAGTGGCAGACATGATCCGGAGACCAAATTTCTCGCGTCTTACGCGACCGGTCCATCGTTGTCGCTGTCCCACAAAACATCGGCGAGGTGAAAAACTGTGAAACTTCGTCCCCACAAGATACGACGCATAAATATTGGAGCACTTAACGACGCAGCAGTTCATGCTGTCAACCCAACGCAACCGCACCGCTCCGACTTCAATGCGTACCAGTGTACGCGGCGTGGTTTCGTTTCGCTGGGACTCTCGCTGCCTACCTTCGGTAACGGCCGCGCGGCGGCGCGCCGGTCGCGTCGCACGGAGTGTATATGTGTTCAAAGGAGCAGTATCACATCACACACACCAATTTCATGGTAAAAAAGGCATGAAAAGGAATTTTAAAACGAATTAAGCTATTAGCAAAAAGCACCTCGTGGATGTTGCTAACGCCTCATTTATAATGCCCGTCTAGAAGCCTTGACAGGTAGTGACGGTAACTCTCGCCTCCGGCCACCATGAGAAGAGGGGAAGGAGGAACTCCCCTCTCCCTGAGAATCTTTTTGTGTGTGACCCAGAAGTCGCTATTGTCCCTCTACAAGACTATAGAAGATAAACCCGTCAATCAAAATTCGTAAAAAAGCAGTCGCTTCAGTGGCTAGAACGACTTGGACATCCTTTTGACATCAGCCTCGCCGCAGCTTTGCTCGTCCCGAGACAAACTACGTCATGATTGCGGCAGATGTCACATGCTTTCCGCTGGCTGCTCTCCGAGCGCTTGCCAGAGTGGGCCGTTTAAACGAAAAACACAGCCACCAGGCTCAAAATACAAATGTGTGATTGTCATTTACGGATATTGTGGATCATATTCAACCTATTTGTGAACCCGACGGGTATATTTCAAATTTCGTTGAAATATCCCTTTAAGAGACGCCGGGGTTTTGACAGGTGGCAGCCGGATACGACGTCTTAAAAAACCTCCGACACGCCGAAAAAAAATAATTTTTTTCATGCTAGGCGTTGAAATGGCATGTCATGACATTACAAAAAAAAAATGTTTCCCTATAGAGGTGCGTAGTTTTTTTTTTATAAAAATAGAAATACGAGGCCCAATTCAAAGTTCCCGCCAGTGCACTGTGACGTAACAGTGTACCGCAAGGTGTCGGGGCGGTACACCTTGCGGTGTACCGCCCCGACACTTCAGTTTTTTGTGTGTCAAAGTTTTAATTCTCATCTCTGTATGTTTTGTTTTTGTCACACCCGATATTTTGGGTTATTTTGGACAAAGCACCACCTCGCAACAATGGTACTTGTGACTGCCGTGTAGTAAAATGTCCTTGAAGCACCTCTGCCCGTTTCCACTAGGACTGGGCGTGGATTAGAAATTTTAACCCGATTAATCGCCACCCTTTAATCGATTAATTAATCGATTGCACTGATTTTTATAAATATATTAAAAAGAATGGCAACAACTTGTCTTGCCTTTAAAGACTTATTTTACTCTGTTACACGGTGCAAAGAACACTTAGAATTGAGGATATATATAGTTCAACAATTCAAAGACTCAAATATTTTGCTCCAGCTCCGAAGGGAAAGAAGTTTGTCCACATTCTTCGACAGGAAGACAAGAAGTCGGGGCTTAGGTAATGCTTTCTTCTTTTTTCAGAAAAAGGGGCCTCGATGAGAAGGCGTTGATTGTTGTGTGCGTTTTGGCGATGGTCCTTGCTGCAGCGGCGTACATGGGTGCTTCGCTCGTAGGTGATACTGAAGCGAACTTACGCTTCCACTGTAAAAAAACGGCTTTTTGCAGATGATGCAGTGGACTTCCTTCAAGTTAAAAACTTCACCGCTGGAGTTTACTTTAAACCCAAACTTTTGAGCGAGATTGTCTTTCATACTCATGAACTCGTCCATTTTTACGGGCGGGCAAAATACTGGAATAAGTAACCATGGTGTTGTTTGCTTCCGAGCTTGTTTTTCTGCTTGTTTGTCTTGCCTGGGCAGGATGTGTAATAGATCCTCAAGACGTGAAGTTTCGCGGTCGTGCGGGGATCAATTGTGGGCCCGGCTTGTTCGTCTGGCCTCAACAGAACTGTAATGTATATCCTCGAACAAGTCACGCTTCGCGAGCACGAGAATTGAACCTTGCTCATAGCACCTGGCTGGGAATGGAAAACCGCTCGGGACAGAACGACCGGATGCATGCCACGCAGCGTTTTCTTTAAGGGAGGGGGGGGGGGGGGGGGGGGCATGAGTCGTCCCTAGTTTGGGCAGGTCGTCCAGGATAGAGCCATGTGTGCGTCCAGTTGACTTCTTTTTCAGTACCAATGAAAAAAACCGATTAACCGACTAAAAAATTGATCGCGATTAAGCATTGATTGATTAATTGGAACGTTAATCAATCGATTGCCCAGCCCTAGTTTCCACCCAAACAGTTTCTTTGCATATTGGTGCTGTATGCAGAGCTTGCTCCACTGTTGAGTCACTTGTTTCTCATTTGCCAAAAAATGCTTTTGGTCACTGCACTTTATGGTATGTGTGTCATTTTACTTCCCAGTGGTTGCACACTTTGCCATAAGACATTTTGGATAACAATGTTGAATATTAGTATTGTGGTGCATCGGTGGAATGCCCCTATGGGTCCTCGAAGTTAAATAAAATGGCAGGGTGTCATTATTTCTGGTTCAAAAAGGGCACTCGGTAACACCTAAACTGCAAATGTGGTAACCGGCCTTGGAGGGGTACCGAAACGCCACCCATTTTAGTGTCTAAATGTCAACTATGTTGCGACAACACCACAAAAGACACAAACTTTGTTTATTTTGTTTAAAATGATTACCAAATTGCACCTCGTGCATGTTGGCAAAGCTACTTAAAATATTGTTACGTCAACCTTCCCCAAAAAGCAGTGCCGCTCTGCAGAAGTACAGCACTGGGCTCAGAGTGCGCTTAAACTGTCAAACTCGGTCAAACCTGATTCCCTCTCCCCCAGCACCTTTTGAACTCCTTTGGCTGGGGAATACAGTTGCCGACCGTTCTTTTGGAGTTTGCAGGGACCGAAGAAACGTCCAAATAGTACAGCGGTCGGAGAAATCCACAGATTAAAAAAAACTTCCCTTTATTACATCTACCGTAAGCGGGCTTAAAAAAGAAGTGAATAGTGCCTTGCTTCAGGTTACGCTTTCGCTTGCGTTCGGCCCCTTTATATTAGCTTGAGAATCGCTGTCTTCTTTTCTTGGTTTATAGCCGCGCAGTGGCGGAAGAGAAGACGGGGCCATGATGTCCAAGCAAGCGTAGTTTGAAAACATGGTTCACCGAGGAGAGATGAGAGGTGCAAGTCCACAACTACAGAATGGCGAATAAACAAAGCAAAATCGTAACAATGATGATGATAATGACGCACAGCTAGAGAAAAAAAAAAGCTGTAGCGTAGAGTCACTTAGCGGTAGGAGTTGGCAGTACTCAAGTAGCACTGCCCAACCAAGCCAATTCATGTGCAGCCAACATAGAGTCTAAAGTGGCGGCTTTTCGGTCGTGTTTCCCGCTGATCGCTCGCGACTATTTTGTCCAAAAAGTAACTTTCAGATTTCAAGCTTTCCGAAACATCGGTCATGAATAGGCACTATTTCTACCGGGTAGGGCACGGTTCCTCCTTCAGGTCCGAAATATTGAACAAGTCCGAATTATAAGCTACCGCAAAATCGGTCACGAGTGTAGAAAGGAAGACAGGGAGAGCGTACGAGACTGAAAGGAAGAGGTCGGCATAGTTTTCGGGTGCAGGTGACGCACTTCGCCTCTGCTAGTGCCTGCCGCGTCGTCCAACTTGTTCTCGGACATCTCAAACGGCCAGGTCGTAATGTGTCGACGCCACCAAGTGGCAAAGCTTATAACCACGCTAGCCTCGCTGTAGCTTTGCCCGTGAAGGAAAACGCGACGCCAAAAACGCCCAAGTCGGAGAGCGCGACGCATCCCAAGATGCGTCGCGTTCTTTGACAGCTGCTCTTCGTACATGAAAAATGAAAAATATAGCCGTTCGTTCGAAATACAAGTGTGCAATTGTCATTAGCAGATATTGTTGATCATGTCCAAGTTGTTTCCAAATGCAAGAGGTATATTTCAAATTTAATTTCAATATCTTTTTAAAGTGCCAGAGTCATGCTCGAGGTTACACTCGATGGTTCCTACAGCGCACCCATCTTTTGGCAATCTTTCTCTTGCACCGTGAGAACCATAGGATATTTTTTTGTAGTATGTGTGTCCTGCCCTTCAGCGCGTGGAACCAAAACTGCATGCGCGTCTCGCCTATCGTGAACACAGGTGATTACGTATCGACCCTATTTAGAAAAACAGCATTTCGTGATCCCTCTGGTGCGATTTTGGTGCATACCAGTGTTTTCACTCAAATATACCAATGAGGGAACATCTAAACATGAATCTTGTTCTTTTTGAGGTCTGGGTCTCTAGTTCCCCGTTTCAAACCAGAACGGGGTCATAGTCAAATTGCTATGGGATTCATGAATAATCGTAGGTTCACCATAGGCATGGCGGAAGTCGTCTGCAAGCACTTGCCATGCACATTCAAGTTTCGTGCAATAAAACCACCAGACACATCAAACTGGACTTGGCATATAATAGTATCTTTTATTTCTATATTTTTCCACCTTTGTTAATATATATATATATATATATATATGTCTATTCGTAGCGGCTGCCATCACGGGGAAGGAGGGTGTAGGGATCAGCACCTTACAATTCGGCGCACGACACCCTGTCGGTCGGCAACCAAGTGGGATCACAACTTCCATTTCAAACAACACCAGGTACCAAATCTCGTCGAAAACGTCTACGAACACGGCCGGCATGCGTGGAACCTGCCACCGAGCCCACCGCGAGGGGATGTAACACTATGTTTCGACACGCTCCAAAGGGAGTGTGACGGCGAAACACCCGTGTCCCCTTTTGAACGGCACATTACTTGGACCTCAATGCGTCGCCATAACTTTCAACGAGCAAATAATAGAAATACAATAAGCACGAGTCCCTGCCTCGACGAAAAGCGCGCCATGCTCGTCAAACACTCTACGGAAAATATCGAGAGCAGCCGAAATTAACAACAGCGCGCTCGAGGAGGAACGGAGTTTGGCGGGGCACGTGAAATTGCGTAAAAATTACACACTCCGTGCGTCGTTTACAACTTCGGTTCCGTAAAACCTTGCAGACGAGAGCGGGCGTAAACGTTACCGGCGGCCACGCTCAGTCCACTATGTGACGTCGTGCTTTCTTTTTTCGACGGAGGAATGCGCTTCGTGCAGACATCGCCGCGGGGGGGGAGGGGCATTTGGTATGTCGTTCGTCGTTTCGTAAATAAATACGAATTGCGTCCTTTTGCTCTACGCGAGAGGGTGACGATGCTACGACCGGTACCGTTGGTACTGTTGCTGGAGAGTCAGCAGTTCCCGCTGCGCCACTTCATCCTGCCAGAGAGGGACACAGGAAAAACGTTAGAGCGAGGGTACGTTGCCGACGGGGCGAGAACGTTAAGGGAGAAAGCTTCGGTCATCCCGCCTCTAGTGCGAGCTTCCTAGCCCCGATAACGCTTCGATGGCTCGATTGTGCGCTGGAGGCGGGACGAAATCTCCCGCACCAGACTGTATGCATTGTATGTGCCACCCCAACGTGTGTAGAAGATGTATCTCGTTTGCAGTGGCAGCGGGCCTCCCATGCAGTCGAACGAATGGTGCTCACAAAAAAGGGCCGTTTCTCGACTTGTGTGGTTTGGTAGCAGCAAAAGAGGCACGGAAAAGAGGTTCGATATAGCCTTGCATCTGCCCAAAACCCGACAAAAAGCTAGAAAAGAGGAAACTGCACTTCGACTCCTGCTTTTTATTTGAGAAAGCAGGTACGTGCTTAAATGATATTGGAGTAACGGAGGTTTAAAAAAAATATTACAGACGTTTACACTCTTGGTAATGCGAAATTAGAGCACAGCCCTTCAGGTATTTTTATTTTGCTATATACCGTGGTAGAGAATTTGAGAGAATAATATATATATAGTTATATCTTGTTTTATTTATTTTTAGCATACTTTAGAGAGGACCAGTAGGGTTTGGTGAGAGCACCATAATGCAATGCATGCAGTTTTTGTTTTGACGTGAAATGTTCTTTGGCTACTTGCTCCGGATTTTGTGAAGCTACGTTTTGTAAAGCCGTGGTCCGAGACGTCACATGACGTCAGTTTCCCAGCGGAAAAAATAACGTCACATGGCTCCGTGTCACGTGACCTATACACAAATTCAGTTTCCCCGCTAGATTTAGCGGGAAAACTGAATGCGCAATGTTACATTATGGGATGTCAAACCTACGCCCGAATTCAGTTTCTGCACTAAATTTAGCAGAGAATTGAATTGGAGTATAGGTCTCTGACATCCCATAATACAATGTGCGTGGTTACGCCGACGGCAACGTTACCATAACACTCAGTTGGGAAACTGCCATAGGAGCCTGCAACCAGTACTCGAAAACCAAACTAAACGCAATCGCAACTCCGCCATTTCTCCCGTGGCAGCCACTCCAGGAACTGCATGGCTGCACCGGAGTATCACATTCAATAGCGTCCACTGTTACTGTTAAATTTTGGGTTTGATCGGCCATTTTGGCACTAAAACGTATATAGTAGTAGGGGTTGGGCTGCCAACCCCCTATCTCCCAAGCGGACGCGCCGCGATTGACCACCAAAGTTAGGACGCACCCAGTCGGGACGCGCAACCTGAAATCAGTAGCAAGACATGTCTGTATAAAAACCTAATTGTGCCACACAACCTCGTAAACTAAAAATTTATGAAAACATTGTGCTCGTGTCATCTTGTACTATAAATCTCCAATAGAATTTTATGCAAAAGGAACTTTCTCCATTTGTTTTTACGGAAAAGCATGCTTTCTAAAAGCTCATGGTGACCACAGTAAAAAAAAAAAAGATTGAGCAGCCCTTTTGGCACCTTAAGCCTGGGAGTTTCGGTACTCTAGGAACATTCAGTGACTCTAACAGTAGCTATATAAAGTAACTTTCATGTTTTAACCCGCAGTCCAGGTTTCAAGGGCGAGTTTCCCACTGAGTGTTTTATACTTCGTTTCACCTCATGCCCGGACGCAGCGGATGCTACGGGCTATCCTAACCAATCCCGTTCTGTGGACATAGCCCGTTATGTGCTTTCTGCGCGTCACTATGCCCCCTTTCTAAGGTCATGTGACACTCACACGGCCTTGGATTCGCTCCAATGGCTCGTAACATCCGCTGCGCTCGGACGTAAGGTGAAACGGAGCATAGCAACGTTGGCCAATGGCGACGCCACTATATGCGGAAACGGCCTAAGAGCTGTGCTCTAAAATAGAATCTGACTGTCTTTCAATATTGAGAGGTTCTACCGAAGTGCTATAAGTATTCGCGATAGAAGGTACCATAGAAAAGGTGTGCATGGTGTCAGTTTGAACATACAGGTGCTCGAGGAACTGGTGTACAGAAGGTTGTAATGTAATATAGACTTTTTTTTTTTTTTTTTGTAAGATGGCTTTACTACAGCTATGGTTTTAGAGAGACTATTGGAGAGCAAAAGTGGTCTCGGCCTACGTACTCCTTCACCCTGGCACGGAGATTCAACTGCACGATCGATCCAAGAGATGGCCGGACTGTAGCAGCCTTCGCAGATGTACGTCTGCAAACGTGCAATGGATATGCTCAGACTGATGCCATCCAACATAATGACAAGATTCTTTAAACCAATGTAATGACGAGGTCGCTCAAACCAACGCAATGAAAAGATAGCTCAAACCAATGCAACAAGATTGCTCAAAGCGTAGGCGCCGACTACAAGAAGCCTCAAGGGCTCAAAGCAAGTCATGGCTCAAAGCAATGCAGATACAAGATTGCTCAAACCAATGCAGTGAAAATATTGTTCAAACCAAGTCAATGATGAGACTGCTCAAACTAATAGAACGACAAGTGGGACAAGGAGAGTTTATCACCTTTGCAATGAACAGCATGTTTTCCTTCCAGTCACTCTTGAGCTTGTCAGCCTACAATGGAGAAAAGGGGTGGGTACAGATCACCTACATGATTCAAGGGCCAAAGAGATCTCGGAGTGCCTCTAAGCTACCTACAGTAAAATACCGGGAAAGCGCCCACCTCACTTCCACTGAAAAATTGGTTGGTCTAGACATGGGCGCTAGTCCGTTTGAAGCGGCAAAAACCAAGATGGCGGCAGCGGGCACAAGAAGTGAGGGGACCGCGGCGGTGTGCACACTTTATTAAGATGTGTCTCACAAAAGCCCTGGGACCACTGGTTTTGTTTCCAAGAACTGTTCATTGTCACACCGCATTATCTTCACCCCCGTTGGTCCTGACATGGCTACAACTCGGCTGCTAACGTCCAGCACTGTAGGGACCTCGCACTGTACCCAAGTGACCCAAACAATAAAGTTAATGGTTTCCCCTGCCCAAGGAGTCTTTCCCTTTGCATCGCAAGGAAGCGGATATCCCCATCATCCCCGCTGGTGTTCTCGTAGCTGCTACAGTGAGCTGAATATTTGCAACGCTTTGGAAGGGGTCGGTGCTTAAAGGGATACTGAACCGAAATTTCGAGCTCACTAAACAAGCCCGGGTGGATAGGTGGAAAGCTGCAAAACCAAAAAATATTACTCATGCGGCGATATATCAAACGGATCGCCATATTTTTCGGGAAAGAAGTGCGCGATTGAACCCGGCCGACGAGGCCGACGAGACCCCCAAGGCACGTCACGATCCTCATTGCTTCTGCTCCTCGCTACGTCCCGTCAAGCTGGTGAACTGAAGCGAGGAGGAGAAAAGCGAGGCCGCTTCTCCTCGTTCTCAAATTCTCCCGGAAGACAGTTACGTCAAAGAACTCGCTTGATCGCACCCTTCTTTTCCAAAAGTATGGCCATCCGTTTGAGATATCGATGTATGAGTGATGTTTTAAGTTCGTAGCGTCCGGTTCAACACTTCTGCAGCCTTACTTTGCAAAATCCAAATTTCGGTTTAGTATCCCTTTAACTTATAATCAGAATTCCAAAGTTTTGGAAATGTTAATAGTGAGCGCTTGTCCAAAAGTGGGCGCTTCCCCGGTATTTTACGGTATGACCTCCTATATTTCGAAGGCATTTATGAGTTCCTAGACCCGTAAGTGCCAACCCATCAAAATAATAACAGTTTGAAATCGGATTTTTCACACACATATATCAGCGGTCAAGAACAAATTGCCCTGTCTCTGTTCCTTGTTCTCTTTCAATGACTACAGACCCCGAATCCGACACCATGTGATGTGGTCACCTAAAACCGTGACCCCGTTGTGCAACAGGAATTCTCCAGCTAAATGTAGCGGGGAAATCGACACACCATGGCGTCACGTTACACGACCCGGGGCCCCATGCTACACGGTGGAACCAAGCGTAACCAAGAGACTGGTCAGCGCCGTGCCGTCGACCAATGGAAGCAGACTGCGTTGTCCCGGTCCCTAGGTCTCGCTTTTTCTCGCCATGCAGCATGGGGTCACGATGTCAAGTTGCAAAGCTATGCGACGTCCATTTTCCCACTAAATTTAGCGGCATCTACTGGCGAGTCTAATTTTCACTCGGGACAGAACACGGTATTCTTTTTCCACGCTCAACAGCTTCGTTCTAACCTTTTGCTCTCGCACAAAGCACTGATATGACATACCGCAAAGAGGTGTGCCCGTGCTTCTTGCACCGTCGAACTCGGCGGCATGCTGTAGAGTGTAGACGCCAGCTTCCTCTCGATCCAAGTCAGAGTGGCCACCTGCAGCAGACGGGTCGGTAGACGTCAACCAACCTCGCACCACGCCGCAAACTTTGGCCACGGGGGAGCGGGACCGCAGAAGTGAAACTTTAAAACACGTCCAAACCGAGTGCGTCTTTAGAGTGTGGTAAAGTGCTCCGCATGCCTCATGTTTTTGTAGAGAGTGCCAATTTAGAGGTCTTCAGTGATGCCCAAAAGTTTCCCATTGACAGTACCTTTTAACTTACCAATTAAAAAGTTAGCTACTATAAAGTAATGAAGGACTTATTACACCAAACGTTATTCATTTCCAGGCAGCTGGTAGGCCTCGGGAGGGGAGCATGTACACAAGGCAAAAAAAAAAGAATTGAGTTTTCTTCTAGCTGCGCCAAATTTCTAAAAAAAAAAACAAAAAAAACAAGAGTTGCATTAGGACACTTTTACTTCTCGGATTAGCTTACCCGTTTTGACAACCACCAGAAACAAAGTTGTTTGTGCAATTAGGTGGCTAATTAACGAAGATGTTTTAATTAACTTTTTAATTAATAACTTTAGAAGGTATAATGCATTTACGAATTTGATGGTCAACTTACAAGCTGTGTGCTCCAACTGCAAGCTCTAATAAACGTGCGGGCGTTTGGGCGCCACCAGCCAAATTATTTTAGTTCCGCAGGCTTCCTCGAACCGTAACTAATTTAGAAAAGAGCGACAGCAAGGTCACTGTTTCTGTCCCCGCGTAGCATCACGGTGACGAGGTCGCCCGTGACGCGGGCACCTCCTCCGGCACTTTCGTGGAATGTTTATCTTTGGTTTTTTTTGTTTTTATTCTTTTGGCGTCGGCCGTAAATCTTGGCGTCTGCGGTCGGCGCCGACTGCACTGTGTCTTCCACGAGAGAAGTTGTGGATGACGCAGCGTTTCTCGATCCTTAACGCTGTTTGCACAGTTTCACAAAACAGCTTTTACTGAAATCAGTGATAAGGTGCAGGCAAGCTGGTTTACGTTCATGATTTAAGACAACCCTGAGAAAGGGGAAACAAGAAGGACAAACATAACGAAGTCTCAAAATGTTTCGTCGCGTTTGTCCTTGTTTCCCATCTCAGGGTTGTCTTGAATCATGAGCTTTTATCGTATCGACAAAAAGCAAGGGTCCCAGCGTGCTGCCTGCGGGATGAGGACAGAAAGACACGCTGACAGCAGATACCAAGATTTACAACTTGCACCAAAAGAAGAAAAAAAAGAGATAAACATATTGCAATAGTGTTGGCGGGGGCACCCGCATCACAGACGACATCGTCACTGACACTATGCGAGGGCAAAGATAGTGACACCACTGTCGCGCTTTTCTAAATCAGTTTCGGTTTGAGGAAGCCTGCGGAACCAATATAATTTGGCCGGTGGCGCCCAAATGCTTGCACGTCTATTAGAGCTTGCAGTGGGAGCACACGGCCTGGAGGTTGGACATCAATTTCGTAAATGCACTATGCCCTCTAACGTCAATAATTAAAACATTAATTCAAATATCTCCATTAATTATCCACCTAATTGCTCAAGCAACCTTGTTTCTGGTGGTCAGGTAAGCTAATCCAAATAAGTAAAAATGTCCTAACGCAACATTTTTTTTTTTTTTTTTTAATTTGGTGCAGTTATATATAAACACCCTGTATAACTAGCAAGGAAACATGAGTAGTACATTTTTCCTTCAAGAATAAAGGAGATTACTATACACAATCTTTGAAGGGAGAACGGGAGGAGGAATCCACATTACCGAAACATGACTGCCTTACAAACAACGCTGAGCTCACCTCGAAGCTCCAGCGTCCCAGCATGTGGTGCAGCGTAGGGTCCGTCGGTTTCAACTTTGCAGCAATGTCCACGTGCTCCTACAAGAAACGGGCACTTCGTTGCAAATTTTTTTAAAAACACTGACAGACGTTTAAAGGGGCGGTGCAACAATTTTCAAACTTTAGTTAATTAATTGGAGGAATTGGTCTCTCACCTATAAAATGAAGAACAGAAAACTACACCCGCACCGTCTTTCGCGAGAGGGGCACAGTGACCTCACGGGGAGTACCACGTTTGGTTCTATCTTTTGGTCCCCAGCCCCCCCCTCCGCAACTGTCGAGTTTTCAAGGTCAAATTCGGCTACAATAGAGCACTGCTCCCGCCTAGCATCACTGAAGGTCGTGGTGAGCGATTGAGACAAAAGGCTGTTTGCCATAGGAAAGATGACGAGGGTAGCGGAAGAGAGAAAATGGTTTCGTTGAGTTCCAACAGATGGCACCAGGACAACTTGCGTACTCCCCATGACGTGACACCGTGGCTTCTATGTCTGCCACATGCAACTCCAAATCGGGAAAAAATTAACTTTCTGATTATGCGGCGGAATTGCAGTGTTATGGAAGAAGGTGGCGAGTTTTCTCTCACTTGTGACAAGATAAACAATATCAAAAATACAAGCTGCAAATTCCTTTGATGTTAGGATCCGCCTTTTCAAAGACTGCACTTGCGCCACGTGGCTATGCGAGCTGGCTGATGCAGTTGATTGGAATACGGCTGCACAATGTCGACCGTTACCTTGAATTCATATCCGTTTTGGATCTTCTGCTGCACCCCGATGAACTCGGACAGCGACCCGATGGTGATGGCGTACCACTTGTGGACCTCCGCGTTCTTGTCGTCTGCTGCCAGCGCCTCTTTCGCGTAGGCAAACGCTGCGAAGATGAAACCACTCTCACTGCACACACCGCGCTTTCGAGAGTCCTGGTAAGTACTGCATGCGCCTGTTTCACCAGCCACCATTCATGCAACAGGTGCAAGGCTGGAGGCGTGAAATTGCGCCTGCATTCTCTTTCTGTCTTATCATTAGCTTTTCCAGTGATGTGATTGGCCTAAGCCGTTTTGGAGCACCTTTCGGAGCAACCAAAACAGTGTTTTGGAGCAGTAAAAGTGGCTTTTGGAGCAGCCAAAACAGTGTTTCAGAGCACCAAAAATGGCTTTCGAAGCAGATATTCTTAGAAAAATAAAAAAGATTTGTTTTACGTGCTGGACAAACGAAGGGCACTTTGCTCGCTGAAATAAACGAATTATAGTCAAGTTCGACCACCTAGGAGTCTTTCAAGATGCAACTGAAATGTCAATGACATGACAGATTTTGCAATGCTTCAGTTAAATTATACCTATATATGTACCCACAATAGATATATAAGCACCAAACTTCACATATTCAAATTTATTTGAAAACTAAACTTCAGATATTAAAAATTATTTGAAAATGACCAGCTTAGCAGTAAATATCGCAGCATTAGGTTGACCAGTGATATAATATAATAAATGGAAGCAGTCCCCGACTGATGAAACACATAGCTACTGCAGTGCAATGCGAAATTGCAAACAAGAAAAAGGTGCCGTACGACTAGCGGGTACTTTTTGCTTTTCAAAACTTTCTGCAAAGCTGCTGCAAGCTTCGCTTTGGCTTAGGCTAGTAATGAATGTCCACTTTTAATGTCTCCAAAGAAACATTGAGACACCCCACAAGTGTATAGTGCTTTAGGCGTCGCCGAAAAATTTTGAAAAACCGCTTGCCACCGTTTTACTGATTCCCGACGTGCCAGACTTTCGTCAAAAGTAAACGTAAAACAGTGGATTGCAAGCGTCCCGGCTGGTGCCTCTGTCGTGCAATGATGTTCGCATGCACGTCAGGGCAACTTTGGCAGGCTTGCAGCTGCACATGCTTCGTCGCGCGAGCACAGACGGCTGTTCGATCGAAACCGAAACCATGCCACTCCGCTCCGTCGCCAACTGGTCTCCAAAAATGTATGTAAAATGTAACTGCCCAGCATGCGACAAAAAATAGTTCAGCGGCGCGTGCTTGCAAGGCCGGCAGGCAAGGTACAAGCTAAACATACAAAAAAAAAAAGAACCTGAGCGTATCGATGCAGGACATCGCGAGTCAGGGTCAAAACGTTCTTGGAGCGCTTTGTGCAACGACTGAACTCGAGACAAACAAGCGCGCTGTGCGGGTTCAGCCTGCAGACATTGCCTTCTTTGCTTTAGCTCACTTCTCTTCACCAACTTTCTTGCGCGACAGATTTTTCATGTACCGGGGTCCCTCTCGAAAGAAAGCCAACCAAGAGAAACCTATGTAATCAATACTTAGACACAGCAGTCTTCGAACTAATGAGGGATTTTTTGTAGTAGCGTATGTTTTAAACAAGAACAGGAATGTTGATGAACATGCGGCGGTCCTTATGTTTCAGTTTAGGAAGCTCCATATCTGGAGCGACGTGCGGACTGGTAGGCAGGACCAAATATAGTTTTCCCACGGCCGTTGCTTGCAGAAGCGAGGGCTTCAGCTCAAAAAGTAACTCCTGCCGCGCAAAAACGTAATTTCGTTTCAGTGTGACGGCATGGCTGGTACCCAGCACGTTAGCGTCGGAGCGTCCGCACACGCCCGCATCTATCGTAAAAATTTTAAAAATGCGAGACGACATTCACGAGACGACCAGAGCGCGAAAGAAGAGACGGCGGGAAAAACCATGCGAGACCAGATGGGCGATTGATGTAACTAAAGCTGCACGCAAGCTGGTTCAATACTGAGATTGGAGTTTTTTGCCTGTCCTATATACGTCCCTTCTTTTGCCCGGCTCCAGGGTTACAATGTAACGATTGATGCAGAGTACTTTGTGTCGGGTGGCCGCTTGCGCCACCTAGCTTACGCATACTCAGTTACGGTACTCAGTTTAGTTTTGCTTTTGAAAGGCGACCAAAACTGGTCCTTTGGCGCAGGCTTGGCACAGATGACCCATATTTTGGCGAAATGTAGCAGGATGTAGCAGGGTTAGCCCCTTGGCGCAGTTTGGCGCAATTGGCGCAGCAATCACATCACTGCTTTTCCGATCCGCCGGCCTTGCACCTGTTGCACAACTGTCAACTCTAACACATTACCGCACTTCCCACAGGATCGAAGTCTTTCTAAAATTTACAGATTTAGTGGCTTTCGATGTCGCTCGGCTAGTTCCTAATCGGAACCGCGTGTCTATTTCCACTAATTAAAATGTTAATGAATTTTAGTTAATTGACTCATTGTAGCGATTATCCCCTATATTATGTCCCCTCATCAGTACGAGACACCTGCACAGGCCACGCTAATGCAGCCTTCACGGCTTTTTAACGCAAATTTGCAAAGCCTAAGAAGAAAGACACCCTGTACAATGTAACAAATGCGGGATTGTTTGCATAATCAACGCATAACCGCATTACAACTCATAACCGCATCGTAATCGCTCGGGACCGGTCACAACGAGAGAATGCACTGGCACTATCTATCGGATGGCACTGGAACACTTCCTTTCACCGTGCATTTAGAATAATACTCGCTATGTTATAAGTAGGGTTCAATGTTTTTGGGGTTTATTTTTTTTTTTGAATCTGTAACACTTTTTGCGAGTGGTTTTTTTTTTTTTTTTTGCTTTTTTGTTTTGTTTTACAGATGTTTCTGTCGATTTTCGGTGTCAGACGAAAAAAATGTTGGCGTCTGTTGCGGCTTACGTTGAAAAAAATGAGACAGGGGAATGGGATTTCATGTCCTCCGGGGAGCACGTGTGTGACCCGAATACTTGGAAGATGTCCAGGTACCGATTAGTGAAGGAATCAGCATTTGGACCCACAGTCAAAGCTAGTTTGGAGGCTCCGCTTTGGACTAGCACAAAATAAAACTCTAAGTAAAGACTTCCTTCCCATTAAACCCGGGGATTTTCCGATCGAGGGACGGTTCCGCCACTGCGTTTTTCGGTTTTCCTCAATTCTTATAAAAACCGTCTCAAGGGTTAGTTTTCAGGGTTCATCGGCATGCACTGAAAACACGGAGCCCTGGTTGTAAGCGACCGTTTCTCGTAGCTAGTGTGTAAGCACAATCTCGCAAATACCGCAAGACCTTTGGTCTAGTCATACACAAGTCGAAAGTGTTCTAGGGGCGGTTTGCTAGGGAATGCGGCTATTTTTCCCCAGCGGGTACGAGGGATTTTTGTGCCACATGACCGGCTCAGAAAGCAGAAAGTACCAAGTGTTCCAGCCAGTTCCGCTCGGCGGTTCCGCTTGCTTATTGCAATCTTTTCCAGAAATACTTTTACATGCTGCGCTTAAAGTATACAAATGCGGTTAATTTCACTCACGTTTCAAGCCTGTTCACCCTCTTTCTGCGTGCAAGTGCGAACTTGAATAACCAAAACGGGAACGGACTTGCGGCAGGAATTTGCCTGTCTCGACGTCGGCTATTTTGAGTTGCATAGCCAAGGCTTCTTGGCGCCAAAGCTATTTGCGCAAGCACGTCGCTTTGTTCGTAGTCTCTTTTGCACAAAAGCACGCATGAACGAGCTGTAAGACAAAGTCACGTGATCTGGCAGCAACACCGAGCTGTAGCACACCGGAAGCTATGCCGGCCTCGACGATGTAGCAGAAAATGGTTGGCACGGAATTTTTTTTTATAGGTACCTTGCCCCCGTGAGGCCGGTCATGTAACCAGAAAATTTTTATTGCAGGAATTTTAGCCACGGCATTCACTAGCAAACCGCCCCAAGGCTGCCCAACAGGTGGCACCAGCGTACTCTCTCGCCGTAAACGGCTACAAGGGCTTGCAAGTCAGTCGATATACTCAAATACAAGTATGTGAACCAGCGTTCACTGCAAGCAGTGAACACCGTTTCCAAGCGACGAAGGAGACGAACCTTCAAACGCGAGGTCTCGTTTTCTGGAGACTTCACCGTTCTTCTGTGCCGTGATGCCGCACAGGTGGGTCACCTTGGCCATTCTCCACAGGAAGGGTGCACTCTTTGCATACTGCAAGGAAAACGTCAATCTCACTCAAGAGTCACAAATTTTTTTTAAATTGGCCAACTCTTCGGCATTCTTAAAAGACGTTCTAGGTGCATAGACTTTAAGCACTCTTCCTTTCTCAGGCACAGTGAGGAGGCCACTGGAAGGCATATTCCAACGGCTCTGTGAATATGTAAAGCGGGCAGTGTGTTGCATGATGTCATGTTGTTACATGACGTGACATCAGAATATCATTTCATAGTGTCAGATGACGCCACAGTGTTACATGACATCACTTTGTCACACATCACATCATGACAACATTGTGTCACATGTTATGATGTTATCACACAGTGTCAAACGACATCAAATAGTGCTATGATGTCACAGGACTCAAACTGCTACACATTTGAGCGCCTTTGGGATCAGACCACAGTGCCACATGACACCGCGACATCGTCGAGGCGACATCTGCGAACACAAAAACTCTAAGAGCTGGTCCTATAAATGCTATACATTTAAAAAAGTGTAGCAAACATGAACACAAGATGAAAAGACGTATTGCGCTCATGTCTACAGGACCACAGTCTCGACCTTGTGGTTGTGTTTCGTGCTCCATTTTTTATCTGTCGACCTCTTGCAGTCATGTCCCAAGCCTGACAATTTATCGCATGTTAAGCAGAACGCCACAGAAGGCAGGGAAGTCGTTTGTCCTGAAATGCAAACAAAGAACCGAATGCTGCTATGAAAATATGCTCCTCAGAAAGGTGAGGACTAGAAAATATTTAAGTGCAAAAATTATATATGTACAGTAACATCATTTGCATTTTGTAATTTGCCTAGATCATTGCATTAAGAAATCAGTAATTCGTGATGACCGCAAAAAATTAACGTGCAATACCAAATAGACCACTTTGAAACGTAATAGACCCTTTCCGAAATTCAGTCTGGCCACTTTGATCACTATCATCATCTGTGGAACGGCATCTGTGCCATACGAATGGCGGCCTTCTAGTGACTGATAAAGGAAGACGTTGAAGATGCTCCTAAGCGGATATTGCGAGGCCTGTACGTTCGGGGGTCAGTACGAAGCGAAGTAGGGCTGGAACACAAGAGCTACGTAAGCGTTTATTTCTAATTGCTCAGATTCAGTCGATCTGTCGTGGCACACAATCGGCTTTAAAGCACTTTGGTGTATAGAATTTTCTCGAGGCATCTCAGTGGGTTGGAGCTTTGTTCTGAATGCACGTTCTTGGTCACCATCGACCTGAAAGTGATCGAGAAAGAACTCACACTGAACAATTCCTCGCGTGCCGTCGACTTGCGAAAGTGACGGTGCCGATACAAGTTCATTTCCGCCATTGATAGGGCAAAACCTAAACTGCTTTACGAACCACCAGATGGCACTGAATTTGTGAAAGGGTCTATTGCACAAGTGAATTTAACCACAATTTATGGCATATTCTGTTCCCTCAAATGCAGGAAAAAGCTTACCATGCACAAAGGCATTGCCTTTTTTTTACAGAACTTGAATAAAGCTTTATAATGCAGGGCATTTCCAATGAAAGGAAAGACACAGCATGTCCTTGGCACATCCTCTGCAAAGACATGCAACCGACGTGCCTGAAACGACCCCTTACATCACTTTGGTATGCATTACTGTGGGTGGGACTTGTAACACTCTTTCTGCTCAACTCACAAAATCAGGTGACGAAAACGCGAAACCTCATATATGAATATCTCGAAGTCTGCTTGTTTTCCGCCAGTTACCTAAATGGTTTAGGCTAAAATGATTGCTCCGAAACACTACAATTGCAACATACTGTAATATATTTTCTAAGAAGTTAATAGCACTAATTAATAAGTTTTAGTTAATCACAGCTGATTGTGGCAAATCTCGCTCATTTAATGTCTGCTGAGCTCATGGACTCGCAATGAAGACGGCATCCATCCAACTGTCACTCCCTCTTTTTAAAAGAATATGTCTGAATTAAAAACAAGCACCCTGTACCTGAAAATTAATGCTGAGTCCTACAGCCAGGCTTTGTGCAAGCATCATGGCTACTTAAGACTGGTTTTCAATAAATCAGACCACCCACTATAACCTATTCGCTGGCAGAGATGAAGGGCACGCCAGTCACACGCCCTCCATCTTTGACAGACGAAGAAGAGTTTAAAGTTGCCAAATGGACTCAATCTCAGAACAGGTTCATCCTGTTCAAAGGCTACCTTGCCAATGGACCCTTTTCCAAATTCAGTATGGCCACTTTGATAGCTATCACCGTCCAAGATACGACGTCTGCGTTGTAACAATGGCAGACCCCTAGTGAATGGTGCATGAAGAAGTTGATACAGGGTCTATATATTTGAGATTTTGGTACAATATGACGCATAAATTGACTAGTAGAGCTGCGTAAGCATTCGTTTTTAACTCGGAACCAACCGATCTGTTGACACAATCAGCTCCAAAGACCCTCGATGTATGGAATTTTATAGATTAATTGACAAGAATTGGCACTTTGTCCCGACCGGTCATATCTTTGCCGCCATTACATTTGAAAGAGACCGAGAAAGAACTGCACAGTGAAAAATACATTCCCGTCTGCTGAGGACCTGCGAAAGTAGCAATGCCCGATTTAACACCAAATATTCATTACCACTATTAGTAAGGCAAAATCTAAATTGCTGATTAATCCACCGGACAGTACTAAATTTTGGAAAGAGTCTATGCAGAGCGCAAGTTTGTCTGCTTCTTTTGCAGGAATTGTGGAGACATCAGAACGCCGAGCTCCGACTGTTTCTGATTAAGGGATAATGGGTAGACCTCAAAGCAAGCTGCCTTGAGGTTTACCCACTATCCTTCTAATCAAAACTAATCGGAGCTCGGCGTTCTGACGTCATTGCAACCCCTGACAAGGAAGCAGACGAACTTGCGCTCCGCAATGGGAGCATGGTTATGGTGCCTGAGGCGCGTCCCCGACCGGTGTGTTTACCGCGTCCTCAAAAGAGGTTCTCAGATTTCTGCCCGATGATGTCACAGAAGTGTCACAATGTTGCCTGCTGTGATCCTGGCAGTGGCACAGCGGTGGAGGTGGATCTGGCAGACTCCTGCTCTGCCGCCAAGTCGCTCCGCAGCCAGGCAGTCGACAGACACCAAAGCGGACACGAGACGAGACTGACACCAAAGCGGAACGACGGGAACCCTCAAACAACCGCCGGAATCGCGACGTGACAGCACAACGCACCATCTCCTGCGAAACAATCTGTGGCCACTTCTGGACCACTTTCGACGCACGGGCGGGATGGGATGGTACACCCACAAGTCGAAGACACGTTTCAGGCACCGAAGTACAGTGAAAGCTAAATTGCTACTTGACAAACGAGATGGCACTAAATTTCATAAACATCTGTTGGGAATTTTGCCAAAACGCAACCTTCCAGACCTGTTGGCGCTTCAGCTTCATGCTGAAGTAAAGCTCCTCTTTGTCCCCAGGCTTGTCGAGGGCGCAATCCACGGCGTCCAGCCAGGGGTCGTCGACCTGGGCGGCCCGTTGGTCCCCGATGTGGTTCTCCTCAGCCACCACCACCTCCTCTTCAGGCCGCTGGGGCGCCACCTCTTCGACGACCTCTTCAGGGCCCTTGAAGCTGGTCCAGGAGCTGTCGGCATCTTCGCTGTTGGACGAGAGAGTCGTCGAGTCTCGCGATTTGTCACGAAGAGACATTTTGCTGAATCACCCAAGTGCCGCCCCCATAGCCCCAAAAAAAGAAAACAAGATAGGGGAATGGTTTCCGAAGAAAGAAGCAACTTCTTGGAGAGTTAAGTGCATGCTGTGTTGTCGGTCAACACAAAATAAAGTAGTAGATAATAATTCCTTTTCCCGAAGCTTTAGATTTTCTTGCTCAAAAACGGCTCCAATCTGGTGTTATTTTTTAGGCTTTCCCCGACCTTGATAAAATCGCCACTGCGGTCAATTTCGGGGGTTTATTGGCATGTATTGGAGACATAAAACCCTAATAATAATGTTCCAGAGTTCAGTATCAAAATAGCAATGAGATTCCACCAAAATGTTTGTGTATGTTTCCTAAAAACCGAAGTGTCAAAGGAAGCGTTGCATTTCCACGGCTATCATAATGCTTGGGCGAAATTCCTAGGCTTTTTTAGGCTGACTAAAATTCTGAGAATGACACCCCAAGAGTTGCGCAAATATGTGCTAGGCTGTGAGCGCTTCTATTGGGGGACTGTGGAGAATGCCGGTTATTGAAGCAAATTATGAGGGAAAGGAGTGTTTGTTGAAGTAAGGGCACCTTAATCTTCTTGAGAGCAATTCCATTTCATGAAGGCTTCTTTAATCACATGCACAATGGTAGGTTAGCAAGCAAACCCACGATGAAAATCAAAATCCCTTTAAGAAAAAGAGTAAAAGGGCTAGAAAGTGAAGTAACGAATGCAAGAAAAGAGGAAATGCATTTTCAATACAACTAGTACCGCAAGTTCCTGAGATGCCCCACCCCCGAAAGAAAACCCACCCCTATTTTTGGCATGATTCTCTATTTTTTTAAAAACACCGAAAGATTGCCCACTTCTATACTCCGTTTCACGATAACTTGGCTAACTGTGGAGGCTACGGCCGTGACCCAATAGGAGCATCAAAGCGAGGCGCGCGCACACTAAGTCACGGGAGCGTTCGTGTCACTATGCCAAATGTGAGACCCAAAGGAACCGACTGTCGTCTGTAGGCTAAGAGTCATCTGCTGCAAAAGAAACCAACTTCGGATTCGTAACATCCACCATCTCAACACTGCTGTTCGCTAGAGTAGTGAACTCTTCGGGAACAGTTCATGAGATAACCATACGCTCAATTTACCCTCGAATCTGCGGCGAGTTCTAATGCCAAGGCGATAAGTTTTGAGTGGAAACGGTCAATTACACAGCCACGATCATTCAAAAACCGTATTGTTCTCGGAAATGTGTTGCTTTGTATCAAGTATCGTTGAAAAGTAACATGTCTTAGTCTTTCTTCAAAGTCATGTCGTAGTCAGACGAGTCTGACCATAACACAACTAAAAGGAAACGAAGCCTAGAACAACATTTTGTCGCAGACGGCGCTTCTTTTGTGGCGGTAACGAGATCTCTGTGGTCTCGACCACGGGGTGTTGTCGCGTGCCTGGCTCCGATGCTCTTATTGGGTCAGGAGGGCTGATGCCTCCACAGTTCGTCAAGTTATCGTGAAACGAAGTATAATAATTCCAGGGCTCTGGCCAACGGTGATCTCGGCAGAAATGGTGTTACTTAGCCACGGCGGGAGACAAGTGAACATTGCTGACTGGAAAAAACTGCCGTCTTTAATTCATTGCCCCTCCCTGCAAATACAAGTTTCGCAGGTCACAAAATCTAAAACTAGCATTTTTCAACTTTTTTTTTGATCGTGCATTGAAAGTTAGTTTACTCATTATTTTCACCCGATTCGCTTTCAATTTTAGGTGGGACATCCCTCGGGAGATTACGGTATACAGCCTGTCTCTCTGTAATGCATGTTTGCCGGCTACAATTTTTGGCATTTCAAGGGGACCAGAAAGATCCAGCAGAAAGGTTTGTCTCTCTCTATGCATTCTCACACAGTTTGTAGAGTATCTGCTTACCAAGACCGAAACAAGACTGCTCTATACATTGAACAAAAGGGACCAGTGTTACAACTTGCGCTACAACCGCAAAGGTTGTAACCTCGATCTTTGCAAGGCTTCCAAAGCAAACTGGCACAGCATAATCCATAACCCGTGTGAACATGCATTAAATATCAACTCGATAAACAAGTGCTGAGATGCACAAAAATTGGATGTATGTGCGAGCGTGCTCATCAAGTTCTGCTGTAATTTCACGTTTGTTTTAGTGAGCAGGATGACAGTCGATAGGCGGCAAGTTTGTGCTAACTTCGTATTTACCTCTCTAGTAAACAAACAACCCTTTTTTTTTTATTCTATGTTAGGTAGTTTGAACAGCCGAGACGGGGGGAGGGGGGGGGGGGGGGGGGGGAGAAAAACGTATTCTGCCGACTTTGCGGGCACGCACGCAGGAAAACCTCATTAAAAATGTACCATTTCCAGACGCCACTTTTTTTCCTGGTCCGGCTGTCCATTGTCTCCAAACCGCACCCGCCGCAACACATTTCCTTGTCTTTTTCAATGCTAGCTTCGAGAATCCCACCTCGAAGTCGTCATGGTCGTAAATCCCGCAGATTTTTTTTTAACTGTTTATCATTATTTTTTTTTTAAGAGAACTAATTTGAACAAACAAGCAGTGACTAATCACAAGCGCAATGACAAGATAGGTTTTGCTGCGCCACCGACAACAAGATAATAGCCTTACAAAAGGCTGCAGAATCATGCCCGTAGGTTTTGATGCCTTGCAAATGGCTAATAAATGCATGCATGCATACAAGGAAAACATACGTGCGTTACAGTGCAAAAAACAAATAAAAAAATAATAAGTGTGTTGGTCACAGACTCACACGTCCGTGAAGTCGAAGTACTCGTCGTTGTCGTCCTCGAAGCTACTACTTGAAGTTTGTCCGGTCAGTTGAGGCTCGCTGGACAGTCTTGGAGCCTTTTTGACGCCGACACGCTTAAAAACAGTTACCGACGATGACGAAGGCGGAGACAGGGGCCCGTCCGACGTTGACGTCTTGAGCTGCTCGATCTCGCGTCGAAGGTCGGCGATGGTGCCAGCCAGGCTATTCAGTTCTCGCGTGACGTTGCGGTTGAGCTTGTAGTAGAGGTATATCCCACTGATGCCGACCACGACTCCGGTGCCGAGAGCGGCAATCATGGTCAGTTTGTCCCGCATGAGACCGTCCATGTTCCTGCGAGGCGGCGACGACGAACGGAGGGAAGAAACGCTAATGGAAAGGAGGCGACCTGTCGTTGCCTCGTGGATGTGGGGCAGCCGCTGAGAAGTTCAAGTTCGAGCACTTCTGCCTGTTTGTTTTTCTTTTTAGAGAGGAAAAGACGCGCGGAGAGCGGGCTTACATCGTCACCGGAGCGAGGACGAGCAGCGGAGGCAGCGGAGGCAGCGGAGCCAGCGGCACCAGCGGGCAGCGGTAGAGCAGCGGGTAGAGCTAGAGGCGAAGTTATAATGCTTTATAAATGATTGGACAGATAAATTTGAAAACAACTCTACGGATTGGGCGGCAACTCGCGCCATCTGCCTATGGAAAGAAATAATTGCAGGGTCATGTGGGCAGGGATTATTTTTTACTTTTAGTATTTCTGCCTTTCAGGCGAAGTTTTGACCACGCGTGGCCAGCTCTGGTCGTTGAATGCCAATCAAATTTTCTGAAAATTTAAATGGAAACATAGGGTCGGTTTGATTCGATTTGGCCACTTTGGCGTCGTTTTGAGCAGGGGTTTCCCCAGGAACGGAAATGAGGGGGGGGGGGGGGGGGGGGGGGGGGGGGGGGGGGGGGGGGGGTGAGTGAGTGTAGGGAAATTACTGATTTTTAGCCGCCATGGGGAAGACATTCCAGACGCCCATGGGTGAATGCAGGTGTTTCTAGAGGGGGTCAGCGCCAGTAGATGTTTGAGAACCCTTCACCCCTCCGCCCTCCCCCCCCCCCCCCCCCCTCCCTTTTCCCCGCCCAAAAATTTTACACATGCTGCATTAAAAAAAAAAAAAAAAAAAAGAGGGGGGGGGGGGGGCGTCTTTATTTCGAATTTTCGTCCACCAAATGTACTTGACAAAACATTTTTTTTTCTTGCGTCGAGGCAGTTGGCGGGTGTGCTGCATCACCTTTTGGAAGAATAATTCCAGACACTTCAGGGGGGGTAACTAGCAGGTGCAACTCCCTGCATATCGTCTACCTCGACAAAAAATAAAATAAAATAAAAAGGAACAGAATGTCGTTTAGCCGAGAATAACATTCTGCCATGACAATTTTGAACGAAAGCTCAAAATAAGGAGGGTTCGTAAAGTTATGATTAATGAACTTGTATTACCAGATATTCTATGTAATTGTATGCACTTCCCTACAGTGTAAATCTATATATATATGTATATTTAATTGGGAGAGGAATTTTAGTTTTACCATCCTTACAAGGCTTCGGAAGCGACTTGGGAATAGTTTAAATTTCATTCTATTAGTCCATTGCAACTCAAGAAGGCGGGGAGAGGGAAAGGAGGTCGGGGAGGAGGAAGCAGACGGAACGCTGAAGAGAGGAGGAGGTTTCCCCCTCTATCCTCTCCAGCGTTCCGTCTGCTTCCTCCTCCCCGGCCTTCCTTCCCCTGGCTCGACCTTCTTGAGTTGCAAAGGCTATATTGCTGTCGGCAGATTTATATATATATATATATATATATATATATATATATATATATATATATTAATGTGTTTTTAAAGGGGAGTACTTCTATACGTTTTAATCCTAATAGGACAATTTTAATTCGGATTTCTGAACCTCACTTTATTTAATTGTCTGTTGAATTGAAGCCAACAACTTATCTGATAAGGTTCCAAGGATTAACTCATTAATAGGCATAGAAATTACGAGTAAATATGTCGTCATTTGGATGGACATAATTATATGTACAATCTTATATTACATCTGATTTTTTATATCTTTTAACATCTGAGACTAGCGCAAAAAAAATTCTTTCTGTTTTTTTTTGTTTTTTTTTTCACAGGCGTTAATTGACATTATTTTCTACCACCAGCTCGCCTGCGCGCTGCAGTCTTTTCATCTGATTTTAATTGGATATTCTAAACCATTCTGAGAAATTTTCATGAGAAAAAGATATGTTAAAATTCGTACTTCTAGAATTTCCTCTTGCATTTAAAGGCGTTTATTTTCCAACTTGTTTAGGTATTGTTCTTGTCGAATATGTATTGGTTTAAGCTTTCATTTGATATAAAATTCATGTTACATGATTGAATGTAACAATACGTTATCCGCATCCAAACCAGGTAAAGTACCGTTACAGAAGGCATGCGGACAAACAAGGCGGATTCTTTCGGTCGCGCACCAGCACCTAGCTGTGTTTGTCCTATGTGCCCAAGCTTGTTCCCCTTCTCCAGGGATTATTTTCGTCATTCTTGTCCATCTCGCTTGCACCTTTGTATCAATTGCATTATCATCAAAACCTTAAAATGCAGGCCGTCCACCCTTGTTGGTGTTAGACTGGTGGCAGTTAATAAAACCCTGCTCTCCCTACGTCCAACTCCTGGTTATCTCAGTTGATAGAGCGCTCCACTGGAAATGGCGAGGTCCCTTGTTCGAGGTTCTGAATGTTTTCTTTTACGAAAACAAAACACGATTTTAGGAGCATTTGGTGGTTTTATTGTAGTTTAAGAAGAAAGAAGAAAAAAACGTAAATCGTTTATTTCTTGTGCGGACGGTACATAGATCCGCGAAGCTACCGAATGCCAAAATGCACCTTTGGTCCTTCGGAACTAAAAAAAAAAAAAAAATTTTGGTCCTTCGGAACTAAAAAAAAAAAAATTTGAGAAATAAATATATGACGCAAAAACGATTTGCAGTTTCATCGCAAGTGAATGATTTGCCCAGATTATATATATATATATATATATATATATTTATATATATACTCTGCCCCCACCCCCTTGTTCCCCTTCTCCAGGGATTATATATCTACTTTTATTTAAGCTTCTGAGAACCTTGCCTTTTTTTCTTGCACGAATTTCAAAGCAGATCGGCCATCATCCGCCTCGGCATTCGCCGGGAGCGCAGATTGCTGCGATCGGCTCCCTCAGCTAGGTGCTCTGCGGGATAGTGGTCGCTCCAGATTTCATAGCATGGTATATACAACCATTCCACAACGATGCAACGCAGCTGATGCATCATGATCATACACAAGGCAGCCAGCAGACACTGTTTGAGTCTTCCTCGTGTGACGCTCCTGTCAGATTGGTCACACAAAACCTGTCTGCAGATCGACTGTTGCGACAGAGGATGAGTTCTCCGGGTAGATTCAAGCAGGGCCAGGCCAGGACAGGAATTCCCAACGACAACTCTGGGCATGAACATCGGGAAACGGGAGGGTGTCTAACGATAAACTCTAGCTGTTTAATGCGTATCTGCAGAAGCGTTTACATCATCAGAGAGCACACTCTCGCTGTGGCATTGCTGCTGCTTTTAATTAAAAGGGTCACTGTGCCCCGCCTCCCTTGTAGGGAGTTCCTGCAGTAATGTTCGCAGCTTTCGCAGCCAAGAGTAGCCAAGCGCCCGCTCCCAGAGTCGGAGTCCCGCACCCACTGCTTTCCCTCAAGGCCTGTCCCGATACGACTCCGACATAAATCCTGCTGCGCTCAACTTCCGTTCGTTTTTTTTTTTTTTTCTTTCTTTTTTTTTTTTTTTTTTTTTTTGTGCTGGCGGGTAACTTTTTTTTTGGTCAAATTTCGCCCGTGTTTTCGTGCAGGGTTGACACCTCCCTGGTTATTCTTATAAACACTACCGTCTTTTATTCTTGTTTATTTATTTATTTTTTTAAGTAAAGGCCGGGTACCGCTTTTGTTTAAAGGCTACCCTGCCAATGGACTCTTTTCCAAATTCAGTTTGGCCACTTTGATAGCTATCACCGTCCGAGATACGACGTCTGCGTTGTACCAATGGCAGGGTTGCATGAAGAAGTTAATACGAGGTCTATATATTCGATATTTTGGTACAATGTGACACACAAACGGACTACAAGAGCTGCGTAAGAATTTCGTTTTTAACTCGGAACCAACCGATCCATCGACGCAGTCAGCTCCAAAGCCCCTGGATGTGTTGAATTTTATATATTATTTGACGTGGATTGGTATTTTGTCCTGACCGGTCATATCTTTGCCGCCATTGCATTTGAAAGAGACCGAGAAAGAAGTGCACAGTGAAAACTACATTCCCGTCTGCTGCGGACCTGTGAAAGTAGCAATGCCCGATTTAACACCAAATATTCATTACCACCATTAGTACAGAAAAGTCTAAATTGCTATTTAATCCACCGGACAGCACTAAATTTTGGAAAGAACCTATGCGGAGCGCAACTTCGTCTGCTTCTTTTGCGGGGGTTGCGGTGACGATTGAAGGATAATGGGTAGACCTCAAAGCAAGCTGCCTTGAGGTCTATTATAGTGGGTCTACCCACTATCCTTCCAATCGGAGCTCGGCGTTCTGAAAGTCATTGCAACTCCTGACAAAGAAGCAGACGAACTTCCGCTATGGGTCCTCAAAAGTGGTTCTCAGATTTCTGCCCGATGATGTCACAGAAGTGTCACAATGTTGCCTGCTGCGATCCTGGCAGTGGCACAGCAGCGGAGAAATATTTGCAACGGCCGTTTGGAATTCTACAAGCAGTGGTCGTACTCGTTTGTAGTACCTCGATCAGTGTTTGTTTTGCACCGCTGCCCTGTTCAGCGGATTTGACGGAGGAATGTTGCCGCATTGTTGCTCTCCAAGTTTTCAAGAGGAGCTTTGTGTTTATCAAAGATTGTGCGCACGCAGTTGAGAACGATTCGACCGACGAGTGGATTGGAGTGGTATAAGAAAACAGCTAAAAAGTTGATTACAGAGTATGAGGATATTGTAATTAACGAAAGGTGTTTACGTCAGATGTGCACGATTTTTATTGCTTCCATCTAATTTTGCTTCACCAAAGAAATCCAAAATTATGATTGGCCGATTGTAAACTCGCCAACTTGATTGGATATACCCGAGATCTAGACGCGCGCTGTTATATTCGTGTGTACCTTATGGTGGTAGCGCTTATTTTAAAGTTCTTCGTGAATCATCAGCCGGTGACAACTATGTTAAAATTTAAAAAAAAAAAAAAAACTGGAAGTTTTTGGTAATTTTGCCAAAGTAGGAATGATAAATCGAAAGAGGAAGAACCAAACATGTTAATACTCATTATTAAGGAAATCTTTGTTTCTCAAAATAACCAGATTCACTACCGTGAACAACACAATGTCTTATAAAAGATCTATACTAATTTAAAGGCATAAGGAAGGTTCCTTTTAAATGTTTTCTAATAATTTTGCAAAGTAGCGGCAAAGTAACGGCGTTACTTTAGTGAAGTAACTGTAGCTGTAACAAGTTACTCTTTCAATTTTGTAACTTTAACTGTAACCGGGTTACTTTTTTTGCTTTGGCAGTAACGTGCCCTTGACCGCCTTGAAGTAAAATCGAGTAAATTTTGGACATCCACGGACATCCAGGCGGAACCGGGACCGAGAGGGACAACCTTGTCTGCACCGATTGGTCAGCGCCGCTGCCGCCGTCGAGTCTGGACCGAAGAATAGGAGGCTTTGGAAGACGAGAGGGCATTTGGCTAATCCCCCCTTAAACGTACCTCACTGAAAGGGGCTAATCCCGAGGACTCCACCGCGGATCCGGGCGAAGTTTCCAGTCATCAGCTGTTCAGACGACCTCATACACCCGAACCGCAACCGCCATGTTCTTAAAATTACCCTCAACCGATCTGCATATTTTGCATGCACCCGAACCGCATCCGCTATATTCGGAGCCCCCTCCGACCCGCCATCCGCGCATTCATGTTATATTATGAAACCAAGCGTGAATGAAGAAAATAAGCGCCCGGACGGTACCTTAGAAACCATTTGTTTATTTTTGTACCAAGAACTCTTCGAGTCAGAATGCGGTGAACGATTTTATCGTATTCTGTCTTATCATGTAAACGATCGTTCTTCCGGAGACCCTTCGCGTCCCTGGTTAGATTATCGCAGTCACGAGATCGTCCTGGGAGCCTGCACCACTCAAAGATGCGCTCACGAGGAAAGAAAGTGTAATCATATGGTGTAATATACGAGGTGTGACAGAGAAGTAATGAGACTGACAGCACCGTGCACGAACTGACAATGCTGCTACTATCCCTTTCACATGGCAGTTTGGTTAATCCCAAACGTCCAAATAGAAAAAAAGAAAAAGAAAAGGGGTTTCCAGAGCGGCGGACGACATCTTTACATAGAAACGAGGCAAGATATGTCCGATGAGATTTTTAAGAGCCAGGTCACCAAAGTGTGACGGGCAGCAACAATAAACGCTGAGACTAGAAGCTCCGCCTTTAGCGCAAGCTCGCTGGCTTGCGCTAAAGCGCGAAACACATGTACGACGACACCGTCCGATCCGACGTGCGGACTGCCGGAATGACCTTGGGGGGAGAGGGTTTTCGTAGCATCGGAGAGCGTTGAAAACCCTCGCCTCCGACCGTCGTATTGCGCGGTCGGACGTCGGATCGGACGGTTTCGTCGTACATGTGTTTCGCGCTTAAAGGCGCAAGCCAGCGAGCCTGGAATAGACTGCTAAGACCGACAATCTTGATGGTGTGGAATGCGCGCTGAAAAAGAACTGTGGAAGCTCGCCGTCACACGCGCTCAGCAGTCGCGCACACAGCTATGGCCGCCAGTGAATACTCCCTATACGGTGATGGCATCTCACCATTTAGTTCCAAACGCTTCTTTTACTCTGTTGGTCTAGAGCGTGTATATATATATATATATATATATATATATTTAACGTGAAAAAAGGCGTCTCTTAGGTTCACGCTCTTAGCTTTGACCTACGGCGGCGTTCGAATTTTTGCTGTTCCTTTGCATTTCTCCCTTCACACGTGCCTTTTTAGTGCGAGCGCGCGTTCGGCGACATTACGTTTCATCACTCGGCGATACCTTTCCTTGGCAATGCACTGGAGAGGAGGAGAGCCCGCGCACAGCGCACCGCGTTTTCCAGCGCTCAAAATGGGAGAAAGAACGCGTGCCTCCACTGCATTGCCAAGAAAAGGTCTCCAGGGCCGGAGTCATCGGAACGATCCACTAAAATTTCCATCCGTGCTGGTCAGGACAGGACGAAGGACCAAATCAAAAAGAAGAAAAAGAAGCTTTTTTTTTTTTCTTCTGGCCCAGCCTCAAATTAAAATCACACACGCAAAAAAAGAAGAAAAAAAAAAAAAAAAAAAGCGGCGAACCAGGACAGTTAATCAAATCTTGCTGCCAAAAAAAAAATCGTGGACAACATTTTTAAAGGCAAAGTGTTTGCGTCGCTCATGTGTGATAAGGCTTTCCTTTTTTTTGTTACCTGATATGCGCCCGAAGTCACATTCCCACTAAAACGTCATTAAAAAAATAAAATAAAAAGCGAAAGAATGAACGAGGCCACGCGCGCACGTACACGCACGTGTAAACCCACACACACAGACGCGCGCGCACGGAAGCAGGCACCCACGAACAGCCCGTCCCGAACCCCGAACGCCCGTTCCGCGCTTCCAAGGTCGGACGAAAAGATCAACCAAGACCCTTCCACAGGGAAACGAACACCTCGCACCTCGCTTCCCCGGGTAAAGAAAAAGCCAGCAGACGTCTTCAAAGCAAAACTGGCAAAACGGACACGCAAACACTCTCCTGCGCCCAACTAACAAAACAAAAAAAAAAGAAAAGAGAGAAAAAAAAAAGGAGGAAATTCCCTTCCGGTGTCAGCGAGAAATTAGACCCCCAACGAAGCGCCCCACAACGCCACAATCGAGTCTCCCCACCATCCCCACGAACCCCCTTATCAGCGGAACCAATCAGAACGTGGGAGACACTGAACCAGGGAGCTGCATGCGCTTTGAATTTCCCTTGCCCTTTAACCTCCCTTGCCCAGGCGCCCAGGTGTCCACGTGCTGGCGCTTTTCTTTTTCTTTTTCGTCTGTTTTTCGTTAGTTCCGGCCGCCTCCTTGCGGTTGTTTAATCGTCATTGCCGTCATTGCCGTCATTTGTCTTTCATCGTCAGGTTTGTTGAGTTGCGGAACTTCGTGTGAGTACCCAATTTTCGTTACGGCTGTTGTGCGTGTGATATGGTTTAGATGTCCCGAAACCAGTATTGTGTTGATGTTTGTGGCTGTCAAGTGATGCATATTTAAAAGATATGGCTGGGCACTTTAATGGCGTTATCGTCTCTGTGGTTAATGGGGGTGCTGATGACAGCTAGGCCTAATGGCAGTTTGTTCTTGTCACAGTGCCGGTTCGTCAGCCTTTGTTCTTTCATGCACCCGGTAACGTCAGAGCGCAAGTGTTTTTTGTTGCCTCACGCACGATTCTAGGAGATGTCGGGGAGTTTTTAGCGTGGTTTTGGTGCCGTGCTGAACTTGGCTGAACCGAACTGGCGCTCTTTGTGCGCGCGCTCGTGTTCGGGAGCGGTTGCTTCTGTCGTTTGAAAGTCCTTCGTAGCGTAGACTCCGTGTTCCTTTCGTTTCACTGACGTTTTGGTTGAAGCGTAGATGTGTGTTATTACACGTGATACTTAATTTTGTGCGATTTAAAGCGATTTACCCGCCTTTTGAACGAGACTGAGCACGGAACGGGGGACTAGGGCCATCTAGTGAATAAATAGCGAACTACAGCCAACCCCCGGTCACAGTCCGAGTTTCGCGGCGCTGACATTAGCGTCGCCACCATCAGCGGCGCTGCGTATAGCGTCGCCGCCGGCAGCAGCGCTTGGGTGGTGGGGGGCTCTCATTAATACAAAAATACAAATATAGAACTTTGTTCGCTAACAGTAATTTTAACAAAACGTCTTCACCGAACCATAAAAATAGAATTCAATTTATTTTATATATTTCTTTCTGTTTGTTGTGCTTTCTGTCTGAAACCAAAACTCTAAACCGACCCGCTGGCCTCGCCGGCGTCCTGGGCCATTTGCCTGGGCCCGGGAAGGCGCCGTTGCTCACGCTGCTCCCCTCGCTCTACCCTCGCCCAAATTTGAAACTTCGTAACGGCGGACGGCGGTATCGCGTGGTTTTGTTTACCCAAGGGTGCCCGTGCGAGCGTGGTTTCGCTCTCCGGCGTTCCGCGCGCCTGTCGAACTCGATGGATATTTTGGTGCAAACTTTCAGAGACTGTTGAGAGGTGCATTTTACGTGGCCATATCCCAATGGTGCACGAACAGCGCAAATGCCAAGACCCACAAGTATTTGTTTGTTCATTTTTTTTTCAAGAAAAGGCAGGTGAGCATCATCTCCCGTACTCAGTTTTATTTGCTCAGCGAACTTACCATTAAACTTTTGCTGCCCATAGCTGTTAGTTTGCAAGCTCGTTCTCGCAGTAAAAACATATGCTTTCCCCCCAACAAGTACGGTTTGAATGAAGTTAATGGTATCCACTTAGCCCCACCTCGATTTGTGCACAACTGCTTATTTAAAGTGTAACAATTGGGTTTAATCTTGAAAATGGTCTTTGACGGTCCTCGAACAGACGGAGGATAATAAAAAGAAAGAATGAGGCTTCTTATATATTAATTTGAAGTTTCATTTATTTCTGCATGGTTCCGGGTGCGACAACGGCATTATGTCATTAGTTTGTTCTCTGTAGATATACATTTGTTTTGTTTTAAATCAGTTTAAAATTTTAAACATCATGACCACATTGTCATTACAGATGCTGGTACATATGGAACGAGCATTTGAACGTTGTCTCAAGGAGGAAGAAAGCTTCGGACACTTCGTGGTTCTCAACCAGTTATACAGCCTGTTGAGTGCCAACATTTTTCGAAGCTTTATTTCACATTTTCATCTTGCTTGCGTGAGAAGCTTTGAATATGTAAAAATGAAGCTAATGATTGCTGGGGGCCACCTAAGTGGCTTATATTTCTTAAATCAGTGAACAACTTTACTTTCAGTGAACAGCTGATCCAACTTGGCATGTTGAATGCGTAATTATGTGGGTCAATGTGTACACTTGTAAAGATATATGTTAGTGACCATTCCCAAGAAGTGATAGTGATAAAATTAGTGATAAAGCCCATTCCCAAGAAGGTGTGCGGCGCGACATGTAATAATGAAGTGATGAGATCGCGCACAGATGACAGAGAGAGGTGCTGGCGATGTGAAACTGGAGCTTGTGGGCGAGGTTGACGAAATGATTTTGTCAATGTTTTATTTTCGCGCGTATGCAAGTCCAGTGCTGTACTTAATTCCGTTTTAGCATCTGTGCAATAAATGTGCCTCGAAATATTTCGGTCGCAGCTCTGGATTCCTTACTGGACGGAAAGACGCCTCGAAACAGAGGAACAACGAACACACATGACTACGCACCTTATACAGCTGAAAGCGAAATCGCACATCGTATATTACGTTAGGGACTTTTAGCGAACTGTTACCGTGTTCCGCGTACTGCACTATCGGAGCCTTTGAAACATGCTTTATAGGCGCGCACCCGGAGTGATACCGTGACAGCGGGGCGCGCACTTAAAAGCATGCTTCAAAGGCTCCGATAGTGCGGTACGCGGAACACGGTTTGCTAAAAGTCCCTATTATTACACTACCGGGACCGGGCGTGATGCTCAGGAGCCTGAATCCAGGCTCCAGCACGACCCCGAAGCGATCCATACGAGAACCACCCTACAAAAATAAAAAGGCGCCATGTTGGATTCTTTACGGCTTGGCTTAGAAACGGCTTCAAAGTAGGCTACTACGTCCCAAACGTGTATATGGAAGTTGTTTTGAAAAGTAACCCAGATATTTTATTAATAGCATGGTTAGCTCTTAATATAATTTTACAATTTACCGAATATAAAATAATAAGTTAACTCGTTCAAGTAATGAGAGCCCCCCACCACGGACGAGAAATTCGGCGCTACTCTACAAAACTCGACTCCATTGGCCCTATGGAAAATGTCCGGGGGTTGCTACAGCGCTGCAACGACGCTGGCGCCATCTCGCGTAAGGTACTCGCAACTGTCTTGAATAGGCGTGGTCGCGTCGTCTTCAGGAGCATCTCCAAGATTTTGTTTCGATCAAGTTCCGAACGTTTCGTTGATGTTTCAGTTGCTGTACCGACGCTTTCATGTTCTCAAACAAAGTGCAAATATCTCTCCACATGTTTATTGCACGAAGGTCTTCGAACGATGCTTATCTGCTCGAGTTCTAACGATTAAATGTAATGAAACGGCACTTGAACGTTTGGTGTCTGCCTTTTTTTTGGGGGCAGGAGCTTTCCATAAACTCCGGGATCCTCACTTCGCTAAATTATTGCGTGTTTTGCTCTTGATGTTTCTAAATCTTTTCTCAAGTATTAGTAGTATTCGGCATTCCTGCTCACGGTGTGTGGACGAACGTGATCGTCCGCCATTTGTGATAGCAGACGCTCTTTCGCCGGAAACACTTTGAGACATCCGGATTTTGAACCTGTTCGAATACACATTGGGTTTGATTTTTATCGTGCTTCATGTGTCATTCCGATTTGTTTTGCTCGCAGTTTTATGTGGATTTCCTCTAATTTGCGGTACACCTTTTGAGTTTGTTGGCGAGTCGCGAGATGGCGATGAGGTCCCTCGTACGTCTTTGACGTCGTGTCTAGAGGGCTTATTTTAATTAATTTCGCTTTAATTGGGGCATTTCAAGGCCATGTACCGTCGGAGAGTTGTATTTGGATCGACGTCACATGGGAAAAGCGTACCGGTGTCCACTTTGGCGCTGGGAAGCCATGCGCGTTTGTTTACCTCTCGGCGGGGTGGTATGTGCTCTTGGGGTTCAAGTCCCGAAGGGCTTGAACTTAAAAGACAATTGGGTGTTATCGCTTCTCGGCCTTTTGGCTAAGATCAAAGTGTAGTATACGGGAGTGCAGGTGCAGGAGTCGCAGGGATCCCGGAAGCAGCCGACATAAGCGACGCGTGCCGCATTGATGGTGCGTTCAAGCTGCTCTCGTCGCCAGACAGCGAGGTACGTGACCTGGCACTGCAGGCGGTGACCAGGGTGACGGAGAAGCGGCTCAGGAGACCAGTTGCAGCAGAAGACGTGGCGGCCTACCTATCCGGAGACACCGAAGGCGACTTCAGAGCAACGTCAACGCAGCTCCAGTCGGTGTGGACAGAGGCCCGCAAAGCCTCCCGACGCGCCGGCGTGACCTGGGAGCTGGTGCCTGAAGGAGCCAGGATCGCCTGTGGGGGAACTACCATCTCCCCCAAGCATCGCCACAAGGTGATCCGGACACTCCGAGGCATCTCGACAGCAGCAAACGACAGAGCGCTGCACCAACAACCCAGCCAGGGAAAGGCGATGGAGTGTGTCGCCGCTGATCGCGCCAGCTCTCACTTCATGCGGTCAGGGCGATACACCCGTTTCACCGACTGGCGGTTCATCCACCGGGCACGTCTCAACCTGCTGCCACTCAACGGAGCGCGTCCATGGGCCTCGGCCGTCGACCAACGTTGCAGGGCGTGTGGCTACCAGCAAGAAACCTTGCCACACGTCGTCTGCCACTGCATGGTCCAGAGCCAGGCCCTGACGCGGCGTCACAACAACATCGTGAACCGCATCAAGGCAGCAGCAACACCCAAGTTCACGGTGACGCACGAAAACCAGCCGGTCGGGGAGTCAAGCCTGCGTCCAGACCTGGTGCTGGCGAGGGGTGAGGAGGCCATCATCATTGACGTCACCTGCCCCTTTGACAACAGACGTGCAGCGCTGCTGGAGGCGCGGCAACAGAAAATTGAGAAGTATGAGGCCATCAAGCAGTACCTGTACCGCCGCTACCAGCGCGTGACTGTTGCTGCCGTGATCGTGGGTGCGTTAGGGTCCTGGGACCCAGACAATGATGCCACCCTCAGGAGACTATGCAGCAGGTCATATTTACGACTAATGAAGAAACTCATTGTGAGTGAGACGATAGCAAGCTCCAGGGACATATATGCTAGCCACATTGCTGGGAAGCGCCTTTAGAATATGTATATTTTCGTCTTTTTAGCATTGTATTAGCATTTTTTTTCTCTTATAACCAGTGTATAATTTCCCTAGCTAGCCAATGTATAAAATTCCCACTAACATTACGACTTGTACAGCTTCCCATACTCCCTGTATATGTAAATAACATGCAATAAAATCTCTGTTCTTATCAGCTTAATATCTGATACGGGTCCTATTTGGACCCAAGATATTAATCTTATTTTTGGAATGCGGCGTAGTGCTTGAGGTTTACCTCACCTATGCCACGGGTTGGCCCGGTATTGCACTGCCTCCGGGATCGGCCCACCCCCCTAACGGGGGGAAATCTCTGAATCCAAAGAAAGAATCACGAACCGCACTACCCTCCTACAATTGAGCTGTAACCTCGCGTGGTGACCAATTCCAGTGGAACTGAGGCCAGCGCGTCGCGGCTGATGTGTTGCGATAAAGTTATGAATGATCGATATCTTGGAAGTCTCATATTTCTTTGCTATTTGCTCATTCTGAACAGGATCCCTGGTGAACGGTGATAAAAAAGTTTCCAAGACTGCATTCTGACGGAAGAGAAATCCTTGAAGCTCTTCTGGGGGTTCATCTTTGTGACCTGTGGCAAGCCATACCTCCGTGTGATCAGCAGAGTTGTGTGGATGTGCTGTGCCATGAACACTGTGTCAAAGCCCTTGTTGCAGTGTTGAAGACGGAGTGCTCCTATCAAGTGACTGTGAGGTGTCAGCATTGGCAACAGCGGCAGTAGCAGTTTGCCTTTCAATGCCTTCTTAGGGTGTTGAAAGCTGCATGATCCCATGAAGTGTCAGCATTGACAACTATAACAGTAGCAGTGTGCCTTCAAACTCCTTGTCACAACTTTGAAAGTGGTGCTCCTGTGAGGTCAGTGTTGGTAACAAGAGCGGCAGCAGTGTGCCTTTCAATGCATGTTGCAAGCTAGCTCGCCTGTGGCTAGCTAAACCACCTGACTTGCCAAAACTGATGGACGGCGATGCCTCTTCTCTCAAAGTTGTATTCAGCATCTATGTCAGCCACCAACACATGCTAGCTGTTTAGAGGGAGTCGCAGACAATCCTCCTTTAGAAGAATGACCAAACATCAAGATCTGCAAACTGTGGCTTTCAGCGGCACGATTGCAAAGCTGTACATAGAGTAATTCACATTTTGGCTTCAGTAGGGGATGTGTAATCACTATACTATCACAGTGTCAGAAGGGCTTCCTGCCTTATAGTGGTGCATCCAAGCACAATTTCATGTTGCAGGAGAGGTAGTGTGGACCGGTGGGATACGAGCATGCTTTGCAAAAGCACCCGCGTTAGCATCGACCAAGCTCAAACGCCTTGTTTTTTTTAATGATAATAAAATGACTACAGCATTGACGAGTGGTGAATACCATCTGGCTTTGACAAGGTCGAGGTCACTCAAAATATTTGTGAAATATTCAATTTGGAATGTTCTTTTCTTGGTAAGTATGCATTCTCTGCAACAAAATTTCTCCTGGCAACCTTTTTACCTTTTTTTATCTCTGCAAACTTTTTCTGAAGTGTAATTGTTCCAACCTCCAGTTGACATGGTTGTAAAAATTGTATGGGTCACTTTTCATTTCCACTCGACTAATCTCTAGGCGTGCCATCAATCTCTACCTTTGATATAAAGAAGAATATGCGAGAGGTGACCCATCGGTGCTGCAGGGGCACATCTGTGATGGCATGTGCAAGTCAGAAGAAATGCGCTCCTGCGAAAGTTTGGCACCTACTTGCAGGGGCCCTGCAGTGCTGATCATTAGTTGCTGGCATGCAAGCCTTAGTGTTGTGTGGCCACTGTACACATCGGCCCACTACAACGCGCCCGGATTCCAGAACCTTATTGTGATGGGGGCAACAATTTGTCGAATGGCGACCACGCCTGAAAAATAATGTCCCAATGTTTCCTCTGTTTTTACGGTTTGCGCATCAATGAATGGTGCAAATCTCTTCCCTTTGGAGTAATTGGGGTTCCGTGTTTTTGGATAAATCTGAAGACCGCTTGCCGGTAAAGCTTCTGTCAATTCGGATTTATCCAAAAAAACAATTTCCAGGTCGCAGCTACAAAATAAACAGCAAACAAGACGAGTTTTACAACTGAATTTTATAAGAGCACAAGGTCAGTGGTCCTGAGGCGATTCCACTTCAGTTTCTTTTGAATTTTGGAACTACTGACAAAAAGGGTTTGTTTTTTAGCACATAGAGGTTTCTTCGGGACAGCGGGTCATGTTACCCGAACCATATTTATTTTGTTTTAGAATTTTAAAAATTTTTTGCAGTAAAATAAATTCAGAATTTCGAAGAATTGGGAATCTAACATAAATAAAATAAAACCCCAAATCCCCGGCGAAATATTAACTCCGAAAAACACCCTCCGAATTTCATGAGAAATGAACTTTGAAAACACGGAATCCTAGGAGTAATGTACAGCGGAATTAGGAAGGAGTATGCTGACGACCTCGCCTCTCTTTGAAGCGAATCAACACTGCTGGCTAGCGTCTCCACCAGTTGGCAACTTTGCAGGTTGAACCATTGTTTATTTTGAGAGGAAATTCCCACTATGACCGATCATTCCCGGTGGTGTGAAAATATATAGAGAACGAGAGAAGAAACTATTTCTACATGCCTGGTCTGGCGCTTGTTAAAGAAGTTTTGTTGTGTCTACGAGTCTTCTGGGAGGGTGGTCATGATGTGTTGGAGTGTTTCTTGGTATGTGGTGGTGAGGTGTTTGGGTGGAGTGAGCCATTCTTCGTAGGATCAGGGCTGTAGAGTATGTAATATGCAGAATAAAGCCGTGCGTTTTGAAGATTGGGCATTGGGACATGCCCAGAGTGTGTGGTGGTTATCTGGGTATCCATCGCAGTTTTTGCAAGGTGGGGTGTCCAGCATTTCTAGATACGTAATGGACGAAGTTGTCAGTGAGCAGCAATAATGTCTGCACTCTTCTTAGAAGTACTTCATCTTTTCAAGCGAGTGTTGAGGAGGCAGAGTTTTGACATTTTCCTTCAGTTGCTTAAGTGTGAATATCCTTGTAGTTCTGCAGATAGCTCTCTCGGTGCGTGGGTTGTACTCGGACGGCCATATAGCAGGGAGTCCCGCTAAAGGTTCTCGGGTGAGGAGGTGAGCCTCCTCATTCCCCCCTCATTCCCCATTGTATCGTGACTGTTATGTTTCTTCGCAGATGCACGTAATCCTGGATATGTTGCCTCATCTGTGTAGACAACGTGTTGTCTGGGAAAGCCCTGCATGCTGCTTGGCTATCCGTCCGGATGAGGATATCTTCCGTGGGGTGGTAGGGTAGCTGGTATCGAGTTCCAGAGTATACGAGAGCCTCAAGTATACGTCTCGGATGTTCTTCTCATCCGCCTCTGTCTTTGCATGTGATTCGAGGGCTGTGGAAGCAGGGACGGCTCAAGGCGTCTTGGACTAAGGACTCCTCCCCATCGCTTTCTCATAATAAACATGTTTATTCTCTCTCTCTCTCTCCATTGTGATGTATTTGTTGTATTTGTACAGTGAGTTTTGTGAGCCAAATGTTCCATTTGCCACTGTCCTGAAGCCAGAAGCCCAGGATGCGTATGACGTCTTTGCATTCTCTGTGTTTGCGTTGTTGAGATTTATCTGGTTCCTAGTCGTTGAGATGTTGAAATATATGTGGTTCCAATCCGCTTGCCTGCCCCTTTGCCAATAAAGCTTTGCAAGTCACTGGGAATAGCGAAATATGCTTCAAACTTGTTTTGTTTATCATTGAAGCCTTGTATTTCCTTTTAATTCACTTGAGAGGTATGTCAAAGCAACTAATATTTGCCCTGTTAAAGTATATGGACATGCTTTTGAACTACGATATTAATATGTTCTGCCCAAATTATTTTTTGCAAGCAGAATAAAAATAAAATTGGAGTAGTTTATCCAGCCGGAAGTTAGTCTGCCTCAGTGGGTGTCCGGTGTCTCGGCTGTAGATAAGCAATTTGGCCGGTGCGGTACCGTGCACCACGCAGTAGTGATGCACGACCACGACGTGTACACGATCGCACGCCGGTGCAATGCTCATCCACTTTGAAACGACCAGGGGTGGGGATTGAATTCTAGGTTTTGCAAAGTGAGCTTTCGCTCCACGTGCTCCGAGCTGGTGTGCGCTAGCCCATGCGGTCACTGATCCCCCCTTTTCTACGGCAGATACTCTACAGTTGCGCTGCGACGTTACAGCAAGCTGTCCCGGTTTGTCTGGCAAATGAGTCCCATGCATGCAAAATCGCAGTTTGCACCGCCTTTGTATCGAGAAAAGACACGTACAAAGAATAGAACATGTCAAAATAAACGCGTGTGAAGGAACTCTTCTGGAGATTAAGATTATCAAAATGCCTCAGTAAACGCAGTATTGGTTTTATACATAAAAGAAAGGTGACAGAGAATACCACCCAATTCACTAAACGGCCGCCTATATCCATCCATTCATTTGCATTTACAAACAAATAGAGACATGCGCGTCCCGGGTGGTGCTGCCATCTATTAAGAATTTTTAAAGTTATATTTGGTTATAAAAAGAAAATGCTTCAAACTTCACCTTTTGAATCTGGCAGACTATGGAATCTGGCGTTGACGAGCGCCACCTAGTAACATTTATAAAATTGGAAGCATATTTTTCTTTTTTGCCTTTCCTCCGTTCTGTACGTGAGTCGAAAGAATAACCACCCGTGATAACAAGACCGCATTGAGGATACTAATCCGTCAGTAGTTGTGAAGTTCTTACGAATAGCTTGCCCGCTTGTGGATTTCTTATTCGTCGATAGCGCTTGCGTATTGCGTACAAAAAACCTGAGTCGCTACGTCGAACCATTTGCCGGGAGGGCTTCCGCTTCAAACAAGAGTCCACTTTTGACAACATCAGTCCCAGATGAAAGCGGAACCCTTGTTTGAAAATTCGCGCCAATAAGGAAAAACAAACACCGGGAGGTGCTGCCATCTAGTGGGTACTTTTGAAGTTAGTCCATCTTGATGAATGGATAATTTGAAACTGCTCTTTGAATGGTGTACTCGACCGGCGTCAATTTCTTCAGAATCCATCTACGAATACACCCCCGCCCCCCCCCCCTCCCTCCCTCCCTCCCCTCTCCCCGGATTTCACTGGTTTTTATTAGGGATGCCGCGAACTTTTTTCGAATCGAAGTTTCGATGATCGAATCAAGCGGTTTGAAAGGTTCGAAAGATTTCGATTTTTCGAATTTTCTATATCGTAAAATTCGACGGAGGTCGAATTTTCGAACTTGTTAAGCTAAGAAGTTCGACGCTTTTCGAACCGTCGAACTTATTACGCTAAAAAATTCGATCTTTTTCGAACTTTCGAACTTATTGCGCTGCAAGGTTCGATGCTTGTCGAACTTTCGAACTTGACTGACCAAAAAATTCGATGAATTTCGAACTTTCGAACTTATTTATCAAGAGAATTCGAAATGTTTCGAACTTTCGAATTCTGAAAAGTCAGAAGTTCGACGAACTTCGAACTTTTAGGGTAAAAGTTCGACGTTCGTCGAACTTCGAAAGACCGGCGGACGGTTTCATTTGATTTCAGGTAGTGGTGTACATTCGTAATTTTTTTTTCTCGAACTTTTACACGCGGTGCTGCGTTCCTTACGAAAGACAATGTCGTTTATTTCAATGTTCTGGCATGCTTAGGTTTAAAGAAATAAATCCCCGAAGGGGCGAGGAAGGACGACGGGTTTTTGACGATTATCGTTTGTGCCAGATTTGAAGCACGCTGCAGCCGGAGCTATTTATGGTACATATGTTATACTTTTTTAAGAATGATCTATGTATAGCCTAGGTAAGTGCCGTCTTAAGATGTGATTATTGTTATTCAACGTGAGTTTCGAAGAAATGTCCAAACATGTATCTGCATGCAATTATGACCTAAACTTGATATTTATTTTCGTCTAAGTTGTTTGAGGTACCGTGTTTAAATTAACACCACAGACAGTACATATCATTGCCATCTGCAGAATACAAAATAATATATTCATTGTTTCTTCACGTTAAGGAATAAATTAACTCATGGGAGAAGATTTCTAATAGTGTTCAAGTTCAGCACGTCATTAAAAGAAAACTTTTTTTTTTTCGCTTCACGTTCCTGGGACGTGTTTCTTTTAGCCTGTACACATTTTAGTAAAAGAAACTTGTTTCGAAGTTCTGAACCTCTGAATATGCAAGAATAGAACACTTCCGACGAATTCTTGATAGTTTTTTTTTTCCTGTTTTTATTCCCGCATTTATTTTATTTATTTATTTTTTTTTTTTTTTGTTACTATCGGCACAGGTGTTTAGGTCGAAAAGACAGCTTTGAACTTCCGAACCACTAAGCATGTGACGAGCAGTGCCTTCTGACAACGAGTTTCTAACAATGACCATCTACGCAACCTTTTATGCAGTAAAGAGCGACAGTAGCTATACATATGCATAAATAATTTCAGATTAAAATAAGCTCAACCACGCCCTCTTTCCCCGTATTGCTTTCTTTAACAGTCCGAAATACCTGCAAGGGGAAGGAGGCTGAAGCACCCCCCCCCCTCCCCCTTCGCTACCCTCTTTCCCCCGTTTTTCCTCTTTCGACCCCACTTGTATGGTAGAACGCTCCTCGACCTCCAGTTGTGTCGGCTTTTGTGCTTTTTGCGAGGCGATTCCTCCGTCCCAGAAAATAAACCTCCAGGACAATTATAAACTTCACCGGATCGGATTACTACCAGCGTGCAAGGGGTGGCGAGCTAGTTTGCCAGGTCGCATCAAGGTTTTTCTGAGCCTCAACCTCCTGCTCGCCCCTGGCCGTTTCGAACTGGCTGAGTCTCGTAAAACAGTGTGTTCGTGCAATCACTACTGCGTGATGCAGGTTGAAGACCCCCCCTCCCCCCCCCCCCCCCCCCAGGGCTGGCGGTCACAATTCTGCACTGGCAAATATTCTAGCACGTCCGGGACACTCGTCGCCTCATTTAATTGCCTGACCAACTTCGCAGAATCTAGATATCACACCCTAACTTTTCTAAACTTGATTTTGTGAAAACCAGTGAGTCGTGAAAACGTTATTTGAAACTGAAACTGTGGAAAAACTTGAAAATCAGACTTCGACCTTTGAAAACTTGGATTAGAAAAAAATTCAAAATCTTCGAAGTTTTTTTTTTTTTTTTGAATTTAACGTTAAAAAAGAATCGAAACCTTCGAACTTTTCGAACTTTATGCAAAAAGAAATTCGAAATCTTCGAATTGTTCGAACTTCATGTCTATAAAAATTCGAAGCGTTCGAAGTTTTCGAATTTTTTTAACAAAGAATTTCGAAATCTTCGAATTTATCGAACCTGAAGTAAAAAAATATTCGAAATATTCGAAATCGAAATTTTAGAAACCGTGAAAGCTTCGAAATTTTCGAATTCGAAGCACCGCTGTGGTCAAAAGTTGCGAATTTTTCGAAATCGAACCTCGGTCGGTACGAAAATATCGAAATTTTTCGAAATCGAACCTCAGTTCGCTTCGCAAATATCGAAACCTTTCGAAATCGAACCTAAGGTGGTTCGCGACATCCCTAGTTTTTATTCTTTCTCAACACGTCTTTTTTTTTTTTTTTTGTACGGTTGGCGTGCGTCGTGGAGCTTGTCTTTGGCTGCTTAAAAAGGTTGAAAACGGCTGTGGTGGGCACCAGTGTTGCGGAGTTGCCATTCTGGAGTGGGAATTAAGCGCGAAACACATGTACGACGAAACCGTCCGATCCGACGTCCGACCGCGGCGAGGGTTTTCAACGCTCTCCGATGCTACGAAAACCCTCTCCCTCCAAGGTCATTCCGGCAGTCCGCACGTCGGATCGGAAGGTTTTCGTCGTACATGTGTTTCGCGCTTGATTCCGGAATCATTCCGCACTTTCGCGATCCTGGAATCGAATGGGAATGGAATGGCGGCTGCGCTGGGGAGAATGGAATGGGCTCGCGCCTAATGCGAGCCGTGTAGATTTTCATCTAGGGCAGGGGTCTCAAACACGCGGCCCGCGACGCTCTGGGAAGCGGCCCGCAATCATTCCGCGGCTACGAGCGCTCGTTCCCATGCCTCGAGCGCTACATGCGCCCTGAGTAATAGTTTTATATCGTCAATTTATTTCTGCTCAAACGGGAACTCTGCTCAAATAGCGTGTTCAGAATTGCTTCGTCTAAATATTGCCTTCTCATTCTTTTCCCATGTAAATCAACCTGAATGGCAATACCATCACTAGGCTCCAAGCTCGAGCTCTTTGCCCAAGGTGGCGCCTCGGCTGCACAAACTGGGCAGCCGAGAGACGCCTTACTCAGCTGGAGAAACTGCTAAAAATAACTGCTATAAACATCGTCAGGAAAGCAGAAACTGCCGTATGAAGACAAAGTTTTATATGAAGGACGGTTTTCTCACTCTCGTCCTATTGAAAACTGCCATTACTGTGGTGTGGCCATGTTTTGCATCTTCTTGTAACAGCAGGTGTGGGCCCAAAGTATAGTCGTATATATGTAAATTGGAGTATGTTTATCCAGCCGGAAGTTAGTCTGCCTCAGTGGGTGTCTGGTGTCTCGGCTGTAGATGAGCAATTTGGCCGGCGCGGTACCGTGCACCACGCAGTAGTGATACACGACCACGACATGTACACGACCGCACGCTGGTACGACGCTCATCCACTTTGAAACGAGCAGGGGTGGGGATTGAATCCTGGGTTTTGCAAAGTGAGCTTTCGCTCCACGTGCTCCGAGCTGGTGTGCGCTGCTAGCCCATGCGGTCACTGGTCCCCCCTCTGCTACCGCAGACGCTCTACAGTGTTACGTTACAGCAAGCTGTCGCGGTTTGTCTGGAAAATGAATCCCATGCATGCAAAATCACAGTTTGCACGGCCATTGTATCGAGAAAATACAGGTACAAAGAAAAGAACATGTAAAAAAAACAACGCGTGTGAAGGAACTCTTCTGGAGATTAAGATTGTCAAAATACCTCAGTAAACGCAGTATTGTTTTTATACATAAAAGAAAGATGGCAAAGAATACCGCCCAATTCAATAAACGGTGGCCTATATCCATTCATTTGCATTTACATACAGATAGATATATGCGCAACCTGGGAGGTGCTGCCATCTATTGCCAATTTTTAAAGTTATATTTGGATATGGATTTAAAAGAAAATGCTTCAAGCTCCACCTTTTCAATCTGGCGTTGACTAGCGCCACCTACTAGAATTCATAAAATTGAAAGCATATTTTTATTAAGATATTGAGGTGGGCTAGTTGGATATGCATAGCGCTTGTCCTGCTACATGTTCTGTCCTTTGTCTAACCTTTGCGCTATTTAATTTTTACATCATGCATATTTTTATTTTTTGCCTTTCCTCCGTTCTTCGCGTGAGACGGAAGAATAACCACCCGTGGTAACAAGACCGTATCGAGGATACTAATCCGTCAGTGGTTGTGAAGTTCTTACGAATGAATTGCCCGATTGTAGATTTCTTATCGGGGGATAGCGCTTGCGTACAAAAAACCTGAGACGCTACGTCGAATCATTTGCCGGGATCACTGATCTCTATGACAATTGCTGGATCGCGCTTCCCCGCTTCGAGCTATTGGGGGAATTGAAGCCACCGGTCGGCCATCTTACGGGTTCCGCGGAAGCGTTGTGAAGGCGGCGGTTGTCTTTGTTGTCACGTGACCTACACATGGTAACCATGGTAACTGTCTGGGCTTGACAGCGGTAGAGCATATTCCGACGGTGGCTTCATTTTCGGTGCGGGGAAGCGCGATCCAGCAATAGGTGACCGGCGTTTGAGCCGGAAGTTTCGTCATCCGAAGCGAGACACCACGTGACTTCACGCTTCCGGTTCGTCCGGTGCCGGTTGCGGTTCGTCCAGCTGCATCGAGAGCTCTTCTAGGCGTGGTGGCCGTGCTGTATTCGCGGTGAAAATGGCTTACAGCTCCGCGGTACGTTCTTTTAACGCAAGCCATAGAGGGCATAAGATGTTCCAGTTCCCGTGTAACAAAGCATGGAAGCAACGATGGGCCGTCGCTGTTAAGCGAGTGAAAGAGCGAGATGACCTGTGACAGACAAACGTCGGTGACCGTTTATGCGCGGCCAATATTGTTACAGGCCAGTACAACGTGTTCTCTCTTTCTTCGGGTAAGGCCCGCGGGAAATAACGATCTCTGACAGTCTTTTAGCACCCACCAAAAGCGTCTCGATTATTCCGCGAAGGGGTGAGCACTGCTTGTCGTGCAAGGCATCTGCGAGAACGCGGGATGCAATCTCGCAGGCAATCAGTTCATGACACGACGTTTCATCAACATACAGTGCCATTACCAGGCCATTTAATCGTTACATCGACAGCTCGGATTAACATTTTCTGTGATGAGCCGCCGCAGACTGTTCCCGGGAAGCGGCGTGGATGGGTGGCTTGCTATAATATAAATAAACAAAAGGACAGGTCAGCTTTTTGTAATATAAAGAAACAAAAGCAAATGGGCAGCACCTTCATATTGACGGATAATAAAGCAGTAGTACGACCCCGCGTAGCTCATATCAAAATCGGTGGTCGTTTGTGCATGCTTTCTTACTCGACATCATTAAAAAAAACGCGCGGGAAGGGGGAAGGGGGGAGGGGGGGGGGGGGGCGGAGGGTTATTGTAGTTCACGGGGGACAACTTAGTTGAAGTACCAAAAACGCGTGAGTGTTAAAAAGCAAAGATTGTCACGTAGTCAGATGTCGTCGAAACTAACTTTCGCACGGAAGTGGCGTTTTAATCGCGCGAGAATACATATTAGCTGAGTTTGAAACACCGTCTAAACGAGTTATTTCCCTGTCTTCAATTTTTGGTTGCCTGAAGATTTTCTTACCCAGACTCAGGTGCTCTAACAAAATGAGAAAAGTACGCCAGACCTCCGATCGAACATTTCAGCTGGCCGCGTTCCACGGCTTACCATTCGCGCCTATTTCGGTCGGTGATGTGATCTAACGTAACCATCAAAAATAAACAGAACCCAAATGAAGAACGCTGGCTCAAAAGGAAAACGAAACATCCAACCCGAGTTTTCATGCGAAGATCCGGAAAGCACTGTGCGAGTGCAGCTTGCCGCCGGCCGCACTCGCTCTGCGCTTTCGTGGCCGTTCTCGATGCTTCTGCGTACCGATTAGTACTTAAGTTATCTGTAGAAGTAACTTGAGACGTTCAGAAGTGTGTAAGTCACCCAGCAGCAGAGGAAGGTGGCCCGGATTGATCGGGTTTCAACACCCGCACACGCTTCCGCAGCCGTCATGGGGCTGCGTCGGCTGCTAGCTACGAACCGGAAGTGAATATTACCCAGAGTTCTTTGAGGCTGCTGCCAAACGCCGGTCACCTATTGTCATAGAGATCAGTGGCCGGGATGGCTTCCGCTTCACACAAGAGTTTTGACATCAGTCCCCGATGAAAGCGGAACCCTTGTTTGAAAATTCGCACCAATGAGGAAATACAGACACCGGGAGGTGCTGTCATCTAGTGGGTACTTTTGAAGTTAGTCCCTCTTGATGAATGGATAATTTGAAACTGCTCTTTGAATGGTGTGCTGGGCCGGCGTCAATTTCTTCAGTATCCATCGACGATTACACCCCCCCCCCCCCTTTTTCTGGATTTTACTGATCAGATCAGAAAACGTTTAATAAAATGATTGGGGTCCGCCACAGCTCTTGACTGAAGTCATCTGGTGTGACGGGATGATTAGGGAGAGATGAAGGGTGTGAGAAGGAGAGGGGGTTAAATGAGGTGTGTGAAGTCCACTGAAAAAAAAGTTCACGATCTTGATCCTGTTTGCGTTTTCTTTCAGGGGTGTACTGTCCTGAGGACACGAAGAAAGGGTCGACTATACTCCGCGACTTTTCTTGGCAATGCAGTGAAAGGTACAGGCCCGCGTCCCCTCTCCCATTTTGAGTGTGCGCGGGCTCTCCTCCTCTCCCCGGAAATGGGGGAGGAGGAGAGCCTGCGTACACTCAAAATGGCAGAGGTGACGCGGGCCTGTACCTTTCACTGCATTGCCAAGAAAAGTTGTCGCGGACTATTCGCGACTCCAGCGACCTATAGACCAGTGTCCGCGCCAATTCCGGGGCGCCGCCATGTTTATCTACGCTCGCGCCACCACGCGGAAAGAACTGGCAGGCAGGGAGGGGGGGGCTGCGTTGGCGGCGTTGCTTTGGGTAGCTGGATGCGGCAGGCTGTCCGAATGCACCGACACATCGTGAAAGATGTCTTCACCAGAAGCCTCTGCGGCCCGTTCTTCAACAGGCAAGATGTCGTGAACATTCGAGAACCCATCTCGATCAAGGAAAATAAGGGAAAACCTTTCTTGTCTTAGATGTTCTCGGTGTCTGCTGACCCTTGACATCCGCGTTTCAGTCCGGGTTCATTGCGTAGTAAATATTTCGCTACCGCTTTCTTGTAGCTTTCAAATGCTTGATTGTTGGCTTCTTGTATACGACATTACATTCGTGGCACGTTTGAGACCGATTTTCGCGATCTGCTTGCCTTTCTGCGGCAGCGCGGCTCTGCCGAGCCGAAATAAGTGCGAGGCGTTCACTTGATCGAACGCAGTTTTAGCGAATGAAAACGAGACGACGACGTTTCATCGAATGACTAGCGAATAGGTCTAGTTACGTAGACAGCTCGGATTAGCTTTCTTTTGTAATGTGGCGCCTTGTCTGCCGCTGCGAAGCGGCGTAAACGAGGGCTCCGAGTATGTTAGCACGCGTCCCCCCCCCTCCCCCCCCCCCCCCCCCCCACACACACACACACACCCACAAACACACACTGCGAACGTCTGGGTTCGAAACTATTAATTGCCAGTTCTAAAGGATGGTACTTACTTGAAGTGGGAGCTGGAATTCTACGAGGTACCAGGAGACACTTACTATCGGGCAACGAAGCACGGTGCCTGTGGGGGCGGAGTCTAGGAACGCTACTGATTAATATTGTGACAGGCGATCAGTTATGATAGCAGACGAAACTTCGACTCGTTTGTTCAGAAGTTCGCGGTGATATTTTATTAGCCCTCGTTACAGCACACCAAGGATCTTAGGCAGTGAAATTCACATCACGCAGGCTCGTCCGTCGTAGTCAAATGAGCGCAGTCGACGATGAGGTGTAATGAGCTACTAAGCTTCACAAGGAAAATGCGCGTGAGAAAGAGTTTTGAGGAAGTCCAAAACACCGATCCAGCAGACGCACGTACAGTCGCCGGCAATATGAGCTCCCCCGGCCGAACGCCGACCGGAGCAGCGAAAATCCCGCATGCGGCGCGTCGAGCGTTGCCGCGTTCTGGGAGCCGGGCTATCGGGACCAAACCATTCTGTTATCAAAGGGGTGGACGCAGAAAGTTTAATAGCATTACGCGTTTTGTAACGTGAATCTGAAGCACGGCTGATTACAATCCCGCTTGCGGTTGTAGGTAAACGCAGTCGGCTTACCGAAATTCTTCACTGCATAATATCTCTGACGTGTTGAATACAACTTTTTTTTATTTGCAAAGTCGGTTAGTCATTTTAAATATTGCCTACCCGAAGTGTAATCCTATGCACAAGCTTTGTTAAACTTAGACTAGACAATGACGAGCGGTTTTGAAATAATTTATTTAATCTATACGGATATGCTATCGATAACAAAAAAGAAAAAAAAAAAAAGATTTGTGTCGAAGCAGAATAAAGATTCAGGCACTTTTCACGAACACGTTTTATCGAGGAGACTCTACTGTCCTGCGCTCAGTAGCGTGTTGCTTGACCAAGGGTAATTCTCTCCACGATGGCTTTGCAGGTGGCTTCCTTGTCGGCCACTTCTTGCTTGCCGTGGGATCTATGTTGTCATGTCTAATATCATATCAAACATATATGTTTTTACATTTGTAAGCATCGATCGAACACTGCTGCTTTATCTACACCTAAAGCAAGCTCCAGTTTATCAGCAGTCATCTGCGAACAGTTGGGGCCAACACCCGAAGACGGCAATTCTAATCGGCCATGCTTTTGTGATTCACACTTCTAAAGGCTAGAATCCCGATAAAAGCCATGCGTACACCCCTTTGATAACGAAATGGTTTGGTTCCAATAGCCAGGCTCCCAAAACGCGGCAACGATCGACGCGCCGCGTGCGGGATCTTCGCTGCTCCAGTCGGCGTTCGGCCGGGGGAGCTCATATGGCCGGCGACTGTACGTACGTTTACTCCGGACTTCATGAACCCGACGGCGCAAGATCAAAGAGCACCGCCGCCATCGCCACCCGGTTTTCTCTGCACTTTGCGCGACGACGGCACTGCAACGGAGGGCACTCGCCTCGGCGTTAACAATCCGCGAAATAGATTAATTTCCCACTCTTGAAGGCATTCGAAATGATAAATGAAAATACCTCGGCGTTGTTGAACATCTGACGACACAACCAACACAACTGTGCCGCTGGCTGCGTGAGCCTGACACAAATGTGCCGAGCGCCTGCTCGGCACCGTTGTTGCTCGTGAAAGCCTGCTTATTTGTAGTTGAGACGATGATTCCACATCTTTCGTGGTGCTTGCAATAACTTCGAAGGGCAGGGGAACCTTCTCACGAGGACGTTGAAGACACTCAACACCGGAGCCACCAAAGCAATCGCACAAACCGTCGCCATGTTTGCTTCTTGTTCGTCACTCGCGGCGCGGTCAACTCGTCGCGAGATGTTTTCTGGCTCGGCTAGATGAAAACCAACAACGGCAAAGTGGCGTATGGACACACGGCTCTCAGGTTACGGGCGCTATACTCACATACCGCGGTAAACAGGACCGATGCCGGCAAAACGGCAGTCGGCACACCAGCAGTGGCTCCGGAAGTCTTTCTTTAGAGGGGGGGGCTCGACATCTCCGAAATCCTCAAGGTTAGGTTGGTTTCAGGTTGACATTAATTGCCACATTTAAATGAAAACATATCAATGCACCGCCTTCGCATATTCACGCACATATCCATGGAAAACAAATTAAAACAATGGTTCAGTAAAATAACTGTAAGAAGCTTGCACTGACAACTCATACAATGATTGGATAACCACTGAAATCAGCCGCACCATGTGTTCTTTATTTTTTCTTTCCTATACCAACTGTTACATGTCAACCGCAGCTGTGCCTATGCCAAATTGGCTATCTTTATAAAAATGAAAACCTTCCTTCATTTAGAGATTCTCGGGGAAGCATGATGTATTAACGCAGACGTAGACAAACAAGTGTTAAAAGTTTTAGACAAAACCCCGAGACTCGGGGGGAAAAAAAGACAACACAACACGGAGTCTCAAACACAGCAAGTTTGGCCATCGGATGTCTCAACTGGAGGCAGAGGTTTGCATACATCGGTATGTACCTCAGGATCAAGTACATCGACCGTGATCGCTTCGGACTCCTGGCGTCAATGCAAGTTGGGGGGCATCACAAGAGGAAGGTACTGAAGGTGTGTTTCAGACTTCGTGTTGTGTTGTCCTGAGTTTGTAAACATGTGTCGCCTCATGCCTCACCACCCCGTGGGCACGACGCCGCATGCGCGCAAAGCTTTCGCCATCGAAGGCGCCTTGTCAAATTTGGGAGCTCGTAGACTTTCGCCTTTTCTAAGCACTCCCGAATCCCCACTCAAGCTCACCAGCCCCCCTCCCTCTCCTAATGATGGCCTTTAAGCGCCGCGGTAGTACCGCCTGCCTGTTTTGTCCGCGGGCCAGAGAAGCACCATTCATCTTCTGGGCTTCTTGCTTCCACACGGGGGAAGCAGACAAACGCTCGCCGACGTGGTCTTGTCGGAATTCATTCATTTCGCTGTCCCCTCTTTGCTCGCTTTAAACCGGTTGTCAATCAGGCTCATGAGTCCTGCCTGTCATTTTCTTCTGGTTTTGACTTTTCAAGCAAGCCTCTCCGTCGCCCCGGTGCTTTTTGTGCTTGGCGGAGGTGAGGAGGGCGGTAGGTCAGCATGCATAAAGAGCCATTTCATATATTTCGGCTCAGGAGAGACGGAGGTACAGCAGATAGGCCGAAGGCCCATACCAGATAACCTGCAAACACACAAACTAAAAAAAAAAAGGGAGGGGGGGGGGGGGGCTCGGCAGCTCGGTCCTGAGGACAGGAGGGGCTCAAGCCCACCCTGCCCCCCCGCTTCCGGAGCCCCTGCACACCAGCGAAGAAGCCATCAACGGGAACCGTCGGCGCAGGCCGACGCAGCCCCCCCTCCCCGTGAGCGTCTGGGTTCGAGATTATTGTTCGCTTTCGCTCCTTGCGGTCGAGGCTAAAAAGAGCACTTCCGGACAAAGGTCTATAGGGGGCGCCACCACCAAACAAACATGGCGGCTGAATCCAGGTCGCGTCGGCTCGACCGGGCCGCCTGAACAGGAGGCGCGTTCAATTTAAAGGGAAGCTACGGAGCTTCTCGAAAAAAATGAGTTAGAAGTGAATTCTAGTGTATTTTTACCTCGTGAACCCGAATACCAAAACCATTTGCCGCGCAAGTGTTTTTAAACGCAAGAAAAACGCGAAAGACTGTCGCTGTCCGTGACGTCATCGACGGATCTTTTGGCTTGCCAAGGCTAGGGAGGCGGGGCTTCAGGCCTTTTTTCAGATTGCTCTCATTGCTCTCCGGCGCGTCGCATTGAAATATAATTGTGATATCTGCTATTCTAAAGGCCAAATGAATGCAATTCAAGCGTTTTTTCTCAAATGTAGAAGTGCCCCATCTTCCCTTTAACCGATTTTCTTTAGTTTAATGCCCAATTTTATCGGTATTTGAACTGAGACGGTTAAGTGTAGCCGGTGCACATAAACTTGCAAATCATAGTTTTGTTTTCCCGGTGTTTTTTGTTCTTTTCATGTCAAACTTTCGTTTCAGAGATTTCGTTCAAAACCGAAACTATGAGCTCCGGAGAGACGGTAATATACTAATAAGTTTTGATCACCTAAGGAAAGCGGCGATGACTACAGAATTTTTCCACCAAGAGTAATTTTCAACGGACTCGCATGCCTCGACCATGCGACTTATCTGTCCACGAAATCGATCTTTTGTGCGTATCAGCGTTTAAGAAACAGCTCCAGTCGTCTGCTCGGTCAACAGCACAGGCTACAGAAAAATTACAAAAATTAAGCAAGCGCTTCTTGAGCCAAGGACCATGTTAACCCGCCGGCGCCCCACTAAGCAGCTGATACTCGTATTTCAATGCAGGTTTTAGTAGCAATCAAGAAGTCATTTTGACGAGAGGGTTATGTAATAAATTACGTACTATGTCCCACTGAAGCGATATTAGCATATTATTCGGGTTGAAATATGAGCTTAGTTAACTAGCTATTAGGTAAAGTGCTGAATAAAAGTATAATTTGACAGTCAGAGATATACTACTTAAACTTAGCCAAATGGTTCTAGCGGGCAGCACGGAGACAAACTGAAGAGTCTTCGTCGGAGATTCACGCAGAATCCCTCTGAATTGAACGTTGCTTCGAATCCTGAACGGAGAAAATGAGTATTTTTTGTGGCCGGTCAACCTGAGGAATGTAGACGTATATTGCTGCTGGCTTCGACAGGGGTATAATATAAATATTGGAGGCGCGATAGATAAAAATGCCGTGACAGCTTCTAACGTTGCGAGACTCGTCCCGCACCTTTTGAAAGCCGACAATTTTTTTCATTAATCGTTAGCAGCGAGCAGGTTTTCCGGAATCAATCAATTGCGAAATTAGCCCAACTCCTTCAATGTGGTCCAAAGCCTTTTTGGCGAAAAGCAGTCAATATGAATAGCCAACGCACCGACCGGCGTGGGTGGCTCCAACTTGAGCTAACCGAACACAACCAAGCTCAAGAAAAGCAGCTATCGAACCTTTCCATTCACTTGACTGCAACATTGGTGTTCCCTCCAGTGAAATGCCTCGTCTGTCGTCCTCAGTCCACTGTTCCACATCCGTATAAAGGAACCAGTTATAAGTTACGAATTCGTCGTCACTTTGAATGTGATTCGAGACTGACAATAAATCGAAACGTTTTTTTCGTGATTCCTCCCCATCCAAGAAATCGAACGCACGCGACCGTGTGTTGTGGAGTAAACGGGCTTTCAAACACGTGGTGGAAGAAAACAATCTACTGAGGCTTCACGACACTAATGAACACCCAGGCAAACTTAAGAAATGTTCGCACGTTCGTCAAATTACGTTGTTCGAAACCGTGCCGACAACACGTATCCGCGAAAGCCGCCAGAGACGCGGAGGGGCGCGGAGCGACCTGGTCCGGCTGGCTCCCGGTTTTCCCGCTTGGTGGCGTCCGTTTTGCTGGTGTCGCGGATAGTCCATTGGAACGTTGAACGAAAAAGCCGTTTTAATGCGAGTCATAGGTTGCCAGATCGCGTTATGGCATATACAGTTTTGCCAACATAAAAGCAGAACACAACATCACCCCCCCCCCCCCCCCCCCCTTGAAAAACGAAACAACTAAGCGAAAAATGGCTAATTCATATGAAAGTCCTGCAGACGGGAGGGACGCCGTCGTTCTCTTGTCGACGGTCCTCTGCGACATCCGTCCGTCCACGTCGTTCCTTGAGCCTGTGTAGGCACCGCAGAATCTTCCAGTCGATGTCTAACAACAGGACATTCATCTTGTGACACTTGTACCGGCGACGTCAAAACTTCCCGACGTTGTTCTTCAACGGAATCTGGTCCAATCGTAATTTGTATTGGCGTCGCCGAAGCTGCTAGGCGATGTTCCTCAACCGAGTCTGCTCCTCCAGAAACTTGACATGGTGTTGTCACAGCTTCGCGATTCTCCCCAACGGAGTATTCGCCTTGGTTGTCCGAGATGGTTCTCCTGGCTGACTGTTCTTGATCTCCAGGAACGGGTAGCAAGTGTAGCAACCGTTTACCTCTTTCCGTGACGCACTCCTCAGGCACAGGCAGCCACCAACTTGGAGGCATTCCAGCTGCGTCCGTCTTCTAAGCGGAAAGTGCCTGGACCCAGCTGTTTCTGTATTTTCAGAGGTCGGGAATATGATAGCTCACCCTTACCGCCACTTGTGGGTTTACGGACCCGTACGTAATCTCCCCCTTTGAATTTGTGGAGTTTTGGCCCTTCTTTTCGCGTCTGTATACTCCTTCGTCGAGCGCTGCTTGCTTTGGACACGAGCTCGTAACTGTTCCATTGCCGTGGCTGGCTCCTGGAAGAAGTTCTTTGACGGAAGGCCCATGATGTCAAGTCGGGTCCTTGGTTGGCGACCGTAGAGGGGCTGAGCAGGGGACACTCCTGTGGTCGAGTGTGGGGTAGACCGATATACGCCCAAGTAGTCCACGACGGCTTCTTTAAGCGGTCGTCCTTCCAGAACTGAAACTTGAATAAAGTCCTTCAGGTTCCTGTTGAATCGTTCGACCAACCCATTGGCCTGCGGGTAGTATACCGACCAGACAGAGTGCTTGATTCCTCTTTGGTTCAGGAAGTCTTCAAAAAGCTTCGACTTGAACTGTGGCCCGTTGTCTGTCACGAGTCCTTCCGGACAGCCCTCCCGACTGAACACGGCTCGCAAGAAATCTATCACCGCTTGTGCCGTAACTGTATTTGCAAAACAAACTTCCGGCCACTTGGAATGGTAGTCCACAAGGGTGAAGACAAACTTAGGACCTGCGGTGGTCAGGTTCAGCGGACCCACGATGTCCATAGCCAGCTTCTGCCAGGGCTTTTCCGGGAGAGTAACTGGACGTAGTGGTGCCACGACCGGTTTGGCTGACTTGTCCGCTGATTGGCACACGTGTCAACTTCGCGCGGCACACTCCACCTGCCTGTTTATCCGGGGCCACCAGAACTTGTCTCGAAGTCTTTGTTTGGTTTTCACGATGCCAGGGTGTGCCTCGTGTGCAAAAGAAACCAAGTCCGAGGTCAGCGAATCCGGCACAACAACTTTGTCTTCCCTGAAGACTATGCCACCCACCATAGACAATTCTTCCCTAAGCTGGAAGAAAGGCATCAGCTCCTGATTGAGCATCCTCTTTGTTGGCCATCCCTTCTCGAGGTACTTGGTCACTAGCTGTAGGGTAGGATCCTTGGCCGTTGCGACTTGCACCTGATCCTTGGTGATGCAAGATGACACCAAAGACACAACTTCTTCCTGCATCTCTGGCTCTGCTGCTGCCACCAAAGGTAGTCGGGACAGCGCATCTGCGACAGCATTGTCGCTGCCTCTTTGATAGACGATGTCGAAATTGTAGTAAAGGAGCCTCGCTGACCACCTTGCAATTCGTAGTGGCCTCCTGCCGGAACCTCTGGACGATAACAGAGTCACCAGAGCCTGGTGATCCGTTCTAAGTAGGAACCTTCGGCCCCAGAGGTAGATGTGCCAATATTATTCACAAGCAAACAAACACGCCGACGCCTCCTTTTTCCCAGCAGAGTACCTCCGCTCGGTAGAAGTCAGTGACCTGGATGCAAAGGCCACAGTGTGTAGCTCTTGCCCAGCTTGTTGCTGAAGGACGGCTCCAAGGCCAGTGTCTGATGCGTCGGTGGTCACAAGTACTGGAAGGTTAGGGTCGAACATCTTGATGACGGGACATGACGACAGAACCTCTTTGATCTTTTCAAAGCTTCTCTGTGATGCGTCATCCCAAGTGAATGCCTGGCTCTGACGCAGAAGTTTCCTGAAAGCTCGACCACATTAGAATAGTGTGGGACAAAACGGGAGTAGTAACCCGCGAGTCCCAGAACCTTCGGTTGCTTGAACGACGGCCTCCACCTTTGAATACAGAGGGGCGAGGCCCTCCTTGCCCACCATATGTCCGAGGAAAGAAAGCTGGTCCACGTCGAACACGCCCTTGTCATTCAGTTGGAGTCCAGCCTCGGAAATGCGCCTCAGGGCACGTCTCAGGTTCTCTTGGTGCTCGCTGGTCGTCCTCCCCCCCACAATGACATCGTCGATGTAACAGAGAACTCCACTGCATCCTTTCAGGATGAGCGACATCATCTTTTGGAAGGCAGCCGGCGCTGATGCAAGTCCGAAACAGACGTGTAGTAAATTCCTCGTCGCCAAAAATGTTGTATTAATGAAAAACTCGGACACCCGTGAAAATAAAGAAGAGCAGGGCCTGCGTGGGCCTGCGGAAAACGAGGGGTCTTACATGCCGAAGAGGTGAACGGCGGGCGCCGGCGGGGCCGGGCGCGGGAGCCCCGGACGGAGAGAGACGGACGTCCGGCGACGACGGTGGCTGGGTCGTAACTCATTTATTTAACGGTCAACAACGTGGGGGTTGAGCGCCACGGGGACGCAACCCTGATAACACGGACAATGGTGTAACGGTGGCGCCATCTGGTTAGTGTCGCGAGAACTACTTAAATGAAAAAATTGAAATACTACAAGACGCTCTTGAACCTAAACAGACCATCGTGGGTGACGAAAGCTGTTAACTCGCGGCTGTCGGGCGTCAGTTCAACCTGGTGGTATACGCAGATGCCAAGTCGAGCTTTGAAAACCTGGTAGCACCCACCATCTGGTGCAGCAGCTCCTCAGTATGGGGAAGTGTAACCCATCCACGATGATGGCTTTGTTCGGTTCCCTCATGTAGACGCACAACCGGATCGTGCCGTCCTTCTTCCGAACCACGACAATGGGCGAGGTCCATTCCGCTGCATCCACCCGCTCGATGATGTCAAGACGTTCCAACCGTTGCAACTCTTCAGACACCCGTTCGCGCAACGTAATGGGCAATCTGCGTAGCTTCGCAGCGACTGGCTTCACTTATGCACGCACCTTGACTTGATGAACGAAGCCCTTGGCCAGGCCAAGCTCGCCTGAAAAAAAGATGCGAGAATTCACCGCGTAGACTCACTGGCAGCAATTCCGCTGAGTGCATGACAGTTTGTAGACAGCTGAGCGTGTCGCCGTGGATGTTCAGTTGCAGGTTCTGAATGGCCTCCAGTCCAAGAAGTGACTTGCCACGCTGTACAAACATGAAACAGAACACACGTGCGTGTGTGTTTGTAGGCCACGTCAGCAAAAAAACAGTCTTTTACTGGGATGCGCTTTTTGGAGTAATCCAGCAGCGTCACCGTCGCGTCAGTCAGCGAGCGGCCAGCGAAGTGCTTGTGGAAGATATCTTCACTCAGAAGTGAAACAGACGAGCCGGTGTTGACCAGAAACCGTAGTGTCACGATGTCAACGTCGGCGTCGACGTAGATACCTTTCTCTCGCATGTTGTCAGGGTCCAGGTTCAAAATCGTGACAGAGTTCGTGGCCGCCGACGATTCTTTCGCGGCGTGATTTTTCTGCCGACCTTCTTGCCTCCGCTTCGTCTTGCACACCGCAGCAAAGTGCCCCCGCTTGTTGCAGTTGCGACATGTCTTGTCTCTGACCGGGCATTCCTTCGCATTCGCGCGGTGCGCAGTCGACCCGCAACGGTAGCACGACGCAGTCGACGCCTTTCCCGTGCTCCCACTCGTCGGCTTGTCGACAACTCGCTGGATGACGGGTCTCCAGCAAGCTCCTTCAGCTCTCGCTGAGTCTGTTCGATGTGCCTGCCGAGGTCGATCGCGCGGTTTAGTGTCAGACCCGTTCCCTCGAAGAGCAGGTTCTCGCGTGTCTGCTGCGACGCTGTCCCCTCCAAGAGCTGATCGCGTATAGTCTTGTCAGCTGCCTCTCCAAAGTTGCAGTCCGACGACAACTCACGAAGGGCGGCGGCGTAGGCTTCGAAGGCTTCACCCGGCATTTGACGGTGCTGACGAAAACAATGTCTCTCCATCAGTTCGTTCGTCGCAGTCGAGAAGTGGTTGTCCAACACGGGCAGTGCTTCGTCGAATACGTTCTTTTAATGAAAAAACAATTAGGGCGCAGGCGAGCTGGTGTAAGTTTACCATTTTTTTAGACCACCTGAGACTGGGTGGAAGAAACACGACGACGTCTCAACGTTCTTTTCGTCATGCCCTTCGGTGACTCCTTCCTTTTCTTTGATGACCGATGCCGGAGTAGTCGGTGCTACACTATTGTAGATCCGCTGTCGTTCCAGGCCCAGCGCATTGAGCAGAATAGCCTTCCTGCGTTTTGGCGCGAAGTCGTCGCCGCCAACGGCTTCCAAGTAGTTCAGGAAAGCTAATTTCCACTGCCGCCATGGCACGCAGGCTGGTCCCGGCGTAGCGAGGAACGGGGGTGGTGACGGACTGTAATTGAACATTGCGTCCGCTCACCGGCAACAGGAAGTAGCAGGCCCGGCAGGGTTCCTCAACGGTCTTCACTCGTCGCCATTATGTAGTGTCCTGAGGACACGGAAAAAGGGTCGACTAGTCCATTCGAACGCTGAACGAAAAAGCCGTTTTAATGCGAGTCATAGGTTGCCAGATCGCGTTATGGTATGTACAGTGTTGCCAACATAAAAGCAGAACACAACAAGGGGGGTTACCCCCCTTGTTGTGTACCCACTCTTCGTATGTTTGAGGTCGTGCATCTTCCGGAATGCTGAGGAGTGCGTCTTGTCTTAGCTGTTTGTTAACTCCGCAGTCCCATATTAGATGTTTACAAGTAGCCGGGGTTTTGCAAGTCTTGCAGTTAAAGTCGGGACCGGGGTCGTCTTCTTCGTGTGACGTATACAATTTCCTTCTCAGCACAGGTGTTAGGGCTGTGTTGATGGCGATGCGTCGAATGCATACCCTCTCCCACCTTGAGTAATTGGATGAAAGAGGGTAAGCCTAGGTCTTCTGGCAGCAGCGATGCCAGTCGTTGTTTCCGAGCTGTCCTACTTGCCTCTTTCAGTTCATCGAGGTCTAGATCTTCTGGTTGGGTTGCGACGGGATTTCACTGGTTTCGATTCTTTCTGAACACGTTTTTTTTTTTGTACGGTCTGCGTCGTGGAGCTTGTCTTTGGCTGCTTAAAAAGGTTGAAAATGGCCGTTGTGGGCACCAGTGTTGCGGAGTTGCCACTCTGGAGTTGGAATGATTCCGGAATCATTCCGCACTTTCGCGATCCTGGAATCGAATGGGAATGGAATGGCGGCTGCGCTGGGGAGAATGGAATGGGGTCGCGCCTAATGCGAGCTGTGTCGATTTTCATCTAGGGCAGGGGTCTCAAACACGCGGCCCGCGACGCTCTGGGAAGCGGCCCGCAAGCATTCCGCGGCTACGAGCGCTCGTTCCCATGCCTCGAGCGCTACGTGCGCCCTAAATAATAGTTTTATATCGTCAATTTATTTCCGCTCAAACGGGAACTCTGCTCAAATAGCGTGTTCACGCATATTGCATTATACCGCTTATCGTTCGGACGGAGAATTGCTTCGTCTAAATATTGCCTTCTCATTGTTTTCCCATGTAGATCAACCTCAATGACAATACCATTACTAGCAGGGGCGAATCCAGAACTCCGTTTTTTTTTTTTTTTGGAGGGGGGGGGGGGGAGCGGAAATTTTTAAGGATACCGTTCTCCCATTCTTTCTTGTGCAAGGGGGGTCCACCCATGTCCAATTGCCCTCCGAGAAGGGGGGAAGGAGGGGGGTCGACTTTGTTGGGGGGGGGGGGGGGGGGGGGAGGCGGCCGCCCCCGTCGCCCCCCCCCCCCTTCCTTCCCCTTTGGATCCGCCACTGATTACTAGGCTACAAGCTCAAGCTCTTTGCCCAAGGAGGCGCCTCGGCTGCACAAACTCAGCAGCCGAGGCGCCTTACTCAGCAGGAGTAACTGCCAAAAATAACTGCTGTAAACATCGTCAGGAAAGCAGAAACTGCCATATGAAGACAAAGTTTTATATGAAGGACGGGTTGCTCACTCTCGTTCTATTGAAAACTGTCGAGTACTGGGGTGTGGCGATGTTTTGCATCTTCTTCTAGCAGCAGGTGTGGGCCCAAAGTATAGTCGTATATGCAAATGAAAGCTAAACATGGAAAAACGGTGAGCTTACAAAAAGCAGACAGCACAATAATCCTTGCCTAGGAGATCTCTGGGGTGTCGCTGGGACAGACGGCCGCTTTCCAGCGTACAACACCAGTGATGTTTTACAGCGGAGCTGTCTGTTAAAGAGACACTGGCAGGGTATTTATGCTCGCCGAGGTTTTTAGTCGTACGTGACATATGAGAGCCCAACTACCCAGAAGAGAATTTGCGGCTCGAAATTCGGTTTCTTTCCGCCCGAAAACCGCCGATCGAAAACTGGCCGGTTTGAGTCGCGCTCACACTCTTTTCCGTGGTCACGGGCCGTTTTCTTTCGACGCGACCACCAAATTTAATCAAAGTCGTGGGTCATTGAAGGCACGCAGTCAATGTTAAAAATGGAAGGAAAATGTGGAACCCATCTTTTGTGGCTTCCAAAAATCTGCAAATACGTTGATTGAAAAAAAAAAAAAGAAAAAAAGTAGCACAGACAATTGGAAGCATTCTGTGCGTTCACTGCATTCTCAACATGGCATCGTTTCGCGTAGAGCCAAGAAAAATAGAGGGCATGACGTCAGCTTGTAGCCTCCACAAGCCATGCTGCCTTGACGCCTCGCCTCTTTCTCATTTTCCTCCTCACTCTCCTCACTTATCAGGCCAACGCTGCCACATCACGTGACCGTAGCTAGCCTTCGTCTAGCCTTCGATCTGATAAAACCTACCGGATGGAGCGCGCGCAAGCCTGCAAGGAATCCTTCTACAATCAACCATCCATCTCGTACGTGACATGTCACGCGCACCAATTGCTAGAGAGATCTACGGTCACGTTGGCCACAAAATCGTTTAAAGTTTTTATGACTATAGGCTTCGCCAATATTGCAACGTGCCCCCTCCTACTAGTTATAACCTCCTTGCGTAGAGCACTATATAGCTCATTCGGAGCAGAGCACCGTAACGCAGTGAAAAAACATCGAGGGACTTCAAAGTAGCGTAGAGTTGCTGTATAGGAGGTATTCACTGGACGCCATATTTGAGGGCGATGTTTAGAACGCATGCCCAGAACGAGCTCACATTAATAGCCTGCTAAGACCGGCACTCTTGATGGTGCTAAGTGCACGCTCCAAAATAACTGTAGAAGCTCGCCGTCAGCACGCGCTCAGCAGCCACGCACACAGATATGGCCGCCGGTGAATACCCCTGTAGGCTTCCTACGGGAGTTAGAGTTGCGCGATCACGTGAGGAGCCGGATCAAGTGCCGTGCAGGAAAGTAGACGTTTTACGCGCACCGGCGTACGTTCCCCTGCTTTTGAGCGCGCCGCGCGCCTCGAACGCGCGGCGCCGCTATTCGCCGAATTCAGTCACGTGACGAGCGGGATCAACATGCCGTGTAGGAAAGACGGCTCTACGGAGATGAACGCGCAACTCTGACTCCCGTAGAATAGCGTAGAGTGCCTCAATAGACAGTTTTAGTATAGCGTTGCTGGATCTTACGTACGCAATACGCAATAGTATAGCCTACGCTAAAAAGGACCTGCTCGGACCGAATTTAGTTGTGCGTTACGTTATCGAGTGAACACCGCGCATGATCTTGGTTAAATTTGCTAGAGCCGTGGAATTCCGCGGGCTTATAGCGCAACCATGCTCCTGGAAAGAAATATTGAAAAATAAAAAAAGTGTCTAATCATTTTATTTCATATTCAACCAAGCCACAACTGCCTCGTCAAGCGCGCTTTTCTGCGGGGTACAGAGGCTACGAGTACGAGTGCGTAGCCAAATTCGATCACGGAGCCTCCGTCAGTCGTCCCGTGGAAGCGGCACCTTTTATCAATGCTATCGCGGAATGAAATTCATGACCCTGATGTCGAGGGCATTGCGAGAACTTCGGCGATTTCTTTTAGAGTCGTTCGTCCGTCGGCAATGAACTGTGGGAATAGGCTTAGCGTCGAGCAGATCGCCGCGTCGACGCACACTTCGAGTGGCGAACATTTCCACTGTGCACTCCTTCAGCTGCAGGGCGATCTGATTCGACCGCTGTAGGTCCCAGAAAGAATCGCCGAGCTGAACACAACGCAATTTCACGTCACACAGAACTTCGAAAACACCACGCTGTCCTTGCTGCGCCAGTCGAGGCAGCCGCCATCTTGAAACTGGCGCTCTCGTTGGGTCCGAGATCTCTCGAGAGCGCCCTGCAAGGCCCGCTAGCCAGCAACGCAAAATTCCCAGCGTTGCGTGCGTACGCAATACGCTACTGCGCATGCGCACTCAGGACCCGCAATCTCGTTGTCTACGCAAAACACTACGCGTACGGTCCACTAAAACTGTCTAATGTTGCTGGCTGCCGCCGTCCCAGAGTGGAGACAACTCTGTCGTCTGCGTGCGGAGCTGCCATATTGCCGCCTTTTCGCTCGTCGAGTCTATGTGGAACAGGGCTTATGCAGCCGTTTATGAGCTTTCTACGCAGTTAGTGAGCATTCTCACCTGTGAAATGGAGCGTGACCACTTCAAGACATGTAACGTCACGTGTTTAGTCAAGTATGCGTTTGATTTCCCATTTAAAATTACGATTTAGTCCGCATATAACGCAAATGTGCTCGCGAAAGTTCCGCCGGTTGCCGCTGGCATTCTGGTCCAGTTCTGATGGTCGATCTATGCAAGTACATTTGATACCAACTATGTTCGTTATCATCTGCTCCAATACCTACCCGTGTTTGGCCTTGCATTAAATGAAGAAAATGAAAGCGATCAACGAGCGAGGCGCAGATGAGCATATACGTTCTGCTCCCTATCGCCTCTTATTCGCCGATATTGTTATCTTGATAAGTTTTGGATTAGCATTCAGAGCCTCTGAAATAAGAACTCCATAATAAGAGACATCGCATCAGGACCTGTTGAGGTTTCTTGTTTGTTTTTAACCGGAAGGACCCAAATTTAGAAACCGAAACTATGTCAATATCGCTTGAATTCTTAGTATACTTGGACGCGCTGTGCTTCCAAGAGCTATGAAACTGATATGGGTCATTTGATGCAAGAAAAAACACTGAACAGGTGGCCGCCGTGCAGGGTATACAGGTAATTTGGCAAGCAAACATTTCCGTTTTTTTTTTTCATGGCTCATTTAGAGTTTAAAAGTGTCTCACCTCTTGGTGCAGCTGTTCTAAAAACCTCACAACTTACCTTTAAAAAAAAAGTTGCTTACCTATTTTGTGTGCGCTGGTGCCCTGTAGGAACCAGCGCACACACAGAAGTACACACAGAAATTTAGACAGATGCAAGTTTTCTTCCTATATTCGCCTAAACGGCCGCAGTAGGTATCTATAAACTTTGTTTGCTGGCCTGTTTTCTAAAAAAAACAAAAAAACCTTCCACAGAAAGAAATCAGAGTATTTTATTTGTTACTATTACAATATTTTTGCTCACCTGTTCTTTAAAATGCACTGATGCCGACAGAAATCAATATATGTACGTTTAGTTTACAAATATTTTTAGGTAAGTAACATGTTATATTAGATAGGTTTATAGTATTGAACACTTAGATAAGAAAAAGCATTGCAATTAACATACATGCTCCCCTGTTCTCAAATGGAAAGTAATTATTTAACACAGTGTATCAGCACCTGCAACAGGGTTGTACTGAACATTTTACAACACGCAAAAGTCTTACAAAGCAAGTTTAAAGTGGAGAGGATGGAGATCGTTACTCAGTACCGGATTCATTACAACACTCGTTTACTTGACATTTTGAAGGCAAAGATATGGGCCATAATTAAAATTTAGAGTATTGTTTAGACATGGGTAAGATTCGAGGATAAAGACCCGAGACTAAGGAAATGGAAATAGAAAAGGCAGAGAACGTATAGATATCTCAAACAACACAAGGATTTATTTGACACAGCTGCTTGATATATACAAAAAACAGGACTCACAGATGCCTATACACTCCGTGCGGGAACTATAGGGGGCGCTTTCAAAAACGCGCGCAGCGCCACTAGCGGAGGAGCTGGCGTTCGACTGTGAGGCGCGTTCAGCAGCCTGCGGCGCCTTTTCGCATGCCAAGCTGTGGCGGCGGAAGCGCGCACGGATATAACTTTTGCTTTTTGAGCCGATAAGTTGAGGGTGACGTTGCATGAGTGCTGGGGCAGAAGGGCATTTGGCTGTTCTCCACTTCTTATATAATGAGTTTGAGTCGTTATTAGGGGTAATTTCTCTAGTTTCGGCCGAAAAAGGAGTTGGAGCAATTTTCTGAAGAACAAGACAGCCGCCACCATAATTGCTCTGAGTGGGAAATTTATTTCGCTCGTTGCTGTAAACCTAGGACTGTTGGAACGGTGATATTTGGAGGCGAGTGAGATGTTCACTAAGTTTGTGCGCGAAGAATGCCAAGTTTCTTCAAGACAGGTGTGAAAGTTATGTTTCTAACGAATAAAGGAATAAAGCTGACGGGATATCCAATATTGGACCCAAAATGTTGCGTTATAGCGGGCTGTGCAAAGTGCAGATTTGGGCACACAGGTACTTGGACTTGACAGTAACACGACACAGCACTTATACAAAAAAAGTGGCATAGGGAAACCAGGTGGAAATTTGGTTTGGGCGGCGTAACTCAATGGGAACCGGTTTTGACCATGAAAAGGCTGTCAAGAGAATACCACTGGTCGGGGGAGGTGGAGACTTTAGAGGTAGGAAGGGACTAGTGGACTGTACTTACAATTGAAACAACTTTGCGAAAGGTGGTTCCAAAGCCGAGAAAACAAAGTTGTCGGCCAACACACGGTTTGGCCGCCAAGGCCTTTTGCGGTCAACTGTTGCGTAATACCTGTTGTGCGTAGTGCTGATTTTCGGCGCACAGGTACTTTGACATGTCCGTCACTTGGCACAACACTTATTATAACAAAAAGAGTTGGCATAGTGAAACCAGGTAGAAATTTAGTTTGGTCGGCGTAACTAAATGGGAACTGGCTTTGACCGTCAAAGGCTGTCAGGTAATACCACTCATCGTGGGAGGTGCACACTTTACAGGTAGGAAGGGATCAGTGGAGGGTACTTCCAGTTCAAACCACTTTGCGATAGGTGGCTCTAGAGCCGAGAGAAAAAACAATGTTGTCTACAGAACTCGGCGTGTCAGCGTTTCCACATCCAAAAGGAGGCTGATGAAGAAAGAAAGCACACCACACAAACTTCCATACTAAAACGTCGATTCTCCAGTGATTCCGAGTTTCATTGTTGTTTTCTTTAGATTTATATTTGTCACTTTCTTTACCGTTCGAATCTTTCTTCATGAAGTACAGATTGCGTGCCATACTAGTCCGGAAATATCATCGACACGTACGATGGGGACGAAACTTCTTTGGAGGGCATTCCTCCAACGAAATTCACACTGCATACCTGCGAGTGTGGGATGGCATTTCAGTTCGAGCTGAGATATGTAGGCGTTACTGGTACGAGAACAAACGCAGAGCGGAAAGAGGCAGTGTAGAATATGTCAGCTGGGCCGACACAGTGGCAGACATGATCGGGAGACTAAATTTCTCGGGTCGTACGGCACGGGTCCACCGTTGTCGCTGTCCCACGAAACATCGGCGAGGTGAAAAACTGTGAAACTTTGTCTCCACGAGATACGACGCATAACTATTGAAGCACTTAATGACGCAGCACAGGCAGCACTTCATGCTGTGAACCCAGTTCAACCGCACCACTCCGACTTCAATGCGTGTACGCGGCGTGGTTTTGGATTCGTTTTCTCTGAGGTTCTCACTGCCTACCTCAGTACCGGCCGCGCGGCGGCGCGCCAGTCGCGTCGCACGGAGTGTATAGAGGAAAACCCAGAAATAAAACACACACTAAATCCAACAGAATCAATCGCACACAACCAAACACAGATTCGACAGAGAAAGTGATAACACACCTAAACGAACCAACTTACCAAAATAAGCAATAGAAAAAAAAATTCTGGGACTGTACAACAATATTGTACAAAAAACAAAAAAAAAACAAAAAAAAAAAACGGGACACATAGATGCCTGGATAGGAATCCACAGATATAGAATCCACATAAAATAATAATAAAACAAAATCAGACACACACTTTCCACAAGAGAAGTGACAACATACATTAAGAAACCAACTTACTGAAACATGCCGCTCCTCGACCACGATGAGCGGAAGTTATTTGCGGCGCTTTACTGCAGAACCAAGTCGAAGAAGACTTGATCTGAAATAATTTATCACGACCTGAAATACCACTTTCTAGCAATCAACTGTGCGGCAAAGGACCCGGCGATTGCAAGGAAACAAAGTTGGTACTCACGCTGCACACAGACTACAAACGGCTCGGCTCCCAGTCGTCCCGCTTTATCTGTACGAGCCATAGGCGCCTCCGCTTGGTGTTTGTTGGGACGCCGTGCACCTTCCACCCATTCCTCGAGTGATTCGAACACTGCGGCACGCAGCAACTCGGCATTTGCAAAAGAACAAGCCAGTTCAGCAATCCCACGCGTGCATCGGCAGCCGATCGGGGAGGCAAAATGGCGGCGGCGGCCGGGAGCGAGAGGGGGAAGACAAGAAAAGGCGGCACTTGCCCTCCCAAAGGATGTCCCCACTCCAGCAAGGCGCAGCCGGCAAGCAACATTAGCCGGCAAGCAACATTGAGGCACTCTAGAGTAGCGCAGAGCCATATACTGTCGAATCTCGTTAATTCGAACACGCTTAATTCGAACTTTCGGCTTATTCGAACTCCCCCTGTGGTCCGGACTACACTATATGTATTTCAATACGCGAAAATGCCCGGTAATTCGAACGCTTAAACGCCCGCGCCGGTTAATTCGAACATCCCGCGCCGCCGAGCATGCCCTCACGCGGCAGCGCCTCCAACGTCTCCAGTTCCAAATAACCATGACAACCGATCACGTGGTGACCTTGAAAATGCTGCGATGACTATACTCTATTTCACCTTATGTCGTACCTAAGGGGACGCTATGAACTCTCCCAGCCAATTAAGGGCTACCAGCGTGTCACATGACCTAGTGCTCAACGCGTTGCTGAGCATAAACGGAAGGTCACGTGCTATATTCTCCGCGCGGGAGTGGCTGCGCTGGCGCGTAGCACCGGCTGTGGTCCAATTTAAGGTGGAACGGAGTATAGGGATGCCGCGAACCACCCTAGGTTCGAATTCGAAAGGTTTTGATATTTTTGAACCGAACTAACGTTCGAATTCGAAAGGTTTCAATATTTTCGACCGCACAGAGGTTCGAAATCGAAAAATTCGCAACTTTCCAAAATCGTGGGGTTTCGAATTCGAAAAGGTCGAAGCTGTAACGGTTTCTAAAAGTTCGGGTTCGATTACTTTGAATATTTGTTTACTTGAGGTTCCATAAATTCGAAGATTTCGAACTTCGCTAATTTGAAATTCGAGAGATTCAAATGTTTCGAATTTCTTTGGATCCAAAATTCGAAAAATTTGAACGTTTCGAACTCTTAAAGACATAAAGTTCGATAAATTCGAAGATTTCGAATTTCTTTCTACATACAGTTCGAAAAGGTCGAAGGTTCGATTCCCTTTTAAAGCTAAATTCTAAAAAAAAAAAAAAAAAAAAAAAAAAAAAAATCTTTGAAGGTTTTGAATATCTTTGAGTCCTAGTGCGCAAAGTTCGAAGTCCGGTTTTCATGTTCCGCCACAGTTTCAGTTTCAAATAACGTTTTCACGCCTCACTGGCTTTCACGAAATCAGGTTTAGAAAAGTTCGGGTGGGATATTTAGACTGCGCGAAGTTGGTCAGGCAATTAAATGAGTTGACGAGTGTCCCGGATGTGCTGGAATATTTGCCAGTACAGAGTGACGTGTGACGATAGATCAGTAATTGTGACCGCCAGCCCGGGGTGGTCATTAACGTGCATCACGAAGTAGTGATCCTAAAAACGCACTGTTTAACGATACTCACCCAGTTTTTAACGGCCAGGGGCAGGCGGGTGGTTGAGGCTCAGAAAAACCTTGAAGTGATCTATCTGGCAAACTGCCCCCCTACCCCCTGCACGCTGGTAGTAATCCGACCGAACGCCGCCCGAGTGACGCTGGCACATAGTAACTTTAGTTTGTACATGATGCAAAATCCTGAAACTGGGAATGAAATTTGAAAGAAAAAGTGTAAGGCAGAAAGAAGGGGACAGAACAACGCCTCAAACTCAGCTCTGGGAATGAAATTTGAAAGAAAAAGTTTAAGACAGAAAAAAGGGGACAGGACAACGTCTCAAACTCAACTCAGCTGAGTTTGAGACGTTGTCCTGTCCCCTTTTTTTCTTTCTTCTTACACTATTTTGTTGCGAATTTCATTCCCAGTCTCGGGATTTTGCATCATGATCAACATACACCAGCTCGGCTGCACCCGGACATTTTGTTTTTGTTTGTAATTGCTTTGGAGGTTTATTTTCTGGGGCGGAAGAAACGCCGAGCAAAAAGCACAGAAGCTGACGGCACTTGAGGTCGAGGAGCGTTCTACCATACCAGTGGCGTCGCAAGAGGAAAAACGGGGGGGGGGGGGGGGGGGGGGGAGGCGGGGCCCCATTCTCTCCCCTCCCCCCCCCCCCCCCCTTCCCAGATATATCGATCGGACTGTTAAAGAAAACAATACAGGGAAAGAGGGCATGGTCGAGCTTATTTTAATCTGAAATTATTTATGCATATGTATAGCTACTGTCGCTCTTCACTGCATAAGAGATCGGGTAGATGGTCATTGTTAGAAACTCGTTGTCAGAAGGCACTACTCGTCAAATGCTCGGTGGCTCGGAAGTTCAAAGCTATGTCTTTTCGACCTAAATAACTGTGCCATTGGTAAAAAAATAATCAATAAATAAACATAACAATAAATGCAAAAAATGAAAAGCTGGGGAAAAAAAAAAAGAAAACTATCAAGAACCCGCCGGAAGTGTTGCATTCTTGCATATTCAGAGGCCCAGAACTATGAAACAAGTTTCTCCTACCAAAATATGTACAGGCCAAAAGAAACACGCCCCAAAAACGTAAAATGAGAGAAAAAAAGTTTTTTTTTTATGACATGCTGAGTTTGAACAATTTTAGAAATCTTCCCCCATGAGTTAATTTATTCCTCAACCTGAAAAAAAAAACAAACAAACAATAAATACATTATTTTGTATTCTGCAGATGGTAATGATATGTACTGTCTCTGGTGTTAATTTAAATGCGATACCTCAAACAATGTAGGGAATTGCCCGTAGGAACATGTTTGGATATTTCTTCCAAACTCGGTCTTGAACAACAATAATCATATCTTAAGACGACACTTACCTAGGCTATGCATAGATCATGCTTAAAAAGTTTAACCTCTCTGCCATAAATAGCTTCGGATACAGCGCGCTTCAAATATGACTCAAACGATAATTGTCAAAAACCCGTCGTCCTTCCTCGCTCCTTCGGGAATCTATTTCTTTAAAACCAAGCATGCCAAATGATTGAAATGAACGGCATTGTCTTTCGCAAGGAGTGCAGCACCGCATGTAAAATTGCGAAAAAAAAAACAAACGAATGTACCTCACTGCTTGACTCCAAATGAAACCGCCCGCCGGTCTTTCGAAGTTCAACGAACTTCGAACTTTTACCTTAAAAGTTCGAAGGTCGTCGAACTTTTGACTTTTCAGGAATCGAAAGTTCGACAATATTTGAATTCTTTAGATTAATAGGTTCAAAAGTTCGAAAATTATCCATTTCTTAGCGTAGGAAGTTCGAAAGTTCGAAAAGCTTCGAACATTTTAGTGCAAGAAGTTCAAAATTTCGAAAATCATCGAACTTTTTTAGTCTATCAAGTTTGAAAGTTTGACAAGCATCGAATTTTGCAGCGTAATAAGTTCGAAATTTCGAAAAGCGTCGAACTTCTTAATTTAATAAGTTTGAAAATTCGACTTCCGTCGAATTTCTCGATATGGAAAGTTCGAAAATTCGAAATCTTTCGACCTTTTGAACTGCTTCATTCGATCATCGAAACTTCGGTTCGATGATCGAACCGAAGTTTCGATGGTCGAATATGACGCCCATGCGCACGTTTCGCATGGGCGTCATAGCATTTCAGCATGCCGCGAAGCTGTGTTCCCGTTAATTGCACTGAAGGGTACAAAAAAAAGTGGCGGAGTAAGTTTCCACAAGTTCCCGGCAGACTCTGAAAGGCACAGAAGGTGGATAATATCTCTGGAACGAAAAGAATGGTCGCCTCGCGCGATCGACCGTTTGTGCGGCAAGCACTTTCTTTAAGGCAAGTGCGGCTTCCATTTCAATCTCCGTCCCGACGCCTGCTTATGTGCAGGACAACCGTCGTCTGATCGGTACCACCCGGATTTTGTTCCCACGGTGTTCGCGCACAAAGCACCGGCCAAGCGCTCGTCGGAGGCTCGCTATGCCCGTGCTACCAAGAAGAAGGGGATCGGCGACAGAGCGGCTGCAGTGTTATAGGCGTTACCGAAAAAAAAGAGTAACGAAATACGTTACTTGTTACTTGCATATAAAAAGTACGCGTTACCGAGCTACATTATCTCAAAAATAAAAAAAAGAACGCTTTACCGCTACCTATAAAAAGTAACGCACGTTACTTCTGCGTTACGTTTTTTTTTAAATTATGATTTAACACGTTTTACTGTTTTGACGGTACAGGTGTGTATGAGCTCATATATCGAGAAACATTATGTTCATGCAGAAACTGAACATAATTACTTTATCTATTTTTACGGTTTCACCTAAATAATCACGAAAAAAATGCAAAAAAACACGGAAAACTCAGAAATTCACATGGCTTAACGCCTAAAAACACGGGAAAAATTGAAGTGTAATGTAATTTCTTTAAGAGTTGGGAAGTAGTAACGAGTAACGTAACTACGTTATTTGAAATAGTAACGTAAGCATGTTACCCGTGACTGTGTCGAAAAAGTAACGAGTAGGTTCGTACGTTACTGAAAAAAGTAACGTGTTCCCGGTAACGCCGCTACTTGCAACGTGTTACCGCCAAGACTGCAGAACGGACAAAGCGCTACTGCTTGTCATGCCTTATGGTCGTAAGGGTAGGAAACAAATATCATACCTTGACTTGCAGACGCTGTGTGTATTTAATCAATTAATAAATACACTTACGCAGACCCACTGTGCTGATGCCGCCGGCAGTGCGGAAACCGACTCGAAATAATCGCAGGCCTCGAGAGACGTGTACGCCTGCACCGTGTCGGCCGTGAATTGGTTTGGCGAAAAAACTAAATAAACGACGACGTGAGCCGTCAACTTCGGTGACAGCAACTTCACGTCGGAAGTCCGGCAGGCCTTGTTTGCGGCATACGGATCCTCAAAGGCAGCGCCGTCCACGCAGAGTTTGTTTCGATATCGCTGCCGTTCAGGCTCAAGTAGTGAGCTCAAATAGTCGGGCATAGCATACGACATACGTTGTCAGGAAATACGATACACAAATAAATCTAGAAGCGTCCCTACAACGTCAACAACGAGCGCACGCCACACAACGCAATGGCGAAAACACGGCGAGCCGGGCCGCTTTTGCCCGCATAGCTTCTGCGCATATACGAGGCCTTCCGGCCGTGTTGGTAAACTCCGCGTGTCGGTCCATACTCCGTCTCATCCTACGATGGGCTAAAACTCAATGCTACAAGCCGCCGGGTTCAATCACGAGCCTGTTAGAAACCACGTGGTATATTTGCTCCGTCGTACGTGTCAGTGCGCCAAGTCGCGTGACGTCATGCGGAGGCGAGTTTTTCGTTTGCTTATCGAGCCCTTGCGGCTGCTCCGTCTGCTTGCTGCTACTGAAGGGATTAAAGTCCGTCTGGAAACGATGGGGCGAATAGAACCCGGGATCATAACCAGTGGCCATTAGGAAATAACAGAGAACCATATGCGCTAGATTAGTGCTGTTCGTAAATTGCGTATCGGAATTTCTCTCGCGCACTCTTTCGCAATGCGGATGCAAGCTTTTCTGAGGCAGTGCTCCGCCTGCCAGCCTTCGCGCCCTAGTCCATCGTACGTAAGGGTGAGGGTATAGCGGCGCTTCGGTTTGTTTGTAAACATAAGCTGGTGTATAGGGTTCGCAACTCTCAACAAATATGGCCGTTGAAAGCAGGTCGTGGCTTGCCATGCATGTGCGAGCTCAACGCACAACGCCCGGGTGTAAGCAGGTACATTGGCTTCAAAACTGCTTTCCCCGGTTTTTATGGCCTGCATGCGTTGAAAACATGCGGCGCTGTAGGGGGATCGGCGGCCGAGAGGTCTAGCGCACACCAGCTCGGAGCACGTAGAGCGAAAATTCGTGCTGCAGAACCCAGGGATCCTGGGTGCAATCGCCACACCTGCCCGCGTTTCGATCTGGATGAGCATCGTACCGGCGCGCGGTCGGGTATCGCTACTGCGTGCTGCACGTTAAAGGCCACAGGCTAGCGGTTGTATTCCACTAGTCAAATTGCTCACATGCAGCTGAGAGACAAGTTGCCAGTTGAGGCAAACAAACCTTAGACTGTACAAACATATATACACACACTTGCGGCTGTGTGTTGGCTTAAGGATTTGAGACGCTCATAGCTTTCTTCGAGGAAGCGATGGAAGGACTACGTAGGTCCTTCTACCGCGCTGATGTAGTACGTTGATAAACACACAATGTATGGTTTCCGCGCTTGCATGCTTTGAGTGACCTATTCGCCTCGAGATCGAACCGTGTCGCCACAGTGCGGCTGAAATTGGAAACGCGCGAAAGCGGGGATACCGCCGAGCGTCGTCTCCTACGGGCGCACGCTCAGAAGCATGGATCTCGACGACGCAAGCCTGTTTCAGGCTGAGGTTGACATTCTTTATTAATTGTTTTATGTTTTTGTTGCCGTTTCTTCTTACAAAAGGTTGTGTTGTATCGTTTCCCGCGCGCAGAAATTCAGCAAAGTGATTATTATTAAGTCGGAAGCTTCCATAATCTTAGTGTGTTGGTTTGTGTACAATCGCTGGCCCAACGTATTTTTGTTATCTCGCGCAAACCGTGGCTTTCATAAAGCATTGAATGTTGAATGGGTCTGTGGTTTGATTAGAAAATTAACCCGACTGATCGCTATCCTTTAAAGGGGCGGTGCAACAATTTGCGGACTTTGGCTAATTAATTGCGGGAATCGATCCCGGCCACATATAAAACGAAGGACCGAAAACTATTCTTTCCTGCTTGCCCTAGTTTTCATTAAAAAAAATAAAAGAAATTAGTATCTCTGGCACCCCTCAACTCAACATTGAAGCGGCACCAGCTCCGCCTGTGACGTCATTCAGAGTGGCGTTGGTTTCCGGTTGGGTTCTTCTGGCTTCCGTTTCCCCAGCGCTCGCCGGCTCGCCGCTCTCCCGCCCCTTCCCGACCAACACGGCGGCATGGGCGGACGGCCTGAGCGACGTCGAGCGCAAGATGCTTGCGTATAGTAAGTCTTGGACTTGTGCGGCGGGCAGTCGACGCGCCGGGCAGTCGAAGTCGAAGTCGAGACACCAGGAACAATAACGATACCACGATACTACGGACCACGACCAACGCACTCCGTCGAGCGAGGGAAAGACAAAACGTCCGGGTTGCTCGTGTAGCCGCCGTAGGCGCCTCGGGCCTGTGCCTCGTAGAGTAACTGTATATGCTCCGCTTGCAAGCAGAGCCTATTGACGCTTTACACACGCGCCAAATTACAGCCGCCATAGCTGACCTTCTCTTGTCTCACCGAGATGCCGAGCAACTGAAACGGTAGTTGACGATCCTGTACAAAGGTCGATGCTTTAGAAAACGACACGATTGAATCTAATATGGCAATAACCTGGCCTGCTATGGTAATGATGAAGTGAAATAAACGTAATAAGAGGAAACAAAACTGAAGGTCAGTTATGGCGGCGTCCATGCACAGCTGCTGCAAAGCGTCTATACAGTTACTCTAGTGCCTCGGGCGTCGACGGATGACGACGACGGCAGGTTTTGTTGACTTGCGGTAGATGGCGCCACAAATAATTCATACCCTTTTAGCGGCAATATTAGGCTTCTCAAGCGTTTCTGCATACCTAAACAACATGATTTTTTAAAACTTAACCTTAAATCAAGCTTACAATTGCCTAACACTATCACTTACAAAAACCACTCCGAATGACGTCACACCACAGGTTCCATTTGCGGCCACCATGTGGCCGCAGGTTGGGAAAAAAAGCGTTTTTTATTTTGCGATTACGCAGCGAAATAGGGGTATTTTGGGATGTGGTGGCACTTTTTCTCTTACTTATGCCGAAGTAAACAATATAAAAAATACAAGCTGCACATTCGTTCAGTGTTAAAATCATTGCACCGCCCCTTTAATAGACTAATCAATCAATAAATCCGTATGTTGATTTTTCGACGGTCATTTGCGTGAAAGACGTTACAACTACATATTTTTTTACTGGTTTTACTATGCCATAAATGGCATATTGTATTCCCATTCTAAACTTTACGTTGTGAGTCCTACATAAATATGAACACGGGAAGCCTTTTAAAATGAAGTATTTTTAAGTTATTATTTAAACAGTATAATCACCCTCGGCGAAATGACAAGCACGCTGAAGTGGTTTACCGGGCAAGCCTGTGCCACAAAAGAAATAAAGACGTCAAAAATATTAAAGCCGGCATTTTTTACTCCTTGTTGACTTTATCCAGCACAAGGCACCAATAGACCGATCTCACCAGCTAGTTTGAGTACGCCACCGCTGTCACCATGCATCGTGGGAACTGTAGTTTTTCTGCACGCGCAAGAACCAAGCTGGAGGTCTGCGCGAGCAAAGCACGAGACGACATGAGCTGCATTGTCCACGGGCGCCTACCTCTTTTGAACTACAGTTATGGTGGCGTCAAGCATGCGTGGAACGCTTGGTGAGATCGGCCCATTAACCGGCAAGAAAAATGCAATTAAAGCATTACTTGAATAATCTGAAAGTTAATCGCTGAACTGCACAGTCCCGATATACGATAGGTGAGGGCGGAGGGTGATCGGAGTCTTGTGAAGGTCGCTAGCCCTTATCAGTAAGAGTATCACTTCGGCCGATGCTGTCTGTGTCGTGGTGCGCGTCGTTTGTTTTGGTTGCAAAGCCTACTGTGTTTGAATACAAGATTATTTAGCCAGAAATTTATAGTATTAGCCCCTTGACATCCGCGGCCTTCACCAAGAAAATGGAAGCGGTTGAACCCACACTACCGAGAAAAGCATTTAGTAACAGGAAAATTGCTGCGTTGCTCGGTTACACTCGTTTATTACAGCCACGGCAGATATATTAGAACAGTTTGTTTCACTTGTTTCAGTTGTCCTGCCAACCGTGCAGTTTGCAGATTTTAACTAGAAGAGACACTCTCTCCACATCGCAACGCAGTAGATTTGTCCAGACCATACCTCGGCAAACCTCACTCATGAGGGCCCTCACTCACCCTCACTCACCCTCATCTTCACAGGTGAGGTGAGGGTGAGTGAGTTTCTGAACCAGGAAAATTCATGAGTGTGAGGGTGAGTGAGGCCGTGAGGGCTGTGAGGGCGGTGAGGGCTGTGAGGGCGGTGAGGGCGGTGAGGGCCGTGAGGGCCGTGAGGGCCATGAGGGCCATGAGGGCCATGAGGGCGGTGAGGGGTATGAGGGCCATGAGGGCCATGAGTGCGTGAGGGGCGTGACGGCCATGAGTGCGTGAGTGGTGTGAGGGCGGTGAGTGCGTGAGGGGTGTGAGGGCCATGAGTGCGTGAGGGCAGTGAGTGGCATGAGAGGCGTGAGGGCCGTGAGGGCCGTGAGAGCGGTGAGTGCATGAGGTGTGCGAGGGCCATGAGTGCGTGAGGGCGGTGAGTGCGTGAGGCCCCCTTCAGATCGAGAATCTTTCTCAGCAATTTTGGTGTTAATAGCGTGTTGTTCTCTGGCTTTCCCTAGATCGACACGAATTGCAGAGATCGGGTCCGGCTCGAAATAAGCAAGCAACTCGGAGCAATTCGAATACGTTTGAAGCGGCTGCATCCAATCAGGGACGCAAAATTTTCACGTGATACCTCGTGCCGGTGATGATGACACCGAAAGACTTGGTTCTGGTTTGAAGTCGATCGTTTTTTGGAAATAAACTGTTTCAGAAAGGTGCATTAATATTCTTAACGAGATTCAAATGCATAAAAACACGTTTATAACGCGTAATTGTGTCTAAATAGTGCAAGAAAAATAAAACTTTATGATGACGATGGCAAATTGCAGCAATTGGTTGCTGCGTGTGATCGCGGGCTGCCCGTGTTGCTGTTGTTGCGACGTAAAGTTTCTGGGCGAAATTGCCCCATCTGAAGCTGGCCTGAGTGGCGTGAGGGCCATCAGTGCGTGAGGGGCGTGAGGGGTGTGAGTGGCGTGCCGGCGGTGAGTGGCGTGAGGGCGGTGAGTGGCGTGAGGGCGGTGAGGGCGGTGAGGGCGGTGAGGGCCGTGAGGGCGGTGAGGGCCGTGAGGGCCGTGAGGGCCGTGAGTGGCGTGAGGGCGGTGAGTGGCGTGAGGGCCATGAGTGAGTGAGGGGCGTGAGGGCCGTGAGTGCGGTGAGGGGCGTGAGGGCCGTGAGGGGCGTGAGGGCCGTGAGGGTGAGTGAAGGGCTGAAGGTGAGTGTGACTGTGAGGGTGAGGGTGAGTGAGGGGCTGAAGGTGAGTATAGGTGTGAGGGTGAGGGTGAGCGGGGGGCTTAGGTGAGTGTGGCTGTGAGGGTGAGGGTGAGTGAGGGCGACCTAAAATGCCGACCTCTGGTCCAGACTCCAAAAAACTTACCCACACTATGGCAGAGTAAAAGGGCAGAGGAACTCAATAGCATGGTAATTTCCAATACAGCGCTAACTTATCTTCATTCTAAATATTTATATTACTGCAAAAGCTAGAAGTTAAAAAAGAAAAAGCATAGAAGCTGCGATTTCACAGCCCACAGTACCAGTATTATGTTTTCTGGGTTGGAATTTTTTTTTAAATTCCCACGTTGATGAACCGCTACGTCCATTTTAAAAGAAACAAATATTTAACATACATATTCCAGTTCAACCGGAGACAGGCATCAGTCGTGGTGATCCATGCTTTCGAACGTCGATCAGCCTTGAGCAGACGACGCACCCACAGAAGCGATTATATAAATTCAGGCCGCACGCTGGCAACACGATTCGATCTTCACTGAAGCACCGAACAGTACTGCATCTTTTTCCGCTAGAATTGCTTTCCCACCGATAGTATGCGACAAAATAAACGCAAGGACCTACGCTGTCTCGCGCGCGAACGTGGAGAGCCTATGGGGCGGCCGTTCTCCCATCCCCGCTTTGATGATGATGATAGCGCGACCGTAGCGCCACCTCTAGGTAGATCTCGAGGCCAATAGGAAAAAGGCTTTTATGACATTCACGCCTGGGTGACCGGGCCCTCGCCCTGCGCAACATGAGAAACCATGCAAGCCGCACGTAACTTATTAGGACATTATGATTTACGGTTTTCTCTCCGACTTCGTGTGTATTGCCGTTTACGTTGCTCTAGACGCAACCAACGCAGCGTCCCTCACTTTACTTCGACAGTCATTGCGCCAACCACCAACAACATACAATCACGGAAGCCACAAGAAACGAACAGAAATTGCGAAAGGACCTGTTCCGACCAGCTCAATATTTCCCCGCTAAGTGCCGTCCGTTTAGCTAGAGTCGCGAATAGTTCATAAAATAAGGCATTTCAAAGTTGATACAAAGGTACAAGTAAAAAGACTTTTCAGTATTTATTAGTAGGTTTTAAAAACAATATTAAATGTGTTTCGCGTAAAAAAGTTGACAAGAGGTCTTGTAAATATACTATTTACAATCCCAACTTACCGCTCAATGTTCAGCGACGTTTCCCTACACGATACACTGCGGCGAGTAAAAAAGATGTCCATCCCCCCTGCAGCAAAAACTTTCCTTTTCAAATTACATTGTTCAATGTTTCCCACCAAAGTGTGGCTACAAGAGGAAGCAATATTCGTCCCGTGGTCAACAAGCTGTACATTATGTCAAACACTTTAAACATTTGAACATATTTTTATTCCCTATTGGGGTGCTATTGACTTCCAGGATATTTTGAAGCGCGCTATCCAATTCGTTTCCTACCTGTATTATCAAGAGACAACTTCCCGTGTGTTACGGTAATGATCCCAGCATTGTATACATATATCATGTGGAAGTCCCGCCTAAATATAGCCTGTATGATATTCAAACAGTAGTTCTGTCTGGCTGCCTTTGTTTAACAGTGTTCAAGACATCAGAGTTTTAACATGTCTGCTATGATTGTGTAGACTAGAGGAAGCCCTCAATGGCGACGTTCTGAAACTATCGCTCCTTCTTTCATGTAATAAAGAGAGAGAGAGAAAAAAAAAGTGTCTGCGTGGCCTAATGTAGTAAAGACAAAAAAAAAAAAGTCTGCGTGGCCTAATGGACAGCGTGTCTAACTCCCAAGCGAAAGGTCGTGGGCTCAATCCCCATGCCCGGCTTCGAGCAGTGGTCCGTTATGCAAGCATGTTTAAAAAACTACATGGTGAAAAGAGACAAGTTCATAAATAGAAATTGTATAATGCTCAACTGATCCTATGAAAATTTGATTGGGTGGGTTTCTATACATGCGTGGCTTCGGCAATGGCCAAGAAGGCCAGCTTTTAACTCTGTAAATAAAAACGTTTTTAAATAAAGAAAAAAAAAAAAAGTCGTGGGCTCAATCCCACTCCGCCCAAAATTGTTTGAATTTTTTCTTCGATGAAAACTAATATCTTGTAGAACAATCAGGATTTTCCCATCCAACCGACGCTGATGCCGGCTTTTCAGCACAACAAACTTCTTAAAGCTATATAAAAAAAAAAAAAAATGCTGAAGATTGCGGCGCATTTACTGTCCGGTATTGGTACAGTCGGCGGTGGCAAACTCACAAAAGACAAATAAGCGCGGTGACGAAGCACTTTTGGCGCCGCGTGATTGGCTACATTGGATCGTAGGATTTCAAGCGAAAAGGAGTCAGCGGCGCATAATGGAGAAGGACAAAATTAAACTTTAACACTCGTATTCACCAGGCCCGAGTAGCGCCTGTTTAAAGGGCAACTCCACTCAAAAAGTCGACCCTATCGAAATGACTGATATCGCTTTAGGAGGTCAAAATACGGTCATACCCAAAATATTACGTCAAACCGACGCCGCGTTATCGATTAAAACCAATATTAAAAATGTTCTCCCGGCTCGGTTAGCGGCCCGAAAGCGGGTGAGCAACGCTGGCACCGGGTGAGCTAGTGAAGCAACACTGGGCAATGACGTAGTTCTAGTCCTACGCTCTCGTACGGACGCCGCGAGCGCTTCGTTTCCCGTGGCATTCTGCGATTCTGCTGACGGCACGAGGTGTTTACCACATTATTTTGTGTTTCCCTATTTTTATTAGCCTCCAGGCAGTTCCTTTAACTCCAGCATTGCTTCCGCGACAGCGCGGAAGAGAGCGAAGCGGTGCCGCTCGCTCACGCGCGCGTCGTGGAGCCGGAGAGACTCGCCGTACTCGCGTTGGGCAATGTCGAGCAGGATTTGTAGTGGCCTGGGTTGCACCAAAAACCCGGTGCGCAACCCAGAGCTGCGGTTCCACCAGTTCCCAAGAGACCGTAAGAGGCACAAGGTGTGGGTCGGTGCCGTTCGCCGGATAGACTTCGGAAGACCGTTGACTCTGAGCTCCAACGCGAAGCTCTGCTCCCAGCACTTTACGTCAGACACCTACACACGGGATCTGCGGCTGCTGACTGTTGCGGGTTTCTCCACGAAACATGCGTCTTTGAAGAACGATGCGGTGCCGTCGCTGTTCGCGTACCGTCCGCCGGCTGCTCCAGCACGATCGGCCGGATCTAACTAGCGTGCACATAAAGGCACCTTAGCTTAGCAACTTAGACCACTTGTGGATAGATCTGTCCATATATCTCCCGTTATTTCGTTTTCTCTCGGTCCGCGAGTAAAAAACAAGTCACGCTGCGCCGGCACCGACCGCGTCATATTTATAGCAGTTGGATTCGCTTTTCGGCCGGCAAATTTATAAATACACACTAAAACTTACTACATTTGGTGCATATTAACAAAGTGAAGCGGTAAAAAAAAGAAAATGTGCATCTAACCTTCTATTTTTAAACTCCACGTGCGATTGAGCCGACCTTGTCGGCGCGTCGGCGGAGAAGCGCGGGACCAGAACTAGGTCATGCCGACGACGCGCCACTAGTATCAGTGTTGCCAAGCTGCTTCAACCGGTAGTTTCGGTTTCGCCGTGCCGCGGGAACGATACTTGGATTCGCGATATCTACAAAACTATACACACTACCGAAAAACAAATTATATCTCGTGATTCAGGGCCGCCGGCTTCAACTAAACAGATCATAACCCAAAAATTGTAAAAATGGAGTGGAGTTGCCCTTTAACCACTGACAAGTGACGTCATCAACTCAAATGATCACGTGGCGAGCGATAGTCGCCGCTAAGTGAGCGCTGGGTATTCACCGGTCGTGTTTAGGGACTAGTCGCCCCGCGCGACTAAGAAGTCGACTAATAAATCTTAGTCATGGGGTAGGGCTAGTTTAGCCGGTGTTTAGCGGGTATAGCGGCTCAGCGCCATGGCCGACTCGTATCAGCGCTGACCGCCAGCGCTAACGAAGCACTTACAGTCTCAAGACGCTAGGGGACACATCTAGAAAGAAATGGAGGAGCAAATAATGCGGAAATAGCCATATTCAGCGGTCAGAGCTACCACTAAATAGATCTTACCAGGGCGCTGGGCGACGAGAAAAAAAAAAACGCATTTACGGGCGCTTCCTTATTTGTTTATGTCGCTGGCAATGGGGCTTCCGTGTTCCTCCCTGGCGTTGTTCTTAATTTTTTTTTGTTTAACTCTGTCTCGGACGATATGTTTCTCATTGTAACTTTTTTTTTTCCTGATAAACATTTAAAGTTTAGTTTTTATACGAAAAAATACCCATTGACGCTGAGTACGCATATGCGTGACCTATCTTTTTGCGTCACTTCCGCTTGTTAGTTCTGACCACTGATCTCAATGACAATTGCTGGATCGCGCTTGCCGCTCCCGCAAGTGAAGCCACCGGACGCAACCCCGCTGGGATACGATTTCCCGTTTTGCTAGCCTTTTGTTGCGGTTTTCCAGCGTGCTGTAGACACGTTTTCTACTCGTTCGTCGTCATTCGCCGAGGAAGTTTTTTGAGACTCTGTGTAGTGTTGAGACTTGCCGTTGTGAACACGTGGAAAATTTTACGAAAGTGCAGTGTCGCAGGAAAAAGGCACAACGCGTCGAAAGGAAGGGCTGGCGGCGTGTTCAAAGCTTCCTTGGCACGCCGAAGTGCCGTGTCTCTGTGCCTTCGCGCGCTTGGATACCGACCAAGAACCGACGCCGTGTGAATGTGTTTAGCGAGTGCAATGTGCGTGAAGTCGTATCAAAAGGTACAACTCGTCGAAAACGTGTCGCCGGTGTCGCGGCGTGATCAAAGCTTCCTTGGCACGCCGAGTGATGCATCTTTGTGCCTTCGCACGCTTGGATACCGGTCAAGAATTGACGCCGCGCCAAAGTTCTGAACGTGTGTCGCGCGTAGATGCCTTTAGATCATTTATATATAACGGCCACGGAGTTCTGGATCGTCCAGCTGTTCCGGTGAGTTGCTATCAATAAAAGGGGGAGATCTGTACGTTGTACTATATTAACCATGGCTATGTCCCAAATCTACTCTAATAGATTCCGTGGGAGCACGAATAGGGCAACGTTGTGGAGCCAGGGGGGTTTTCGAAAGCAAAAGTACAAGACGGCGAGAATGAAAATCTTTGAAGCGCGGCCGATATGGTCGTGTGCAATCTGTTGACCAATTACAATTAGGCGAGCCGCGCTCAAACGTCAAGCGCAATTAAGTAGGTTGATAATAAGCCAGCACTGATCAGAAACGAGGAGCTGTTGTGCACGGTATTGTGTAAATCGTGGAAGAAAAAACGACGTACCTTCCCCCCATCTTCCGTCGCTAGTGGACGCTGGATTAAGCTCGTTCCTAAACCGCGAGGGGAAAAGACGCTGATCCAGAGGCACGAACAGCTTCACGCACATTGCACTCGCTAAACACATACACACGGCGTCGGTTCTTGGTCGGTATCCAAGCGTGCGAAGGCACAGAGACACGGCACTTCGGCGTGCCGAGGAAGCTTTGAACACGCCGCCAGCCCTTCCTTTCGACGCGTTGTGCCTTTTTCCTGCGACACTGCACTTTCGTAAAATTTTCCACGTGTTCACAGCGGCAAGTCTCAACAATACACAGAGTCTTCCAAAAACTTCTTCGGCGAATGACGAGGAACGAGTAGAAAACGTGTCCACAGCACGCTGGAAAACCGCAGCAAAGGCTAGCAAAAACAGCAAATCGTACCCCAAGCGAGTAAAGTCCGGTGGCTTCACTTGCGCTGCAGCGAACAAGCGGGGAAGCGCGATCCAGCAATTGTCATAGAGATCAGTGGTTCTGACTAGATAGTCACCCGCTGGTTTCGCGCTCGTAAATACCGCAGAACATAATCGTTCGTTAGTTGCGGATTTTCGCTTAGCTCGCGACTACTACTTAGCCGTGCTACTAACCTTAAAGGGGCCCTGCAATCATATTTAAGCGTCTACCTTTTTTGCGGTTTCCACGTCTCTTGGGGTTGGGGCAAGCCAGCGGGCACGGAGAGAGCAACTAAATATCAGTGCGTCATATTTTAACCGGACGACGCGGAAACCTCCTCCACCGACGAGGGCGACCCGCGGTACCGAAAACGCGCAAAATGTGACGTCTTTGGTCCTGCGCTTGCCACTGGTCAAAGCCGCTAAGAGCTTTTTTTTAGTCGAGATACAAAATATAAGTGTCGCGAACCGTTTCAATTATGTATGAAAGTAGTTTTTGTTCACTATTTTAGATCGGAAAAGAAACAAATGCAGTTTAGAAAGTACGGAAACGAGAAATGACCCGCCGACATACCCGCCACCAAGCGACGGAAAGAAACGGCGCATACTAGAAAAGGCTAGTGGGATGAGGCTACGACAAACGAGGAGCGTAGAAAGGTCCCGGATGTACGCGGCGGCGCTGTGGTCGTATACCGGCTCAAGAATCCGACCGGTTCCGAGCGTTCCGAAGGCCTTCGGCGCGGGCCCTGCTGGCGATTTGGCCATTTGGCGGTGCGTCAGCGCGAAGTGGCTCCCGTTCTGAACTGATCTTTACGCCGTGTTTGCTGTCGTTTGTGGCCAATGAAATGTTATGCCGAATTAGTGTTTAGTCGCGCAGCAAATGCAATGCGAGCTGCCCTGGCCGCCCGCTTCATACAGCCTATCCAACTCGTGCTTTAGTGGCGCCCTCTCGAGCCGTCGACACGGAGTGCGGCAGCCGTGTGCGCTCGATGAGCTCACTACTCCTCCTCTAGTTCAAGGCCACTCAAGCCGGGACCTACGACGTCATGAAGGAGGTTATTTTTTGCTTGTTTTTGTAATTCTAATTTGCCTATAACTTTTAAAATAAAGCGAAATTTGAGAAAAGAAAAGTTGAATTAAGTTACTACGTTCAGTACGCTCAGGTTCAGTGCAAATTAAAAACCAGTCAAAAAGTCATTGCAGGGCCCCTTTAAGACGGCGCTAGTTAGTCGCGACTGGTGAATACGGGTGTAAGTTTCGAGAAGGTCGCAAGAACAGTATCAGAAACGAAATATGGAATGAACAAAAGTATAACGAACGGTTACGAGAGTTACTCGAAGGACGCCATTCGGTGACAATTGAACCGGACTGACACCTTCGCCCTATACTTGAGTCACGCGGCCATGTTCTTTCTGCGGTAGAAAAACAATCAAGGAGCTGCCAAAATGTTGGCAAGTCGTGCCTGGACGCCGAAGGCCTCTGGAAAGCATATGCGGTGTTCTACGTTTGTCAAATTTCCCATTTCCCTTTTAAAATTAAAGTCCCGGTTGCCCCTTGTGCACGGACTATACCTTCGAATGTTTTCCAGTTCGAAGATATGCGGGTCGTTCTCAACTTTTAGTTGGGGAATCGGTATCAGAACGCTTCTTTTTTTCTAAGGTGCTACCAGTTCCTAATGACACTTCGAAGGAAAGGGCACATGCACGTTTTGTGACTATTAAAAAAAAAAACAAAAAAAAAAAACACACACATCAACACATGTGAACGAAAGAAAATACGATGAAATGGGGAAACAATTTTCTTATATGAATTGGCCAGGCTGCTGAAAAAAATACAACAGACCAAGCAAAGTTATTGTCATCAATAACTACACAAACGCTGGAGAAAATTTACGCGACACTCGAACTTAATAACATTTATAATAGTTATAAAACGTGACGTTTATTAAGAAAGAATTGTCGACACTCTTTCAAAGTGTCTAAAAAGTTTGGTAGTGATATTTATTCCCTGAATGTGGAGCTATTTTTTGTCTCATGTAGCGATACTGGTGCAAACGAACTATTTATATTCCCGTTACGGGTTCATTCTTTTTACCCATTAGGGTCAAGATTTAGTAAAGCACTGAGGTCAAACCAGCCAGTGGTTTTTGCAATGGAGAATCGTTTTATTTATCCGCTGAAATCGTTTGAAATACAGGACAATGGCGTATACAATCGAGCCTAAGAGCAGGACATAACGTCAGCTCTAATTTGTACATTAAAATTGATCAAATAAAACATACATTGGAACTCTTTTAGCTGTCAAAAAGGTTGCGTTTTCATGCTGCTGTACAACTGAGTCCTGTTCAATTTACCCCACCAAGGACTTGGCTGCCTCCAAGCTTACGATAATCAACTGTGCCTATCTTTGGCACTGGCACGATGTTCACCAATTTCACTCGCTCTCTCTGCTACTGCATTAGATAAAGTAGCCAAAGAAACACTGTTGATGCGAGGCTTAAGAAAAAGAAAAAAAGTGCTTTGAGCAATTTATTTGCTCTGTTTGGGTGGACATGTGGATGTGTTCAAGAAAAAAACTGCATGCTTCATTCAACTACTTCCAAGCACAAAAAAAGCATATCGTCTACTATGAAGCCTTGTTCGCGCAATGAGCTTGTATGGAAGCGACATTCTTTTAGGGGATCGCTGTTCTTAAAGAGCTCATCAGACGTCAGGGGGCGGTTTTTGTTCTGACTAGCATCGGTTGGGTTAATCAGAACTAGTGTGATGTCTATCGACAGCCCAGATGTTATCGCTTGACCGACAACCGCCACTTTGAAGCTGACATACGCGGCACAAAGAGGCTTTTTTTGGCATATTGGCGAAAGCTGAACCTGGTAATTATTAATTGTTACCTCTCCCTTAGAACATGCCGGATAATAGTGAGTTTCAGCTTCAGATGGCGTTTTGTTCACTTTGAAAGAAAAGTTTCTGCATACAAAATCGTGTTTTGCTATGGCAAGGTCACCTGGCCGAAAGCACGTAGCCGCCCAGTTATTGGGAAGTTTCTCGCAGAGAGCCTGGATTTTTTTGAGTACCTTAGTACAATTTTCTAACGACCCAACAAAACTTGATGTTTTGTTTGTTGAATCGTCTGCGTCTGTAACTGTAACGCAGTGCTTTACAGACTCGACAAGATTCCTTGCCAGATTTTCGAGATCCCTGACAGACTGGGAACACTTTCTCATCGACTCAACGAGGACACTGACGTCATTACCTGTGCACATAACAGCAATGGCTGCCAGCGCATTGATCTCCACGCCGTTCTCATGGTCAAACTTCACTTTCTCTTCTAAAACACTACTCTGTGGTCCAGCACACGCCACACTTCTATCTTGAAGGACACATGCATTCAAATGTTCCAGTACTTCGTTATGAAGAACAGGGCCACCACATGTTTTGCAAGACACCATGTGGAAGTTGCAGTTCTTCACAAAGTGATTTTCAAGATCAAAAAGTGGTCCACGAAAGTCGCAACCATGTGGAGCGTTCATGCACCTGACCAGTAGCTTATCTCTCTCGGCATCCCCTAGAACAATATGCTTGCTTTCGTCTGGGTTGATTTCCCTTGCGTCGAGAGGACATTTAGGACTAGCCTCGACCAGGAGGAGCTGGTTACAATCAAGACAGAAGGCGTGCATACAGGCCGCCACCATTGACGTCTGCGACATCAATCCGCAGAGGTCGCATGTAAAGGCACGGGGCAGTGACCTCTGGAATGTCAGAAGCTTCCAGTCCAAGAAGCTAGAGAATCCTTTGAGCGTTGCTTCAGCCATGTTAGATGGCGCCTCATGAAAGCTGAGCCCTTTATCTTTCCCAGAAAGCTCCTTGTGCAGGATTTGTGCTGACCCCTTGACCAGGCCTTGTCGGTGTCCTGCACAGGAGCGCAAATTGCCTCATTAGCGGTGCAAAGATGTACGACAAAACTAAGAGAGCAAGTTGGGGGCTTTAGGAGACGAGTGCACCTACTTTTTAAGAGAAGGCTAAAATGAATATCTGCAAATAAGGTTAAGATAGCCATTATTCTTTTAGGACTAACTGCAATATTTAAAAGTTATATAGATCTCCCTTGTTGTAGGACTAAAATACCACGCACAGCACTGGTCTCATTGTGCGTAAGTAGTAAAGCTATTGCGTCTGGTTTTTGATCAGAACCGAAAAGTAATAAACAGTGCTAAATATTCTTGTACCAGATCAGTGCCACGCGTTACTTTTTATTTCAGTCTGTATTTTGAATGCGAGCACTGAATATCACCAAGTATTTATCAGTAATGCAGTCACTGCTGACAAGTACTTAGTCCTCTCTATGTGTTCACACGTTGAATATTTTCGTATGAAGAAAGGGCGTACCTATTGCCCAGGAATCAAATCGACAGCAATTATAGAAGGAAGCATACAGATAAGCTAGTTTTATGCAGTCACTTAAACACTAGAGTGTGGAGGCATGAAACAAGTAAAGAAAGATCTCCAAAAGAAAGAGGGCTGCTTTTTCCGAACTCCGAATAACTTACAAAAAAAAAAAAAAACCTAGTGCGACAAAAGATATTTCAATATGCAAGGAATTTAGATGGACTCAAACGACTTCTCCATATAATCGCATCACAGGTTTAGGCAGTTATGACTCGCAAAAAGTTTCTGTATTAACTCCTGACTACTCAAAGAAGATTGCCGCCTGGGTTTTCAGTCATTTCATGAGGCGTCAACAAAACCGCCTCTCGTCAAGAGCATGTTATGGGTATTGAGGAAACTGCATTAAGTTTCGGGGATGACGAACAGAGGTCAATGATGAAGGGGGTTAGAGAAGAACGTGTGTAGCGAATGAGTGCCTTGTTGAACTCGTTCGGAAATGACTGAGAAACCAGTTGGGAACCTTCTTTGGAAAGGATATCACGAGAGCTTGTGCCACGTCACGATAGTTGCATAAATCGGCGCAGGCGTATATTGAAACATTTTCCATCACTTTTTTTTTTGTTACCTAGTTCATCGGAGGTTGAAGAAAGCAGCCCTTTTATTTACACCTCATTTCTACACTTGATTTCTAAAATTGTTGTGACTCCAAATATAGTATATATAGAAATATGGGGACATACTAATTCTAAAAATACAGGTAATTTGATTTCAATTCGAACGGACTGTGAAAAAAAGGTGAGTGTTTCTTGGCTGCAGTCTTGAGCTTGCATCTATCATGCTCGTGCACACATTAGATGAGGACATAACCATCGTGAAAAGTTAGCGAATTACTTAAAATCTGTTACTGTGAAACCCTTAAAAATATCTTACATTTCTTATCCTGTGAATCTGAATATCACGTTCATTTTCCCCCGAAGGTGCGACTAAACGCAAGGAAACACGAAGCACCTCCGGCCAGTCGTTACGTCATAAAATGATCTTTCGGCCGTCAAGCGCGTGTTGCTCGTGTGGGTCGCGTGAAATTGGGAGCTTGCCAGGTATAATTTCCGGCACTGATGCCAGTCGTGACGTTGTTTTCTGACCTTTTTGAAGCAATAAGAGTGCGCGTGCATAGCTTTGACAGGCGACAAAAATGCAGGAGAGCGGAGGTTCCGAAAACTCTTGGTATGACGTCACGCTCCGGGAAGGAGGGGCTTCGGGGGTACTTTGAAAATGATTTTCTGCACCCTCCGTGCACCCAACTGAAAAATTATTGCGATATCCGTAATTTTCGAGGCCATATGATTACGATTTAAGTGTTTTGCTCAAGTGCACAACCACTTCAGGTTCACTTTATTGTTCGGGAGCTTTTAATTTTTGCGAAGTTCGCTCATTGTAAGATTCGCGAACTCTAGTGGGAGCGAATATTTCTATTTTCTGCAGAGGCGAATTCCAGTCTTTAGAAATCGTGAAATTCACTGGTCGCGAACACGACCCCGCTGCCAAATTCGCTAAAAATCAGGGCCGCAAAAATGAAGGGTTTTACACAAGCATGTGGCCAGGATTTTGTTTCGGGGGGGGGGGGGGGGGGGGGGGGGCACCCATGACAAAACGCTGCATGAGGGGGAGGGGGGAGAGGAGGTGTCAGCAAAATGGAAGATTTCGGGGGGAAAGGCGGGCCCCATGCCCCCCCCCCCCCCCCTGGCTACGTGCCTGGTTTTACAGTTAAAGCATGTAAGCAGGCGAGGTTATTGATACATATTAGAAACAATAAAGGCCTGAATACACTACTCTTAGGACGGACAAGCACGAAACTTCGTGTTTCGTTTCTGTTCGTCTTTTTTTTTTGTCCCCTCGCTTCAGGGTTACCATGTTTGTTACACAGTAATCAATATTTTTAATTTTTGATTTGATGGGTCTTGTAACATTCGTTATTGAAGGCTAAACCAATTTAAACATATTGGGAAATGACAGCGGGCCAGGAGAAATTTGTTGGTCGGTTTTCGTGGTTGTGCCGCCCGATTTCAAAACTGGACGTGGAAAGAGCGCCGGAACTTCCGTCCAGAATGATGTACGAAAGAGTAAGGTACTTAATTCGAGCGCTTTGTCGACAAAACGCCGACTTCGCCGGGAGTGTGATAATATGCGCCGTTATGACCATGACAGCCAACGACGACAGCTTACCTTAGGTTTGAGTAAATGCCGGGAGATTTCCGTTCGGGCGCTGCTCCTTTGCAATCGTGCGGGGAGCGGAAAGTTCCCCCTAAACGCAGCGAAAACGTCGACACAGCGTTAGGAATGTTGGGGCCCTTCGGAGAAGTTGAGCGACCCTCCGAGCGTGCGATCACACTGACGACCAGATTCACGCTGGCCACGCCCGAAGTCCGTATCTTCACAACCCCACAAACGCCTGTTTACGAAAGAAAGGGTGCGCGACACGGCGGCTCATCTCTTCCCCTCTTTGCCCCCTGCGGACCAAAAAGCTGCAGACCAACACCACCCAGAGGAGAAGGCCAGGATACGCCTCCAGTGACGTCACGGAAGCAGGCTGACATGCGCCGCGCTATAAAGCTGAGCTGAAGGCTTCGCGCGTAGCTTTTACGTCGTAGAAACGCGGCTTTTGGCATTATTTATTTTTTATGAGCTAACATCAGAGCTGTGAACACTGAGGGATTTAAAGCACAAATTTTAGAACGCAGGAAAATTATTATAACCTACAATTATTGTGGTGAAATGCAAGAAAGTGATATCCTGAGACAGATCCGTTATTATTTTAAGCGATAAACTAGGTAGTGTAATTATCTCTGAACGACATGGGAGTTTTATATAAATAAATAAATAAATAAATAAATAAATAAATAAATAAATATATAAAGAATCTCTATGGAATGGCAAGAATCGAAGTATTGAGACCGGATGAAATGAACTACAGTAGCAATCGGGTAAATGATGCAGAGGCATTAATTTAATTCAATTTCATTTTATTCACCTCAAACGCACCCGAAGACGCATTACGTAAGAGGGAATTCAAAAATAAAAAAGAACAAAAAAATAATTGATCTTAAAAGATAGACACTAACAAGGAAAAAAAAAACGCTTATTAATTTAGGATGTTATTGGTATGATGCAGTTTTACAAATCAAGGTTCACAGTTACACAAACTGATGCACTTGTTTTTAAATGAAATGGGATTTAGCTCAGGCACAATATGGTAGGGTGGTTTGTTCCAGTCAGTTATGCAAAGTACTAAGGGAGAAAAGAGGAAAGTGTTAGTACGGCACTGGAATGGTTCAATCTCGCAGAAATTATTTAATATGGACGATATAAAATTCGCAGCCCGGCAGTAATTAGATTGAAAATCTGTATCTGAGTAATAAACATCTTGAAAAAACAAACAAAAAGAAAACACGATCGGACTATTTTTCGTCTTCTTTCTAGATGAAGATTTATGTTGGTTTATTTAAAGCACACACTAGTTTCAGATGAATCATCACTGCATACAAATCTGGCTGCTTGGTTCCGAAGAATCGACACTCGAGATTAGGTAATTTAGGTGTGGATTCCAAATAGGGCTTACATATTCTAATTTTGGGAGGATAAATGTTTTGTACGCGAGTTGTTTTGTTTCAATGGGAGCTATAGCTATACTGCACATATTTTGAGAAACTTTTCTTAGACCTGTGATATATCTCTATAGGTTCAGCAATTCGACGCACTCTTCCTGTTCAAATATAGTACTTATTTTGCAGCAACCTATCTGGTTGCTACGTAAAAAAAAACACACACACACACATGTGACCTGCTTCTTGGCAATGTCATAATGTGAAAACTTATATTTGCAACAAAAGTACTGTAATACCTGAGCGTTGTCCCATATGCTGATGTACTTCGACAGTACCGAGTCTGCGAAACGCCACATATATGTTAGGACGGCTAAAAACAAGTTTTGTACGCAAACGGAAGTGGGCATGGGAGCTTCATATTCAAAACTGCTTGCATTTACAATACAGAAGGGAGTCGTAAATAAAAAAATTGGTCTCTTTTGAACACTGCAAGGCAAGCCTCCTAGTATCTATAGATACTGCAAATATCCGTCTTGAAAAAAAAAATTATGCACGTGCATGTGCTGTAGATGCTGTGACACCGAGACGCACAATATCTGTGCAGCATGTCGGCATTCATGCTGTCTTGCCATCCAGAAAAGCTCACGGTTGGAACGAGTGAGATTGTCATTAAAAAATAGCTTGGGCTGACTGCCGGCGTTGCTGAGCTCTCTTAGTCGCCTACGGCATCTCGTCCATTGCTCCTTGAGGGCAACCGACGCAAACCTGACCAGTATCAATTGAGCAGTGTTTGGTTTGTCTGCCTTCTTCGGGGGTAGACGGTGGACGGTGAGAACATCCGATGGCGTAAACTGTGACAGGCCGATGTTAGAGGCTAGGTCAGAGAGAACCATGTTCAAGGTTTTTTTTTGGCGTGGGAGGCGTGCCCTGAATTTCCATGTTAGGTAGGCGATGTTGTTGCTAGACGTCATTCAGTTCTGCCTGAAGCAGGTGATTAGCATTTGCTTGCTACTTTACTGTGTTTTGGAGTGACCGGATTTCCGTCCCAACGTCCTTGCTTACTTTTTTTTTGCTCAGTGATTTCAGTGAGAACCGAGTCGTACTGAGCACTCAGGGAGACAACAGAGTCCTGGACCTCTTGGACGGTTGTCCGCAGCAACTGAACTGTGGGTTTTAAGGCCAACAAGGCATCGACCTTCGCTGGAAGCGTGAAAAGAGAATCAACACTCTGTTTTAACGACAGAGTCAAAGTAAACCGCATCAAGCTGGCCTCTGTTAGCGACGGCGTGAGCAGTGGTTGACATGAAACAGGTGAGATTAGTTGTGGTCGAGCTACCCGCCATAAATCAATGTTGGTTAGGGATAAGATAACGCTTGAGATTGAATGACAATATTTTGTGTAGTGTCACTTCTAGGAGCTTCGAAAATGTGCAAAGAAGAGTTATAGGTCTATAGTTCGACACATTTGTTTTTGAACCGGACTTATGCACAGGTACAACAAGTGCCGTTTTCCAAATGGCGGGAAAGACCTCATTCTTTATACAGTTGTTAAAAACCTGTACGAGAAGAGGAATAAATATGGCACTGCATGCCTTCAAGACGACTGACGGAATACCATTATGGCCAGAACACAATGATGGTTTCATTTTTTTTACACACTCATGCAGTAGCTCCTCGTCAAAGAGTGCAATACAAGATGCATTCCCAAAGACAGCTGGCGCGCCAATAGTTGAAGGGGTTGGATGATGCTTAAAAAGGGACGGGAAGTGGCGTGCAAAAATTTCACAAACATCTGTCGTCGAGTTTCCTTGTGAGTCCGGCAGGGTGATCTCTCTACCTTTTGTCTGGAACCGAGAGCGAACATACTTCCAGAATTCTTTTGAATTTTTAGTTAGCTGCAACTCAACAAAATCAATGTACGCCTGACGATCACGTTTAAAAACTTCCTTGCAGAGAGACCTAAAGCGCCCAAATTTTGATTTCGATTCGGGGGTATCGTTCTTTTTAAACGTTCGATGAGCGCGGAATTTCTTATTCATTAAAGTACGTAATTCGTGCGAGAGCCAGAAGAGAAACTTTGAGCCTGATGTTTTACGTAACGGGATAAATTGATTCATTCCTTCTCGAACGATGCGAGTGAAATCGCGAACCTGTTGATCAACGTCAGAGCACAGAATGATTGCGGACCAATCGTAATTGGAGAAATGATCGTACAAACTAACATAATCTCCAGCGGAAAAATGATGTCTATTCCCTTCATGATGTCTCCGTGAACAACGTCTCATGTCCTTTCGGACAGGTATACCAATCTCCAAATTGGGGGGGGGGGGGGGGGGGGTGATATCTGTTGGGGGGAACCAAGCCTGACGTATACCCTCAGTTACATCTATACAGTCAAGATATGAGAAGCAAAGATCAAGCATGTTGCCCTGGGTGTTCGGGTTACAGTTATATTGTTTTAAGTTCTTAAATGATGCGAAATAAAGCAAGAGATTAGATTTTTGAAGAATATAATAATGTTTTGAGGACGCAGAGGCTGTTTCCCAACATATGTTGGGGACATTAAAATCGCCACGAATCATAAATTTAAATTTTTCAAGGGCGTTGGTTGTGTGCTCAATGCCTAGTAGACATTGGCTAAAATCATCAGGAGAGGTGTCAGGGGGCAAGTAATAAGCGCCCAGAAGGATATGCTCGCCATTCGCACATTGTAGCTCTACCCATACTGACTCAAATGATGTCTTGAGATCTGGACGCCTAACATATTGTAACGACGTATCAATTGCTATCAGAATGCGCGATCACGTCGGAATACTGTAAGATTAGGTGGGAAGAGATCAGGTGAAGAAATATTCGAACAAAGCCAGGTCTCGGTTAGCACAATAATAGACGCATGAGTTAGGGTTACGTTAGAAAAAAATTCATTAGCTTTCGTGCGGAGACCTCGGACATTCTGATAATAAATGTCTAGTTTAAGTATCTGCTTCGGTATTATTGGAGAGAGGTGTTTGGGATACCGGCTTGATAGGTGCGATTCTCAGTCAGCTGGCTTGTGAACTCCTTGAAAAGGCTTCCATCTGGCCAGAGGAGGGGATCAAAAAGTTTCTCCATTTTGTCACCCGCAGCCGTCACGTGGAAGGACGAATAATATCTTTATTTTCCGTTTACAATGGTCAATTAATTGTAACCGTTGCGGTACGGCGAAAACCATCTACCTAGTTTTCGTAGCGTTTCCCCCTCCGCTAAGCCGTCCGCAACGTAGAAGCCGCTACTGCGCCTTCGCGCCGATGGCCTTGAATGTAGAGTTCGGGGTATCGTAGCGGGTTGCGGAGAGCCGTTGCGGGACGGCAAAAACCATCTACGAAAACTCCCCTGTGTGTTTGCTGACCCCGCCAAAACCAAACGCGCAGGAAAAAAAAAAAAAAGGGGAAAAAAAAAAACAAGAGCGCGGAATTACTGCGCTTTCACTGGGTGTAATTGTTTTAGCCGATGAAAGCGAAGGCAGAAAGACAACAAGCGCCATGACGATGCATCTTTTGACTCCGCTTGATCGTCTCGTTCGGTTTGTAGCGTCGGGGTCGATAGGACTTCAAGCGTTTTTTTTTTGTTCTTTTTTGGCCGTTCGCCCGTTCGCCGCTCACCCTTCCCCTTCCTTCATCCTGACGGATGCTTTGTGTTTCAGGTTGCGGCGGCCGCGGGTAATTTTATCCAGTGGCGGGGGTGAGGGGGCTACTGTTTTTGCACACGCACCGTGGCGCCCGTGGCGGCGTGTTGTCGTGGCCGCTGAGAGTCGCCGTCGTCCCGGGTCAGGCGTCTCTCGCGCGATGATCTTCGAACCTTTCCCGTCCCTTACCGTGGGAGCAGCGGGGTTGGCGACGTGCAGACGTACCAGTTGTGTACGCAGACAGATATACGAGCCTTAGGCTGAGCTCCTCGAATGCATTTCATTTTTTTTTTCTTCGCGCTCTCTGCATCTCTCTTTTAAGTATTGGACGATAAGGCGAACCTGTGTTCTCTTATTAAAGGGCCCCTGAAAAGAAAAAAAAAAAAACCCTTTCTTTAACAGTTAATTGGGACACGCGTGTCAAAAATTTTTTTTATGCGAAATGTTTTTTATAGAAAAATTTACGACGAGAGTTGCATTTTAAATTTTGCGCACAAAGTCCATGACGTCACGGAATGGTGATTCCCTCAGCGAGATGGTAATTCGCAATTCCACCTCAACTTGAAGGCGAAGCCGATCCACCACTCCCTCCACGCGCCCCAAATACCGAAAGAAAACAAGTGAAAAGGAGGTGACTGCCGACTAAATCGGCGTCTCGCGCCGTTAATATTGCTGCAAATATTTTTTTTTCGCGTAAATTTACAGTTTTGATAGGTGAGTCTCAACCAGACTGTTTAAATTTTTTTCAGTGGTCTTTTAACCGGTAACAGCAACGTAACGGAATTACACTCGCAAAAACCAACATGTAAAAAAAAAAAAAAAAAAAAAACGGGCACCCAGTTTTATTACCTATACTCGCGAAATATTTTTTTTTTTTTTTTTTTGAGGTATACATCAACCTTCAAAGCCTGAACCCTGTTTGAGAGCGTGGAACCTCTGCACAATGGCGGAAACAAAAACGTAAATCCGCAGTATCAGAGTACACTTTCAGCGTTTCGTTGGGTTAGAAGACGATAACACGCCCATAAGCAAGAAAAGCATAAACGCAGTGATATTGCGCTTTGGGTGCTGTTCGATCATGTCGTCAGTGTTTATTACCGGCTGCACTCAGACGTATGTACTTAGCTATCAACTTCTGCGGTGTCGGGTGTTCCGGCATTGTGCAGTGGTTCCGATCTTCAAACAAATGTCACGTGACTTTGGACTCTGGAGCTGCGACAAAACGTCTACAAGACACCCCCAAATTTCAGTTCAACGTTCAGCGCGCTGACATTGAACCGACGGTATACCAACTTTCACGAGCAGGTTGATAGCCGCCGATTGGCACATCTTACTAAAATAGCAAATGTACGTGTCACTAATACAAAAAAAAAAAAAAGTTTTTTTTTGGCGTTTGAAATTTTAGTTTTTTTTTTTTTTTCTGTAGGCTTTGATACATACTTTCGCTGTTTACTAAGTTATATCGCACCGTTATCAAGCCCCTCTCAAAAGTTGGGGTCGTCTGTCCGACGGCAGTGCGTTCTACGTCGAATTGAAGTTTTGGGGTGCATTATATGGGACAAAACGGTGTAAGACGTCACCCTTTTTAGAGTGTGGAAAAGCGTTTATAGTTAACAAAAGAGCAGAAAAAGTTTTGGGGTGCATTATATGGGACAGAAGGGTGTAAGACGACACCCTTTTTAGAGTGTGGAAAAGCGTTTATTGTTAACAAAAGAGCAGAAAAAGTTTTGGGGTGCATTATATGGGACAGAAGGGTGTAAGACGACACCTTTTTTTTAGTGTGGAAAGGCGTCTATTGTTAACAAAAGAGCAGAAAAAGTTTTGGGGTGCATTATATGGGACAGAAGGGTGTAAGACGTCACCCTTTTTAGAGTGTGGAAAAGCGTTTATAGTTAACAAAAGAGCAGAAAAAGTTTTGGGGTGCATTATATGAGACAGAAGGGTGTAAGACGACACCCTTTTGGAGTGTGGAAAAGCGTTTATAGTTAACAAAAGAGCAGAAAAAGTTTTGGGGTGCATTATATGAGACAGAAGGGTGTAAGACGACACCCTTTTGGAGTGTGGAAAAGCGTTTATTGTTAACAAAAGAGCAGAAAAAGTTTTGGGGTGCATTATATGGGACAGAAGGGTGTAAGACGACACCCTTTTTAGAGTGTGGAAAGGCGTTTATTGTTAACAAAAGAGCAGAAAAAGTTTTGGGGTGCATTATATGGGACAGAACGGTGTAAGACGACACCCTTGTTTTTAAAGTATGGAAAGGCGTTTATCATTAGCAAAGGAGCAGAAGTAATTTCACGGTCCCTCTAACTCGCCACTGAACCGTTTCAGCTTACGATCAGCCGCAGGGGGAGCGCTGCGAGCCATCGAAGTCAGTTCAATGTCGTGTGTGAGTGGCATGTGACCTTCTGAATGGGCGCCACGACGCTTGGGCAGCGTAGTCACGTGATACCTCGACGTCCCCGAATTGGTTAGAACGACTCGTAGCGTCCGCTGTGGTTCGACGCAAGGTGAAACCGAGTATAGCGAAGCTTTCAACGCATAAAAGGGTGAAGTACGCCCCACTCTACCTCCATGGAACGTCATATAATTCTTGCTCGGAGCACGTGGAGCGAAAGCTCGCGCTGCAGAACCCAGGGATCCTGGGTTCGAGCCCCACCCCTGCCCGTTTCGATCTGGATGAGCATCGTACCGGCGTGCGGTCGTGTATCACTACTGCGTGAGCACGTTAAAGACCCCAGGCTAGCGGTTGTACTGCACTGGCTAAATTGCTCATCTACAGCGTTTGACTCGTCGCAACTTTGACGGCAGACCAAGTTCTAGTCTGTATAAACACACACACAACCCAATTTTTTCATATAATTCGGATTGGGCGCCAACTCGGCAATTTTAACCCGAGTCCGATGCCGAGCGTCCTTCGACGCACTGATTGGACACGAGGTTCAAGCCGAGCACTGACGCAGCAAACGTATCCAATCTGCGTCTTCGCTCGATCTCACTGAGATGACGTAAAAATTCCGGTGCAGGTGCTTTGATTTTTCTGGGTGGTGTTGGCTCAGTAAGTCCCGAAAGCACAACTCGACTCTTGTTCGGGTCCATTCATGAGAAATGTTTTGATGTTTCAGGTTGCATTCGAGCAATAGCGAAGCCTAGACAGATGACTGTAGTGCTGAATTTTACCGGAGGCAATCAGTTCATCGAAAGACGTTTCATCGACAGATCGTTTCATCGACACGCGATGTTTCATGGGAAGATCGTTTAGTGGACCAGTTCAGATTAGCTTCATTCTTTGATAAGCTGCATGAGACTGTCCCCACGAAGCAGCGTGTACGGTTCGGTCTGGTGGGTTAACATTTTTGTAATGAGCCGCCGCAGACTGTCGCCGCGAAGCGGCGTGGACGCATAAGGGGTGGGGGTTAATGCGTACCCAGTGATACACGCGTGACGAAATATCCATACAGCGTGCCATTCACGTAACCAGTGTCATTGAAACGTTCGGGTCGACGAATCGTGTGTCCATGAAACGTGTTTTCGTGAAAAGTTCTCCATGAAACATTATTCCACGAAACGATAGGGACCCGTAAAACAGGTCACATAGAAAAGGCCGACACGGGGCACGCTTACAGAGCACTCGTGTCCCATCTGTGCCCGGTGTCAGCCTTCTGTTGGTGACGCGGAAAATCGGGCACTACGGTCTTGTGTTTTGGTGCTGTTAATTCGGACCGATTTGCACAGAAACTGCGTTCTGCTCGGGCCGCCTTGTGTTTCAGGTGTCAGGTGGCGTGGGCCTGATCTTGAGAAACTTTAGCGTGATTTTAAAGGCTTCGTGAATTATCAATAGTTTGAACAAAGTGCATTATATTGTAACGAGAAAGAATCTGGTCGCCTTTTTTTCCTTCATTTTATTACTTCGATGCAAGTACAACAGCTCGTTCAATAAAGACCACTAGAAACGTTGTTTTTATAACACAATAGACAATCTGCGAACAAATTCTGAAGGGAAGAACTCCTAACATCTGTCGACTTCCCTTGCCGTCCCCCTGGACCCCACGATCGGAGGGTAACTCGACCACAACCAAACTCGACAGACAGGAGGGCACACTCACAGCGGCCGAGCCAGAACTCCCGGGCGAAGTAGGATACGCGGCTGATGATCGCCTATAAACTAAATAGGCTGGACTAAGTATAAGCCGCCGCCGACGCTCTCCGACGTATTCAGTATGCTGTACTAAGCATTACTCGCCGCGTGGAGTCGCGCGCTGACCGGAAGCGACTTTCGGTGGTCAGTCCTACTTATTGTCAACCTGCTTGCACCCTGCTTCACCTCCTTGTGGCGCCGATCAAAAATGTCAAACTGAGGATCACATGGTCCGGGGTTCGTTTCCTGTTAAGTCCCTTGGTGAATATCGCTATTTGCGATTATTGGTGCATACTAGTGATTATGTATGAACGATTAGGACAGAGTATGCATCGACACGCTTATGCACTGCCTGCTATGGGCTATGTACGCGTTATGTTGCCTTGTCATGCGTGTCATGTTTTTCGTCACATTCTAGATTTACACTTGTCGAATAGAATCCGGTCCATAAACATAATCTGTTACTAGTGAGTGTTAGTCTTCCATATAGGACCAAACGCAATCGCCATCAATTTGCGCTAGCGTTGCGTGCACGGAGTCCAAGCTGCAGTCTTAGATTGGCGGATGGCAACGGCGCATGCTCAGCGTGGAGCACGCAACGGAAGCGCGTGGCGCTTGCGTTTGCTTCCATACGCACCACTGGCTGGCTCTCGGTTCGTCGAAAGTTGTTTCAGCAAACGCCGACATTTCATGGAAAGACACTTTAGGGAATGGCCGGCCGCCGGGAAGTGGCGTTCACGGGTGGGCCAGGTGGGTTAACATTTTTCTAATAAGCCGGCACAGTCTGTCGCCGCGAAGCGTCGTGAACGGAGGCCACGGGGGGGGGGGGGGGGGGGGGGGGGGGGGAGAGAGTGTTAACACACGTCTTATTTGTTTGCCAAAAAGTCGATTCCCTCAAGCTGTTCGCTCAATCGTCATTCGTTTATGTGACATGAACCCGCGCAGTACTAAAACGCTCCAATATTACTGTTTGCGTTGCATAAACACAACGTTACACTTACAGTGCTCTTTGAAGCTTCGTCGGTCGACAGTTTAGTATCTCCATTTGGGAAGTCCTTTGGGAAGGATATTTAAGCGTTGTATGACGCTTATAGTTTTATTGTCACGCATGCGTCGCAAAATAATATTTAGGTACTGTTATTTTGTCGCAGGAGTTGTGGTGTGAATATTTCGGATTAATTTAGAGCACAGGCACAGGTTACGTGTCGTGAAAAAACTATGCTTTAATTACCCTCGTTTAGACGAGTTTCGTGGAGGATAAGACCAAAAATGTCGCAGCAGTGCTTGAGGTTACTTGTGCGCTCCCGTAGCTGCAACCAGGGCAGTGTCGCATAGTGTTGCTCAAATATACGAAGCTAACTGTTTTTGCAAAATCTATTGCATCTTGGGTGGGCTTAGGCAACTATAGAACGCTGCCAACCTGAGGGAAATTTCCCAGATTAAGGTAATATTTAGGTCTTTGTGGGAAAAAGGGAAATCTTGCTAATTTGGGGGAGGTTTCGGGCACTGCATATATCTGGAATTTTATAGGTCAATTATGATTTTTTTCGATATAACCTAGAATTTCAGCGGCTTTGGCTACATTTCAGTTATTCCCTCCAGCGGTTTGGTAGTTTGTGGAGCGACCATCTTGTAACACTGAGGAATGCTAGGCTTGATAGCGCGAGATAACGACCGTTATGAAGGGTACAGCCGTTAGCATCCATTCATCCATCAAATATTTTTGACAAAATCAGTTTTCATTGCCCCCTGAAAACTGTTGAGGAAGGTACCAGTCAAGTGGAAAATTCTTATAACGCCGCTGTGCCTTCTCGAAAGAAAAGAAAAGCCTGAGTACAAGAAGAAACACCGCAATATCTGGAGATACATACTTACCATAACGGATAATATTTCGTGAAGTACCGTCGTGTTCTGTGTGTTCGAGTTTGAGAACTCTCGCTTGTGTTACACCTTTTTTGTTTTCAAGTGACAATATAAAAAGCGCCAATGAAGTTATTAAAGGAGTATCATGTTCCGATGACGCGATAACATATAAAGCGAAGATAGGGTTTCATTCGCCAATTTGAATCTTCCGGTAACACTTCCCCCTCGCCAGATTTGCTTTGGCCACGGTTTTGGCCCGATAAACTAATTTATTGCAAAGCGTATACTCGAGGCGTAAAGGTTATGCGTGGAGCAAGACGTCTGCTTCCTGCGCAGGGGTTGCAGTGACGTCAGAACGACGCCAAGCTCTGATTGGCTCTGTTGGGTAGACCTCAATGCTAGATGCCTTGAGGTCTACCCACTATTGTTTTTCAATCAGCCAATAAGAGCTCGGCGTTCTTACATCATCGCAACCCTCGTCAAAGAAGCAGACGAACTTGCGCTCCACATATAATATAGTTCTCATAGTAAAAATGAAAGTGATGCAGAAACGAGGAATAGTTAGCATTATATAATTTTTTGGGCAAGCGAGAGAAATTCCGGTGGAAATGGGAAGATTTCAGGCGTCCTTCAGATAAATTTTTACTTTCCGTGTTGGCAGCCTTGAAGTATAGTCAGTGACAGGCCAAGAACCCAGGGCGAGTGAAAGGAAGGCTGGAGAGGAGGAAGCAGATGGAATGCTGGAGAGGAGAGGGAGAAACATCTCACCCCCTGCAACATTCTGCCTGCTTTCTCCTGCCCAGCCTTCCTTTCCCTCACCCTGGGTTCTTGACCGGTCACCACTTGTAGTTTATTTCAAACCTATTTAAAGGGAAGATGGGGCACTTCTACATTTGAGAAAAAACGCTTGAATTGCGTTCATTTGGCCTTTAGAATAACAGATATCAAAATTATATTTCAATGCGACGCGCCGGAGAGTTACAAGAGCAATTTCAAAATATGGCTGAAGCCCCGCCCCCCTAGCCTTGGGCAGCGAAAAGAGCCGTCGATGACGTCATGGACAGCGACTGTCTTTCGAGTTTTTCTCGCGTTTAACAATACTTACGCAGCAAATGATTTGGGTATTCGGGTTCACGGGGTAAAAATACACTAGAATTCACTTCTAACTCATTTTTTCCAAGAAGCTCCGTAGCTTCCCTTTAAAGAATAGCGCATTAAGATCCGATTCTTGTGACCAATTTTTACACTCTAATTTACGGTCGTATTAGAGGTGAGAAGATGCTAAACAACAAGGAAATATTTTCACTGCGAGAACTCACTTCAACTGGATACCTTCGTAATCGTACAAATTATTTTAATGTTTTATTGTTTGGTTCGTGAACACCAAACTTTGCGTGCCCATGGCTGCTTCCGCTTGTGAATTCAAGAATTTCTTTTTACATATGGTCTGTGTCAAATTAAAGTTCTTCCATATTAACACGCAAAAAGACACACACACACACACAAAAAACACCAAAAAAACATTCGAACCACGAACAGCATTCTGAGCTCAGTCGTATTTTCAATAGACAGTTTCAGAAAGTGCGCGCCATCTCGTGGCAGCTGCACCCATTCCCCGAGTCCGCGATCGCTTCATCACGTACCCGAGCATGTATTGGACACGAGGGCTTACGTCAGCGTTCGGCGACGGCTCGGATCCAATCACGCGCCTCGTGCACATTAAATGAAGACCATTAAGGTTGCTTGACGGACGTTTGAATGGAGTCTATACGCCACGCAAGTGGGCTCATTTTCGTCTTCTGCGCATGAGAAAGGAAGTAGCGGTGACGTCAGAACGCCGAGCCCTGATTGGCTGATCGCGACCCCCTATCTCAGCGTCGTCTGCTCCTTTGCAACGTCGTCTGCTCGCAACGTCGTCTGCGTCTATCTTACCTTTCCTGCGACTTTCGGAAGTGCAGGACTTTACGAGCGAGCTCGACTTCGCCTTTCAGAGAGGGCAGACGAAATAACTCGAGCGGTACGTTGTTTTTGTCTAACAACTAGCAGACGCGCACTAAGGAGGGAAGTCGAAGGACTCACTGGCGAGGTGTCCTGAGGCGCCGAGGTTTGTTTGCTAAGAAGCGAGCGTGTGTCCGCAAGTTCCCTCCCAAATACTTTTTCCCTCCTTTCGTGTGCGGCGAGAGGTTGGCGCAGTTAACGTCGTCTGCTTTACGTCTGCTAGTCAAAGCGATGGCTGCTTTACCTTTCCTGCGTCTGTCGGAGATTCACCGCTTTTTCACCGGCGAGAGTCGCCGTTGCCTCGGGAAACAAGGAGATAACAAGAGAAAGAAATTGACCTCTTAATCTAAAATTGAGGTCAGCGATCAAAGTATAATACGGGAAGGGTTCACAAGGGTCACGCGGGCATATTCCATTCAGCACGCCATCCCGTCGTGGGAGACGGTCGCCGAGTCGCGGAGTGCCTGCTAGGCCTAACTGCCGAAGCTCGCTTGGTCGCCTTCAATGGAATCGTGGCCGTTGAAGCTTTTCCCGGGGTGTTTGTGGATCCAGCGTTCTTGTTCGTCGTTGTCTGTTTCAAGCACTTTTTCCTTTTTTCTTGCTGCTTGAAGTCGGGACGCGTGAAAAGCGCACGTAGAAATATAAACGTCCGTGGGTCGTCGCGACCGCGACGCTGTCGGCCATGCTGATTTGATCCTAAGGAGTGCGTAAGACGGCTTCGGAGCTGCCGTAGGATTTCGTCGTAACCTGCGCAAAACTTACGAAAATTTAGTTTCGTGAATACGAATTTGTTCTTAAGTTTTGTCTTACGCACATTTTTGGCGTAAGATCGTTTCGTGAATCTGGCCTCTGCTCTTCCGAAAGTCGCAGGAAAGGTAAGACAGACGCAGACGACGTTGCGAGCAGACGACGTTGCAAAGGAGCAGACGACGCTCAGATACGGGGTCGCGATCAGCCAATCAGGGCTCGGCGTTCTGACGTCACCGCTACCCCCTGCGCAAGAAGCAGACGAACTTGCCCTCCGCATTGAAACATAAAGATGGCCCAATGAGGTACATGTTTTAACAGATGATAGCTGTTTTATAAAATGATCTTTTTTATTTAATCCGACCTGAAAATAATTTATTATAGCCGAAGATCCGCTACAATAAATATCTTGGATACAAATATATTCCAGAACGTGCCGTAGCTCCAGGTTTAGCGTTTGGCTCATGTGGATACCAATGATGTCTTGGTCAAACACCTAAAAAAAAACAATAATAACATCAAAGTGGCGAACACGTTTATATAAATGAATTTTGACGATGTGGTTACAGATAAAACGTCACACATGTTATAGAATTTCTCGAAGTTGTTATTATATTTGACGGTTTATTAATGTTGTTTGCACACTTTGACGAGGTCCTATAATAGCTGTGGCTTTTGTACTGAACAAGAATGAGCACTGACTTGATGAACGTTTTCTGCAGCTACGTACAGTGTGCTCAACTGTTAAACATAACGCGGGAGCGGTGGCCGAAACTGATACCAGAGCTGTCTAGCGATTAAATCAATGATGCGGCAGAGAATAAGCCGGCTCTTCTTGGGATTGTCGCCAATCCCCGATACAATTATCGCACGACCTCCTCGTTCCTTTCTTTATCACCCACGCTTTAAATTTTTACTTGTTTGTTTTGTTGTTTTTTCTAGTCTGTTTAGTCACATCTACGCATTTACCATGCCGGGCTACCATATCTCGGTGATCTTCAGTTTCTCTAATAAAGACCACCTTCTCTAAACAACAACAAAACCAATCAAAAAGCAATTTTTTTTTTATCGCCGAGTCACGTATCAGTGATTGTTTCGGAGCTGGGAGTGTAACTCCAGAAAACAACAGCGGCATAAGCTTCCAGAGTGAGCCGGTAGATGGCGCATGCAGTCTCTCCGGCCACCGCTCTCGCGTTATGTTTAACAGTTGAGTACACTGTATTTTTAGCAATAAAGTTACCGATCTAGTCAGCATCTTCTGTTTCAAAATATTTTTTTGTTTGGAAGGAAAGAGGTTTGGGGAAAGTAAGGGAGGGGGCGGGGGAAGAGAAGTTTGGGGGGGGGGGGGGGGGGGCGGAGAAAGGAAGGGCAGGAGAAAAAAGAACACGTTTAAGCGGTGTCAGGTGACGTGAAGTGTATAGATCAAATGACGTCCGGTCAAGTGACGTCAATTTCCTCGCTAAATTTGGCGGGGAAATGAAATTGCCGTATAGATCACTGACATTCATTTCCCGGCTAAATTTAGCGAAAAATCCACAGAAGGACGGACGGGCGGACAAATTTATGAAATTACGGGATTCCTTTGTAACACGTTAAAACACAGAAAAAAAAAAACGCTTAAGATTTGAAGAAGAGTTGAGTGCTGGTGACGTGGAACTGTTTGAATCAGACTAAAGATTGATAAATTACAGACAATTATGGAAGGTACAAAAAAATAGACTACTATCTACACTATCTTTAATGAGACTAAATCGTAATTATTTTTAAAACAAAACACTCTTTAATCAAACTTCTTACCCTTCACGCACGACTCAAATGGATCACCTTCATAACCCTCATCGCACGAGCACATAGGGTTGTGGTTTATCACAGAACATTGCGCATTTGTTCCGCAGAGATGAATGCATGGATCTATGGGAATCAAAAAAGTACGTTTCAACTACTACTTTTCTTCAGTTTTTTATGAACACTGAAAGTGTTTGTGTAAACAGTTTTACTACTCATAGCTAAATTAAATATAGGTCTCGCGACTATAACATGAATGCGTTTTTCAACAGACACAAAATAAGTTTCTAAGCCTAAATTAGGTCTTCAGAGATCAGGTCCGTAATAATCACATTTTTTTACGTATGGCTCGATGTCCTCATGTCTCAATGTTAGACTCCCCACTTACAAATATTAAGATATTTAAGGAGATTAGAACTATCTCAGATTGCATGTTTCTACAAGAGGACATAAACTCATTTAGCAAATGGTGTTCACTGAAAGGTCTCCTACTAAACAGCTCGAAAACCAAGGTCATGTCCTATAGTCGTCAAACGCAAACGACGTGTTTCCCTTACAGTGTTCGCTCAGACGTATTGTGCCGTTCTAGTGAAGTGCGGGACTTGGGAGTGCTTTTTGACTCCTCCTTGAGATTTGATAGCCATGTGGCTCGTATAAGTACCTGCGCCTTGCGCGCGCTCGGTATCGTTTCTCGAACGACTAGAGTATTTAAAAACCCCACAACGTTTGTAACTCTGTACCGCTCTTTGACAAGGTCTCAACTCGAATATGCATCTCCTGTATAGAATGGCAGTTGTAAAACTACCCTCCTAAGGCTGGAGCGAGTGCAAAACAAATTTTTATCTATTTATCGATATCGATATCTGCGAGATGAAACATCTCTATCAAAGGGTAACAATGTATTGGACGTCCTACAAATGAACAGCTTATATCACCGTCGAGAAAAGGCAGATCTGGTTTTCCTTTTCAAAGTCCTTCATGGTATGGCCGACTGTTCAGAACTGCTCTCACAGATATCTTTTCGAGTTCCTCGGACAGCGACCCGTTTGACAACGTCTTTTTACTCTCCTCGAACGTTAAATATCTTGGACCCGATGTTTCGTATGTGTCGGGCATATAATGGCATTGGAAGTGATCTTGATATTTTTTGTGTGACTGAATTTGTCAGATCTCTCAGATTCTTGTATGGGTCTCTCTGAACCTGTCGGTGATTGTGATGTTATTATATATTATTTTAAGAAGGTATATTCGTTGTTGTGGTAGTCTTCCTACTCTGCGTTTGGACCCTGTGTTCCGTTCTTTCCTTGTTGTGTATATCGTATCTTTGTGTCAGCATGCGTTATATATATCATATCTTTTACTCAATGTTTTGAGTTTTTTATGTTTTTTTCCTACTTTTTTGTAGTGTGTAAGTTTCGGTGTGCCAGCACCAAGACCGCATGGTCGTTCCTGGACACCTAATAAAAATTATTCTTGATTCTTGATTCTTAATTCTTGATTATTATTATTATTATTCTGGACCCCCTATCCTCGAGTGAGTCTCTTGTGCTTGGATAAACAATATAAAAAAGTACAAATTGCGAATTCTCTCAACACTAAAGTCGTTGCACTAACCCTTTAAGAATGCTGTTAAGTGACGAAGGATTTTGTGAGAAATAAGTAAGATTTGTTTGAGAAAAGTCTATTTTTCTACAGTTGCGTCTGCATCGTTTTTTTTTTATCGGCCTATGTTTTGGTTTACATTTTTGGGCGTTTGCTCGCAGGCCCGCGGCAGGGGGTGAGAGCGTGAACGGGGTGTCGTCTTGTTCTCTCAAGCGCGGGGGGCTTCGAGCAGCCGCGGGGCTCGGTGGAGAAGAGTCGGACCCCGGTCGTTAACAAACGGATTGGGTGTCAGACAGGGGTCGTGGACGGAAGCCCAAGACCCCTGTCTTGGGCTTCCGTCCACATTTGTGGCTTTTAAGCGGGTGTGCTTGTGTCCGGCGTATTTCACCGCTTAGTGTACAAACTTCGCTTTTAATCACCGCAATAACTTAAGTTGGTGGCGCCAGTCAGACGGTGCAGAAAGCATGTTGTGACTCTACAAAGAATTTGGGTTTGACCGTTGAAGTGTTGGAGGGGGGTCACGTTGACAGCTCGCTGGTCATTGGGTAAAAGTGTACCACGTGACAATGGGCAAATTCGAAGTGATTGGCCCGTCTCTGGAGGGAAAGGAGGCCCCTATACGAGTCTAGAAAAGGGCTGCCGAGAGGATTCTCGGGGATTCGGCTTTTGCGATCAGGCAGATTCGGCTCATGAGACTGAGGGATTAAAGTATGGGTTTTAATTTTGGGAGTTTTGTCATGTAAATTACTGTAGACTTTTTGTCGTTTTGATTTGAAATAAACGTGGCCACACTGGCCATCGTAAACCAACCAACGTCGTAATGTGTCCAGCGGGATCGAACAACTTTTATTTTTTTTTTCTTATTCGACTTCCCGGGGGACTTGCATCGGGCGAACATCATCATAGGTCATCACCATCCTGACCGGGACCCCTCTACCCTCCCTTGGAAAGTTGACTAGTGCGTTTGTGAATACCGATTTCTTCCCTTCTTACGATGGTCGTAACTTACGAACTTCTAAGCTAAGTTGTCGTAACCTAAAGGCCGGTTCAGACACTTGGGTTTGACTGCGTTCCACTGCGGAACGGCATGCTTGCGGCCGACTGCAGAAGCGGGTCGCCTAGCAACCGACGACGCTTGGCGTTCCGCAACGCACCGCAACAGAGTTGGGCCAGGCTGAACTTTCGAGTGCGGAGGAGCATGCGGTCGGTTGCGGTGGACCAATCGCAATTCGGGAAAAAAAGAACGCCGAAGCGCATGCGCGGCGCTGGCAACTACATCCGGTTCGTCCCGTTTTTCCGGTCGGGGACGTCTGCTTCTTCGTCTGCTTCTGAAGTTTCTTCTACGTACTCACCTCTGCCTCGTCATACGGAAGTATTGAAAGAAGTCCTGGCCGTTGTCCAGGCGCATGTTGCGCACCAGATGGTGGTACTCCCCGAAAGTTTCGCGGGACCGCAGGAGTGAGCGCACCCACTCGCGGTCGGGGTGGCGTCGCCGCTGGAGAAAAATCATCGCGGTGGTAGCCCGCACAACCAGGGGCCAGTTCGCCTCACTGCCCGCCTGTGCAATGTATCCCCGCCCGTCGTCTAGGAAGAGATTCCTCAGGTTTTCTGTTTCTTCCAGTCTCGACAACCCCGACGAACACGGAGAAGTCGCGGCCATACCGACGCTACCGTTGGACGCCGCCATGTTCGTTGTGATCATAGTTGCTTGAATTCATTCGCTGCAAGTCGCGGAAGTTGCGGCTTCGATTGGTGCGCCGCAAGAGCCGATAGCAAGCTCCTATTGGTTCTTGACTGCGGCGGACGGCACTTCCACGCAACTGTGTGTACAAGCCATCCGCAAGCGCACTCCGCATCGTTCCGCAGTCGCGCTTCTGTAACCGAACGCACCGCAGTCGAACGCAAGTGTCTGAACTGGCCTTAAGAAGCTCTTCGTGAATTTGAATTCTGTTCTGCAGCGCCCACGTATTCTTTCCTTTCCTGTTTTCGCGACTTGTGCAAGAGCAGAGGCATTGAGCAAGTGACCGATGACCGCCAACAGGGCCTATGAGTGGCTGTCCGGAACCACGTGATGAGCATGCTCAAGGCCTCCGTGAAGAACACAAGCCAACTTAAAAAAAAAAAAAAGCTATTCGCTCTAAAAAAAAAAAAAAAAAAAAAAAAATAAAAAAACCGGAAGAGGCGGATTGGCGCATGACATATCACAGTGTTGTCTCCTCACAATTTCTGAAGCATCCTGTTTGGACACCCCTTCAGCTGGAACGTGCTGTGCATGTTTCTTTATTTCTATCTACTGAAGTCACCAGCCCATGCCATTTAAATGCCCGCTCAACAAACCAAAACATAGAATAAAAATGCTTAATTGGAACATTCTTCTGCATCGCTACTACAATAAAATCCCAGCAAGTATGTTAACTAATATATATATAAATTGGTATTTACAATTTAGCGATTCTTTGAGAGTTGCATCAAACTCCATTTTATAGAACCGATTGAATATGTAAATAAGTAATTAACCAAATGTCATTTATTATTAGCTGAACATTTTTCCATATATTCAAAGCCCTACTATATATGACAAAATATTCAAAATTGCGTACAGCTGATATAGTGCATTTTCTTCTCATCTACCTTTTTGTTTTTAAGCAGCTGTTCAAACGCTTGGTGGCATTTTTTAATAAAAATTAGTAAAGAACAACTACGTACTTCTGTTGAGTTACGAAACAAAAAATTGTATTTGAAATAGTAAATTTGGGTTCACAATAAGCATCCCAGGAGGTAGGATGGGACTATGATAAAACTAATTATTCGTTTAAAGGAGAGCGAAATGTTTTTGTTTAGATATGACTATAAACTATGTTTTAAACTCTGTTTCTAGAATCAAAGTCCAAAATGATGAAAAAATTTTGTGTAGCATAATTACGTGAGTTTACCATTAGATTAGAAACTAACATTTAAGTAAGCAAAATACGCAATTCATGGGCTGAAATAACAGTTAAAAGGCGATGAAATGTTCAGCTACATAAAACAGAAATATTCAGGACCAGGTAAAAAATGTTGACTAAACACACGATATGAAGTTGTATCCTTCCGATCGAAATGTTAAGTGTGTAATGATAATAACAGCTGTACTGATTGTTTAGTTTCTTACTCTGGCATGAAGAATCCACGCACGCCGTTGATTGGCTACAATCACCGTTGACCGTACATTCCGGAACTTTTCGTGCTATAAAGAAAACAGAAAACAATGTGGGTCTTTTATGAGACTAAGTATTTAAATAAAATTATTGCCTTAAACTCAATCGAAGTGAAATATGGTAAATATGACACAGCTGGATACAATTATCCGACCTGATCCGTGTTTCTTAACCCCAATACTAAATACTGTAATGCTGAATATTGAGTAATACTAACCAAGTGTAAAGAATATTGATTTAAAAAATACAGAGGAACTACTTGACAACTCGGAATAATTTCACTATAAATACAATTCCTAAATCAAGGGTGCCCTGAGGCGGTTTCTAAAATGGCCTAAATATGGCTAACTATGACGATAACTCACTCTGATGGCTCTAAGCACCCTAAAAATCTTTAAAGTTTGACGATACACGGCCAATTTTCCTATTAAAAAGCAAAGATCGCAACACACCGAGATCTTCTCCGGCAATGAGAGGAGCATGTTCCGAAACCACGACCACTGTTAGCCAATAGCAATTGAGGAATCCTCGCAGCTCGGGCATGTGCAACCGCGAAGCGATATCTTGAATCCGCGCGGCTCGTTGACCCTAAAGACCGGACTATGATTCAAGCCAGCAAGCACGCGCTCGAGAGCTGAAGACGGAACACACCACTCCCACAAAAGAAACAATAACAACAATAACGACAACAACGAACCATAGTGCGTTGGGTATTGAGACAATTATTGTAGTATTATGCTTTAGGGAGTTTTAGGAGTTTTAGGGAACCGTTTTTGCACGTCCGGTACGGTACGAAATGCGCATCTGAGAGTCTTTTGCGGTAGCGCGTGTGCAGTTGGTACCGGAGGGCCTATCGTATGCCGTATCCGATGTGTGAAAACGGCTCCCTCAAACTCCCCACTATCGCCGACCGATCCAATCACGCTCACAGTGAATATGTATAGCGGTCATGCGCTTTTTGTGCGCGTGATTGATTTGGCCGGTGATATCGAATCCCCCAAGACGACGCGCACCGTGACGATGCTCTTTTTTTGACTATGCTTGTTTGGCCTCCGTCGTATCGTAGCTTCGGCTGTGATCAGACTAAAAGCGAAACGGAGGATAGCTTTCCCTTGGGAATGATCACTTTATAATTGATGCCTACCTGGACTAGTATAAATAAAATAAGTATTGGCACGGTGCCATTACGTGGTTTCATCCCATTTTAGTGGGTGTAGAGGGAGAGCTGTACGACACGGTACCTTATCCGCAGCCGCACGATTGCCGCGACAACTAAAAATTGGCGTTGCTAGCTATACACCAACACAGTGTTTACAAACAAGCCCGCTTTGCCCACACCATGTGTGATCACTGGGCGTGCGCACAAACCAATGTCGGGAGGAGTGAAGCCTGTACGCATGCGCAGTACCGACAGCAGCGACACCGTAATGGCGTGATGTCAGTGAGTTGATTTGGTTTCTAGGATAACGGTACATAGGAAGGACTCGCATTCAGAGAATCCCCGTCGCCGAAGTTGCTTTGTGACCCGGGATCGTTTTTAGGGCCGATTTTTGCAGCCTGGATTCCAACGAAATGATGTAGCGAAGGTGGATTTTAGGAAAGACTTTCCCCTGGCGGGGATCAAACCACTAACGTCCTGCTCAGAACTCCGATAGCCCGTACCGTGCGTCTGCGTCGAGGCTTAGATTAGCCGGCTTTTAGTTGTTATTTGTGTACTCGCGTTGCCGCGAAAAAGCTTCGACTTCTGATGGTGGGGGGCGTTCAAAAGAAGCTGCACATTCAATGTTTTCCGACTGAACCTGTAAAACTAAACTGATTAAAAAATATGCATACGTTCTTTTGGTGACCGCGTGCAAACGCAGTTGAATTTAATTTTTTTTAGATATTGTGTCACCTCAAAGAGAAAGCACCGCGCGAAACACTAAGTTCAGTTACGAGCCATAAGAATTTAGAGCGTCGAAGAAACCGAAATGTTTCACGCTTTACGTTATCTATGTCATTGTGAATCTAAGATATAAGAAGGACATTAGAATAGATAGAATACGGTGCACCGTGTTTGGTCGAAGTTCATTCAATCACATTCGAAAGGCAAAAATATGTATGGCAAATTGCTAGGCAATAGTGTTGCACACGAGAAACATTCGGGCGTAATCACTCAGCGGTTACACTTTATAGCGAAGCACATTGATGTTAGTCCGTGTAGCGTCGCAATAGTATCTAGTGCTCAAACTCAGGCGCCTAACATCTTTTCTCACGCTGTTCTTGACTGAGATTCCGCGCTGCTAAACGCCTACTTTCACGGCACTCTTCGTTAGAAACGTTAGCGCGTACCATACCCACTTCTAGCAGTTCCTGGAATGATGCGATACCGTTAATCACTCCTCCGTCTGTGCGCCTTGGCTCAATCACGTGAACACTTCCATCTTGCCCACCTCTAGCCACGTTGCCTCCCCTCTTTAGAGCGCGAAGATTTCTCCGTAGGTGCGCAGGTGGCCGAACTAAAGTCCCTCTATAGTAAAAGTTGTGTGAGTGATCGATCTTCCGACACACTCTCACCGTCTAGAAAAAGTCTTCTCCTCCTCTTTGAATTCCCCCTTGCCACGACCACTGATTGGCCGAGCTCCTGTCCAGGTTCGCTACTTTCGTTTGCCATTTTTACCCATCCGTGTCCAGGCCTCGCTTTCTCCGGCGGCGTAAACACGGCGCTCAGCGGAAGGGCACCCTAAAAGGCGCTAGCATCCAGATGAAAGAAGAAAAGATTCGGGGAGAGCAGAAAAAAAGCGAGAAATTTTCGAAGGAAAGAGGAAAAGGCGCTACTTTCAATATACACCAACTCAACTATATTACGCCCAGCTGGTGGCAGCAGAAAACTAACAACACGCGAACAGGCATCAGCACGGTAGAACAAGAGTGTGCTTGTATGATATGGGCTATCGAAAAACTCTCATGCTATCTGAAAGGATCTTCGTTTATTTTCGAAACTGACCGCTGCCCTCTCATGTGGCTTAATCAGACGTTAAACAAAAACGGTCGTTTAATGAGGTGGAGCTTGGCACTCCAACAATTTACTTTCACGGTGCGGCACAAGAAAGACAAAAACAACGCCAATGCCGATTGCCTGAGCTGCATTCCTTAGTGCTCCTTTAGTTCTGCGAAAAAGTCCCCAGATAATTTTTTTTTCTAATGTGCGAATTTTTACTTTGGTGATTTCGCGATATTGAGGCTTATGACTGCACTTAAATTTGTGAGGAAGTTCGTTGCATTATTTCGCTCCTAATGATTTTAAGGGGTCTGGCCTCGCTGATTTGCGACGCCCGATTGCTTCCAATGTAGTTTTTGCCGCTCGTCAACCAAGTAACTTCCGCACCTCGGCTTGCTGCTATCGTGCCTGACCTGCAGACTGCACAAATATCTGGGACAACACCTCTATACTGCCACTCAGGAGCTTCGGAAGCAGAGCACCTTCTGGCCGCACCCTGGCCCTGGCGAAGCTTCCAAGACCTGGCGACTGTGGCCTTCCAGCCTGGATATATACTTGTCCACGACTCGCAAGAGTACTACTATGAAGTCGTCGCCTACAACGGCCTTCGGCGTGCTACATGCCTGTCTCCGACATCTCCAAGGAGCACGGAACTACGTCGAGGCCAAACGGCCACAGCTCGGCTCTCTCCATTTGCGTGCTTCTGCAGCTCCCACGTCTCCAGTTTCTCAAGAGGCGTCAGCCCCTTGACCAACTTCCGAACTGGGTAGCATTATCCGAGCTGTAACGATTGCGGTGCTGTCCTACGCTATGCATTTTTCTTGGCTTCCCAATAGGATTTTCCAGAGGGGCGCGGGACTGTATTTCTTTCTTTTTTCACTGTCCTGATTGGCTACACGATCCTTAAAAGCCAGATCCTTTTGTAATAAACACACATCTTCCAGCAGCAGAGAGTCTGTCTGTTCCTCGGCAGCTGTTCTGTCGTCGAAACCGCCGGAAACGTAACATACGTCACGCCGCGGTTGTGGCGCTTCGGGAACTTCCGGTTTAGGGGTGTGGGCGGTAGTCGCCATGCGGGACGGGCATTCTTGTGTTGTTTTGAAAGAAACCAGAATAAAACCTCAAATCTTGTCAAAACACCGAGAACGGGGTTGTACCAAAAGAGCCGGGAAAAATGTGGATATCACTCTTTATGTGTTTGCTGCCTGCTCGATTCTTCTGAGAACGTGGATATGAGCCGTGAAAAGGGTACAACAGACACAGTCGGACCACGATTGCTTGTACGGGACACAGTTTGGGTAGAATTCACAAATACTTGTGGTCGTCAGATTTATTTATTTTCTTCCAACATAAACGCGGGTAAACCGTCAAGTTGTCCGGAGCACCCGCGGACCAGGTTCAGTGCTACTTCACGTTCAAACGGCCGTCTAATCGTTCAAACTGTCGTCTGCTCGCTCAAACGACAGCGGCCAGTAGACCAAACGTTGCGGTAAGCGCGGGCCCAAAAAACTTCTAAGTTATTTTTTTGGGGGTAAATAGGCTCGGCGTAAACAGTAGATACAGGGAGATGTTGATCATTGTTACCAGTGACCATCACCTACTTGTTATGCCTGATTCACTTGGTCCGATTCTGCTTGCGATTTTCAGTATCGATGTCAAGCATCGCAGACGACCTCCACGCTTTTGCAGCCCGAGCAACGTGGCGACTGAACATGGCGAGCAGAATCTCATCATTTGAATCAGGTTTAGCGTCCATTCTGCGGCGTTCATACAGAAGGAATCGCTGCGCGTCACATTTGTTAAGCGAAGTTTTGCGATGTAACGAGCCTCGTAAATTTCTCTCAGGCCACTGAAGTGTTAAGAAATTGCTAGGAAAACGTAAAATGAACAATACAAGTGAAAAAATAAAAAAAGAAGCACGGGGACTCATTCCGACGCCAACATCAAATTCCAATGGTTTGTATTTGCGGGACGTGGCGCTTATAGACCACACCCCATCGCGCATGCGCAGCGCCGGTGCCGTGCCGCTAGGGGCGCTCCGGTTTGTTTGTAAACACGAGCTGGTGTATTGGCGACTCTAGCGAAATCGACGCCGCGTAGCGGCACCGCCGAGAAGCTCAGAAGAGGAGGTCGTTTCGTCTCTGTCGTCTGCTATCGCTGCTTGGTTCTTGTAGGCAGCATGGAAGCAAACATCGTTTCCAGAAATTATTTTTATGCTTCCGCCGTGTCATTCCCACGCAATGACTAGAATAAGGTTTCTACCGTCAATAAATTGCTTTGCTTTCATATGTAACACCGACTTTACGCTGCAGTGCAAGACATTTATGGTGGTCCGCGTGCTAAACAACGAAAACGGCCTCCTTTCGTCGGCCATTCTGACTGACCAGCGCGCCCCCTTTAGTTCGCTGGAGTCGCGAATAGAGGGGCCTTAGGTCGAACTCCTCCTCACCGACCTCTAGCCATGTGACTTCCCCGCTAGCAAATCAGCGTTGAGCTTTCTTCATTCCTCCGCTCCCTCCGTCAACCAATCACCGTCGAGCTTCGCGGTCACTTCGCTTTTTGGGCTTTACGAAATGTTGAGCTAAAGACCATTTTATGTTAATGATGTAGCTTCGGACATTGTTTCAATTTTTGTTTCTGACGTCTTTAGGGGAGGCATTTTCTTCTGAGAGCCTAATTCATGAACTTACGTGAGGTTCGTGGAAATATGTGCATACGCAGTAAAAATATGCAGTATAGTGTTTTTTTTTCAGTGCTGAGATATTTAATCAGCGACATAGCTTATGGTAGCTGTGTCTACCCTAGAGCGTACCTTTTTTCTCAAGTATGAACGTTATCAATCATCTGTGTTTGTATCTAAAGGCCCGTTCACACTCTTGCAACCGAGTACGACCGAGAGAGACGAGATCTGTTGAAACCTCTTGAAATTTCTCAGGACGAGAGAACACACTGACATGATTGCGCCATCTAGGCGGTAACCCTGGAGCTGCATTTCACAAGAACGAAGGTTTTGCAAGATTTCGGAGGTCCATTGTACGTAATACCTATGAGAAAGGTTCGCTTATAACGTCGACAAAAGACTTTCGAGCCAAGAAAGAAAGGATAATGCGCGAGAGAAATAGAAAATATGCCGGACTGCCAAACTTCCACGGTTACTCAATAGATGGCACCAGTGTGTCGTCTTGTTTTAAGAAGTTTCACTTCCAAGGCACCTTGTCTTAAGATGTTCCAAGGCACCTGGCAGGGGTCGCAAGTGTGTGAACGAGCCTTTACAGTTTCATTTGGCGATTTTGGCATACGGAACTCAATCAGTCAGATTTGAGCGATTACATAGAGTTCTGAAGGGGCTTACCTGCGACTGAGAAAATGAGACAGACGACAATCAGCGTGGTGGTCCTCATAATCATTCTTTTTCTCACTGCAAATTATGTGACTCTAGAAGATAAAATATGGTTTAACAACGCCCATGCAAGCCCAAGCAACACGGTCGTACTTTTTTGGTAACAAGGATATATAGCCCTAGAAGGCGTGCATCGCCATAGAAGGACGCGTAATTCCATACAGCGTTAGTAAAGGTACGAGGCAACAACGAAAATATGGTTCATTTTTCACGAAAATATCGGGAATGTAGTACGTACCCCTAGAGCTCGTCTCCGTTGTCGAGGTCCGTAGTCAAATGCTACGAGTCAGACTAGAGGGTTTTATCGACAGGTGTTGGCACCAATTTCGCGCAGGAAACAGAGAGCCCGGATACGGTAAATGGCTTTTTCTAAAAAAGGTCGCGAATGAACGACGTTGCTCAATGCCGGTACACTACAGGTGCATTTACGTTGTTTTGATTACAAGCAACTTCGGGACCTTTTTTTTTATGTATGAGGCGGATAGGACGCTGAACACACCTGTCGAAGACACGTTCGTGGCACCGTAGTGTTGTGACAGTCCCAATTTGTGTCTCCCTCCCTTACCAATTTTATACAGCCGTCCCGATCATTTCGTGAAAGAATGGAGCGATGCGCTAAAACAAATGAGCAAATAAAATATTCTCGTACACAGGCATCGAAGGCTCGAGACAAAGAATAAGTACTTATGGCTCGCTTCGTAGCTTCTGGGTTTCTGAAGTGAAGGAAGAACGCTGCACTGGGGCACTATGGGAATGTTTTGGGGATTAAACGCGTATTCGCTTTTTGCTTCGGGTTTCGTTTGCCACATTTGCTGTACATTGGAGAAGAGGCTAGATCAGTGACGATAGTCAACAATTTCAACCAAAGTTTTGTAAGTAGATGAAGTATGCAGTACATCAGAACGTAGTACCGGCTGTTTTTTCTTGTTGCAATTATTCTATTGTTGTGCACGCTACTTTGACAAACTATATTTTTTTGCTTTATCTTGTTATACATTAGGGTAACGATTACCGAATTTATTAATTCTCACGATCACATATAGCAGTCAAAAACTCGCCATGACAGCACCGCATTAAATTTAAGTATTTGTTAATATTAGCCAAGAGCTCACAAAACACATGCAAGATAAAGACCATGTCAGCCGTGGGTTGTTTAAGGATTCAAGACTTATAACTTAGAGAAAAACGATAAGTTTTAATACGAACCAAACTCGAAAACTAAAAACCGAAAATATTTGTTCAAGATCAAATCCAAGAAATACGCAAAATTAAAACAACGAAAAACTACATTGACAACATAAATGTAAAAAAACAACAACTAAGTGCTATGCGTACAAAACACGTGACCATGTCAAATTCTCTTTACGAATGAAAGGCTGAACGACAAAGTTTATTCACTATATAGGAAATATTAAGTTTTGTAGACGTATAATGAAAGCAGGTCGCGGATATGCGATCTTCAGCTGTCTTTTTTTTTATTCTTGAATTACACTAATATTTTATAGACGCTTATATCTAAAAAAAATAAACTGCCACGTTTTAAGCTCTGGCGTAAAGGTAAAAGAAAAGCGAGAATAGCGTATCTGTACCGCTGAAGTTGTCGAATACAACATGTGGCGTTCAGGAAATCACGTACTAGAGAACAAAATAATAGTATACTATATTAAAGCCAATACTGACGTAGTAACTACGTTATTGGTGTGTGAGCCGCGAGTGGAGTTTTTTTTAAAATCAATCTTATACGAACACATACATTATGCCTAATTTTAATATAATCCTGAGCACGCCAATCTGTTGTTTTCTTTTAATTTTATAGAACGAAATATAGTCGCTTCAGATTATTAAAACTCGCGAAAATATATATTTTTTTTTCTATACGGGTGTACCCGGCACCGTTTTTAAGGATACCAAAGACTCTAAAGCCAGAATTTGATTTTCTTTTCTTTCTCTATTTCTTTTTAGTATAACATTATTCTGAAGTATAGATGTCATAGAATCACGTTTGGTAAATTCCATTTTATCAGTCCACCAATGGCTAACCCACCACGCTGTCAAAATAATATAAAGACCCCCCCCCCCCCCCCTTTCTTCAAAAAAAAAAAAAAGAAAAAAAAAAGAAAAAAAAGGAAACATTTGTTATCTTTTGGTTGAGATATCAGCTCGTTCAAGTGACCTATCTAAAAAGAAGTGGCGTCATTGATTGTTAAAATACCCTAGAAAATCTCCGCTCCAAAATATTTTCGTCCACTTCAAGAATATTCTTCCCACCTTAAAAAGTTTCTCCTCCCCTCGACGCCTTCTCGGCAGCGACGCTGCACCACTTGATTTTTTACGTCAGCTAAAATGGGACAGTGCAGGACACCCATTGAACACAAGAGCTGCCTCAGCGCTCGGCTAGGACTCGTGTTTTCCCTCGTGTGGCATGAGTGAAAGCACGTTGTCACCTTCTAACTGACGCAGAAAATCTGGCCTTTCGGCCTTGCCGTTGCTCCTCCCTCTGTTTGGCCGACGGTCCATTCGGTTTCTGCGTTTGACCGCCGTCTCGCATTAATGCTCTACCGCGCCGCCGTGGCACCGTTCGTTTCGGCCTGACATTTCGGCCTGACGAGTAGTGGGCGACCCCCTCGCTTCCGAAGGAGTCGCCCACTACTCGTCGGTAATGCATTTACCAATTGAAAACAATAAATAAATCTGGTCATGAAGTATGTAGAGGACAACACACACTGTTAACAAACAAGCCCGCGCGTGCCCACACCTGGTGTGGGCACCACGCAAGCGCAGAAACCACATTCGCGTGAGAGGAAGCATCTGCGCATGCGCAGTGGGGACAGCAGCGCCACCGCAGGGGCGTGACGTCAGAGAGTTGAGTCGGTGCATAGTGACCGAAGCACCGGGCACGATTTATCATGTTCACGCTTTTTTGCCTCGTGATTGGCTTTATTGGCCCTGCGGTGTTCCTGCCGTCCAATACAGCCATCTCATTGGCTGCGGAGTAGCGAGTAGATCGCGGCTTGCCCCGCCTCCCGATCCCTCAGCTTGTCAGTGACCATAACTGCCCATATGACATGGTTTGTACAATATGTAAGTGCACGCAACGTCAATGCAACGTCAAAAGAATATCGCGCCATAGAGCGCTTTTTTGGGGTTCTAACTTACGAGTGTGAGAATATTGTTACGAATCGAATAACGCCACGTCGTTCTTAGCTTCGACATTGCAAAGAGAGCCAGTATACGTTGCGTGTCTCCGTAGAACTGTAGAAGATATGTGAATGACGCAGCGCTATTTGATCCGAACCACTATTCACGCTAAACTTATTTCTATTTCCGTAATTGTTCGCCGAACTTTTCTGTAGACGGCACCGATTGGGTCCCCCATGAAATTTTCGGGAAAATAAACGCATCAGATTTCGCTCGAGTGCACACAATGTTATTCTCCTGCCTCCTACCGTTATTTAGTGTATGTTCGTTTGTTTAGTTGGACGTTCGAGTCGCTTGTTTTTAGACTCAAGGACCAAGCAGTAAGCTGGAGCATGTGGTGCCACAATCCACGCAGATGTGGCAACAATATACCCACGCGACACTGTTTTATTTCCTATCGAGTATTGAACAAAACAACACATGCCAGGTGTGTGTGTGTGTGTTTGTGTGTGCACCCTCTGGGGTGATTTATTTTTCAGAACCTGTTTTTGTCCGCTTTTTCTATACATTGAAACGCTCACCTTGTGTCGTTGCTACAACAAATGTGCAGAGCAGCTTTGAAAGTATAGCGCAGCATCAGCAGGTTGAAATAACGCAAACTGCTCTGACGTCTGTTTTCAAAATTTGTCGACAAGCTTATCGATCTTGTTAAGGGTGCTGACGTGAGTGTCGTTTGAAAGTATCACCTGGATTTATAGTCGTAATAAGTGAAAATGTAAAGGTTCAGAATTGTCACTTGCTTTCCTTTACTTTCGGGTGGTACCTCAAAATACCAGGCAATGTTTAGAAAAATCTGCACACCTTCACACGCAAAATAAAGGCAATGTTGCAGGGTTTGAAAACTAATTTAAATTTCGATGATGTAACGAAATATGCACATTACACAATTTAAAACTTCCTGCTTGATTTTTTTTTTTTGCATTTTTCTCATTAATCTTGGTAATTTTATGACTCGTCTGCACTATAAACAGGTCAGAACAGTTTGCGTTTTGAGAACGCACGATTTACTTGGAACTGTGCAGACCCGATTTGAATACTTAAAGCGGGATGTCTTGATACTTATCGTAAGTGGTGTGAACATGCCATTCAAATTTTAGTATTCTTGAATTCGAAAAATGTTTTTTTAAGTGAGGGACACTAGTCAGGGGAAATCACTGTAAATTAGTTGTTTTTCAGATACTACTTCTACATTGAATGGAATGAGAGATATCTTCCTTTTCAATCTGTATATTTGTTTTCTAAACTTTCTATATTTTTAAAACCACTGGTACGAAAATGAGTACTACCTTAAAACCAATTTAGTAATACAAAGAATATAGTTAATGATTTGTTTCTTAAGCCTACTAAATAATAAAATGTCGGTCAATATCGATAGTTCCACTAAATAAAATGACTCCATGTGCATATTCCCTTAACTTCACCAACTTCGGAGGCTTTTCGGACCCTACAAGGCACGTCGTCGACTTGGAGGTCTGAATTACGAGGTGATGCCTGACGGAACAAGAACATCATCACGCCGGCCACCACTACCTGTAGTCGTCCACGTCGTGCGCCTCCCAAGCCGCACTACGTTCGATAAGACTGTGAACTGCAGTTCCGTACGACGCTCGATAGGACAGCGTTTTACCAGCCTCCGCAGTTTCCCATTTTTTTTTGTTCGTTTTACTCTGTCTTGTTTGCTTGCACGTTGCAGCGAGGCGATGTTCTTTTTAAAAGGGAGGGTAATGCCACGCGCGCCTCTGAGCCAGCGCGTCCCAGACCGAATGGTTGTCGTGTTTGACTCGCACGCAAAGAGCCGCGGTTCGATTCCTGGGAGCGAACGTATCTTTTAGTTATTTCTGTAAATGTGGTGTTCTGGTAAATTTGAGAACCCTGTTGCTTGTTCAAAGTCAGAATGTTGTAAGCGCCGAACTTTCCGCGTCGATTGCTCCGGAAGTGCGTTCGTGTACATAAGGGACTCCGCGTGGCCAGCCGGAGGGAGCCTCTCTCTTGCGCTCGAACCTGCTGTCACGTCGACTTCAACGCCCGCGACGCTCTGTTGTTATCTTCTGTTTCCTTATTGGTTTAGCACCAGTTCGCGCCGCCATTAAACGTCTCAGTTTCCTAAGTTAATATTTCGGTCGTCACCTTGCATTTCGTGACAATACGACTGATAAGGTGTTATCAACCACACCGACAACTGGGTATGATTTGCAGTGTCTAGATATTTAAGCAAGCACAGTAATCTCCTGGGACAGCAGTGCTAAGGCGAACTTGCTCTGCCCTAGTAGTCGTACAATGTCAACCTTTGGCGACAAAGTATTTCCCTTTTACTTAACCAGTGTTAAGTACGTTAGAAAAAACTTGAGTAATTTGTACCAAATTGTTTATTCCGGTAGTTCTGAACAGCTTTGGACCACAACTCACACGATTCAGGTAACTGTGCCGGTGATAAATTTCCCCTTCTCGATACTTTAAGCAATTCACCGAGTAGCGAGAAAACACGAAATAAGCAGTCCGTGAAGTATAAAGGCTTAATTAAGACATTACAGTTATCTCAGTCGTAGAAAGAAAATAGTGACCAAACAATACATGTTTTTATAACGTATAACTAAAGATGTGGATTATTGAATATAACAGGTAAATTAGTGACTGATTTTTTCTGGGACCATGGTCATGATGGGAAAGAAATAATAAAGATTGGTAATGTGCTTTTTAAGCAATGCAAATTATAAAAAAAAAAAGAAAAACATAAAAAACTACGAGAACAAGATATGTTTAAATTCGTATTGTTATACTAGTCCGGCACTGAGCCCTTTTTATCGGGAAACTAACAACTTATAATTTTTAACACGAGTAAGACACTTGAAGCAAACAGCGATAGTCCACCGCTGAGGCGTACCAGATGCCCTTCGATGGTTTCGGCACTTAAAACGCTCCAATGTTTCTTTTTGGGTTCGGGCAACACAACCTAGACAGAAGGCCAGACGAATTTATGACGTCACCTACAAGAAGCCCACACAGGGCACTGACTGAACACGAGTCCCCGTCGAACGCTGACGAAAAGCTCGTGTCGTATTTCTGCCCCGTGTTGGCCGATTGTAAGTGACGTGGCGAATCCGGCAATGCGGCCTTCTGCCATGGTGTATATTCTTGCAGCGGGTTAGAAGCGGTCGGCGTCAGAACCGAGCCGCGTTTAGATTTTGGGTGTAAGGAGCGGACAGCCCTATCTCGAGAGATGTACAAGTGTCATTTAGAAAACTTCGTCATATTATAATGCAATTGAATGCAAAGGTGCAAGCGAGCTGGACAAGAATGACGAAAATAATGCTTGGAGAAGGGGAACAAGAGGGACAAAGGACAAACACAAATCTCCAAACACAGCTAGGTGACTGGTGCGCGACCGAAAAAATCCGCCTGGTCCGGGTATCGAACCCGGGACCTCTCCATTACAGGTGAAGCGCTCTACCAACTGAGCTAACCAGGGGTTAGACGTCAGTAGAGCAAACGGGTTTTATCAGCACTGTACCTGTAATGGAGAGGTCCCGGGTTCGATACCCGGACCAGGCGGATTTTTTCGGTCGCGCACCAGTCACCTAGCTGTGTTTGGAGATTTGTGTTTTTCCTATGTTCCTCTTGTTCCCCTTCTCCAGGGATTATTTTCGTCATTCTTGTCCAGCTCGCTTGCACTTTCGCATTTAATTGCATTATAATAACAACCTTAAATTGCAAGCTTCACCCTTGTTGGTGTTAGACTGGTGGCGGCTGATAAAACCCGTTTGCTCTATACCGACGTCTAACCCCTAGTTAGCTCAGTTGGTAGAGCGCTCCACCCGTAATGGAGAGGTCCCGGGTTCGATACCCGGACCAGGCGGATTTTTTCGGTCGCTCACCAGTCACCTAGCTGTGTTTGGAGATTTGTGTTTTTCCTATGTTCCTCTTGTTCCCCTTCTCCAGGGATTATTTTCGTCATTCTTGTCCAGTTCGCTTGCACCTTTGCATTCAATTGCATTATAGTAACAACCTTAAATTCCAAGCTTCACCCTTGTTGGTGTTAGACTGGTGGCGGCTGATCAAACCCGTTTGCTCTATACCGACGTCTAACTCCTGGTTAGCTCAGTTGGTAGAGCGCTCCACCTGTAATGGAGAGGTCCCGGGTTCGATACCCGGACCAGGCGGATTTTTTCGGTCGCGCACCAGTCACCTAGCTGTGTTTGGAGATTTGCGTTTGTCCTTTGTCCCCCTTGTTCCCCTTTTCCAGGGATTATTTTCGTCATTCGTCATATTCATGGCTACTCTGACTGACGAAGTGAATCGTATTCCGCGCTCCGAGATTCTTCCGTGTTGTGCACTGATTTTCTCCGTACAAGCTTTGCGGGACCGTGGATGCGCGGGCTTTTAAGAAGTGTGTGGTACATTTAATAGAACGCAGGCAGCTTCAGCGTTCAATAAATCATAATAACTGACGTTCACTGGATGGAGAAGCCGATGGGTCGACCGATATTCCAGTCATTTCAAGACGATTAGTTACCCCAAGCCAACTTTAGTTCCACGTGGAGGGTAAGTTCCATTATAAATTTTATCAACGCGAAAAAGAGCCTGGGCCCGACGGTGTGTTGAACGTAGAAAGGAATTCACATAAATCATAAATCGGTTTCTCAAGAATGCGATGAAATAGAGCGATCCCACCGGCGTGTTTCGTTACGGCGCCGCTGCCGGCACGGATCATGGCATTGCCTCCTCTATACTGACAAAGCCTGGCAGATCGCCACGAGAAGCGGCCGCCGAAATTGAAAAGGCGCCAGACAATAGATGAGAGTATAGCCACTTGACAGGCGCCCTGCTACGGCGAGACGCCGAAACACGCCTCTCTCGAGCGATGGAATGTCCGCTCGTGCTCCTCGCGTTCCTCGAGCTACCGCTTGTTTTCTCGTCGGGTTTGAAAACCATGTTTCGGGGCCTCGCCGCTGCAAATAGTGTGCGCTGACGTCCAGGTTCCCCGAGAAATGCTCTGTGCTACCATATCCTCTCGCTCCAAATCTGTGACCGGCCACTTTATGGCTCCGTCGTCGAACTGCCAGGCTTTGTGAGTATAGAGGAGGCCATGATCATGGCAATCCTAGTCTTTTTGCACGCGCGACAACTCCGGTGGAGCTCTGCACGAGCCGAGCACTATAGACGGCACTAGCCATCTCGTGCACTGGCACCTGTCCCCTGGGAGCAACATTTATGGCGGCGTCAGGCACGCGAGGAACGATAGGTGAGATCGGTCTGTTTAACATAGAAATCTCGTAAAAAAAAAAAAAAAAAAAAAAAGAAATTAAAACAAGTTTTTTTTGTCTGTTTGTTAGAGAGAGAAAAGCAAGAAAACTAACTGACCGGTTCGTGTTTTTGGTGCTCTCTCTGTTTCGAGGTGCGCAAGTGTCACGATCCCCGGGCACATCCACTTTGATTTTCTTTATGAGAGCCGGAGGTCTTAGTAGATTCGGTCACTACAGTGGAACTAATAATATTTTAGTTAAAAACCATAAAACAAAATTACCGGAGAAATAATGAAAATAAAAGACGAAACGTTTTTGTATGCACTACGACAAGTTCACGTGAAACTATCAATATAGTATGGGCACATAATTGATTAAACATGGTGTCTAATATTTACTTCACACGAATATCACGCTCTCAATCATTCTTCCCATGCGCACAACTGGACAATATGAAGGCTCTATAGTTACGTTCCACCTCCAATGACGTAAGGGCGTTCTGTTCTTCAAGTTATATCCCTCTCAACGTGTCAGAAAATGTATTTCTTTTATCGTAATTATTTTGTTACCAGGTGCAGTACTGTGTGAGCACTCCTTTTTAACGTGTGACTTTGTTGGTCTGTTTCAAGGGATCCAAAAGCGCACCTTACTCGCGCCTTTATTGAGACAGCCAAGAGCGCGCACTTGCACGCCGAATAAATAAACAAAAAAGCGCTCCAAAGCTGCCCCTAATCAACCAGGGAAATTCCCCATAAAAAGTCTGCCCTTCTTTATATAGACGCGCTACCTCCATTGGGGAAAAAAAGTAATACAGCAATTTTAGTGAGAGTACAATTACCTCTCTAGGGTAATTCATTGCTTTAATACTTTAGTGTCACAAAAATAATGACTTAGATTACTAGAAAAGGTAATTTAATAAAGATAACTTCAAGACACTAATATCGTTACTGCACCAGCTGTCACTTGCAAAAAAACAAAACAAAAAAAAGTTTCTTGAGATGTTTGCAACATACCTCTTACCAGGGTGTACTGCTCTCTGATAATGGCCGGGAGCACGTTTCCGAAGATTCCGTCAACTTTTGAGCGTCAACAGAATTGCGGAGGGCGTAATGCTCTCCACGCTCGGAAGGCATTGCGCTTTCCGAGCGTGGAAGGCGCAATGCTCATTTGTCCTCGCGTCCACGAGACACCCGCACCACGACGGAACCATTCGGCGTTGTAGGCGCGCTGGTAATGTAAATGAGCGGAGTGATATGAATTCTGTGACCGCGATGCACGCAGGACACTCGCACGTATCGCATGTGACCATTACTACCCAAAAGACGAAGCCCCCCCCCCCCCCCCCCCCCCCCCCCTTCCCCAAATGTCATAACTAGCGGACCCACTGGGAGCCTCCTGGCTTGCCCGTCCAGCCAACTGCGTTCTAGGCAGTATTGGTCTAGCAGCGTCTTACCACTAGCGTGATGCTAGCATGTGGTGACTCCTGTCGAACATGAGCGTGTTTTCCGCTTAGGACGGGTCGGGAATCCACGAACTATGACGTCGTGTGCAGGTCTTTCCTTCTAGGCGGTAATGAAGTGACACATATATGCGTGCCAGCTGATAGTATCACTATCGTTAACAAGGCGCGCTCTCGAATAAAGCGAATGCTCTTCCTCATTAGAATACCGTCTTGATAATTCACTCGGTGCTACCGGTTTAATCGTCGTCATATGAAAGCAGTACCGAATACTTTACTAGGGGGAATACATTCTATTCCGCTCATTTTCATTAGACGGCGCGCCCACTGCGCAGATTTCTCCCCTGGCGGCTTAAACGTCTCGCCGCGTCAAAAAAAAAAAAAAAAGAAAAAAAAATTTTGCTTTAAATATGTTTTATGGAACAAGCTACGACACATAATGAGCAAACACTTGCATCGACCGAACGGCCTGCGGCGCGGTATTCGCCATCGGCGGCGAATGCCCGATAACCGCGACTTTCATGACAATAGGTGGCGCCTCCCACCACTCCCAATTCAATCCGGAAAAGCCCAAGGTTGCTGGTCATCCAGCCAATAAAACTGCGCCAAACATGCCCACCCCGAGGCTGTTGTATTATCGGGGAGTAGGATGTATTCTCCTTGTAAAGTATTTGGCAATACGCTGGTACTGCTTCCTCGCTGTTTAGGATGTTTTATGATATAGAATTCTAATATGGGACATTCGTCACTGGGTTCCAGCACTGAGATATTTTTTTTTAATTTTTACTAATTTTCTTGCTTACTTGCTAACATGGTACAAATGATCAATAATGTAATACTTCATTACATGATACAAAATTAAGCAAAACCAATAAAAGTTTTTATTTAATGTTAAATGCACCTCATTGAATCTGGAATTGGGATCAATAGGAAGACTGTGCGCTTGCTTTGCGTCCATGTAAATCCTCGGAGATGATACGGAATTTCAGATGAACATTGGTACCAGCGGTGCACATTCTTTTTCAGGTGGCCTTGGCATTGCCAGTAGTTGAGTTTCCTGATGAAGAGCCTCCAAATATAGTGTCGATGGCGTGTCCTATAGTATCCGTGATGTCCGTAGTCATGTCTTCGATAGTCTTGAGAATGTCTTCCGCGACATCCACCACCATGTCTCCCCAATTGACGGCTCTGGCTCGTTGTGGAATCACTATGCAGGACAAAAAAAAAAAACCAGAGTGAAATATACCTCATAAATGAATAGATAATTTTTGTTTCAAATGAGAAAACTCGGTAACATTGTAGGTATGAAAAAAAAAAATATTGGCGAAGTGATAAAAAAATTATTCGCGTTACGTTTCTTTTTAGTTCTTATAAATGTTACACTTAACGCCGCCATATCGGCGACTAATTACAAAAAGATATGGGCATTGTTTTAGGCTATAGTATTCTCTACCTGAAATGTAGAAAAAATATTCTAAATTTAGCATCACTGGACTTATTAGCCAGACATGTTTCGTGTTACTCAACCCGTAATATTGAATGCTTTAGTACTGAGTATTGAGTAATACTAGCCAAGTGTTGAAAAGCTTGCTTTTAAAGAACTAATGAACCACATGAGAACTTAGTTTGGCTCTGTACTTAGGGGCGTTGTACGCGGTCGAGTTGCTTCGTGGCAGGGTGTCATATAACACCTTATCCCTTCTCGAACCCTTACAGTACACCTTATCCGTGGCTTCTTAAGCTGTCAGCCTTACGGTCGCATCGGTATTTACACGGGTTTCTCGTGGTGGTATGCCATGCCTTCCACGAAAAAGATCAAAACGCATCGCTGGTGTTTCGTGCATGCCTGGGCGCGATGGAGGATACAAGTCGTCTGGGGATAAGCTATCTTTTTTCGAGCACCCAGAGACCCCGACGCGTTTAAGCAATTGGCCCGTACGACTACCAGGGCAGACAAGCCTCACCAAGAAAGCTACGCCGTATGCGAAAAGCATTTTGACGGCAGGTGCACCGCCTCGCGCCAATGAAGTAAAAACTGCTGCGATTGCTTCAAAAAAAGCTAAAGTGCGACTTCGATAACACGCACGAAAAATAATACCCCGTATGTTAGGTAGGCTGATGTAACTGAGAGCTGCAAAACACACAAGCAATAGCCGCCGCTGCGCTTTCGCTCGCTGCGTTTCCCGAGACCTTTACAGTGCTCCTCTTCAAGGCGCCACCATGCGGCATCCGCGCGAACCGGGACCAAGCCTCGTCCTTCGCTTGACACACTACCCCTTGTAGAACACCTTAACGGAATGTTTGTTGACTGCAACGGGCTGTGGCGCCAACGGGCTGCCGCAGCTGCCCTGCGAATGCCCGTCTTCCTCTTGGTCGTTGCTTGGCCTCGCTAAACAGCAAAGCCGAGCAACCAAGCTGCTTCAGCGGCATGAAGGTCCTTATAGAACAGTCACCCGAATCTCCGATATCACGTACGGAATAGAAGTTCTCCAGCCTATCTTTGACCGCAGTCGAAGGTCAAGAGACATTGTGCACGTTACTCGAATAAAGCCATACCACCCACCCTTCCCACCATTTGCCATAGTTCTATCCGCTCCAGCGCCCAAACTCTTCGGTCGAGATGACCTACTCTTTTCACTACTCTAATGCTACGAGAAAGAGAAAGACGGACTTTCGCAGGTATCGTTGCAGCCAACGTTGTATAGATAAAAGATTCAATCGACAAGCTTCCTATACTTTTGGGGTTGCGTCCGCACGGTGGCACTCGCTGCGGTACCAGCCCGCCATATATGGACAGAAGCAGCGGAACCGGTAGAACGTTGGATGCGCATTACCTGACGTGGAAAGTAATTATATCGTGGTGTTCGTGGTAAACATGAAGTGTGAGCAAAAAATAAAAAGCGTTGTTTAGAAACGGTTTTTGTCCGTTGCCCGTGGAGGCGTTGCGGCTGGTATAGTTATACACTGTTAGCAAGTGCCGTGTATTTGGTGAATATTTGGGGTGAAAAACACGCTATTTACACAAATTACCATAAATTTACATGATGAGTAACGGATAATACGTTCAGATATCATGCGAGGTTGTAAAAAACGTGTTTTGGTTCGGTCATACACGCATAACCGTGTAGCCGACCTCGATAACACGCATCGCCTCCGGCGACGACCGCGGCATTGCCGGCTATCGAAGCACCGGAATGCTTGGGGACACACTTAGAAAGGACCGTCGAGACAAATGCCGCGGAAAGAAACATGTCTCGGAAACAGATAAGCACCAAAAAGCAATTACGCCATGTCGCGGGACGTTGGCGAAACCCGCGCTTACCGTGGCTCGCTGCCATTTTCTGGTCGATGGCAATGCGGCTTCCCTCATGTCGCCCATGTTTGCATTTAGTTTAGGGCTCTTGATAATAGTTTCTTACACACCACAAATAAAGTCATGGGTCCAATTATTCGTTCAAAACAGTTAAAATGGATATAAAAAGCGTGTCTTCGATGTGAACACGTGACATTGCAGTTGGTTTCGTTTTTGCTTCAACCTTCGACTGCTTCAACTGCAAGCGATCTGGCCGATCTGGCCATGGTGCAAGCGCAACGTCGATGTACGGTGGAAGCAAGAGCCGGTTGGCTTTCGTTCTTTTTGTTTGACCGGAGAAATTTCTGGCAGCCGCTATTGTTTTGGTTTGACGGGACGCGAGAAGCTTCGCATAGAGCTTCGCAGTTTGCGAGCACATAGTGAAGACGTGACCGGAGAAGTGCCCCTGTGATGTTCCCGGAAGACGGAAAGTACCATTCGTCGTGTGTGCTTTGAAAGCGAGGGGAGTCACAGGGTCCACGAGTGCGCAACCACAAGCCAAGGTTCACGACAGCGCTGCGTTCTTCGGCGATCTCGTTCTGTTTGGGGCAACACGGCGATGCGAGAAAGGGCCGAAACGTTCGTGGTGTGTGGTGCGGTGCTTGTAGGTAGAAACCCGCACTAACGCGGAGCTCATATTGGTTGTTGTGTGGTTGCGTTTGACGGGTTTAGCCCCGTCGTCGTCAGCTGATCCGGTCCAGCTGGTCGGGGAGGACGCAGCGAGCGTTCTTAAAAGTAAATCTTCCTTCGTTCCGTTTCAAAATGTGGAAGATTCCCGACGCATACCGTGAGTAAAATGCTGCGGACGTTTTCAACAAAATTACGTCGTTTTAATTGAACAAGGGACTTCGGATAGTTTCCCTAAATCTGCCGTTTCTATGCTTCGTGTCGTTAGACTGCATTTGTACAGCGACGTGTTCGCACAGCGACGCACACCGCCCGAGTAGATGATTCGGTCCCGCAAACGACCGGTTCACCACCGATGTTTTCCTGTAAATCTCGTGTGACTCGTGTGAGTTTGTTGCGCTCATCATGCGATGTGAATAAACTAGGGCAAGATTCTCTACCTGCCCACAGATGCATGAACTGAGACCAATTTTTTACGTAGAGAACATAGTGGTTTTTCTTTACATTGGGAAGAGGCCCGAATTTGTCTCTTTTCCCTCTGGCACTGCCCCAAGTTTCAAGTTGCAGTTTCAGTAGACATACCTACTAACAGGTACAAACTGCTCTAAAGCAGGTAAAAGACTGGGAAGTCAGGACGGTGCGGGCACCGTGTTTTGCGCTTCTCGCAAGGTGACTGATGCTTTTGCGAGGTATGCGGAATATGCAAACGATTTTATTATGCCCTTCGTTTGCGTCTCCAAAAAAAAGAATAAAATTATTTACAAATTTAGGCGCAATCACAAGCCAAGATTTACGATAACAGTGCGTTCGCTTCGGTGGTCCGTGTAGTGGTATTATACGCTGCTTTCTGCAACACCGCGTCATGACGAAGAGCTGGAGCGGTCACGGTCTGTGCTGGGCTAGCGGTTGACAGAAACCCGCATCGCCCGCATCGGCACCGAGTGCACTTGGGCTGTTGATGCTCGAGCCTTTCATACGCGGCTTGTCGCCAGCTGATCCTGCTGCTCGACGGTGAGGAAGCGGCGAGTGTGACCTCTGAAGTAAATGTAAATCCTCGTTCATCCAGTTATCCAGTGTCAAAGTGTGGAAGATGTCCAACGTGTACTGAGGGCGGGAACTACGAGCGTTTTGCCTTGCTTTTATAACCGAAACCAGAGCAGCGAGATAATTGCCTTGCGTACTCCAAAATGACGCAAGCAATAAGTTTCAACAGGTCGATTACGTCACCGCGGATGTAGGCGAGACTGTGCACTGTTTAAACGCTTGCAGTATCCACGAGTGCTACCAGAAAAACGACGTCAACAGAGAAGGAGCTCGCGATTTTAGCATAATGCAGTGCCACGGGCTCGTGAATTTTCAATGTGGCTATATAGAAATATTTAAAAAAAACAAACAAAAAAAAAACGCATCAGCGCCACATTAATGATCACGAATAACACCGGTCACAAACTCCCAAGCCTCACCGCTTCGCTCGACACCAACACGACATACGACAACAATCTGCATCAAAACGCCCCAAAAGTGAAGGCGTCTGCTCCCGTACGCGTACTACAACTATCGGAAGTGAAGTGTTGGGCGGATGTCCTTCACAATAATATATATGAAAAATGCCTTGCGCAAGTATAATTTCCATTGATTATTGAATACGTACTGATAAAATCCCAATCATTTGTTTTTCTATCTGATTCAAGCGAGTCGGACTGCTCATAACACTGGTCGAGCATGAAAATAACAAAAATTTGAACTTTTTCATGGCTGGTTTAAGATTTATTGTTAGTACATCGTTGTTTTTCGCAAAGGACTAATTTTACAGATTTTGCCTCCATACTTTTTAAATGCAAACAGTTCTTACATACGGCTGTCCATTGTGCCGTGTTTTGTGTCTTCTTCTATAAATCGGTAACGATCAGCGACCAAAGAGCTCACCCGTAAATGTCAAGCATATATACGCCGCGGGGAGAGTCCCTTGTTAGTAGGAAGTGTCGGGCGTAGTGTCGGTGTTGTGTTTGTGTATGTGTCGCTGCTGTGTCCTACGTGGTGCTCGTGTTGTCTGTGATGTATGAGAGTAGCAGTCTACTCGTGATAGTTCTCAGCGTATTAACGGACTCCTGCTTTTTTCTTTCATTGGTTGCTAGAAATCGCACTAGGTGGGGCAAGTTACCGCCCGATTACAAGAGTTTGCTTGAGCTATTTATCCACGTAAGTTCAATATTCGTTTTTTTTTGTTTTTGTTTTTGTCTAGCGGTTTTGTCGTAGCTGCCGACGCCACCGACCGCCGACGATGCACGTAGGTACCTTTGCACGTAGCTACGTCCGCCGCTCGGAGACTGTTTACTGTGCATAAAAGACATCGAACGAGAACGAACGCGTCCTGTATGCTTTCAGTTCGGCTGAAAGGCGCGGCTGGCTGGGCTCGTCCCTCGCCTGTTCTCGGCTGCTGGCCGCCATGTTTCATAAGGAACACGTTGAACCGTGCTTCTCGGAAGGCAAACACGGTGTAGCGTGTTAACTTTACACAGCACCTCATGTGTAGACGAAAAACACAGATGGCTCCGTGTAAAACGAACACGTTTCGACGTGTCCGCTATGGGACAACGGTTTACACGTCTGGGCGTGTTATTTTTGCTAACAGTGTAGGAACGCTATCTGTCCTTGGCCTGCTCCCATGGAGAGAGGAAGCGTCTGGAGGCGACATCACGCCGCTAGAGGTAAAGTCGGGGAGGACTTCCAGTTTGAAGAGAGACCCCCTCAACGATAACCAACTGCGAACAAAACCAGAATACGTAATTGGGCGGAAAGGACACCCTTGGGGCATCCTCACCAACCGCGTCTACTTCCGGCTACAGTTGGCATTGTCTCATTCGGCTGGCTTGAGCCGGTATTTCGCCTCGCCTTCGTACATCCGTGGCTGCTCGCATGCAGTCAACGCAGAAGAACCGCTTTCGAATGCCGCTCTTCCGTGCAGCTTGTCAACTGATACATCTAAGAACGTTGGTGGCAGCGTCAGCGTTCACGAGCTACGGCGGCCAGTTCGAATTAAACCCCGCCATTGAGCAGACCAGAGCAGACGTCTCGTCTCGGACTCTTAATAATATATTTACTGATATTTATTTTAACAGTATTTTGTAAGCGTTAAGGATGCTATCTTTTTATTGCTAGATTTTTTTTTCTGTGGTTTCTAGCCGTTTCGAAAATGTCAGCTTTCTGTTCTATATTTTTTGCGAGCCAAATACCTTTCACTCAAAGAGAGCTAGCGGTCCGCAAAGCTGCCTACCGGTAACTGTTTTCCTTAATCCATGCCACCAATCGATGAAAACCATACACGTGCCCTGAGAAGCACCATAAAAGCAGGAGGATAACAGCAGCATAAACATGCTTAAATAAAATAATCTGTTCGAGAGTACGCCAATATATCATTAACGCTTAAATCTACCGGTTAGCAAACGCAACAAGCGAGTTGAATAATACATTATAGTGCTTATTCGTGAAACGTGCGTCGCCCTTAACTGAATAGTTGAAATTTGGCGTATGAAGTTTCTGCTCCCCTTGTTATAAATTTAGTTCTAGTACATATGGTGTCATCTCCGGTAAGACTGCCGAATGTTTATAATAAAATACTGTTTTATATATAAAAAAAGATTACTGCACTATTTGTGAATATTAACGAAACGAAATGATTCAGAAGCACAATTAGAGCAGCTTTGCGGTGGCATGCCGACTAATGTACAACGGTCTGGAGTGATTGCAACGACGACCTTGTAATTGTTTTCCATTTCTGCCGGTTCGCTCGAAAAAGCGTCGTCTGTACACTTTCAAATACAGCTTCGTTAAAAAGAATGATATGAAAAATAATCAGGGATTACGGTATGCTTTTCCGACGGTGGTGCAACGTCAGCATCCTGTGAATCGCTGCCCTTTCCACCATTGATTTGCGTCAACTCGATCAACATCCTGGCACGAGGTTGAACTCCCAAATCCGAAATGTGAATTGCTCAGGCTGAGCTTGGATTCCGTTTCAGTTTCGAGTCCGACTGCGGTCTGACGGACGCGATCGAGCAGCGTGAAAAGTTCATCGTCATGGCGCTTGTCGTCTTTTTCTGAGTTTACTATTGCCGACTGAAGCAATCACGCAGAGTGAATATGTACCGTGGTCATGACATTTTTCTGCGCGTGATTGATTTGGCAGGCGATATCGAATCCAAGAAGACAAAACACGTGTAAACGTGTTTTGTAAACAAACAAACAAACTAAAAAAACCGAGTAACCTCCTGCGTAAAACTTCGATAGCCATCCCCTCCGTTTACGCAGAGGCTTCACTCCATGAAAACGGGAAGCTGTTTTTAGTCCTTCCGGGGACCAAATGCGCGGCCAGCACCATTAGTCGCCGGGGGATACAAACAGTAAGGGAGCAAACTTTGCGCCTTTTCGTTAGTCCGTCAAAAGTCGAACCCCCAGGAATAACATTTGCACCCTTGCATTTAGGCCACTGTTAGTAAATGGTGCGCCCTTACCCTATTTATTACTAAGCAGCGCCCTTACAGACCCAGGTGGAGGTAGTCAACGTCAAATTCAATTTGGCAAAAGAAAATCTATCGCTGAGCTAGACTTTTCCCACACTGATTACATTCACATTTGAACAGCGTTTCTTTCACATTTTCACACCCATTATAGATTTAACATAGTCAAGGGAGTATACACAGATGGCATTACATAGAATTGTAGACGTCTTTAAATTTTTAGTTATTGGAAACATTTTTAGCTCGTGCTACGTGGCTATTTTCGTCACAGTTAAACCAAAAAGAAATTATAAACGTTTCCAAAGCACGTTCCAAAGAATGCAAAGGGGAAGTACGCCAGGACAGCGGTCAAAAGCCGCACGGCCAGTGCATCAATGAAGGGCGTTCTCGCGGCAGCGCTGGCTCCCACTACGTGCTAGAGCATAGGCTGCGGTCGTTATCAAGGCTCTGTTCCAAATCTTACCCTAATGGATCCGAGTTACTCCAGCGGGTCGTGTCACTTGACAACAGAGATGGAAAAGCGCTGGATCCGGGTAGGTTTTGGAACGCCAGGGTAGAAAACCCTTACCAGGCCTGGAGTAAGATTGGGTAAATTTTGGAACACGGAACTAGTCAGCTCCAACCCTTAAACATATGCCCACTCCTACAATATTTGATGTTACGATTGTGTGTGGATACTTCCCCCTGCGTGCCGAAACAGGAACACTGGCTTCCGAAGTGCTTTTGGCTGCGCGTGCCTGCGTGTTCACGCTTCTGTTAGCAAGGGCAGAAAGCTCGCGGAAGGTGCAGCTTCTAGTCTTAGCTTCAGGGTGAACGGGGTTGCTTTTGCTCGCGCACTCCTCTCGGTTAGTCCCGGCCGAGTGCAGTTTGTCCTCATCATTTGCGCACGGTACCTAACTCGATCAAGATGTTATCGTCGGGGAGCAAATGGGGGTTTAGGGGAACAGATGCTGCCGTTAGTTTTTTGAGGCCACATTTTTTTTTAGAGTGTTAGGTTAGCGTGGTTATAGTTGGTTAGAAATGTACTCGTGATGCCGCAAAAAAAAAAAAAAAGAAAAAGAAGTTTCATCCTTTGACTGTGCGGGACGCTAGAACGTCCCTGCACGTTCTTTGCCTATTCATTTTATCGGTAGGATTATACAAGTATAGACACATTTAAGTTTTTAGTTTTTAGTTTTGTGTCACTTCGGAGAGAAAGCACCAAAGGGTACACAAAATGCACTCGCCAAAAATGAGAATCAAGAGCTTCTGAACAGTAAGAGGAATATGGGACGCTTTCTACGGCATTTAGGTTACTGCGTTCCTGTATGTCTACGATATAATGACATTACAATATATAAAATATGATGCAGCATGATTGATCGGCATTCATTTAACCAGATTAGAATTATAATAATTTGGCTTTTTAGGTTGTCTTATGAGCTAGAACAGTAATCGAACTAGGGAACCAACTCTCTACTGCAAGCCTCATTCACTAACTTCAATAAAGCTTGCGGAGATAAGTGTACACGTAGAAAAAAAGAGAAGAAAAGCTATGGAAGCTATTTTTTAGCGCTGAAGCCTTTAACTAGGGGCACAATTAACATGTGGTCTGTGTGTTTACCATAAAATGTTCTTTTGTTTCTAAAACACCCACGTAATCGATCATCGATGTCTTTTTTGTTCAGTTTTTAAAATGATTTTGGAATGCATTATGCAATCACTGATATTTTATCGATTACACAAAGTTCTTAAGAAGCTTACCTGCGAGTGAGAGGACGAGACAAACGGCAATCAGCGTGGTGGTCCTCATACTTGTTTTTACACCAAATTATGTGCCTCTGAAAGAAAAATTGTGATTATTGAACGCTCACTCAACACGGCCGAATTTTTTTTGGCAAAAGGCATGCCCATACAAGGAAACGTCAAACCAAACAGGGGCATATAAGGCACGAACCAACAAAGAGAAGATGTTTCGTATTCACGAAAATATTTGAAATATAATACGCACCAGTATGTTCGTCTCCGTAGCCGATGCTGTGAAGTAACTGCGTAGCAACGTTAAAGTCAGGAAGCGTCGTCACCACTGGAAATTCATGAGTCAGAATAGAGAAATTTATTGCCAGGTGTTTGTACTGTACCTATATCGCGCGCGAGAGTTCGAGCCTGCGTACTGCAAATTGGTTTTCTGGAATAATCGCAAATGATCGTTGATCACTACTGACACACTACTGGTATACTTCCGTTGTATAGATTACACACTGAGACGTTCTGTTATTGCGGGTACTGCACATTTACTGATACAACTCGTGATTATCTCTTATTGTCGAAGAGAAAACATAAAGGCTTGGACAGTTGGTTGTTTAAACTTAAAAACGTACAGCAAAAAAAAAAGACAAAAAACAACAACAACAACAACAACAAAAAACAACTCATATACAAAAAAAAAAAAAGAAAGACAGAAAAAAAAAAACACGCGGCAAATTATTGCTTTTTATAAACTGAAAAAGCCTGGCATATAGTCACGAGAAGCGGCCACTGAAATAGTAAACAGTGGATCGGCAGACAACGGATGAGAAGATAGATGGATGAATCTGGCTGAGCCCTTTGGATCGGGCGGTAGCTTACGCCACCTAGTCATTTTGTTTTACCACTTAAGCTTAGAATATTTAAATGTGAAAACTATATTCCCTCCGCCCTGAAAAGAAAGTGAGGCTATAAAACCCCCTTGCCATCAGTGAATAAGAAAATACCTAATTTTCTCTCGCTTTCTGCCACCATTCACTTAATCTTTGATTGGTAATCTCTACAGTCTTGAAATTTACTCTCCTTTCGCTGTCTCTGAAACCCAATGACTTTATTAAATCTATGTTGTCTTCGGTAGGCATAGGGTGAAGCCCTTTACAGTTGAGTGTCAAGTGCTCAGCCGTCTCGTCTTTCTTTCCACAAGCAGTGCGCACTGTATCCATTTCCTGGTACCTCGCTCTGTATGTTCTGGTTCGCAGAACACCCGTCTTCGCCTGCCTCAAACGACAATGAGCTTTCCCTAGAATTATCATAAATGCTTTCTTTGGCAATAACCGTTTTGTTTACTTTGTAGCTAACCTAACCTAACCTAACCGAACCTAACCTAACCTAAGCCGCCACATTGTCGTAGCAGACGTCGAAGGCCAATATCAAGGCCGTGAAAAAAGTTTCAAGCGTTTATTTCAAGTTTCGTTGCAGTTTGCATTCTTGGTCATCCAGGTACATGTCAAAGAGCGAGATGAATGCGAGTGGATGAATCTTCTTGTTTGTCCAGTGGGACTTTCCAGCGCCTGTTACCAGGCGGAATTTTCCATGTTGCGCATGGATTCCTTGGAATTTGGGCTTTTTCAAACCTTGACTAACATTACTAGTGCTAACCAGCTAGTTTATATATGACCGCATGGTACTAGGGACGACTATACCGACGACGGAAGCCCAACAGCAGAAGCAGCAGCAGAAGCTCCAAGAGCCCCAACAGCAAATGGTGCCGAAAATCCTGTGAGTACCAATTTCGGCTGGCCTTGGGGGGGGGGGGGGGGGGGGGGGGGGGGAGGGGGAGGGGGGAGGGGGAGGGGGGAGGGAGGGGGGCCAAAAATTTAAAGTGTTCCGATTGGCCCGACTGTGGTATCATTGAAAAGAGCTCCAAAAATGCTGTACATTGGTATACTTTGTTCTTGGATTTGGCCCGGGCCAACCTTTTGGACCCAAATCTGGGCAACTAAATTTGGCCCTACCTAGGCGTGTTGGGTACCGTTCGATTTGTCTCATCGAGCCCTTTCCAACGATACCAAAGATGGCCAGTTTTGTTTTGGCCCGGGCCAAATTTGGCAATCTTGCAAATTTTTGGATTTGGCCCCACTTGGTCGTGTAATATATCAAGCGAAAGGTCTTGCCGAGTATTATCCAGCAATTTAAGTCCGGTCGCGCTGCGACCAATATGAAGCGAGATGCAATTCTTCAAACGTTTAAATTTGGCGCCAAGTGCCAGGGTTGCCAGACTGCCTGTATGTGAAGTAGTTAAACTTGGCATAATTATTAGGCCCACCCCGGCGAGAGGGGTCGAAAGCTAAAATTGAGCTCTGGTGCAAGTCTAGACGTGCTAGGCGTGCCTAGTTACCGTTTGTTTTGTCGTAGTTGGTGTCAGTGTTATTAAAAGAGTATATACATGACCTTTTCTAAATACAAAGTACAAATATATGGAGATTTTAACCTTCCTGGTCTTGATTGGTCGACTGGAGCGGTGTCGCGTATGAATAGTGTTACTTCTAGAAAAGCGTAATGGTTACTTTCTTTTTCAAATTTCTGTGGGTTTACGGAGTTTAACTTTTGCAAAAATACTGCAGATAACGTGCTTGATTTATGCTTATCAAATGCACCCATAGAGTATCTTCTTCCGGCTGTTATACCTTTGGTGCCTGTCGATGCATATCATCCTCCTTTTGTAGTTCAGTTTTGTTTGTCATGTAGGCCCCGTGCAAATCATCAGTTGTTGTCGCTTTGTTATCGAAATGGAGACTATGGCGGTTTCTACGATAGTCTTGTTCAGCATAATTGGTCTGATGTTTTATCGGATCAAAATGCTGAATCAGCCACTACAAAATTGACTACTGTAGTGTCTACTGCAATAAGCGTTTTTATTCCGAAACAGCAAGCACATACACCTAAGTATCCCAGCTGGTTCTCTAGAGAGCTAAAACGCCTCTTTCGAAATACGTCTCACTGTAATCGAATGTATAAAAAAACAGGACGAACCGTCTGGTACGATAAATTCAGTGTTTACCGTGCTTTGGTGAAAAAAGTCTATAAAAAGGATAAGCTATTGCACTCGTCGAATGTTGAAAAGAGTTTAACCAGAGAAAAAAAAAGAACCTCGGACATTCTGGCGCTATGCTGAAAACCACATGCGCGATAACGCACAAACCTTATGCTTACGTGAATCAACTGGCTATTTGTCCTCGCCAATTGACATAGCTAATGGTTTTTCTGATTACTTTAGTCACTACTATTCTAGTTTTAGAACTGCCGGTGCATCAGACAACATTAACAACACAGAATTTTTATCTGCTTTTACTGTCGATGTCTCAGAAGTTCTTGAGGCGATAAAAAAAATTAAAACCTAAGTTCTCAACGGGAATGGACGGTATACCTAATTTTATTATTAAGGCTTGTTCCAATATATTCGCTCCCATTTTGGAACATATATTTAATATATCTCTCAGGAAGGGTACTCTCCCTAGTTTGTGGAAGTCTTTTATAGTTTAGCCCATATTCAAAGCTGGTGATCCGTCATTAGTTAGTAACTATCGTCCCGTTTCGTTATTGTGCGGTTTTGCGAAGGTTTTCGAAATGTTTATGCATAACCGGATCTCAAATTATCTCAGTCAAAAAATTAGTCCTTTTCAGCATAGTTTTTTAAATGGAAAGTCCGTTGAAACAAATTTGTGCTCTTTTCTAGATTTCTCTGTGCCGATAGTCACAAACAGAGGCCAAATTGATGCCGTATATTTTGACATGTCGAAGGCTTTCGACCGTGTAGATCATACTTTACTCCTCTGCAAACTTTCTTTTTATGGCATGTGCCCAAAACTTTATGAATGGTTCAGGAGCTACTTGAGTTTACGCAGTAATATTGTTCGTTTTGGCAACTCTTTTTTGAAGTGTTTTACATCAACTTCTGGTGTACCCCAAGGTTCGAACTTGGGACCACTGTTGTTTATTTTGTTTGTAAACGATATAGTATCACGCGTCAATCATTCATACGTCCTTCTTTTTGCTGACGACATAAAATTCTTTTTAAATATTAAAAACCATAGTGATTGTACTCTATTGCAGACTGAAATTGGTGCAATTTCTGAGTGGTGTGAAAAAAATGCTGTGCCGCTAAATCCTGAAAAAACTAAAGTGATTTCCTTATCAAAAAAGCGGGACGTTTTCTTTTATTCTGATGTGCTCGAGGGGAATGTGATTGATCGTGTATCTCTGGTAAGAGACCTTGGCGTGTATATTGATAGTACTCTATCATTCACTGCGCACGTCTCTAAGATCGTTGGATCAGCGATAAGAAAGTTGGGAATGATCACACGTTTATCGAGTTCTTTTACTTCACCATTATCTGTAGTGCGTTTATTTTGTAGCCTTGTACGCTCAGAACTTGAATTTGGTTCGATTAGTTGGAATTCACTATCTGTAACACAAGTTGAAAGCATTGAGCGTGTGCAGGAGAGGTTTGGGCGAATTATTTATGACCGATACATTGGTCGGAAATTGTTTTTTAGTTACGATTCGTTGCCGCCTTTATTTAGCCTTGAATAGCTATCAACGAGGAGGGCTGTTAGAGATATTCATTTTCTTCATAAGGTAGTGCATGATACTGTTAATACTGAAAATTTACTGATGAATTTAGAGTTTCATGTGCCAATCAGAGCTAGTCGCCATTTTTCAACATTTGATCCTACTAGAATTTGTGAATCATCGCCATTGTGTCGTATGCAGTCTGCCTATAATGTTATATGCGATTGTGATGTTGATATTTTTCTTGACTTTGTTAGTTTCAAGTCGGCCTTGAAAAAGTATATTTTATCCAACCAAAGATTAATCTAAGCTTGTACTGGCTCTGTAAACTTGTATTTGTGTCCTTACAAAATGTCTGTGTAATTTTGTGCATGTTTGTATGTTTAATAGTGTTGCTCTAAACACGAAATGACAGTGCACCAGACAAAAGGCGTTACAGCTGTTTGTGGGTGCTAAAGAAAAATAAAACATTATTATTATTATTATTATTATTATTAATGCGCTTTCCTCACTAGCTGAAATTCAGTACGGCGTACCTCAGTGATCGATTATTTGGTCATTATCGATTCTTTTACACATTAATCAGATTGCAAACATTCCGAAAACACCTTTATATAATTCTATACGCGGATGATAAAAATGGTTTGTTCTCCGTCAAGTGATCAGAAAGACTAGAAAGAGAGGCGAATACTTCGCTAAAAAAATTCACTTGTGCTTATCATCTAATAAGCTACAGTTGGATGCCTAAAGGACAAAATGTATAATTTTTAAAGCAAAAAGTAACCACATTACTGGACAAATTAACATCAATTTCATATTTTTGAGTATAGAACGCATGGAATAATTTAAATATCTTGGTATTTGTTTCCATAAAAATATAAGCTGCACAGTAAATGTGAATGATCCCGGAAGAGAAATTTCTCGATCAATTTGCTTAAGGTTTAGGTTAAAATATCTTCTTTCAGGGCAAATTGTAGTATTGTTTGTTGGCTTGCGGCCATGACAACACACTAACTTTAAACAAATACTTCCATTACGAAAACGAGCGGTTCGGCTAATTCATTTTCTACCTCTGTCCTAATCCTTCGCTCCTTGTGTTATCGAACATAAAATATTGTAATTGCAAAAACATTTCTGCTTGAAGTTCGCGATTTCAATACATTCACATATCAACACTGATTTTGTCAACTTTTTCGACACATTGCCACATAAACAAACAAATTATAACCTAACACATGAGCGAGTTTGAAAACAAAAAGTTTGATATAATTACGGAAACTAACAATTATCTTATCACATCCCGGGTGTCCTCAACAAACATCTTCGCACCTACCAACTGACACGTGCATTTCATTCTGTGTTCCTTTGCAAAAAATATGTTAAGAAAACCCTGAAAAAAAAATTTTTTTTAACAGTTTGGCTGGGACTTACGTGCCCAAAAATTAATTTTACGCGAAAAAAAAGAACAAAAATTAGAGGAATATTGACGGCGACTTAGTCCGTAGTCACCTCCTTTCCACCTGTTTTTTCTCTCGGCACTTCGGGCGCATGGAGGTGAGGTGGATCGGCTTGGCCATCACGTTGAGGTGGAAAGCATGTATGACCATTCCGTGACGTCATGGACTTTGCGTGCAGAATTTCAAATAAATCTCGCGCCGTCAATATTGCTCCAACATATTTTTTCCCGTAAAATTGTTTTTTTCTTACGCGTGTCCCTCCCGGACTGTTTAAAAAAAAAAACCTTTTTTTCTCTTTTTAGGGGTTCTTTAAGGATTATCTACTCATCTGTAATGAAGTGCTGTAAGCTAGAAATTTGTGCCATGTGTACTACTTGCAATTTTTGAAAACGAGCCTGTTGGCGAATTGATACGAATATTGAAAGGATAAAATATCAAGGACAAGGACGGAACAACAAAAAAACTTCCTTCATTTATTTTACTTAGCAAAAACATAGGACACAAAATATAGACACTTCCCCCCCCCCCCCCACCCCTAAGTTTTCAACGTTCTCGATGGGAAAAGGAGAAATTTGTTAACGGAAAGGGAAGTTTTCTATAAGTTCATGAAGCACTAGCGTCACGACAAGGTATCAGTATTCTAGTCTCACCTCCGGCCAGTGCTTAAAGTCAGGAGGATTCAGGGGTACTCGGACCGCACCCCCCCCCCCCCTCCCCCCGCCCGTTAATTTGGACGGGGGTCTGATACCCCCTTGGGGAGTAAAACCAGCCGTCAAAACGCTGTCAGCATTTTGATGCACGGGCATGTTATTAGTTTAAAGGCACTTTGCTTCTTAAAATATGCCCCACCAAGCCCCCCCCCCCCCCACTCTTCCCCCCTCCACCCCCCCCCCCCCCCCCCCCCCCTCAACCCCCGGGTGACCACAACAGAGACCCCCTGCCACCGGTTGGAGACTTTAAGCACTATCTATGGTGTCACCTATTCGACCTCTGGCTTTATTAGTGATACTGAAGGTGGAGAAACATGGTTGTTCCCTTTGGCAGTCCCCATGGCAAATGATTCAATGATGTATCTCGCAAATCTGCTGTTGTGCCCGCTTATTATTTGAGTATCGGAAAACTTCGGAGACAGGCATCACACGTGGATGCCGATTAGATGAAAAGACTCATTTGAAACGTTTGATGCTTCCAAGTTGTCCTCTTTGAGTCAGTGGTTAACGCATCTCCCAGCTTTTCCGATGTACTGACTGCAGCAGCTTATTGGTGTTGAATAAACCTTTTTTTACAAGATACTTGGCATGTTCAACATTGTTCCCTCTGGGACTGTTGGTTTCATTTATCTTTTTGCACGTGTGCTTAAAGCGTATACTACAAAAAAAAACAAAAAAAAAAACACTCGTGTCGAATTTGGAGGCGATAGATGTTAAATGGTGCGCGCAATTGGGCATGCAGGGAATCACAGCGAAACGACTGCTCTGTAACAGCGAAGCTGTTATGTGCTGGGATCTGGAAGAAAAAGCGTCCATGGATGTTAACGTAAACTGCCCGTTTGAATGGTGCTCGTTCGTTCCGATTGGTCGTGGCAAGCATAAATAAAAAGAGGGGGCAACCCGTGTGAGTCAGCCTTCCTTGGCATTATTAGATAGTCAGAGTGTGCTGTGACAAGGCTGAAGCCAGAACGCGCTGTTGTAACCTTATTTTCTTTCGTTCACTTCCGCGCAGTCCTTGAGGTGTGCTTCGGAAAATTGGGTTTAGAAGTTGCCCATAAATGACCATAAGGCAATGATCACCTTAGTCCCTAAGAATTAAAAAAAGACAATTAAACAACGAAGTTGTGTAAGGGTCTTCATTGCAATCATATGTAAATCGATTAAATACCGAAAAGACGTCGTAAAGTTGTCGCAATGTTGTCGTAAAGTTATCGTAAATATAACGGTTTGGCTGGTCCTCCATCTTCACGTGGAGTGTATGGGCTTTACAATTTTTTTTTTTTGGTAACAGCTTGCAGAAGTTGTGGCCTGAAAATGAATCTCTCAAGGGTGAAAGGAAGTAGGTCTGCAGGAAAACTTGCTTTAATCAACCTCTGATGCTGCAACGTGAGGCTACATTCGGACAAATGCGTACTCGACTTGGATATTCGAATAAGTTAATAGAATACTGTGTGGGCACAACAAGATATTCGTGAAATAAATCATTGAATAATGTGCCATAGGCGACTGTCAACAGCAATATTTCTGAACCTTCATTATCACTCACAAAGACGGGTGTCAAATTCCTAACGCCAGAGATTACTACATTACTCATACCTCGTCGTGACGCTAGTGATTTTCGAACTCTTAACCTTAAACTGAATTTCGCTTTTCCCACCTTGACTCGCACCGGCGAGGTGGGTATGCGACGCCGGAGAGAGGGACAGTTTTCGGAGGGCGGGCGGACAGAGTTTTTGAGTCGGGAACGGAACCTGGCATTTGTGGTTGCGTGGTGATCCGCGGAAGAGGGCGGCCGGGTGACGCCATACTTGAGGCTTCTTCATCGTTAGATTCGCAGCCGTCGAATTCCTGCTGGACTACCATCACGGTAAGCCCGACGATTCCCCTTCGACTTCAATTGGAGTGAGGCCTGCCCTTTGAACTTTTCGGACTTCACGCTTTTTTCTATTTGTTCTCCCGTCCGACGTTTTGTTCCTTCATTGTATTGTCCAATGTTCTGTAAAGAATGTTTTGTTGTGAAATAGACATGGAACTCCAAGTCTAAATGAACCAACCAATTTATTCGTTACAGAATCCTCGGGCATTTGAGAAACATACACTGCCCACGGTTCACAGGCTCCTTCCTAAGTGCCTACCGGTTAAGTCCCAAGAAAAAAAGTAATTTCAGGTGAATTTTTTTGAATCCCGTTAAATCCGGTGACTACCGATAATATCCGGTGAATCCAGGCAAGCCCGGTGCCTCTAGTAAATTCGTCTGATTTCCGGTGAAATCCGGCTATACTGAAAGTGAAAATCCAGTGAAATTGATCTTTTAGTGGAAATGACTTTCCGGTAAAATATATTTTTCAATATGACATCCTAGCGTATCCTCGCCCAAGTGGAAACCCGACATAGTTTCTGGTAGGTTTTCTTACAGTCGCTGTGGACTGCGAGCACACTGCCATGAAAATATCGGAGGAAAGACTGTCTTAATGTACTGGGTACAACTACGCAAAATTGTACTTGGTGGGGTCGGCTTCGACTGCCTGCTGCATGTAGCAAAGGAGGAGTCCATCCTCGCTGTGCTCATATTCATCTACCGACCGATCCGTCCCGTTTTTTTTCGGTTTGATTGGGCTGAATGAAGCATCGAGATCGTTTTAGGCACATCTCTTCTTTTTGCTGGGCTCCTTGCAGCTCGTCTCGGCTCACTGGAAGACACCAGGAGCCCTAGTCTGGACTTCTGGCGGAAAAGTCGGCGACAAATCCAGCACATGTGATTCGCGGGCACCAAAGTCTGTATCTATGAGCATCAACAGCATCAACTGTTATTGTTCTGTGTGGTTGTGTCAGGCCTGAGCTGTTACTCCCTACTCATTCCTTTCCTTTTTTTAATCATTATATTTTTGGGTCTTAGTTCATATCACTTTCAATTTTCGGAGTAGCCGGTGACATTTCAAGGCTGCCAAATCTTCATAGCACCATCTATTTTTTTCTTCTTCTTCCCATTGCAAGAAAAGGCAACAGAAAACATAAATCAAATAAATATTTTTAAACCAACGATCGTGCTGCTTTTATATAGCCTCTACATCCTTCAAATTTAGATCAATAAAAAGTTGTTGTTTATAGGGATGCTGAACGGAAATCTGGATTCCACAAAACACGCGACAAAAGCGTGCAATGGGACACTACAAACAGCAAAACAGCACTCATACAGGATTATCTTGAACGGATCACCGTATTTTTCAAGAAAAGGAGGCGCGTTTGAATGAAATGTTCACGTCATGTGGCTCCGAGAAGGAGAGGGAACGGCCTTGCGTCTTCTCCGCCTCGCCGCCTTGAGGGAGCAAAGCGAAGAGAGGAGGAAACTAGGTATCTTCAGGGTCACACGCCTCGTCGGCCTGGTTCAATTTCGACCTCTTTTTCCGAAAATACGGCCGTCCATTTGAGATATCGCCTTAAGAGTAGTGTTGTAGGAATTGTAGCGCCCCGCCTACATCTCCTGCATTGTTTTTTTTTATTCCCAATTTCGGTTCACTGCCCCTTTAAGCTAAATAGTCAATAAAAAGTTGTTGTTTAAGTTAAATTGCTTCTTCTGCGTTGCATTCAATGATCGCACAAACTAAACAAAACAAATCTGAATTTTTATAAGAAAAATTATATTGTTTTAATCTGCTTTTAACTAATAAAATAGTTAACTAATGTCAATCTCATTACGAGTGTATTAAAGCAATGTCGTTATAATGTTCCGTATTCCTTGTCACTTTTTTATAGTCTGGGAAGATTCTTTTTTGTTGCTGCTGCCCTTGCTAGGGTTTAATTCTGACGTTAGTCTTGGCGCCAAGTGAATGGTTTTTGAATGTCAGCTCAACCTGGAAGGCGTTGAATTTTGTGTAATATAACAAGTTGCTGAGGAAATCAGGGGCGCCTTAAACAAGGGCACATGATCGTACTGAATGCGATCTACGCACTCAAGGTCAGAAGTGGAAAACAAAATCACAAGCGCCATATATGTTTTCTCGATGCAAGACTTTATTTAGTCTAAGAGCCTTGTCTGAAGTGTCTTCCAGCTTCAGATGCAGGCATCGTCTACAGCATCAGTTGCCTCTGGCACCTTGTGTCCCTGAAAGTTTAATGTTGGTTATAACTAGCAACACTTAAGAATACTAGCCGCGTTGTAATCACTCGTACCCGCGTAATACAGTACACATTGCCCACAGCCTGGTAATCTTTTTCTATGGGATTTAAGATAAGCTGTGGAATTCGCAAGTATGCCGCTTCTACACCGATGCGGGTGCTGTGGATAAATCAAACTTTGCTTATTGGCATGACCACAATACAAACAAAGCATTGTTCCTCAAAACAACGCTATTGAGAGCCTAGCATTTCGATTCCTGATTTAATGTAAGCTCGAGTGTTTCATAGCACATTGGTATCGTTGCAGGAATAAAAATCAATGGATTTGAATTGTTCTTGATGGTGCACTAGCAGTGTAGGGAGAACTATGGACCGCGATGATTGGGATAAGATTGGGGAAAGCAGTTGAAAAAGTTAATGTGATAAAAGCTATATCATCTCTCTGTGCGACTATCATCTTAAATATTGGCGAAGATAGCATGCCAGTGCCGGTATTTGACAAACATTGCCGACGTATAGCAGCGAAATGAGCCGAATGAACTCTACCTCGACCCTAAGTCAATTCACGGTGAAAGGAAAGTACTGGATACACAGAAACAGACATAATACAAACGTGAGGTCACGGCGAGTTAACACTTGTGATAGTAATAATAAAGATAATGATAATAATCTGCGTTTTCAAGGTGCACTGGGTGGCTCAAAACGCTAGGCAGTAAGGTAAGTGGCCCATTAAGCGTGAGCGTCTGTCAGCCTACCACCCAGTGGTTTAGCCGATGATAGCGCTCTTCTAGCAATATTAGAATCGGCGTGAACACGCGCGCTCGGCACTGCGTGATTGGCCTCATCGGCTTGTAGCATCGGTTTAACGTGAAACAAAAGAAGGTAAAACTTTCTATTCTTTAGATGTTCCCGGTCACGCACGTTAGTTCATCCTATTTCCGAAAGGTGATGCGGAGCGATGCCGCTTTGGGGACTCAAAGATCAATATGGAGGAGGGGGGAGGGGCCCAGTACGCGAAGCACATAAGTTGGAGAAGCGTTTCCGGTACTGCAGCATAACTTGAACTGAACAGATTCATTTTCCAATATTCGTTCAATAAAGAAGGAAAATGTATAACAAATGCGATTTCCTAATGCGTAAAAGGCGCTTTTCAACTTATGTTTTTCCGAAATCTGGGCAAGACCTCGACTTTGCATTAACGCTAAAAAAAAAAAAGGAAGTTTTGCTTTCGTGGCAATTGCAAAGTTTTTTTAAAGGAAACGATCCGCAAAAAAATGTCTACATCCGATAACCGAAACAGAATAAGGAACAATAGACCCTTTCCGAAAATCCGTCTGGCCACTTTGATCACTATCATCATCTGTGGAAAGGCATTTGTGCCATACCGATGGCGGCCTTCTAGTCACTGATAAAGGAAAACGTTGAAGATGCTCCTAAGCGAATGATGTGATGCCTGTACATTCGGAGGGTTTGTAAGACACGACGAAGGAATGGAACACAAGAGCTACGTAAGCGTTCATTTCTAACTCAGATTCAGTCAACCTGTGGGAGGCACACAATCGGCTATAAAGCCCTTCGGTGTATAGAATGTTCTCGAGGCATCTGTGTAAGTTGAAGTTTTGTTCTGACTGCAAGTTCTTGGGCACCATCGAACTGAAAGTGATCGAGAAAGAACTCACATTGAACAATTGCTCGCGTGTTAATGCCGTTGACTTGCAAAAGTGACGGTGCCGACACAAGTTCATTTCCACCATTGATATGGCAAAACCTAAACTGCTATTCCAACCACCAGATGACACTGAATTTAGGAAAGGGTCTATTGCGACGTAGGTAGAGACCATCAAGTGCTCTCGGAAATGGGAGTTATTTGATTTTTTGACGCATTAAACGGGGCTTTACTCATTGGCAGATCTACTTCCTCAGGCTGTCGAGTACACGGATTTCTTAAGCTTAATACACCGGTAGATTCCGTCCTACAATATTATATTAACATTTTTTTTTTCTCTTTTTAAAATAATATCTTTACACGGTTCCTGACTTTAGCATACTATATACAAAGGGTGCTTCCAGAAACGCGGGAAAAATCGCCCCTGCGAAAACCATGCATCACACACAAATAAGGTAGTTTGCCTTAAAATTCCCATGAAAGAGAATGACTTGCTCTCATTATAATTGGGAAGTAATTAATTTTGAGTAATTACATTGGTAATTATTGATCTTAAAGCCACAGTTTCATGTAGAATCGGGCTGGGCATCATCGAAAACTGCTAAATATACTTACATTAGAATTATATAAGCCACGCGCAACATTTTACGCCGTTCCGAATAAGAAAGCTCAATCTGAACGCGTTTCTGGGTTTCAGTTTCTTATCGGAGCGCATCTACGCGCGGGCAGTCCCGCCCCCCGTGTCTAAAACGCGCAACGTGCGTTTGCCGCCTCGCATCGCAAGTAGAAGAGCCTACATAAGAAGGCCTCCGGAGTGTCACCTTAGGTTTGTCATTTTGACGCCGGCGCCAGTGTACAGGTGCACCTTTACGTGCGATGCGTGGCGGCGCACGCACGTACGTTGCGCGTTTCAGACACGCGGGGCGGGGTTGCCCGCGCGTACAATTCGCACCGATAAGAAACCGAAACCCTAAAACGGGCCCAGATTGAGTTTTTTTTTCTTCTTTATGTTTTTGGAACGCCATAAAATGTACCGATTGGCTTATATAATTGTAATGTGGGTACATTTAGTAGTTTTCGATGATGCCCAGAAAGATTCTAATTGAAGCCATCGCTTAAAGATCAGTGATTAACACGTTAATTACAGTAAATTGTTTATTATTACCTCACTATATTCAACGCTCATAATGTTCCTTAATGGGCCCTTTGACACAGAGCACTACGGCATAAACGTTTTCGCCCTGTGATGCATAGTTTTTGCCGGACCGGATTCTTCCCTTGTTTCCGGAAGCACCCTGTATAGTGTAGCATTTGATGTTTTCCCCACGTAATAATTGTTTGAAAAATATAGGTATAAAATGGAGTAAGTTAAAAGTAGGATGCCTAAATTAATTGTGAGATTGGAGAAAACAGTGCAGATTTGTCTATATTATCCATCCATGGCCCCCGATACCGTACGTAGCTTTTGATACGGATACATGACTACACCATAGCGTTCCAGAATAAACAACCGGTTGCAATTAAAACCGATTTGAGCGCTACCCTGCACACCAGTTATGAATCGTTACGGTAATTGTGCTGACCTGAATAAAACAAGTTTGGAGACAGTAGGTCGCTTTAAGAGCTTTCCTATTCGTAAATTTATCGAAACGGGTGTAGCTGATATACAGTCGTTAACTCAGCAATTTTTTTTTATTTCAGGGTTAAATAGATGTTTACTGCATCTCTGCGAGTAGGCGTAAGAAACGATTAGTGATTGTTGCTACAAACGTTGCGGTACGCTATGCACATGAGTGCTTGCATCTCTCCTTACCTGGTTGAGGTAAACATTTTTGATGGCACAGCGCTAGAGTCGTGTAATACCCCCAACTGCGACACTCTTCCCTCAGCCTAGATGGCGAACATCCTCTTGTCCTGTTGTAAGTGTAAACCGTAAAATCATCTCTAAGGTATTGGGCAGGCGGCTTTTCGCATTTTGGATATAGAACGTCGTGGTCAATGGGGCTCGCTGCAGAAATAAAATACAAACAGAAATCTCAAAAACGGTTAGGATTCTCTTGGGAAAAAATCGGTGTTCGATTATCAAATTTACATTTTGTGCTACTATTCCCAACAATATGCCTAAAGCTTTTTTTTTTTTTTTTTTGTTTCGGTGCATAAAAACACATTTTTAGGTTGCGAAGAGCGAATGTTCGTGAGGCGGCAGCACATACGTAAATTATCCGCTGGCCCTCGGAGACTCAAATCTTGTTTGAAACAGGTTCAAAAAATATTAACAGCACGTTTAAGGCGCTAGAAACACACAACCTTAACGTCATGTGTTGTGTGCGGTATACCAAATTCACAGGCACCAGCGATTGCGTTTTTAACGTGCTTATTCAATAAAAGCGAATTATTAGAAGGCCCACTCGCGTCAGTTCCACTCCTAAAGCTGAAATAATATTTGGGACGGAGTATGAATTCGTACTGAAGGCAGATTCATTTATTGTGTAACGGGCCGTGAAATTATGTTCAATATTATTTTATTCACTCTACACAACCTTACTAAAGCGGCATCCCCCACCGCACACCAGGAGCTATTTATTCTACCTCAATACGCTACTGACCTACTAATGGCGCTTTTGTCCACGAGAATATTTCACTTGCAGAACAGTGTTTTTTTTCTTTCCTGCCTTTTTTTTTGCAAAGTTGTACCTTAATGCGGTCACACACTTAAAATAGTGGTCGTCATTTGGGGTAATTCCGTAGTGTACGGCTTATGGACTGGGCACTAAAGCTCAGCCTATACTCAGATAGAATGAATGCTCAGTCGCAGATTGAGTGAGGGCTCATAATAAAATACTGCGTGGCTGTAATCGATGGACCGGAACCATATCCGGAGCATATCTTTTGCCCTCTTTAATGTCAACCCTAACAGATAAAGAGCATAAAACAAGTATACGTATAAAACAAATTGTGAAGGGACAATACAGAATTTTTATTAGACCCTGATTTTTGGACCTTTTCGCATCTGTATCATTTTGTTCCTTCTCATCGGGGTCACGCACTGGTGTTTTTCAGTGCCAGAGACGTCCACCACGAAGAATGCTGGATATGTAACTTTTACGTGTTAAAAAAATCGACCCCGTACAAATTTATAGATACATTTTTATGCACAATGGAGCGCACTGAAGATTGAAATTCTCACTGTTTCAGAGGTCGTGTTTTTACAATTTCAATTTTACAGTTAAAAAGACAAACTAGCGAGCAAAAAAAATTATATATCTTAATTGCAAGATATCATTTGAATCATTTTTTTTGAATATATAAAACCAATTCCAGTACCAAGTAAAGGGAAGTAACGAGAACCAAAGGTGACAAAAAATCTGCCTAAGAATTAAGCTCTTTTTGTTGCTATAGAGGGAGAGGATTTCCAGATTTAAATTACGCCTTTTAATTAGGGCAATCTTAGTTTGTTAACCTTCACTGCAAGACCAGACGAGTAGGAAGGCAATGTGAGGCTCCCGATTCTTTGAGAATCAGGGCAGACACACTGGACAAAACTACAGATGTTTACGAGAGCGAGTGAAAGCAAATCGCTCTAAGGGACGGCCATGATCCGTCCTTCCCGTTCCATCATTTCAAACAGTTCCTCGAATAAAAACAATTAGGTTAAACCTCGCGTGCATTTTTGTGGGCTCTGCCTTCTCTTTCATTCTCACGTTACTGACTGACGACTGCCGAGCATCAGACTAAGGTTATCCACTGTTTCAAGCACGCTACATCTCTTGCGATTTAAACGTTTTGGTAATGAGTTATACGAAACTCTGTTCAGTAGCAACCAGATATTTATTGTAAGTTTGGTAATTTTTTCGGGTTCTCTCATTAATGTATCTCCAAAGATATTTTAAATAAAAGTGATTTCACGTTTTCCCGGTCTCAAAAAGTATATATCTTTCATACGGAAATTGTGGAGCTCGCTGTAAGCGGGCGTTCAACGCTTTAGTGAATTCACAATTCAGTGAAACATGAAGGCATTACGTCAATTTCAACAATATATTTCCTAAGGCAAAAATGCAAACTTGTTCGTTTAGAAACAGTAAAGCCATCCAGGGTAAATCTTAGTTTCTTCACAACAATAAATCAATTTCGTTAGCATATATAATATACATCATGCTTTTTCAAGCAACATTACTTTTGATTTTTGTACTTTAATGTAGTTATTTTAATCCATTGATTAAAAATGGTGATTGACAATTCAAATCTAAGGTAATTCTTTCATGACTGCTGGTTGGCTACCCTAAAAAATAATGATTGCGAACGATATTTTTGTTAATTTTTTGTGCTTCAGTTTTTGAGCTGACCCACATGAATATCCGCACAGTTCCCCTGAAGTATTAATAAAATCAGCTGTTTGGCGCTTCCAGCCACACGCCACGTGAAACGCCTCTACTGGAAGACGCGAAATACATAATTTATTTTCAAAAACATAATTAACAAAAACAAAGTACCATTAAAGCTCTGAGTTTCCTTTCAATTACTGTAAAACACCGCTGTATCATTTTTTTTTCAGCGTTTGGACCCATTTTTTTTGTCGGACATTTTAGTCCGCTTTGCTAGGGACATTTATTGAAAACCCACAACGTGGTATAGTCGTCTCGAGCTTGAGTAAAAACAATCGCTCTTGAGTAAATATTCGCTATATGTGGTAAGGTATGTTGGGAGGTATGGAACAAAATGTAGTGGCGATGCTTTAATTGACATCGAGCACGCGTGTCGGGGTGTGTCTCGTTGCTTTGTTTTGTGGTACAGTATTTCAGCTGTCCTACATGATTATTCACACAGTTTCTCTTGGATATTCTTAAAACCAGCTATTCTGTGACTCCTGCCACCTAATAATCGTCATGTAAACCGGCTCTACCGACAAAAACCAAATATAAAATATTTTCTAGAAAAAAAAAACATTTTCTGAAAAAATAAATTTGTTTGGCAGTTTTAGCAGGCTGGTGAAAAGCAAACTTATGGAGCTAACTCACATACGGTTCCCTAGAGGGATTAGGCTGTGTACTGTCATGTGTAGATGTTATTTTACGGTTCACTAACTCCCGTATCAGCAAGTTACACTCTCACACGCGCGTAGTATCATCATGTGCCATTGCAGTACACAAAAAATAAGATTGATAGAAACTGGCTGCGAGGTCATGTGTACTACCCAAAACGTTTAGTGTCCATCTCAAAGCGGAACGACGTTGCCTTGTTCCACTTAGCCAGATTTAAAACCAAGGTTAGAAAGAATTTAAAACAAAGGCATCCGTTACTGCTTGTGTGGGAAGCGCTTTTGAGTAAATAATTGCTATAAATTTCGGCATGTCCGCCAGTAAAGGTAGTCCCTATTTTAAATTTTTCTTTACTTTAATCAAGACATAGCAGCTCGGCCCGCGCCCATTGTCAAGGTTACTTCGAAATAGGAATCATTGTTAGTATTACCTCGCCGTGTGTTTGTAAAAAAAAAAAAAGATATATTGTTTCGTGAACTTTGAATGGTAAATAGTGCGTCATACCTGAAAAGAATTGAGCAGGGTTCACCTTGAGAACGTTTTACGTATTGGTTTACGTATTGCTTAACAATTCTTATTGTTTTCTGGACTACGATCTCCAGGTGCAAGAAGCTTATCACGACGTAGAGCTCCTAAGCTCTGCGTCACGAAAAAATGGATTGTTCTTTAGCAGCCCTTTTTTTTTCTGAAGATTTTGACGCCGTAGGGATCGTGCCCAGTTCTGGCTACACAAATTAAAAAAAAGGCGGTTTCCTCAAATTTTGTTTCCAAAGGTTGCGTGAAATAATCCATCAACGCAGAAGGATTGGAGAAATTATAATGTCCAAAAACCAGTTTCAGCTACTAAGCTTAAATTTAGTTCTACATCAAATTTTATTAAGACTGCAATTAAAGCTTCTCTAGAGTTGATCTTGGTGGAATTTCATTCTAAATGGTAGCACAATTTCAAAATATTTTTAGATGAAGTAGATTATCGATGTAATATTTTTTATGCCTGTCAATAACGTAGATTTAGAGTCTATTAAGAAAATTCAACTTCAACAAATTTATTCACTCTATTTATGTGAAGCTAACATAACAACGCATTTCGTACGGGTTCTGAGCTCAGCTCGCTGGGTATCGGAACGTTCGTTCTGCGTGTGTTTCGCTGATGCGTTCCTGTCGCTCGAGTCTTTCTTTTTAATATCTCTTGTCTCGGCAGGGCCACAATGCATGTAATAAATAGTTACAGACTAATCTAAATTAACACAAACACATTTTGTGTGCCAAGCAATACAAAAATTTGCGGCTTTGTGTAAACTTTATATTGCTTCACTCGAACCAAAGCTTTAATTTAAAGCGAGGCTTTATTTCAAACAAACCATCTTTGCTATTCAAAGTTAGAAAGCAATACTGGAATATCGCTTGCGGAAAGACATTATATGATGTATTTTTTACACCTGTAGCATACGATCACCGCATTGGGCCCGTTCCGTGCCGTGTGAGTCCCGCAATCCGGAGACGGCCATCCTACCTAGTGTACGTGGCGCTGCTGGTACTGCTCCGGAACTTGGCTGTTCCTAGCGGCTTCGTTTGCTCGTTTGATAAAATTAGTGATAAAAACGTCAATGCAACCAAAATGTTCTGCACGTTTAGACTAGAAGACGGAATTACAGGCGGCCTTCGCCTGCCGCTGAAGCTCAATCAACTCAACAGCTATTTATTAAATATCGTGCGCGACCTGCCCGAAAAACGAAACCGAAAGAGGTTAAGTCGGGAGGGCGAAAGCTTTCTCCCGTCTGCCTGGAGAAGGAGAAAAACGATTCGTTCCTCCCCTTTTCTCGTGTCCGCTTGGGGGCGCGTCAGTAGAAGGGAGGAAGACGCCCCGTTGCTACTTTTTTCGTCCATTTTTTCTTAGAGTGTAGTTCCTTTTTAATTCATTGTCGGAGAGATTCATTGTTGGAGAGATTCGGCTTAAGGAAATAAATATTGTGGAATTAATTTCGAGACTGGAAAAGACACCGCTGAAGCCCAACAAAAGATTATTCTTTTGGTGTTGTTCCTGGCTCACGTCTTATTTACGGTTTAGTTACGGGAGTGAAATCTAAGGCCTTTTAAGCTACACTGGACCGTAGAATTCGAATCTACCTCGGGACCAACGAGGTAGAGGGCTTAGAGCGATAAACCGGGGTTCCGGTCTGCACTCGAAAGTGACCCCCCTAAGGCGGCTGCCATTGTACGCAAATTTGACCACTCGTCACATCACCAAACCAAATACGTGACGTCACAGAGAAGATGGCAGCGCCCATGCAGCGGCTGGCCCCAGCTGGGTCGGAGCTTGTCGAATGCTTTGTTGGTTGTCGTTCGTCTCGGCGAGTTGATTTCAGACGCGGAAGCCTTCATATGAGGCCGGTCGAAAGCGACTTCAGAGTTCAAAGTGGTGTCTGACGTAGGTATAACGTGAAAATACGGAGGAAGAGTGTGCATTTCGCTGGTGACCGACGGGGATATTGGCACGGAAGAGAAAATCTGCCTTACGTTGCTCGGACCTCGGATTGATTCGGATACCGTTGGGATAAAACTTAAGGCGACGGTTCTGTGCACTGTTGACCATCGGAATCTTCGAGGTCTGCAGTGAAGCGCTTGCGATATATTTGGATAGACAGTTTAGCGACAAAAAATGCGTGAGTCGCGCTTGGCAGTGTGCAATCGTGGTGCAGCTTCGTTCAAATGACTGAAAGCTCACTTTGGTTGTGCGGCGCACCGGAGAGCTGCCTTGAAGCTGGTAGTTCCTGTGCGGGTCCATATCACATGAGCGAATGACGTTTTAGCAAACAGCGATATTTGAGCGAATCGACGTTTTAACGAATAACGGGGGAGCGCGTTAACCGATCCGCCGCGCTGCGCTTACGCCGCTTCGCGGCGACAGTCTGCGGCAACTCATTACAAAAATAAGAACCCATTTGGCCCATCCGAAAACGGCGCTTCGCGGCGTCCGACTATTCGGTAAAACGTCATTCGCTGAAACGTAAGCGTTCGCTAAAACGTCATTCGATCAAGTGAGTGCCATCCTTCCTGTGCCATGCTTTAGGTTATCCTGTGCTGCATCCCAAAATTGTTCCGGCGAAGACGTACACTTTCACGGAGCACAAGTGTTGCAGTTGGTATTGATTCCGTTGGTCTGTCGCACGCTTCGTCGACACAAAAGTTTCTTCAACACTGTTTACGCGAATTGCAAGCCGTCTGGACATTTCATTGCGCCTGTTACCTACCCATTCCACCCGCTCACGCCCCTTTGCGACGACAGTCTGCAGCGGCTCATTACCAGAAAAGTGGTCCCACATCCATTTCATTTCAGTTCGCCCACGGCAGTCGTCAAACCTCGAGGGAGAGAATTTATTCGGACAGAATGCCACTACAGCATTGCAACTTCTTTAGTGGTCAGGGTAGTCTCTTTTCTGTCAGTTTTGTTATATTGTCACGGATTCTTGCTCCAGTCCTATATTCTATCAATATTTGCTATTCTGGAAAGTTCCAGGCCAGGCTTAGCTGTCATCGTATGTTCTGGTGGTGGTGCTGGGTACTTTAGCCATAGCCCTTCACTCTGTGTGCACCTTGGCGGCTCCTCAGCCGAGTTGCCCGATAACGGGACACGGGTGGCGGACTATCCCGCGTCTTAAACCCCCGGCGAGCCGTAAACAAAGTCCTGTCCCGAGCCCAGAAGAAAAACCGCAAGACGAGCAAGTACCACAAGGACGAACCTCAAAAATACACAGCGAAGAACCTGAAATGCGAGTCGGTCGCTGCTACCAGCAGGAACCACCGGAATTCGGTCTTTTGACAAAAAAACCGTAGCTGACTGAGCCAACAATGACAAACCTGTAGCAGCGAATAGCGTCCAATCCCAACATTGTTTGTATGGCCGTCGCACCTCACACTCCGACGCCCTTTCACGCATGGTATATGAAGACGTCGAGGGCTGGATTGAACAATATGTCCGTGGTGCCCGCCACAGTGGGTGGACAGACAACCAGCTCATGCAGAACGTATACTTCTCGTGGAAGAAACTGTCAGGCGCTGGTTTGAGAACCACGAATCCTCAACGTAATGGGGAGTTTGCAAGATCGAGCTGAAGTGCACGTTCATCAGCCCACATTGACGAGAGAGAGCGGAATTCCTGATTCTGTCCAGTACACGGCCCCAACAAGAGCATCGCTGCCTTCGTGGAGGATGTTTTGCGCCTGATTGAGCACCTCGCCAACCCTGGTGCTATAGAAGACGAGTAGCTAAGGATCCCATGCCCCTCATGTGAGAGACAGCACCTTCGGCAGCCTTGTCCGCAACCCCACGACAACAGTCGAAGGGTTCATATCACCAAGGCTTCCAACATTGAATGTACACAGCAGGCCCGAGCCTGTCACTATCAACAACTCCTAAGCGTCTCGACACTCGAGTCATCCAACTGCAACTTCGACGCCAAACTCCCAGGCATCCGCAACGTCATCCACATTGTTGTCCGGGAGGAGATCAGGAAACTACTTTCTGGCATTAGTTTGCCAGCTTTGATTTTGATTGCCAAGATTGTTCCGGAACAAGTTCGACAGGCATTTCAACTGAAGACTTCGAGCAAAGCGGCCTCTGACGAACCGAGGGCAACTTATGCCACAAGGTCACGACGTCTACCACCGGCTACTTGTTAGTATTCGACGCGAATTCAACGAGACACCCCAACGCCGAAGCATTCCCAACATCGGAAAGAACCAGTGTAGGTTCTCACTGGAGAAAGTACACCGAGGAAAATGGAGGTGCTGTGAATGGTCGACGGAAAACCACTCTGCTACCACTGCATGAGGGCGACCATGTCTACTGGAGCTGCCCGTACCAATGAATTGGCCTGCAAGAGTTTGTGCCGAACGACCTTCGACCACGTCTCGAGGAGCGTTCGCGGGACATTGAGGATTATCTTCGGTGGCCTTTGCCCCTGGTGCTGACATTACCCCGAAGCTCCTGATCCCAATCACCTCGACGGGAGGTAAGCACGACAAAGCAGGTGAGCGGCAATGGAAGGACAGTTGATTCGGTGCTCGGTTGGTGTCCAAGGACAATACTTAATAATATGCTGACACCAATTATCTGTGTCCATGCAACGAAGCACAGAATTTCAAACTTTGTGGGAGAATGCCGCTGAGTGACTTGAAGAAATAGAATGGGTGGTTGTTCTCAAAACTGGACACCAAGTATCACCCGACTTCACTTTGCCACACGAGACTTTCACAAGTTGCAGTGGCGGCGGAATGCAGAAGATATAGCTATTATAAAGTGGAAGTGAAATGGTTTGAATAGCAAACAAACATTGTTGCCAGTCATCAAGTCAACGGTGTAGAAAAAGGCACAGCCACGTAAGCACTACATCCCCGAGCTTGCTGCATTGACGCAGAAAACTACCAGGAAAATTTGCTGATTGGAAGCCAGCTCTGCAGCTTCAGTGCATCAAACGTCGGTGGCCGCACGTGACGTATGATTACAAGGCGGCATCTGTCGGTCAAAGATGCCACTCAACCAAACTGAACACCGACGTGGCAGGAGCGTCATCCGACAACCAGGACCACAGGTACTACGACTGAGCGCCTGACACGAGACTGTCGCAGAAAGAACTCGTTATGGAACCATGTTCTAAGAATCAATATTTATGGAATTAAGTGGAAATAAACATATTTAATACAGTAACCAGATAAACAGTTTTCCGCTCGCGTTTATGCCTTCAGAGTCTCTACACAAAGAAATATGTTCACCGCGCATGCTGGGTTTTTTGAGGACACCCGCATCTCTGATCCCTTAATATTAATTGATGGGACACACCAGACTGGTAGACTGGTTGCATTGGGCTGCACTCGTTCCACTTCTCGTGAACATGTGGCGCATCCGAAAACCACCTCCAGTGATGTGAAAATGTTGTTTATTAATTTAGTTCCTTCAAGGGCCTCTGTAGGCATTGCAGAGAGGATACTTAAATGTACACACATGACACATCAAAGCACACGGACATTAATTAGCACAAACCGGGCACAGCTACCGAAAATAAATATTACACCCGTAAGAAATAAATATTGCTGCAACTTGTTGAGTGCAAAAACAAACACACATCTGAGCATCTAGTTTAATAGTATAAATGCATTGTTATATAGCAGGACACTTCTTATACGTATGACACAATAGACCCTTTGCAAAACCCCATCAAGCAACACATCTGACACCAATTTATTTCGTCGTAAAGAACACGAATGGGCCCCAGTTTACGTCGAAGGCTAATGCAGCATTCGAGTCCAATAGGTGCTGAGCGAAGTTCACAGTTATGGCTGACATAACACTCTTGTCGAACAAATGCCCGAAGTATGAAGGCCTTGGGTAATTAAAGTAGTAGTTACTGTAATCCGTTTCATCACAATTCGGCAAACAGCGAAGGCTACAGTCTCGGTGAGTCACTATGTACGTTGGAGAGAGGCACATGACAATATATCATCACAGTGCTCATCTGCACAGATTTGTCACACACCTTCACTCCGTCTCTCCGATTGGGTTGAGAGGGCTGTGGTGGTTGCCCTTTTCCAAGTTATGGTGAAACAAAGTATAGGCGGCCCACACTTTTGAAAAAGTCTATTGAAGAGATTGAAAGGGATGGTAGTCAACATTTTTCAACTTTCTCAGGAGCTGCCTCGCTAAAAGTTGCTGCGAGTATGCAGTAGCCTAGGGCTGAAACTAATTTCCCTGAGCCATAAGTCCGACGCATACATTTCGCGTCGATTCTCAGACATTCCAGCGTTCAAAAAAAGCTAAGAGAATGCGAAAACTTCATGCTTACAGCGCTCAAAGTTCTATCAATCCTCGAACTCATCCGGGAATCCGAGCACCGGTACGACGACACGGCTAATGCTGTCTTATAGGTGTTAATATCCAGATGATCCAGAGCGATCTTGCGGAAAAAGGATATAAAGTCTCATTCCTTCATATTTTCACATTATACCTGCGTCAGCGAGCACGAAGAAGCCCGAAGTCGTCGGAAAGCAGCTGCACATCACGGCTACCGCGCACCAAACAAACGCGCATCCGCCAGCTCTGGGCGCTGCCATCTTACCGGTGACGTCACGGCTCTTGGGAGGTCACGTGACGAGTGGTCACATTTGCGTACAACATGGCGGCATCCGGGCGGTGCCGCTTCCGAACTTCCGGTTTATCACTCGAAGCCCCTCTACCTCGTTGCTCGGGACACACCGCTGGCATTTTTTTATGCTGCAGTTGGGGACGGCGGCCTCGGGGTCAATTGTCTTGAGACAATGATCCTTAGTATTCGGCGTGCCAGGGTGCTGGCTGTGGCTGAGAAGGATGATGCAATGTTGAGGAACCTTGTGTCCATGCACACTTGGAGTGAGGAGGTAGAAAGGGCAGAGAAATATGTAAAGTTTACATCATCAGTTAAATCAGGAACGCCACTTTTGGCGAGGCCAGTTATGAAAATGGTGGATACTAATGGGTTGGCGGAAGCACGTTCGTGCGTGGTAACGTCCTTTACCGTGACCCTCCGCTGTTTCTGACTGGGTGGGAGTACGTGGATCTAATCAACCTTTAAGCCCACGCGCTCCCGACCATGACGAGATGTTCGAGGGGCCGGGCAAAGGATACACGCTGCAGGGCTGGTTGTCTCTTCCCCGAGACACATACGCAGGTTGTCCAGGTATGCCCAAGAACCTATGCGCCGAGACTGGAGCGACATAACTGTGTTGCGAATTGGGTGGCAGAAAAGGCTAGAGTTCAGGGATGGATTGTCACGGAAGAGCCCAGGGTGGTTGTTGGAGATGAAGTAAGATATCCAGAATAGTTTTAGAAAATATAGTAAAGCTTCGGTTGTTGATATTCAAGTGGTAGGGGAATATATATCATTAAACTCCTTAAACGAGAATAAGATGCGTAGGTATTCTGGTGAAGCCTTTATTAAGGCTGTTACGTTGTCTTTCTCGGTGTCCTCGGTGACGGTCCATGCCGTAACAGCAACCGAAAGAAAACTAGTTTGTCCCAGGTCTGCTGATTTTCTGTTATCCCTTCCATTTTCAAAGCTGAATGTGTCATCCCTGACACTGAAGGTCCTACGTGGGACGCTCAGTTGTTTTTATCACTTTATGCGTGAGACTAATCGCAGTGTTTGATGTATTTGTGACTGATTTGAAGATTGCAAGAAATATGGACTTTAGATTTTATATAAATTGAAATGTGTTTTATGGTTTTGGTGTTTTGGGGGAAATACACAGTGAGGGCATGATGCAGAGCCGTGCTTACTTAAGGTTAAGCTTCCTCAAAAAGCGAATGTATTGAACTTGTTCAATAAACAGAATTGCGCATTCGTGGACCCTGTGATTACCTTCGCTTTCAAAGCATATACGACGATTACTGATGATACTTTCCTACTTTCGGGAACATCACAAGGGCTGGCAACAGAAAGGATAAAACAAACTCCAAACGGAGCTTCTCGCGTGCCGTCAAACCAAAACACTACAGGCGCTATGTTCAATGTGAGTTGTTGCCAGATTTTCATTTTCTCCGACCAAACAAAAGCAACGAAAGCAAACCGGCTCTAGCTTCCAGCGCACATCGGCGGCATTATCCCCACCTTCCTGCCCTCCCTTTCTTTTCCACACCCTACCCCTCATCCCGGAAGTCGCGACGCTGCGTACAACTCCGCAGCCAAGTCAATCCAAGATCAAACCTAAGGGTAAGGGGCAGGGCGTACTACTCCACCGCGCTGGTTACAAGAGCGGGAGTTTCAAATGTGGAGAGGTTCTTACTCCAAGTAAATTACGTCATGTGGCGTAAATATTTCTAAAAGTTCTTTTTTTTTTTTGTGCAAAATTTGTTCTGTGACAGGCTTGTCACAGTTAGGCTGTTTAAAAAAACAATTGTTTTCTTCGTAGTTACCCTTTAAGGCGATTTCTGTAGAAACGAGAGATTTGTCATTTAATTTAAACGCAACAAAACATGTCTATGAAAATTTAGCAGAATCAATTCAATTATTCGTTTGAAGTATACAAAAGACGAAAAAAAAAAACTTTTAGCTACCCGCAGCTTCAACTTGAATAAAAATATATCTCTCATAAATAATTTCTTACCTTCTTTTTGGGCCCAAAATGGCGTCCTATGGTATGTGCACTGATAGCAAGATTGGGAATATTAGGCAATTTGGCGCCCACCTAAATTTTTGTGGTTCTTTTAGTTTCCTTAACAATTTTATTTAACTACTTGTGTTTTATCAAAATTTCGGAATTTAGAGCATATCAGTAAAAGCCAAACTAATATTTTTACAAAAATATAACTGTGTTACTTTAGAGTTTCTTTTTATTCATGAGAAGTTATTGTGCTAATTGCAGATATAAAAGAATCGCCACGTCTCTTTTGCATGGAATGTCCAGGGGGAGATCATGCAGTGCTCGTCCTGTGTATTTCTTCTCACCCGTTCTTCGTTGTTTTGCGCGCGCAATTTCATTAAGTGCTAAAATACTATTTATATCATTGAAAATAATCATGGAACATATGTATTGTGGTTGGCCTACAGCTAAGCAGAATATCCGCCTCATGAGTAACCATGGCCATAGGGCTTCACTCAACTAAAAAAAAAATCCAGTGCTGTTTGTTGGTAAAAACACTTCGTTCTTCCCCGAAAATAACAGCATCCCGATACGTATTCAACCAAATCATTACCTTATCTATGAAGGCTTTAATCTGGGTGTATTAAAACAGCAAAGAAACATCGAGAACTTGCATTACGTACTTTGGGTAGTTACTCATAAGTTTTGCCACTTCTGACGCACTAAGGATTGTCCACATTCAGCGTGGGTGTAATGAACGAATGTTTTTCTGCCACAAGCAACAAGAGGCATTGTTATGTCATGTTTGATTCTTGCGAGAAAACTGAATAACAATTATTGTAGACGTCATTGCAGTTGCGTGAATAACTATAGGACAAAATTAAAATAACCCCTCCTTAAGCTTGCGAGGGGCTATATAAACACACGCTGGACTTCGTAACGCATCATCAGCGTCAATCATTCAAGATGAAGGCAACCATTGCAGTCATCTGTGTCTTCTCTGCAGTCCTGCTCATCTCTGCAATTTCTGGTGAGTCTTCCCTCTAAAAGAGAACATTTGGTTCTTCTAACGCTCTCAAGTTGCTTCTACCCTTAAGATTTGCAACCCCCTTCCTGAACAATCATAGAGCACTTTAGTTTCTATCAACCACTTTAAAACGTAAAACTACTTGCTTCTCTTTTTAATAGAGATACTGTGTGTGCAGGCACATAGCCAGGATTTTGTTTCGAAGAGGGACTCGCCCATGACAAAATGCAGTATGAGGGGGAGAGGGGAGAGGAGGCTCCAGCAAAATGGAATATTTCGGGGGGGGGGGGGGGAGGCCAATGGGCCCTCCCTCTTGCTACGTGCCAGTGTGCGTGCATAGTAGTATACATCCCCACGACCAGTTTAGATGAATTATCTCTTCTGCAAAAAGTGCGTTGGCATTCACATATCGTGCTGTATAATATAAACTGCTTAAAGTATTCGATTGAGAGGCGCACTGCTATCTGCTCTAGCCGATCCTTCGATGTGAATGCTTCATACTTCATACTTAGATTTTATGGTATGCTTATTCTGTTCGATTTGTCTTCGTATCAGAAGAAATATGAATATTTAGTGAACTTTGCACACCTGTTAGGTTAAACCGTGAGGGCGTCGACGTTGAAAGCACGAATGCCCTGCTAACGGACAACAGACAGTGTTTAGTAATGATATTGTTCTGCTAAGCAGGCATTCAACTAACTATGCCCAACATCTACAAGCAATATTAATGGGACGAATTAAGAAGATGGAATGTCACGATTTGGTACCAAAGAAATGCATTTGACATGGCGCAAAAGCACTAATGTGTGACTGGTTTGCCCACAAATTGTTTATCTAGTGTTTGCAATCAGCGCAAACAACAGAGTTGTCTTAATTATTGCCTGGGTATGGCTAAACAATACAATATCAAGACACCAAAAACCCTGGAGTGAACAGTCAACGCTTTTCCCTAAATTCAAATATGAAAAGGGCGGTGGGACACCTTTTATTTATAATTTTAATTTAAAACATAAGATTTCGTTTAAGGTAATGGCGATTTTTGCTGGTTGATTTCACGTAAGTTTTTTTCCTTTCTGAAAAGTAATGCCTCCCTGTTATACTTTCCCCAACTACCTTCTCTAAAGGACGCTGTTTTTTCTTGTGTTCAGCTTTAAAATATGAAAGAAGATACCTATTGAAGTTATCAGATCACATTCGTTTATCAGATAAGATGACAAGTATGATATTGTACGCCGGGGGCTATATAAAGTTTGTTATTGTATGATAGTAAAATAATCATAAAACTGCGATGTTAAAAATAAAAAATAAACGTTTTTCAGAGGACGAATGTCGAGCACCCCGACCTCAAACAGTTTGTGACAACGGTGTTATTGTGACGCTTCAGCATTACTTCAACAGCGACACTGGTAGATGTGAAGAAGAAAGTGGCTGCAACAGTGGCCCGAACAACTTCCCGACTAAAGAAAAATGCCAAAAAGAATGTCCATACTGTGAGTTTGCCTTGTATTTTAATATTTATCCTGCCGCTCCGTGTCTCAGCAGCAGCGACTCCCCGGCGAATCGACGCTTTACATACAGTTTTTGAGAAAGTGTATGCCTAAATGAACATATCTTTACCTCGACGTTAAAGGGGCATCACCTACTGAATATAAATGAAAAGTTCCGCCATCTTCCCTTACATTTTGGACGATCGAAAAGGGCGATTCAAGGAGGCCGAAACACTGGTAATATAAATCGTCCAAGACTCCCGTCCATGCTGTAATAAAATTAAAGTAGTGATAATCTACCAGCTTCAAGGTCATTATGTAGTATTTTATTTTTTCAATCTAATGAGAAATGCAATGGCGCAGATAATATATAGTTTCAACTGTAAAGATAACGAGCTGGGATCAGGGACCCAACGTTTCGAGGACTACTCTGCTTCTTTTTTCCTCAGGCGTGAAGATGGCAACGGCCGTTGAAGAGCAGTTTTGTCTTTGTCTCCCTCTACGGTGGTCACCAGTTCAAAGAGAAATACACCCGCTTAAAAGGCAAAATCGAAACAGATTCTAACGGAGCAGTTTCGTAGTTTTTTTTCATAGCAGATGTTTTTTCGCTGTCTCCTACGGTCTGTTGACTTTACCTTTAGGCGTCCACCATTCGCACAACCAGAACGCAACAAATTTGAGACATTCCGATCAAACACAGGGAACTCTGGAATCATGGTCAGCTTACAGAAGAAATCGGCGCGTAAAAAAACGCAACAAAAAGAACAGCGTTGTGAACAGCTGTGAACGGCGGGCAGAGTTTCTGTCAAGCTAGCCGGGCTGCAGCGACTTTCTACCTTTATAACTCGTGATGTCTGCGCGTTGTCTACGCGCCAGGCATCACAATCTCCATTGGCGAGCCGCGCCGGTATTTGAGTATACTGTAATAACAGTTGCCCGCACCATCAGGCATTGCTTATTTCTAAAAAATCCGCGAATAGGGCACACATCTATGATTCAAACCTCACTTCTGTTGATTCCAACTTATCTGTACTTGCAGGACGAAACGCTTCGTAAGTCGGATCTCCCGGCGAATGGTAAGTTAGTTAAATTAACCAGTGTCTTACAGAAAAATCAAACTCTTATCCAACGAGAGCAGCCAGGTTCGCGAAAGTTTTATTTTAATCATCATTTAAAATTTAAGAAAAAAGAATGGGAGCGAGTATTTATCGTGAGAAATTTTTGGTAGTGTTTACGAAGAGTGATGTCGATTTACATTTGCTTTCGGGGGCCTTGTTGTCTATTTATATAAGGAGGCGATTTGGTCCGCACATAAAGCCTTTTAGCCGCAATCGAGAACTCGCATCAGGCAAAATAAAACGGTTACGTAGAGCAGTAAAACGTTCTTAAAAATGAAGCTCTACTTAGCAAAGATTCAATTAATCAATTATGGCCTACACTAAAACCACGCCCATACGTTCCGAACTGCAGTTGGAGTGCGGATGGTTTTAATACGCTAGCCATACAGGTCAGAATAAGTTTAGAGACGTTTGTTTCACTAAACCTCAGCACTAGCTGCGATTAACATTAAAACATGTGCTCAGCTTTTCGCCAGGTAAGCTGAGCACGAAACACCAATTGTATGTTTCAAACATGAACCTAATGACGTAAACTTTGTTGAGTATCTGTTACGTTCTATAGCGCGGCTCATTAGTATCACTTCCAGAGTACAATATATTGTTGGTAATTATGAACCGTGATGTATACCCCTGAAACGTTCTCCACGTTTAGTAGGAATATATTTACTTTGAAATTATTTATTTCACACTTTGCCAGAATCTCATTTAGACAGACCTGCGTCTGTGAGCAAGTGCTGTTTGCATTGTCATTAGTAAGCGTGGTGTAGACAGCATTTTTGAAGATATACCCGATAGAACTCGTCGTTTACACCGTGTGCGCAATTTTCTAGTGTGTAGTGCGAGTAACTTGAGCCCGTCTAATATATAAGTTGTTTGAAGCTTTAATGAATATTTTACTTTCAGGGAGACAGCAAGTGCCCAGCGACACTAGGTCTGGAGACGATGTCTGCTGTTAGGCTGGAATATATAATTTCAACAAGGTGCTTGAGATAAATAAAGCATCGACTACAAAAACGCTTACATTATTCGTTTTCATCAAATGTGACCTTAGCTGTGAAAGCACTATGAAATACAGGTATATTGTCAAGCGGTTGTGGCAGTTACAAGACCACACCTAGTGAAACAGTTATTTATATCCGAATTCAAATAATCCGAGGCTAGGTCGAACGGTGCTATGCCTCATGACACTTTTTTTGTTGTTGATCCCAAGTGAAAATTAGATATTAATTAGAAATAAATAATGTAAAATATTCCTTCTCTATTGAAAACTCTTGGTGATGGAACAATCACAAGCAGTAGGTCGACATTGGACCAAGCTTAAAAAATCATTACTAGTAAAAAACGCTGATGCTTGACCATTGCTCGGCAGAACTTGACCAGGCGTGTTCCGAGCTGGGTTCGAGAATGCCGCCCGAATGCCGATTTCTCCAGGTCTTTCCAACCTGTGTGCGATTCTACAAGGTGTTTTAGCTAATTAATGCCATGACCTAAAAAATGCGGATGGACGTTACACATGTGGAACTAGCCCAGGGTTGTCCACAGTCCAATTGAAGGAGTCAATATTCGTTTTGCAATGTGCCAAACTGTCTACTTCATGCAGATTAACTAGCTACCTTTTTAAAAATTAATTTGCGCACCAAGCCTCTAAGAAATATGTTCCAGAGCGTGTTGCAGAATATCTCATCGTGTTGTTTTCATCAAGGCAGCGTTTCTGTGTCTAATTTTTTAAAGCGCAATGCAAGCGAGCGACTTTTAAAAAAAAATCCTACTTGACTAAGGGCATTAACGTGCAGTTCGATAGTGAGTAGCGCGTGACAATTTTTGAAAATTATGCGCGCTTTCTTTAGTACAAGGAAAATTAGACAAACACGGCATAATGGTGTGTTTTTGGACATGCTGTGGAACCTCCGTATTGATAGATTCTTACAAAAATTATTTTTACAAAAACGCAAATTCATCTTGGTTAGTTATTCAGCGGCACAAGGTAATATATCTTGACTTGCTCAACAGGACTGTGAAACAAAGTGCACTGGTTCGACACATATGTGGCGTGTACCTGCTTTTTCCAAGTCTTGGAAAAACTTTGATGAAAAACTTTGTATATTCCATTCGATCATAACATTGCAAACGGCAAAGGGTGCAATTCCAGCGAGCCAATCAGTCCACGCCACATTAATATGTACTGTCCCAGTGTGCTCCTTCAGTGGAAAGCTGACAAAAGTTTGGCCCCGTCGCATGAACTGGCTCAAAAAGAGGCTGAACCTTTTTGTTCTCAAATCAAATCCACCCAAAGTGATTCAGCGAACAATGGACCACAGAAAAAACTAAGGACACAAGCTATTTAAAAAAGACCTCCACCAGACGGATTTAGACGAAGCTTGCTCGCACATACGAAAGGCGCCTTGCCATAAATACGTGCTCCTTTTTTCTCTGAAGTCAGGTCTGAAAACCGCTGATCACGAAGTAGAATAATGAGGCAAAATTATTGATATATAAAAACAATATTTGTTTATGAAAATATTTGCAGAGGAAGCTTGCCGTTTGTCCCGTGATGCACATAATGGGTGTGTCCTCATGCGTATTGTACCCCATCGCATCATCCGCAACTCTTATGGAAGGGTTTCAATCTTTCCGCTAAAACTGGAAAGACAGAAGAAAAGGTCTACTCCTCTTCACAGGAAATATGAATGACCTGGAACAAGCATGTCCTTCACTCCAATTATATTCTCTGGCGGTAACGAATTGAACAGCCTGACCATGCAAACTTGTTGTATCCAAGCATAAGCCAGTAAAGTTTGTACGCCAAAACGTTCTCTAGTCTTGTTCAGGTTTAGAATTGGTCTACCGTGCTCACTTCCACTGGTTAGATATTAAGCACAAAATTTGGATCGTGTCAGCCATCGAGCTTGAGCAGAAATAACATGTGAATACAAACGGTAACAATACAGTAGCGACAGCGTGCCACTGAGTCAAAAAATGTAAAAAAAAAAAGGATGAGTACACATGCAAACGATTGGGGTAGCAAGTGGCAAAATCAGAACATTTTGATTGAGGCAAAAAGTGCCGTTTTCGGTCACACTATAACTTTACAAGAAAGCGCTTACGATTCGTGTACTGTTCTAAGGATCATCGGATAAGGCAATAACACATATGACAAATGAGAAGCTACTATACGCGTTTGGCTATATGGTATACTGATTCTTAATCCGCCCTTTGTTGCTGGGCCATTCTCGTTTCCTTTCTTAAGAACGGTGTTGGTGATCGTGAATTTACAATACGCTAGAACCGAGGTTTGTCGAAAAAATACCCAAACGCTTTGCAATGGCATTTTGGCGCCTTGGAAGGTTCAGCCATGACACCACAATGACGTGTCCAATTTTGTCTCCTGAAGCCCCAATGAGATGGATATATTTAAGTGATTAAATTACTTTTAAAGTGAGAGTTGACCCTGCCAAATTTCTTCGCTTAGACAAAAAAATAGTACGTGCATGTAATTTTTTCCTGTTCATGTGCCCTTGCACTTAGATCCTTAGTCCTTGCACGAAGTGCAACTGATTACACTGTGTCATCTTTCAGCTTCTGAACCTGTAATATATATTTTTTTAATAAGAGATCGGAATTCCAACCTATGGAAGTCTGACACAAATGACATAGTGCTAGAAGCTCTGAAATATGAACGGAAGGCACTTTTAAGACCATGAACAGGGAGAATTTGGCAAACCTTATGTGAAATGTGACAAGAGGAAGTTTCTGGTGCACTGCACTTGTTTACGTCTTATGACAAATTTATAACCCCAAAATAGCATAAACATCAGAATGACTGCTGATTGATTCATGACTGACATAGGCATTATTAAGGCGCGAACAAATTTTGTGGCCTTTCAGAACAAATGAAATGTGCCCGTGCACCACTTTATTCGGCGCTCGAAATGCTCGAGTGCCCCTGCGTCCATAGCTTTGACCGCGTAATCTACGGTTTTCTCAGCATCAAGATAACCTAGGTTGCTTCATCTGCGAACTGAAACTAATGTTTTGATCACATGATTGGTGGTACGTTACATTTCTGTACAGAGCATTCGTGCTATATTGATAATATTTTGGTTTACCGGGTTTCCCATCATACAATGTTTGAATGCTGACCAATGTAGTCTGAGAACGAATCCAAACAGGATTGGCAGCTCTTCCGAAATTCATGTCTCGGGCCAAGAGCTTGTTGTTTTGCGTTGAACTCACTCACTCATGGTTAATTAAGAACGAACAATAAGACCTCGCTCAACCTCACGCTCATGACCGCACCCACCTTCAAGTATTTGCTCCCGAGCTCATCAAACCACTGAACTCATAAACTCACCGGACTCACGAACTCACACTTCTCACCGAAGTCTCAAACTCACGCTCCCCAAAGACGTCATGAACTCACTAAACTCACGAGCTCAATGAACTCATGCACTCCCTAAACTCACGAACTCACTCTGCTCACCGAATTTACCAAACTCACGAACTAACGCCCCTCACCTAACTCATGAACTTATCGACCTCACTCACTTAAAATTATTTCTCACCCTCACCGTAGTCGCGGTGCTGGGAACCTTGATGCGCGCGGGTTTCGCGGCTTTTCCAACTCGTCCATGGTCGTCGTTGCGTTCCGCCGCTACGGCGCCAGCTGTAAGGTGGCCAAATAAAATAAAGGTTTGTCTTTTTCTTTTTTGGCATACAAGTGTGCAGACTTGTACACGTTACTGAAAAATAGTAAGGAATTACATTTACAATTGCTCAAGGCCAAATTGTAATTTATTACAATTACAATTACCCTCTCATAAAAGTAAGTGGCCGTTACCCCAAAAAGTAATCCGTTACTTTCGTGGCGTTACTTTCAACATTTTTGTCCTCAATTAAGAAACAAAGAAAAGAAGATTATTTAAGCTCTTATTGGTGCCACCGGCTCCATTTATTGACCTTGAGTATGTTGGGAAACAGCTGGCTCTCGAAAGTCTCGTCAGACATTTTCCATCATTTCTTACTGAAGATGTCGACTGCTACGCTGCACACCTATTGAACTGAAGCACTGGATGGGAGTGCCATATTGTGCCTCACGAACATTTAATGCTCTGCATTGAGCTATTTCAGTGAAGCAATGGAAGTACTATTTAGCTCAAAGATAGAGCAAGGCTTCATCTTTGCAGCCGTTGCCTGATATTCGAGAGTTTTAGTAGAGTTGGTAACAGTAAAGTGATAATTAAAATAATAAATAAGGTTTGGCTCGATATTCTTCTTTCTTTGGTTATGAGCAGGTCGAGCCTCGGTTGAGACGTTGGTGAATAAGAGTTTCTAATATATAAATATAAGTAATCGAGAAAAAAAAATAACCAGCACACTCATAACAACAATTAGTTAGAACGTTGGTTAAAACAAATAAATGTAAACGCACGTTTGCTGTATGTACCTTTCTTGGTGCCTTTCAAAAACGCACAGAGCACGGGCTGACTGCAGTTTACTCCGATGTTCTCCAGATAGACATCCGCTGATGCCACGGGCAGCGAAAGGTAGAGTACTTAGTAAGACACACAATGAAAGAAACACTCACGAGTTTCACTCGCTCCTCCAGCCCAGAATATCAGTCTACGTCAGCCATCATTATGTTTTATTTGTAAAAATATCTGCTTGAGATAAGATGCGTATTGCAGGGGTAAAAACAGGAAGAAAAAAGGAAAATTATTACCATTTTCGAAGTGCTCGCGAAAAGTTGCCTCACAAAACGGTGACTGAGATGCAGATAACCTGCCTGGAGTTCACAAATGAAGTGGGCTAATCCTAGAAGTTAGACCATAAAAATAACACCTTCACATATTATCACATCTCTTTTAGTGAATTTTAGGGTAGACGGAGCGTTGTCTCGTGCTGTGACATTATGAAAATTTTCTTAGTCACTATAACCGAGAAGGACATTGTTCATTCTTGTCGTTGCACTTACTGCCTCGAGCTTGTCGAAGAGGCACACAATCACTAGGTGTCCTCTTCTCCCCATCTTCGATCGCAAAGAAAAGAAACAGGGACTAAAAAAAGCGGATATAACTTGCCCCCCCCCCCCCCTTTTTTTTTCGTAGAAATGTTTATTTGGATCTTTGACATCGTTGTTAGGGTGAAAAAAAAAATAGGTGCAGGGGCTTGGTGTTGCAAAAAAAGACTGCGGAACTGGAGTGCCAAGCCTCCCTTTGCGCTGGTCAATTCGCGTGAGTGTCACTGCATTCAACTTTACCAAAATGAAAGAAACCTTTTCTTTAGAAGGGGGGGGGGGGGGGGGGGGGGGGGGGCTGGTCTCGAAAGAAAAGTAACGGATTACAAGGAATCCGTTACGTCAAAAATGTAAGGGAATTACTTTAAAATTACTCTAGAAAATATGTAATTTTTCCGTTACTAAATTACCGATAAATGTAAGGGATTACAAGTAATTTCGTTACTTGTAACGGATTACGTACAAGTCTGCAAGTGTGTATCATGGCGAGTCTTGCGAAGAAGTAGCCTTCACGGTGTGAAGTGTTTGTTACAAGCATTCGCGACAAGTTTGTGCAAGTATGGAGCGAGCGTCTGCATCGCTGTTTATTGAGGTGTGAAATATTATTCTAACACTCACAGCCGTGCCTGTGTATTTGTTTTTGAATAGCATGCTGAGAACTTATCTTTAATGGTACAGCGTTTTGCTCGGAAATTTGTTGTGGAGTAGAGCTATTTCGGAACAGTCTGCTTTTATACCGTTTGTTCCAATTTAATTCCAACCGATTTATTAAAAAAAAAAGTCAGTAAAATATGGAGTAATACTGTTCGGGCAGGATAGTTATACTGCCGGGGGGACATCATATAGGTGGCTAATCTGTCATATAAGCCGGATAGTTAACTAAACTTCCTTAATAATTTTTTTTATTTAGTCAAAGTAATCACCAGGTTTTAATTAGAAACATCCTGAGCATGATTGGAAACCATTGCATCAGTCAATCTTAGAACGACTGTGGGACACTCGGGGGCGCAGCGAAGTTACCACTCGTGCAGAAGACGGAAAAATAGCAGCGGCGGAACACAATGATTGTCTAATCATCCGCGTTTTGCAGGGTAGCCAGTTCCGCTTATTATAAGAAGATTTGGACTTCTTTTTTCACCGAGTCGCTGGTAGATATTTCCAGTCGCTTGTCGCGTTTTTTTGGGCTTATTTGCGTTTTTTTGCAAATATTGTTATTTTAATGCTCGTCGTGCTCACTGACAGCGCGTTTGTCGTCAAAGATGCGAAAAACCAGTTTGGCACCACGGTTAGGTGGCGGCAGACTTGTACGTAATCCGTTACAAGTAACGAAATTACTTGTAATCCCTTACATTTATCGGAAATTTAGTAACGGAAAAATTACATATTTTCTAGAGTAATTTTAAAGTAATTCCCTTACATTTTTTACGTAACGGATTCCTTGTAATCCGTTACTTTTTTTTCGAGACCAGCCTCCCCCCCCCCCCCCCCCCACCCCCCTTCTAAAGAAAAGGTTTCTTTCATTTTGGTAAAGTTGAATGCAGTGACACTCACGCGAATTGACCAGCGCAAAGGGAGGCTTGGCACTCCAGTTCCGCAGTCTTTTTTTGCAACACCAAGCCCCTGCACCTATTTTTTTTTTTCACCCTAACAACGATGTCAAAGATCCAAATAAACATTCCTACGAAAAAAAAAGGGGGGGGGGGGGCAAGTTATATCCGCTTTTTTTAGTGCCTGTTTTTTTTTCTTTGCGATCGAAGATGGGGAGAAGAGAGATTGTGTGCCTCTTCGACAAGCTCGAGGCAGTAAGTGCAACGACAAGAATGAACAATGTCCTTCTCGGTTATAGTGACTACGAAAATTTTCATAATGTCACAACACGAGACAACGCTCCGTCTACCCTAAAATTCACTAAAAGAGATGTGATAATATGTGAAGGTGTTATTTTTATTGTCTAACTTCTAGGATTAGCCCACTTCATTTGTGAACTCCAGGCAGGTTATCTGCATCTCAGTCACCCTTTTGTGAGTCAACTTTTCGCGAGCACTTCGAAAATGGTAATGATTTTCCTTTTTTCTTCCTGTTTTTACCCCTGCAATACGCATCTTATCTCAAGCAGATATTTTTACAAATAAAACATAATGATGGCTGACGTAGACTGATATTCTGGGCTGGAGGAGCGAGTGAAACTCGTGAGTGTTTCTTTCATAGTGTGTCTTACTTAGTACTCTACCTTTCGCTGCCCGTGGCATCAGCGGATGTCTATCTAGAGAACATCGGAGTAAACTGCAGTCAGCCCGTGCTCTGTGCGTTTTTGAAAGGCACCAAGAAAGGTACATACAGCAAACGTGCGTTTACATTTATTTGTTTTAACCAACGTTCTAACTAATTGTTGTTATGAGTGTGCTGGTTATTTTTTTTTCTCGATTACTTATATTTATATATTAGAAACTCTTATTCACCAACGTCTCAACCGAGGCTCGACCTGCTCATAACCAAAGAAAGAAGAATATCGAGCCAAACCTTATTTATTATTTTAATTATCACTTTACTGTTACCAACTCTACTAAAACTCTCGAATATCAGGCAACGGCTGCAAAGATGAAGCCTTGCTCTATCTTTGAGCTAAATAGTACTTCCATTGCTTCACTGAAATAGCTCAATGCAGAGCATTAAATGTTCGTGAGGCACAATATGGCACTCCCATCCAGTGCTTCAGTTCAATAGGTGTGCAGCGTAGCAGTCGACATCTTCAGTAAGAAATGACGGAAAATGTCTGACGAGACTTTCGAGAGCCAGCTGTTTCCCAACATACTCAAGGTCAATAAATGGAGCCGGTGGCACCAATAAGAGCTTAAATAATCTTCTTTTCTTTGTTTCTTAATTGAGGACAAAAATGTTGAAAGTAACGCCACGAAAGTAACGGATTACTTTTTGGGGTAACGGCAACTTACTTTTATGAGAGGGTAATTGTAATTGTAATAAATTACAATTTGGCCTTGAGTAATTGTAAATGTAATTCCTTACTATTTTTCAGTAACGTGTACAAGTCTGGGTGCGGAAGCTAGCGTCCGTCACAAAGTGCAAAACTATTACTATCCATTCACAAATATTTTGGCGCCTTGCCCACTGTTGCCCACCTTGACAGTCGGCAGAAAAAAAAAACAATTTTTGCGCATTGTTCACACGCGGCGCGAGGTAGTTCACGAGATTTGGTTATCGAAGGAAAAAGCGATACTTTTGGCGTTTGGAACTTGTATGTCTTGATAAGATCAGATATATGTAATCGAAAATTCACCTGCATGTATCTTACTTATCCACAAAAAGGGGGCAGTTAGTAATGCTACGTGAGGAGCCGGGCTTGTCTTGCGGTGGTTCAGTGGGTATAGTTTCCATTTTCTTTTACGCAAAATGGCTTCGAAGTTTTCGAAGTATGGCAAAAGATAATCTAAAGAGTGGGAAAAGGAACTGGCTGCGACCAGTCACCGCAGTCGATATAAAAGCAGGGTACGAGTACTGCAAGTGTGAGATCCGCGCTCATCATGCCGACCTCGTTCAGCACATGGCAATAAAGAAACACGTGAGGAACTCTCAGCCACTTTCCAGTGCACGTTTGACTGCAATGGCCTTCACCAAGTCGTCGCCTCCAAGAACGATACCAGAACTGGAGTTCAGGCTGGCATGTTATCTCAGCCTGTCATGCCACTATCCGCTCTGTGGATCACCTCGGCTAGCTGATGCAGTCGTCCACTGCGTGCGAGGTAAAGCTGCACCGAACTAATGCGGAGCAAAATGCGGAAGGCTACCGAAACAGAATGAAGAATCCTATGTTGAGCGGCATCCTACACGTACGTTTTGGTCTCAAGTTTTGAGGCGTCTGCTGCTGGGACTTTAAAGTGATCGCAAAGATGTTGCAGCTTTTCAACTCGAAAAACATTTATGGTTCAGCAGAAGTAGAGGTTGAGGATTTTCCAGATGACTCAGACACGTGCGTCGATGACTGTGTGTTGTGGAGGCGTTTATCGTGCGCTGGCATGACTAACATAATTAGTTCTTTGTTTGTTTTACTTCGCCTTCGTATTTGAGCTAGTTTTTTCTCATTTTATTATTAATAAACTATTTTCAATATTGTGCACATTTATTGAACTTCCGCTTGCTTTGGGCTTCTTCACGAAGATCACGCCGCCTTTTTTTTGGGCTTGGTTGGGGACGACTATTTGCTTGTTTCCTCGGCCGCATCTGGCCACCCTGGCGTTTTTCCACTGCTAGCTCTTGGCGTTCTGCAAGAGTGGTAACCTTGGTGCACCCCCGAGTGTCCCACGAGCTTCAAGTCGTTCTAAAATTGACTAATATCGCGGTTTTCGATTAAGCTCAGCATGTTTCTAACTAAAACCATATGATTATTTTTACAAATTGAAAAGTTTATTAAGGAAGTTTATTTAATTTAGGGACATATCGCGAAGATTAGTCACTTATATGATGTCCCCCTGGCCATATAACTCACATGTCCAAGCTGTTTTAACGCATCATTTACGGATTTTTTCTAATTAATCTGTTCGAACAAAAATGGAACACCCGGTACATGCTATTACTCACGCAAAATATTTCGCCTAAAATAACTGCCTGATGATTTCTTTTTCTGGAAGAAGAAAAGAATAAACAACTTTGTGCGTATTATAATTTCTATTATATTTTAGTTGTTGTGTCTCTCGTTTCCTCTTGCACCGCACACGCAAATTAAAACTGGACCCTAAACTAAAAGACAATTCTAACAAAAAAAGAAAAAAAAAAAAGAAAAACGGAGCCCGACGTTTCAAGGCCACTTCTGCCCCTTGATCACGGGTGTCTGCCTTTGTTCTTGTCGTCTTCTTCGTCTGAACCATTCTAATTGATCCAATTCGTGCGGTTTAAACGCTATACTTGCTATATCCTGACACAAAATCGTGATAGGTGTTGAATCCCCACAGGATTATTGTTGCTCAGAAATATATGTGTGTGAATATGTTAAAAAACTATTTACAAACTAGATGTGCAAAGTTTTCTTTTGTGTAAAAAGTATTTATTAGCTTATGATGGTTGGTAATTTTTAATTTGTCTTCACTAATTTATATGAATAAAAAGTCTACTAGTGTAAGAGCAAGTTTCTTCGGTATTTAAATTACTTCACCTGTAAATATTGATAGCCTAAATCGGATATCCACGCTTGGTTCGGAGAAGCAGAAAAGGCGGTGGAATGAAACCTACTTATGTGGTCTACTATTCTTAAAGATTTGTTTTGTTATATACAATGTCGGGAGGCTTAGTATCTTTGGGCAGGGAAGGTTGCTTCTGTGTACGCCCGCGCATGCAGGCATATCAAATATATTTCTTTTCTAATTTGTTGTAGTAACAAATCTCGCACCTACAGTTTAATTTAGATCGAAATTTCATTTGAAGTTGGCATTCATGCTGGTGTACTCTTCCACGTCTGTGTGGTGAAAACGCAAAGTGTTTACTTTTAGAGCGCAGCTCTTGGGCGCCCGTTTCCAGGTTGAATGGTGTCGGCGTCGCCGTCGGCATCGGCGTATCCGCGCGTGCTGATTATGGTACGTTCACCCGCAGCGGGGAACGTTTCCGAGGAAAAATTTCACACTAAATTTAACGGGAAAAATTTCCCACTAAATTTAGCTGAAAATGAACATCACGTGACCTCCAACACCAGATCAGTTTCCCCGCTCAATTCAGCGGGGATAATGACCTCGCGACTTCGTGTCGCGTCATCCATGATCAAATTCAGCGGCAGGAGGAGAGGGGGAGGAAAGGAGGAGGAGGGTAGGAGGAGAAGAGAGAAGGGAAGGAGGAGGAGGGGCATACCCTCCCCATTGTACCCTCCCCTCCTCTGGCTGAAGCGCTGCGCTCCAGTTTCGCATTACAGAGATTTGTAAACGTTTTTAATTTTTTTCTAACATTTAGCCGATACCTGTTTAAAAATTAATCGCGATTAAAGCATTAATTGATTAATTGGTAGGTTAATCGATTAAGTGTTCAGCCGAATAAAAAAGCGGAACAATACTTGGACCAGTGTTGCAAATTAAAAAGCCTTTTCGTGGCTTAGTCAATAACAGTTGACGGATTTCTAATACATTTGGTTTACTATGCATTTTAGTGATTTCAGTCAGATTGTTTTTTTTGCATTATCACGTTTGTTAGCTCCGTCGATTGCGTTCTTCACCCGAGGGCACAACCATTGCATACGCTCAAACATTTCGGTATTTTTAACTTTTTGGGGCTTGATGTTACGGATTTGTTAAGCTCAGATTTCAGTGTTGATGCGTTTAATAATCTTACCCAAATTCGAATTCCCCTCCTCACACATTCCCTTTCCTTCCTTAGGCTTTCTACACACCTTTCGCTTCTCCCGTAAGCGGCGTCGACCTACTTGAATTGTATGTCTCATTAAAACACTACTCAAATGCCAAACGGCTGCGCCACTGTCTTCAAGCTGCTCGAAACATCATGAAAAAAGGAAACTGCCACGATGTTCTCTAATAGATTTGTGTTTATCTGTGCCCCACTAATGCGAACGGTGAGCTTCCAGCATACTTTTGACACTAATCATGGTTCGTGCCCCGACTTTTGTAACTATAAAATCTGACTGTCCTATGCCAAGTGTATACGATCCGCACATTATTTCCTCAAAGCATTGTTCAGCATCGACATTAAAACTCCTGTTGTAATGTCTGACGTAATGGCGGAAGAGTGGCTTCGACTGGGTTTCCTATGCACCCTGCAGAGACATCCTACTTTGATGAGTTTAGTTTCTAAAACTGAAATGATCTTCACTTGGCCTTTTTGTTCAAAACTTAAATTAAGAAATTATATTCTTAATACATCTCACCATGTCTTTAGGTATAAAATCGTCAAACACACACACACAATATCATCCACAACTTCTTAACAATCACTGCAGCTCTCTTCACCAAACCCAAAGGCGTTTCTACTTCGCGATAAAGAGATCTCAAATATACTTTTTACAATGCCAGAGGAATTTCCGAACCGATGCACACACACTTTTTTGCGGTTATAAATTTGAAAGCAATTGCCATATGAATGAATGTTCCTTAAGAATATCTCGCTCTCTCGGTGGCAACGTGGATTATTCTGTTTTCACCTTTTCGGCGAAAAATATATTTTTGTTCACTTCCAGGTGCAGTGTAATAATCATTGTTGCGTTGTACCTTGCGACGATTGTTCGCGCTTTAGCCGACAGACGTTGCCCGTTTAATGCATATTTTTTCCTGCATTTTTTATTAAATTTGAATCAGCGTAAGACGAAATTGTGAACACAAAAAACGGATATTTTTGGCGACTGTCAATTTTCTCTACCCATAAAACGTATTGTGTTTTCCTAGGAGAACAATGGCTGTTTTCGCTGAAATGCGAACCGTAACTGCTTGACCTTTTACATCACGTAAAGTCGCCAGGCTCAGTTTTACTTTACCGTATGTTCGTGTTAAAATTTCCTTTTTCGAAGACAGCAGCACAGTGATTTTTTGCTTTCTCTCAATAGCTACGACTAAAGTCATAGAACCCTGGGAATTAAAGCGCCATTGCCTTCCTTGCCAGATAGTCGGACTCAACAAGACACCTAACATACAGAGGACAAAACCACGCAAAGTGATTGGTTGATCGTTCTCGGTTGACAAGACAATCGTCACTTGGGTCTCTTCAAAGCTTCGAAGCTTCGAAAGGGTCGTTCTGAACCAGGCCAAGATCGATAGGCAGCATCGTCGTACGGAAAGTGTTCCTTGCCAAGTTAAGCGTCTTTTGCAACATGTGTGCAATAGATTTATCAATCGTGCTCATCTCCCCAGATATCTTACAATGATATATTGCTCCTCTTACGTATTTCAAGACAGAATGATGTTTTTAAATACCTCCGACGCCGCATGTTGTGGCGGTACGAAGATGTACGCTTGTTTCGCCGGTGTGTGAACAGCAAAATCTCGGCATACAAGAAACGTCTGTGTAAAGCTACCCGTCACCAGCGAATTCAGATCGGCTTACAAAGAATACAGAGGTCAAGGGGAAACTGCCCATTCCATGAACCGAAATGGCGACAATACGGGGGTGCTTGGCGCTTTTCTCTCAGCATCCAGTGACTTCAGCTACGACAGCTGAACGCAACGCACGCACACACACGCGCATTTGTGCACACACGTGCATGCTTACTCGGGCACAAACACAAGCTCAAAGGCGCACGCGCGCGTACGTACATACATCACCTAGGACAACTGAATACCTAGGACAACTGAATACAACGCAGGCATACAAGCGCGTACGCACACATACACGCACATGCACGTGCAGAAACTACTACTACACACCGTCCCTAATTATTTTGTTAAAATGCACATCTTGAAATGCAGTAGCACAGCAGTTTCAAACTATATTTTCTCAGGTGGGGCAGCTGAATGCAACGCACGCGCACCAAGCGCGTACGTACACACATACACGCATGCACGTGCAGAGACACGCAGACACAAATCACGCACACATGCACACTCGTACAACGTGCACGATCACGTGCACTCACTCAGCGACATATATATATATATATATATATGCAGAGACGACGCACCTACTCACCTGTGCACGTTCAGACACAGGCTCACAGACGTTGGCAGAGTAAAACCACTACCGCATTGCACGTAGCAAACGTTCTACAATATATAAGTGGGAGACAAGGTACGTCTTCACTGTGTGACTTTTATGGTGTGGTAGTGACCCAGCTGTTATTACACTTTATCGTCAAGGAATAAAGCCTGCATTAAATTTTTTTTTGCAAGTGCATTTTTTTGCGTAACTGTTTCACAAAAAACATTAATCGGTTTTCCTTAAAAAAACAAAAGAAAAAGACTTTCCAGCTAGCACACCATGTCTGCCAGCACTGGGCCTACGTCGGCCAGTACCAGAAACTGGACGGCGGAGTCCGGCCAACGGCGGCAGTGAGATCGTGTTCAGCAAAGAAGAGCTACTGAAAGCTCAGCAGAATGATCCGTTTTGTCGAAAGGTGGTCGACTGGCTCTCGAGAGAGTCGGACTCCGTGGAGTCGGGCGGCGCCGCGTCCGCCGGGAGTACGACAGCTGGTGTTGCAGTGAACGCCGAGTGTCGGGATGTATCTGGAACTGATCCTGACACGCTGGATCATTTTCTGCTGAACTCCGACGGGCTCCTGCTGAAGTTTATCTCATCTGAGAAGGACACAGACGAGGTGTTCAAGGTAGTATTGCCAAAAAGTCTGAAGTGCGCGGTAATGCGTAAATATCACGACCCGCACTTGGCCGAACACGCGAGCGGCTCTAAAACTTACACAACGTTATGCCGTGTCGCAACCCGGCCGGGCATGAAAAGGCACGTATTCCGCTACGGCCGCACATGCCACAGTTTCCCAAGCTGGAAACCAAGAGGTGGCAAACCACAGGGCCTAATGCAGTCTCTCCAGAGCCAGGAACCATGGTCTTTGGCCGCTTGCGACGTGGTCGGCCCTTTACCCAGCAGGCTCAAAAGACACTAATATTTGTTGGTAGTCACGAACCACTTCAGCAAATGGGTAGAACTTTTCCTACTACGAAAGCTGACAGCCCGAACGATCATTTAGAAGCTCATGGAGGTATTCACCCGATTCGGGTTCGCCGAAGCTCTCTTAACAGATCGAGCGAGCTACTTCGTCGAAAAGGTGCTTCGAGACGCTTGCAAAGCCCTGGGCACCAAGCACGAGACGACCACAACCTACCACCCGCATGCGGACATAACAGAGCGATGTAACGGAAACATCGAACCGATGCTGGCAACATTCGCCAAAACGCACCGCGACTGGGACGCCTATATCCCTGAGATCGGGTTCGCACTCTGTTCCACGGTTAATCGATCGACAGGCTTCACACCCGCCTTCCTCACATTCGGTAGCGAGTTGCCGTACCTTATGGACAGTGTCCTAAGGGCAAACGCCGGGATGAACGACGCGCAGTCTACACAAACTGAACTCGCACACTCGCAACAAACTCAGGTGACGGAAGCATTCTGGGAGGCATGCCGCAATCTCGGTGGAGCGCGAGCTGAACAAAAAGCTCAGTTCGACCGCTCAACCCGAGATCTCCCCTACGAAGTTGGTGAATTCGGGCTCAGACGAAACCGCGTTTTGAGCGATGCCAGCTGATGCTTTTCTCCTTCACTGGGACCAAAGCGGTTGGGCCCGTACCGAGTGCACGAAATACTTTCGCCACTTGTCTACAAGCTGTCAGAAAAAGACTCGAGAAAAGTCGGCGGGCCGGTGCATGCCTGCGATATAATGCCCTACCATGGAAGAGAAAAAAAATGAAAGCCGTCTACAACTCCCTGTAACGGCGAATCAGAGCGCAGCTCTTGAGGAGGAGGATGGAAGGGTACTGAGTGGAGGGTACACCCCTCCTCCGTTACGGGGGCCACGTGGCCCCCGTGAGGTCGGTCACGTGACTCAACGGAGGTCACGTTACCCCCGTGAACTCACGGGGGTCATGTGACCTCAGGGGGGGGGGGGGGTCACATGACGACACGGCGACGCCACCAAGCCGGAAACGTGCGCCCAAGAGCTGCGCTCTAAAAGCGGGGGACGTACAAACACAGGCCCCGCGGCAGCATGCGCGAAATACGCGAGACAACGCCGGCGAGCAGCTACAGGCACCTCGCTACAAACTGCGGACTCCGAAAACCTAATATCCGCAGTATTCCCATAGGTAGCCCAGTAAGTGGCGAAATGTCATATTAAGGGAAGTGCATCCACAATGAGTGCTTCGAGAACGCGTCAGCCACCATTTTTGTTAGCAAGCGGTGACCTAAATAGAAGGTAACCTGAACGTTCGCTCCCGGTTCATCCCGTAGGGGAATTCTCCTTCATACTGCGGGTTCCGAGGAAAGGGTGGGAAAGCAACCATTGGTCAGTTTGGTCGCCCGAGACTCTCCAATGTCCCGCCAGGGGCATCTTTCGAGTTTTCTTCGGACGCAACCACAGGTGGAGGGGTCATTTTCCAGTTGTCTGCCGATCAGCCCTGCCATCCAGGCAAGAATGTCGCAATCACCGAATCACTGGTCCCGCGATGTGGGCCGCGGAGGAGCGCGCCTGGAGCGTTTGCCCTAGTCGCGAGCCGGGGCCGGTTGTCGCCCTGAAGAGGTCGTGGAGGTCCGCTCTGAAACCACGCAGACTTCCCAGGAAGGGACAGCGAGGCCCCTGGCCTTCGTGTCCTCTGACCCGTGGTGGGAGCAGCCCCCGCGATCTGTCCAGGACGGCGGAGACGGCGCCCAACCCCTACACCCGGAAGGAGAGCTTCTTCTTGAGCGACTTCGGTGAGCGCCCAACTCCAACTTGTAGACGTCACCGAAGACGCGCTATTTGTCAACCCCGGTATGTAAAGGTCTGTACCAGACGCGGTATTTTTTTTTTATTTGAGAGTCGGTAGACCAATCTTGTTTTCAGTCCCACTTTATCCTTAAAGGGGGCCGAGTGTGGGACCACGTGTTCCCTGTCTCCCTATCTAGGCCTAGCACACACAGGCCGTGGGGACCGCTATGGCAGCGGCTTCCCGGATACGGTGAAAAGCTTCCTGTATACGAGGCAAGGCCGCATTACTCAAAGAGGGCGGTGTCTACCTTCCCTTTTTGGGTGAGTATGCCTGTGGCGCACCCTTGGGAATGTTTGTGCTGGATAAGCCAAGCCACACACCCCGGGCGCGTCCATTTGCCGTGGCTCGAGAAGAGAGCCTCCCCCAAACAAGAAAGGCCCGGCCGCCGTTCGCGGCCGGCTTATCTAAGCCGGCCGCGAACGGCGGCCGGGCCTTTCTTGTTTGGGGGAGGCTCTCTTCTCGAGCCTCTTTCTTTTTGCGCTTCCCCCTCGTCCCACGAATCTGCCTAATACGGCAGCGGGGCATCCCTCCATGTGAATCTGTCTAATACGACTGCGGCGACACTTTTCCGTTCTTTGAATCGATTAGTTTTTTCCGACGGGCACAGCGTGGTGGCACAGAAGCCAATAAAACCCGCTTCTTCAGAATTCTTCTGTTTTGCAGTGATTCCTCCTCTCGGAGCTCACGGCAGCCTTCGGACGGACCCGGCCGTAGCAGTCGTCTACACCGAGCTACGGAGTGGAATCAACCTCGTGGGGCAGTAAGGTAAGTGGAATCCCACAATGAATACCAACATAATAATGCACCTGGAATACCATAAAGCCTTGTTGACACTTCATGTTTGTAAACAACCAGGCAGCAGGTTAATTGATAACATTCAAGCATCAAAAAGTCTGCATTCCTTGTGTTTTTATTCATCACAGTGTGTATCCATTTATGGCGCGTTCAATTTGACCTTATATAAGAATCCAAACACTGATTTCACTTCCTCAAAAACTAACGACCAAGACGCCTTTCCATGCGTTCGAAAAAGTCATACATTTACACTTAGAATCTGTTTGATTTATCAACATGTTTTGTGTCTATTAAACTAATGTATATTAAAGCGGAATTTCATAGGAGCAAGCAACCTCAGGAGCCGCGTAAGCACACAATCTGTAGGTCTGTCAGTCCGTAGCAACTAAGCAAATCGTCAACCGGTGCCCGGGATCGGTCCCTGGACAGCGGCATGGAAGTCGAGTGCTGTGCTGACTGAACTACGGGCCCATCACGCAGGAACGGGACGAGCAGAAGCAGGTGGAGTGAGAAAGCGCGCGGAGCAGAGAGGGGTGAGAATGGCAAGAAAGATAGGAGCCGAAACAGCTGGTGTAAAAATAGTGCGAGGATCGAGGAAGAGTCGGTATGTCAGGAAATGCACTTCCCCGCTCTCGGAGAAGATTGAGCGCAAAGGCTTTGGATCTGGGCGGTGCTCAGGGGAAGCGCGGACAGCGTCCTACCGAGACGATTACGTGACGTAATCTGTCTCCATACAAAGTCCTGGCTTAGGCACCTTCTCAACTTGCGCACCTCCCACCCCAGGCACTGAAAAATCCTGCCCTAGTCACCCAGAGCTGGAGCCCAGCGAGGGAGGCATCCTGTGGGGTGTTGAAGGTTTTTCAGCCACGTTAATGCTTGATGGTAAGTCTGGATGGTACAAGTCGCCCCATCCAGGTACATGTCGAACTTTCTCAAACCTAATATTATAGCTAGACATCCCTTTTTCGTTACCGTATCGTTACATTCGGCGGCGGTCAGAGTATGACTCGCGAATGCAATGAACCGGAACGCTGCGTTACGTTCCTGGAGTAGTATTGCTCCTATACCGTATATACGGTATAGGAGCACTACAACTCCAGGAACATAACGCAGCGTCCCGGTTCGTTGCGTTCGCGAGTAGATTGTCAAGCTGCGACTGATACGCGAACATACGGTCAGATCGGTCACATCGGCGATAGTTCCAGTCTTCTGTTCACAACGCACATCACTGCCATCACGATGTTTCTGCTATGTTGCTGACACGCGGAAATAGAAAACCAGGTTGATGGTCATTTGGCACTCGGCATCAGGAAATAGAGCCGGACGCGACACAGAAGAGACGCAGGCACCCGGCAGCAAAGCCTGCCGGTCTTATAATAATAATAATAATAATCTTTATTTCCATTTAAAGAAATGGTGGAGCGAAAGGGAAAAAGCTTCAACAAGAAGCTTGACTGGCCCTCAGCCCCATCGGCAGCCAGTGAACAAACAGTTTTCGTGCAAAGAAAAAAAAAAAAAAAAAAAAAAAAAAAAATTATACAGAAAATTATACATTCTTAAATGAGATAACAGAAACAAGACACAGAACACTTAAATATGTAAAAATATATTACGCAACTCTTTAGTAGATATGGTTTCTATATTTCCATTTTCCTTTTCAAAGTTGTTTAGAAGTTTTGGAATTAAACACCGAAGCATTTGCTGCCCATAATTTGACCTGCATGTGGGAACCTTCCAATATTCATTATGGCGGGTCAAGTAAACCGTATTATTTTTTTCTAATCTAACTATCTGGTTTAAAAGAACACTTTCCTTTTTAATTTCATTCTTAATGGTGAGTAAAAGTCTATAATCAGATAGCTTATGAATTTTTAATATTTGCAGATTTCTAAACATATTCTCAGTGTGAGAGTCATAAGGCGCGTTGAAGATGGCTCTTAACATTTTTTTTTGAAGCAGATAAATTTTGTTCAGGTTGGATGCCGTTGTTGTGCCCCAGACAAGGTTACAATAACTGAGGAGTGAGTAAAACAAAGCATTGTACATAATTAATTTCACGCGAACTGGTAGAAATTGGCTGTGGCGATACGTTAAACCAACAACACGTGACAATTTGGACATCAAATAATTTACATGGCTATCCCATGACATATTTTCAGAAAAGAAGACACCTAGTGTTTTAAAATTTTCCACGATCTCTATTGGACTTGAGCTAAATACTATACGCCTTGGCATAAAAATTTGTTTATTTTTTGGACGAAAGAAAATAGCCTTTGTCTTTGCAGTGTTAATACTTAATCCATTTTCCTTTGCCCACGCCGCCAACCTTGACAAAGTAAAATTAACATCATCCGCAATTTCATCACTATTTAAAGAGGAAATAAATATAATAGTGTCGTCTGCATAAATTACAAATTTAGCAACAGGGTCTATATTCACAATATCGTTTATATACAGGTTAAAAAGAAGGGGCCCTAAAATACTTCCCTGTGGGACCCCTGAAATAATACGCTTTCTATCAGAGGAATGACCACTAATGTTAATATATTGGAAGCGGTGACTCAAGTATGATTTGAGAAGTGCTAACGGCAACCCTCGAATACCATAGTAATTTAGTTTGCAAAGCAGCATGTTATGATCCACGAAATCAAAGGCTTTTGTAAAATCTACGAACACGCCAACAACCGTTCTTTTTTCTTCAAAATTTTGTAATATATATTCTTTTTGGGATAAGAGGGCTGATTCCGTGGAACGATTTTTTCTGAAACCAAACTGCGAAGATGAGAGTAAATCGTGCTTATTCGCAAATTGTACGAGACGGGACTGTATTACTTTTTCTAGGCCTTTAGAAAATAAGGGAAGAATTGAAATCGGTCGATAATTGCTGAAATTATTTTTATCTCCTTTCTTGTGAAGGACAGATACCTTCGCCAGTTGCATCGCCGTAGGAAATACTCCAGACGAAAAACAAAGATTAAAAATATGGGTTACGTACGGCACTAATATATCAATAACGAACTTTAGTGGGCGTATTTGAAGATCATCGCAGTCGCAGCTAGAGCTGTTTTTTAATTGCATAAATGTAAAAAATACCTCAGCATCTGTGACAGGTTCAAGAAACATGGAATGGCTATTTCTGACTTCTATGTATCTGCAAGGATCAGTATTAACGTTTGTTGTAGATAAATTCGCAAAATATTCGCTGAAAGCATTCGCTAAGGAAAGGCCACTTAGGTCCACACCGTTCCGGTTAATATTATCAACTGGCTGATGGCCTGAACCAAGGTTTAACACTGAATTTAATTTTTTCCAAACCAAGTCCGTACGACCATTTGTACCCCTAAACACCTTATCGTGATACTCAGCTTTAGCTGTACGCAATAATTTTGTTAGTTGGTTGCGATATATTTTAAAGGACCGTAGACTTTGCGGGTCTCTAGATTTAACGAATGATTGGTACATCGCGTTCTTTGTTTTAATTTTTTCAAGTAAATCAGGTGTTATCCACGGTTTCCTGATTTTTTTACTTGCCTTAAACATTTTGTACGGAAAATGACGACTGTAAATGCTTTTAAATAGTTTTAGGAAATGTCCATAGACTTCGTCTACATCTTCTGAACCAAACATATCACACCAATTAGTATCTGCAATTTCTTGTCTGAAGGCATTCAACCTTCCGGTGGTTATATGTTGAAACGGGTATGATACATTATTTCTATTTTGTTTAGGGTTCCTAGTTTTCAAACACATGAATATTGGAAGGTGATCACTTAAATGGTAGCTTATAACTCCGGATTTTATATTTTCACTATCGGCGTTACTGATAAAAAGATCAATTAATGTTTCAGAGCTTACAGTAACTCTAGTTGGAATATTTATTGTGTTCATACACCCATTGGTTTCTGTGATCATATTCATTTCTCTCTTCAGTGCAGTATCTTTCAGCATGTCAATATTAAAATCCCCACCGTAAATTACGGTATAACCATTATCATTGACAAAACGAAGGTATGTGTTGAAAAATTCCAAAAAGTTCTCACTATTGCCATCTGGAGGCCGATAAAACACGCTTATGATTACACATTTCGCGCGCACTGTTAATACTTCGAAGTCCCGTGTAATACATGAATAATCTGACAATAGTTCACAGTTAATTGTGTCTTTAATTAGTAGACATACTCCGCCACCTCGGCGAGATGTGCGATTTAACGAAAAGCTGACGTATCCAGGAAGTTTCAAAACATCACTATCATTACGATACCACGTTTCTGATAACATTACTACGTCAAACAAAAAAGGAACCTGATTAAAAAACACTTCGAAATCTATATTCTTATTTTTAGCAGATTGGGCATTCACATGAAAATATTTCGTGAAAGCATGGCGTTCAGTACCAAGATATGCCTCAAGGTCACATGGAAGTAAACAATCATGACCAAGCATTAAAACGATAAACGACCAAGTGAACTTTCAAAGAAGGGAAAAAAAATATTACTACAGCTTTCGCAGGTCATCCTCACATCTGACAACAGCTGCGCGCTCGCCCACCCCACGCCTGACAAGAATTTTTCCATTTTGGTGCCATACGAACTGATAAGACCTTTGCTTTGCCCATTCTTTTGTGATCCAGAGAAGTGCCTTGTTTTGTTTGGTTAAGTTTTCTAAAATATAAATACTTCGCTGACCGCGTGCAAGTTTTTTTTTATTCCGAAGCCACTCGTCGCGTTTTTCTTGTTGTGCAAAACGTATGATAATTCCGGGAACTTTGTCGGACTTCGATGGCATTCTGTGAAGAGCTACTACGTCACTTGCCTCGAGCGCTGGTAACTCGAGTTTCTGTGCTACCTCGTTTACTTTCGTCATCAGGTTTTCATTTTCAGCTGGTGTAACATTGTGAATTTCCAGATTTAAACGCCTGCTGCGCCATTCAAGGTCATGTAGGCCCGACTTCAGTGCCTGCATTTCCGTTGTGTTATCAGCATTCTCAAGGCATTCCACGCGCTTTTTTAGATCATTAATTTCCTGACCTTGGTTTCGCACTTCTCCCAGTAGCTCTTGATAGTCTTTCGACATAACTTGAATCGATTGGTCGATGCTGTCAACCGTTTCCTTAAGACCTAGAAGGCTCTCTAGCTTGGCGTTTATGCTGACAAGCATGCTTGGTATATCAAGGGTAGTTTCCTTGCTGGCACTTCTCTTTTTTGCAGTTACACATGACGGGCACCGCCAATTTTTACGAAGACAGTCACCCTTCGATTTACTAGTTGGTCGTTGAACACCCGAGCAATCTCCAAGGTGGTAAGAAAATTTGCACTCAACACATGTCACGAAAACCCCATCACCCGGCAATGCCTGATCACACGCCAAACAGGTCTCGTGCTGGGCGCCAGCCATATTACTGTATCAGTTTCATAATAGGCATAAAAGGCTATTCAATAACGCTAAGTGTTGCAGTCGGCGGCAAAAGCATGCAAAATCTAGGACATAGCAGGAATAACGCTCACCTGTAGGTAGAAAAAACGCAGTTTTACACACTGTACGAAACGTTTGCCGCCGACTGCGAGGACTGTTGTGGCGGGTGCGCTTTTATCTCCGGAGAGGGTGCCGAAAACTGCGCCGAGACACTGCGATCCTTGCGGCGGGCTGATAGCGTAGCTGTGGGCAGGATGACATTGTCAGTGAAGACAGCCTCGCATCTTGTTTGGTACGCAGTTGACGAGGAATCGGTCTGGTCGAGGCGCAGAGGTGTGCTTCCACGGTAGATCACAGCGCATCGGAAACTGTAGGTAGAAAAAACGCAGTTTTACACACTGTACGAAACGTTTGCCGCCGACTGCGAGGACTGTTGTGGCGGGTGCGCTTTTATCTCCGGAGAGGGTGCCGAAAACTGCGCCGAGACACTGCGATCCTTGCGGCGGGCTGATAGCGTAGCTGTGGGCAGGATGACTTGTCAGTGAAGACAGCCTCGCATCTTGTTTGGTACGCAGTTGACGAGGAATCGGTCTGGTCGAGGCGCAGAGGTGTGCTTCCACGGTAGATCACAGCGCATCGGAAACTGTAGGTAGAAAAAACGCAGTTTTACACACTGTACGAAACGTTTGCCGCCGACTGCGACTGTCTTGGACGCAGTTTCCGCGAGTTGCATAACGTGTTGACCATTCTAACATCGTTCGCGTGGTTCCGCAATCCGGAGACTGCCATCTTAGGCGGAGCGTACGTAGCGCTGATTGCACTGCTCCGGAACTTTACTTTTTGTAACGGCTTCGTTTGCTCGATTAACAAAATTAGGGGTAAAAAGGTCAATGCAACGGAGATGTTCCGCATGTTTGGACTGGGAAACGGAATTACAGCAGCTTCGCTGCCGTTGAAGTTCAATTAACGGAATAGCGTTTATTAGAAAAACGCGCGCGACGTGCTCGAAAAACGAAACCGAAAGAAGAGGAGACGAGAGGACGGAACCTTTCTCCCGTCTGCCTGAAGAAGGAGAAAAACGTCTCGTTCCTCCCTCCATTTCGTGTCCCTTTGGGGGCACGTCAGAAGAGGAAGACGAGCCGTTGCTACCTGTTTTATACTTTTTTACATACTGTGTAAGCTTACGAGCACTCCAGTTTGAATAAATCCGAAGTTAAACAGGGTATTACCGAAGAATCATGCAAGTGGTTTCTAGCTATTTTTAGCCTCCATTACCAACGCGGGAAGTGGTGTTCGATGCTGTAGTAATACGATAAAAATATTGTGATGCTTCTTCATCGTCGTCATCGGGCACAATCATTATCAACGTCGATGGCCTGTGCTGCCCGAAAGGGCAGCGAGTGTCAGTTCAAACAGACACCGTAGTGACTAGTCGCAGGATCTCTGTGTTTTTCGCGATGCCACTATTACAGCATTCCCATTATTTATAATGTGAAAGTTAAATCTGGAAGTTTGAGCACGATGTATTTTTCTTGGTGACGACATTGCAATAAACCAATGAAGAACCGACACGACAAGTGCGCGCAAGCACCACTGACGATGCTCGATGTTGGTGAGGAAGCCGGAAATTTGAATCGAATTATCAAGATGTAAACACTCCGACGATTTACGGGTGCTGCATACGATGATGCGAGAGAGAGCTACGTACCACATCGCACAAAAAGCAGACCAGACACGTGTACTTTTGCATCCAGTCCTGCCTCTGGACACTATAATAATGTCATTCTACCAAATCCGCTATCATAACGTCATACTTTTGTTTCCTACTCACTGGCGATCCACTCAATACAGCCTTTAAGTGCCGTTCACACATATGCAACCGAGTAAACCGAGAGAGACCAGACCGGTCTTTAGGCCTCGTGCGACGTCTTAGGACCTGCTCCGCTGCAGCGGAGCTGGTCCTAAGAAGTCGCACGAGGCTTAAAAGTCGGTCTGGTCTCTCTCGGTCTTACTCGGTTGGATATATGTGAACGGGCATTTAGTTTTATCATTTTTTCAGTGCCCGTCTATGTAGTCTCCTATTTACTTCTGCTTCTGAGTCCCCCTTTGACTTCATATTCAATACCTATAAAAATAGAGGGATGACTTAGACTCATCTCCTTCATAACTTTTCTCCCTTTCTTTTTCATATTCTGTGCTTCTGGTTCATAGGTTTCTTCTTCTTCCGCTCTTATTAAGCAGTTTTAGAATAGTGCACGAAAAAGCTTTGCGTAAGTAAATACTGTCGTCGCCACTGAGGTACGCGGCGAACACTTACCACGTTATTCGCTTTGCGTGCGCTAGTTTTTGAAATTAACGTGCGTACGCAAAAAGTGTTTGCGTTTCTCCGAGGTGGATTCGTGAAGCGCAAGAAGCTCAGTAGAGACAACACAAGCATAGTTAAAACATGGCGGCTGCCAGCACCGCGGCGGCGACCACTTTGGCGGTCGACTTGAGCGTGACGTCGGCGGCCTCCTTGCGACTGCGATTTTCAATACAGGACGAAATTGCAGCCCTACGGGAGGTGCACGTCACAAACGCTTTAGAAAGCCCAGCAAGGTGGGTAACGATCGCCAGCACCTTGCTGCTTGCGACGCGCGTATGTTTCTCGATGAATGCAGCGAAGGTACGATGTGCGAAGGTCGGTACACAAGGCCTCTTTCCGAGGCGGCGCAAGCGGTCGGACACCACCGGTCGACCGTTCACGTTCTATTTTCAAATGTTAACAACTGAAGTGTTACTTAGAATAATATATATATATATATATATATATATATATATATATATATATATATATATATATTTGTTTTCACAAGTTAAAGCATAATGTGTGTGAAATAAAAATTGTTACACTATATCCTGGTAGCGTTGCAGGCGCAAGATTATTGTGTTTTGGCGTCGCGGCGGCGATACGCCATCTTAAAACCGTCTTGTGCAGCGTGCGCTAACGCAAGCGCTAAGTTTCTCGCTAGCGTGCGCTACAATTGCGTAGGTTATCCTAAAGCTCCATTTAGGAAAATCTTTTTCACCTCGACGGAACAATACATTTTAGCTCAAGCCGTAAGGCTAAATCCACCCTTCTATTTGTTTATAACTTAACGTCTTTCTCACCTCTTCGGCTTTATATGTTTGTTACATTGTAATTAATTTCTTGTATTCATTTTTGAGATTAGAAAGTTAGACCTCCTGCAATGAATGTTTGTCTCCGTCAAAGTTATTGATATTTTACAATTTATTTCTAAAATGATTTTCGTTTTTTTGCCATTATTATAAGTATTATAAGGTTTATTATCTGGAAAGACGAGAAATAAATACACTGAAAATTGTCGGTACAATTTTTTTTATTTTGTTATGAAAGTGGATACCTGGCGCTGATCAGAGTGCGTTCAATTAACCCTTTAAGCTTCGAAGAATTTGCATTTGTTTACATATCTTATCTTAGTGAACGTATCTTTTTATTCAATATAGTCTGCAGCATCTTCATAACACCTTAATCAGCCGAAGTTTCCAAATTTGCTTTCACTTAAACAAACAATTAGTGAGTGGTGGTTAGTTTTGTGGTATTGCTTGGTTCGATTACGACGGCCGCGCATCAGGCTTTCTTCTCTTTACTCTTCCTCCTTTCCTGTTTCATAAGCGTTTATTAAATCCTTGATTTGTTCCTTATTTTTGTTAAAAAACTCTGTTGGGTACCTGAAATAGACAAGAAACAAATGTAGTCTTACCTGGTGGAGAAATGATCTCTGCCGCCCTCCCTTTTAGTTTTGCGTTCAAGTATTCTTGTAACTTTGCACTACGTATACGGAATGCACTATCCAGGTTTTTTCATTATGAAGGTAACCATGAAAAGAGTTTGAGGCAGCCAGTTAAAGTTTAAACGAAGACATCTTTGTAATTCAAAACAAAGATATCATTTCAATTAAAGTTGTAACAACATTACGCTGCTGAGTGCACCATCCAATAAATACCACATAAAATTGGCATGGTGTAGTTTAAAAAGTTATGAACTGGCAATGAAAATTTTAAGCTCTATAATGCGATGGAAAGCCCATGTAACGGTCTTTTTTTTACCAAATAATGCCTGATGACACAAACTTATAGTTTTTGTACACCATATATTTTAATGCTCTGGTCACACTATAAACTCGGTAACCTATAGCGTAACTTCGAAAGAAGAGTACGCTATAACATAAGCATTGCAACGACAATCGTTTTGATGTTTAAATTATTTTCGTCAAGACTCTAGGTTTCATGGCCCAAATTGAAAGCGACATAGACGATATATAAGTTACTTGAATGGCCACCGGCGCGTAACCTCTAGGGAGTAACCTATAAAATGCGCGGTAAACGATATTGTCCTTACTGTAACCCAGAGTCAAACGTTTACATCTTTTTCGTTCCAAAAAAAAAAAAAAAAAAATGGAGGAAAAAGGGGGGTTAAGGCGTATCAGAGGGAGAGTGAGTTCAGCGAATTCCGAAACTATGTCTTGTCACCACAACACGTGCTCTCGACTTCCTCGGCGCCACGACATCGGCCAATCGGCGCTTTCACAGGTGTGCACACCGTTGGCTTGCACGTGCGGTCATGGCGGTGACGGCACTTGAGGTACTCAGTCCTTTTGTGCGGTCTTCCTTCATACAATGCGCTCCTGGGGGTCACCAGGGTCACTCCAACAAAAAAGGACGTCTGGAGAATCTGTATGTATGGTTTACATCGGGGAAGCTGCTTAGTTAACAACTTGTTGCCCGCTGATGAAACGTGGCTGTCGTCAACACGGACTTATTGGCGCACGGAATGTAGGGTAGCTTGGGTGAGTAGATGTTTCATCCCCTCCTCAGACGCGATTGGCTAAAGCTACTTTCTAAGCTTCGCTGTTGGAACTTCAGTCTGCTGCGGGAACATAAGAATATATGCCACGACTTTGGCTTTATGTTTATATATACTAATAGTTACAAAGATTCAGGTTACAATGGACCTTATAAAATAGAGTCATACTAAAATTCGAAAATGTGCACCTATGCCATAGATTACCGAGCTTAGAGTGTACTATCATTAGGACTTGTTGTTTACTTACAAAATAGAGTTAAATCATTAGCAGTAAAAATAATGCAGGCAAGAGTTCCTACCCTAAGTATTCCAGATTTTCAGTACCTGCCAGGGCTTTTAATTGCTAAATGAATCCCCTAATGTGCTTCATTTCTAATTCACCATTTCAATATTTAACTTTGTGCTTTTATACCAACTCATGAGAACGATTTACACCAAGAGGAGATAAGGGTCAAAGTAAAAAAAAAAGGATAATTAACAATTCAGTCACCTCAAATTCACAAAATGTGGTTTGCGGTGTTACAGTGAAAAATCACAAATAGCGTTTGCATCATCTCACGCGTTTCAAGTGGAAACGGGTTCGGTAGCAAGTTATCTCTAATGGTGAATTCCGCTCGCAGATCTCGAGCGCTCCAAAAGCGCTCCATTTGGAGCGCGCATATTCCGCTCGCAGATCTGGCTCAAGTTGGTCATCTTGCGCTCGTAGATCTCTGGCAGCGCCCGCTCCACGGAGCGCCCCAAACTCCGCCGAACTTGCACTGCGGGGTTTCACAGATCTTTCCGGAAATTGACAGAGCGGCCCACGTGATTTCCGTCTAAATCGGCGGTGCGCATGCGCGGCGAGGTTGGAGAGATCGGCGGGCCGGTCGGGTCGTGGAGTTGGAACTGTGCGAGTGCGACGGTTGTTTACTCTGGATTGTGACGGCTCGAACGCTTCTACTTCGCGTAGATCAGGGATAAAAAGCCGGGAATGTGGAGCGTGGCAAATCTTAAGCGCTGACATCTGTGAATGCGAGAGGAAGAACGCGAAAAAGAACGACAGAAAAGCCGGAGGAAGACGCAAGGTTAGGCCTATTCATTCTGCAGCCAGTGATTGTTTACCTCTGAGTTTATTAAAGTCGTACTACAAATCTGAACTCCACCGCTGGCAATCGCTGTCCGTGCCCCGCCGCTTCGAGGCGGCCGAAAGGTATGTGACGGTGCCGAACGCGGACTTCTTCGTTATTTGTGACATGGGCGCCGTGGTACGTATAATTCCGCCCGGCCTGTGTCGCGTGTTACTTCTGCAGCTAAGCAGTGACAGTCGTCACTGGTCGTTGGAAAGATCAGCCGGCTGAGGCGTTGGGGGACTGGTCAAGTTCGAGCAGCGGCCATTTTCTACGGCGGAGGGAGAAGGGGTGTGGGGAAAAGTCGCTCTAAAAATGCAAGTTTATCTTCCCCTCGTCGATTCGGAGCGGGTCCCACGGAGCGGAATTTTGCCTCCCTCGCGGATTTTGGAAGGCGCTCCAGATCTACGAGTGGAATTCACCATAACCCATCTTACATCCTCGCATTACCCAAGGGTCCAGAGGTAGAAAGGAGCACCGCACTCCGCTCCTATGGTCTGCGGGTTTTTTTTTTTTTTTTTTTGCTTTCTGAGTTTCGGTATGGCACTTTAGACATCCTAATATCGTGATTGAGAAACCCACAGAAAAAAAGTTTGGTATTCCAAATTATTGAAACTGGTGCCATGATTATAGAATTTCATCTTCTAATTATAGCATTTTATTGATTCTGACTAACTTTCAATCTCCTGTTTGCGAAACACTAGGAATGAATCATCTATTAACTTAAGAAATTGACTCATTGGGTGATTTCAGATAAGATCGACCAAAGGATGGCTAGTCGACATTTTCAAATCAACTGATGTTTTTATATGTTATTGTCTAGTGTCTGGTATGAACGAATCCAAACTTAGTTTTGACTAGAAAAAATACTTGGGGACAGGAAAAATCATAAGGCATGAGGTGGTGGACAGTTGCATTAACGCGCACTGATGGAGGGGGCCCGTTTGAGAGTGAATAACTAAAGCGATAACATTAGGAGAACTCTAATACGTTTTAGGCGCAAACTATGGGTATAGCTTGCTTGTAATATAAAGTAATCATATTTATTTAAAATTTGTTTATTTTTCTAAAAATTGACAAACATGCCTGCTCGAACGACAAATGGCAAACTTTGGAGGTCTGTATCTCATGAAATAATTTAATCATTATGATATAATTTGCAGATATTATTCTACTAATATATAGCTAATATTTAAAAAATAACTAAGGTATCTGTGTGATACAATAGTTAGGATATATTTAGTCAAACATGGAAAAAAAATCAAACAAAGAAAAATTCCGATGCGAAAAAAAAAAAAAAACACCACCCTCGATTTTTTTTAAATTTCGGTAACCTGTTATACTCTATTTCGGCACTCATTTCCATTAAAAACATGTTGCATCATTTTATTGAGAAAGAAGATACAACTCCCCAAAGTAGGGTCCTTTTTCAAAGCCTACACTTAGCGGTGTTTTATACAAGAACCGACTCTGAGTTCCAGTTTCATGAAACCAACACACATCTTTTATATATTTTTATTCAGATGAGGCCAATGATAACTAAAGAAATCGTTCACACACTTAAATTAAGGAGAAACTACTGTGTACAAAGAGGTATCATATTTCGGACTAGTGATCCGAGAAAAGATCATGCAGCCATCGGCCACTAGGAACTTTGTTTACTTTATTCTCCTGCGACACTATATGCTATTCCCTCTTCCGCTCTACCTTCATCTCTCTCTCTCTCTCATATATATCCCTGATATATATCCAGAACAAAAACATGTTCAAGCATTCCCTTTCTGCGTGGTAGTGTTCTGTGGCTAGCAAAAATCCTTTCCTCGCTAAGCTCACGATTATGGCAAAATAGTTGCCGGAAACCGCAGACGACACTCGTCGATAGTTCTGGCAAAACGGCCGATACAATCTTTTTTTTGCTTTTCCCCGCTCGTTGTCAAGGACAAGGGGGTTCGCTTCAACCAGCAAAACATGGCCGCCGACGCCTGTTTACTGAGCAGTCATGCCTGTCGCCATCTCACTCGCTGGCGTCACGGGCGATAATATCAGGCACAAAGGGGCACACCAACCGGCAGCATTATCCCCAAATACTCGAGCCTCGCGTAAATTCATAGAGTGTAAACGCTGTCGCCATGTTATCGTAGCAAGACCGCCCCCCCCCCCCCCCTCCCCCAACGGGGGACTGCAGTACGCGACGGCGTACTAACACAACGGCGACGATATCGACATCGCGGGCTCCGAATTTTCCCATAGTTCTACTCCACGGGCATTTCTCGAAACGCTTGATATTGTGTACGCCCGCCTGGAAGGATTTCAGGCGCAAAAGAAAGCAATTTCACAAAAGCTTAAAAGCGGCGGCGACGCGTGTGCGGTGAACGCTTGTAGTTTTGGTGTAGACAGGGTGTGTGTGTTCTCGTTGTTGACACCAGCCGGCGATAAGGCACTGCAGGCGGTAGCTCAGTACAGCAAGGGCTAATCCGAGTGACCATCAACGTGACCCCACCGCCAACCCCTCGCGAACCGGTCGCCGACATGGCTCAGGCTGTGTCATGAACCACGTGGTAGAAGCTCGGGTGCTTTCATATCAGCGCGTGGAGGGACGACAGTGCGATTCCGGAAAGTCTTTTTCGAAGGCCGCTGACCACAATTTTTTGTCTGGAGACTTTCCCTCTTTCTTCCTTTGACGTGGATCAAGCTTTGCCGACAGCCTCAGTTGTGACCTCTCTTTTCAAATGCACGTTTCCAGTGAGTAAGCTCCTCAGCCTCGGACTTGTCACTTGTGCACCCAGTAGTTCTTTCACTTGGCAATTATATGCCATCAGTTGGGGTTTAATTTCTATTATTTATGTATACATTATGAAGACGTCCTGGAGCTCCGAACGAGTGTTTTGTGCAGATTACTTTTGCAAACACAAAAAGACTATACCAAAGCAGCGGAATTTTCGAAGTGTTGGCGAGTTGGACCTAAACTCGTTGAAGCAAATTCTTCCGCCTGACTGTTCCACCAAAGTGAGTGCGACGGACTACCTGTGCTACCATTGCTTCATGCACATCACTAAGGAGATCTCGATGCGAAGCTCAGAGCAGTGCCCTGACATATGTGTGCCAGCTGAAGAAGCTATTGAAGATCTAAATCGCAGCATACTACCTACAGATGTGTCGCCGCTGAGACAACCAAGCGTCGTAAGAAGTCGGGACAGGCCTGCCTATGTCAAGAGAAAGCAGACAGAACTGGAGCAGGTTGCTGTCACGAATATACGCTCAAGGCTACGTATTGCGTACGACAGGGACCCACCATCGGGGTCGTCCGAACCAACATGCTCCACATGCACTGAGTGGGTGGACAACTTTCGGCAGGCCTTTGAAACCGCCACCTCTCTCCGGGAACGTTGTCAACTGCTTACACTCCTGCCGTCAACACTGACGAAGAATGAGGTTCAAAAGATGATTCCACAGGCCTCAATGTATCTAATCGGTAAATCCCGAAAACTCAAGGAAAAGCATGGCGTGTGGTATGAGCCGGATCCTTACACGAGGTGCAAGGTGAGCCCTGAGAACCTGTCTGCTGCCCTAGAGTACTTCACGAAAGACGAGCTACAATGTTCGCGCCAAAGTCCCAACCAGAAGGACGTCATCTCTGTCATGCTCAACGGAGAGAAAACGTTCGTGCCAAAGCGCTTCATGACACGCTCAATACGAGAGGCCTTCCGTATATACAAAGACAAGCATCCCGATTCCGGCGGTGGGCTAACGAAATTTTATTCGTTGCGCCCTAGATGGGTCCAATGTATTCCACACCAGGAAGTGTGCGTTTGTGTGCGCTACGCCAATTATTATCTTTGTATTGCCGCTCTAGAGAACGTTACAGGCTCAACATTCAACACTGGTGAAATGAACTCAGCATTTCTGTGCGACCCAGCAACAGAACTGTGCCTTCAAGGAGACTGTGATCACTGCCCAAAAGGCCAGTTTCTTACACTCCAGGAACTTGATATCCCGGAGGATGAAGAGATTGTGCTTGCAACATGGGAGTCCGGCGACCTTGTGAAAAAAACTTTGGAACCTCAGACTTTCCTAAAAGTCATCCAAGTGACGGTTGGAAGTTGGGTACTTCACAACCATATCCGGCAAACGCAAGGTAGAGCGATCTACGATGAAAAACAGTGCATGCAACGCGGGAGCATTGTCTTTCATTTTGACTTTGCTGAAAACTGGACCATCGTGCTTCCTGACGAAGTGCAAGCATATCACTGGAAAAAAAAAACAAGTTTCGATATTTACATGTGTAGTGACGACAAGAAAATCTACAAACAGCTTTGCCATCATCAGTGAGGACCTGTGTCACGACGCCGCTTACGCTTGCTTGGCTCTAGAAAAATTGAAGGAGTGGGTTGAAGACAACGTTGCGGTATACTCGTACGTGACGTACGTAAGTGACGGCGCCGCCAGTCATTTCAAGAATCGCTACCAGCTTCACCAATTTGCAAAGGACGATTGCCCACAAGCCCAGTGGTTATTTTCTGCATCTGGACATGGGAAAAATGCATGTGACGGAGTTGGCGGACTCGTGAAGCACCAGGCCACGCTGAACAACCTGAGAGAACGTTCAGTAAGGGCAATTCAGACGGCCAGGACAATGGTGAGCGTTCTATGAAAGAAACTGAAAGGCGTGCATCTTGTATATCTGGACGAAAATGAGGTTGTTCGGTATCGTGAACAAAAAAAAGAAGAGTGGCTGACGGTGCGCGCCTTCCCTGGCATTCAGTCTTGGCACGCGTGGCGGCTCAGCAAGTCATCAACAGAAGGGACCTGTGACGTATATGTAGCACGGACAGTCGGATCTGCTTGGAAGCAACTTTATTAAATGGGTACAGCGAGGAAAACCTTAGCGTAAAGTGCCGAATTTGATTTCCCAAGGACTGCTCATTTTGAATGCAGGGACATCTTATTTATCACATTTTTCTTCACGGGGTATTTAACCTACTGTTTTTGTTGGTGGTTACTAATAATTTTTATCTGATCACTATAAAAAAATCCCAAAATGTTATCCTCGAGCAGGATAAAATATATCGGCTTGCCACGATTCATTCATACACCGAGAGCATCGAAGCTGCTCCAGTTAGGCACTATGGCATCCGTCACCTGAAATTGTTTGTAATCGTAAATACACAGCCAACCTAAATATCTTATTATTATATCTTTGTTTTTGTGTGTGGAAGTAAAGTTATTTATTTTACTCTAGATGTAAGATATACCGGAAGGTACAACTTCACACTGCATCATCTTTTCTCAAATCATTAGTCTCTAATATGATACCACTTTGTATGCTCATGTAAAATGCTGTATATAGTTTCTCCTCACTTTTACTGTGTGACCGATCGCTCTTTTTATCAATGACCTCATCTGAATAAATGTATATAAAAGATTTGTGCAAGTTTCATGAAACTGGAACTCAGAGTCACTTCTTGTACAGGACACTGCTAAGTGTAGGCTTTGAAAAAGGACCCTACTTTGGGGAGTTGTTTCGTCTTTCACAGTGCAATGATGCAACATGTTTTTAATAGAAATGAATGCCAAAATAGTGTATAACAGGGTACCCAAATTTAAAAAAAAATCGAAGGTGGTGCTTTTTTTTTATTCGCATTGGAATTTTTCTTTGTTTGATTTTTTTCCTTGCCTAAATATATTGTAACTATTGTGTCACTCAGATACCTTATTTATTTTTTCAATAATAGCCATATATTAGTAAAATAATGTCTGCAAGTTATGTAATAATGATTAAATTATTTCATGAGATACAGATTTCCAAAGTTTGCCATTTGTCGTTCGAGCAGGCATGTTTGGCAATTTTTAGAAAACTAAATAAATTTTTAATAAATATTATTACTTTATATTACAAGCAAGTTGTACCCATAGTTTGTTTGTAAAAAGTTTTAAAATTCTCCTAATTTTATTGTTTTAATTATTCACTTTCAAACTTGCCCCCTCCATCAGTGCGCGTTAATGCAACTGTCCACCTCTCCCTGCCTTACGATTTTTCTTGTCTCCAAATTTTTTTTCTGGTCAAAACTAAGTGTGGATTCGTTTATACCAGACACTAGACAATGTCATATAAAAACATCAGTTGATTTAAAAATGTCGACCAGCCACCCTTTGGTCGATCTTATCTGAAATCACCCATATATATATATATATATCTTTTGATGTGGATCGTCATCAACGACGCCAACACAACTCAAAGTTTCGAGGATTTAAGCACCCCGGAAGAAGTAGAAGAAGCGCATGCCCAAAGTTGAAGAGTTGCTGGGGGAGGGCAATGGAAAGGACAGTGGCATTGAAAGAGGCACTGCGACTAATAAAGTGGTACCCTTAATAATGCGACTATTTAACCACACCTAACTTAACCTAACCTAACCTAACCTAACCTAAGCCGCCACATTGTCGTAGCAGACGTCCAAGGGCAATATCAAGACCGTGAAAAACGTTTCAAGCGTTTATTTCAAGTTTCGTTGCAGTTTGCATTCTTGGTCATCCAGGTACAATCGGCACGGAAGGAAACCCGAACGCGGAACGCGTGGCCATCGAGACAGGCTGCTTCACCTGGTGGGCCCCTGAGAACTAATGAAAATGCGCCCGGGGTTCGAGGGTGCGGGTCCTGCTAAAATGTGCTGGACCTTCGCGCGGCGCGTCTGGGAGTTCCGCGTTTCGCCGGTGGCGCGCTGTGAGCGCCGTCATTCAGGGTGTTTTCGTGTGACCGCACTGTCGCCCCATGTCGCCCGTTCGACACTGGGCGGCCGCTTAACCTGGCTATTGCTCTTTGCGATAGGTCCTGCCCAGACAGGGTGGTAAATTTATTCCGCTCCGGAATTGATACGCCTGGCATATCGGTGGTTACCGAAGAGAGCGTCAACAAGCGATTCCTCGCTTTTTAAGAATCGACTGATAGCCTCGCACGAAAACATGCGCATTGCTCATTAAAACCGAGGCATCTGCGTCAGTCTGTTGTAGTATTTTTTTTTCATAAAGAGTATGGTCATGCGAACAAACGAATTTTATTTCGCGTTTATGACGTTTCACTATTTCTCAGAAATCGCGCGTGGCACGATGTTCACGTGACACGTCATCAAGCACTACGGGTCTTCCGTGCACCGCATGGTGCACGGAAGACCCGTAGTGCGGTCACAAGCCTCCAGTACATGACCCGTAGTGCGGTCACAAGCCTCCAGTGCATGATACTGGAGGCTTGTGACCGCTTTTTCCACAAGCCTCCAGTATCATGTACTTTGTATTTGATGCAAATAAAATATCAACAACAACAACAACAACGAAATGTTTTACCTTTCATTTCGCCCTTGCTATACACAATGCGATAATGAGTGACAGCTCTGAAGAGATATCGCTGGGAATTCAATACACAAAGTGAGTGACAGTGCTTTTTGTATCGGATGTGACAGCGCTTACAGCGCGCCACCGGCGAAACGCGGAACTCCCAGACGCGCCGAGCGAGGGTCGAGCTCACCTTAGTGGAACCCGCAACCTCGCACCCCGGCGCATTTTCATTAGTTCTCAGGGGCCCTTTAGGTGGAGCAGCATGTATCAACGGCCACGCGTTCCGGCGTTCGGGTTTCATTCCGTGCCGATTGTACATGTCAAAGAGCGAGATGAGTGCGAGTGAATGAATCTTCTTGTTTGTCCACTGGGACTTTCCAGCTGATGTTACCAGGCGGAATTTCCCATGTTGCACATGGAAATTTGGGCTTTTCCAGACCTTGACTAACTTTACCAGTGCCAACCAGCTAATGTATATAAGACCGCATGGTCCTAGGGACGACTACACCGACGACAGAAGCCCCAACAGCAGAAGCAGCAGCAGAAGTTCCAAAAGCCCCAACAGCAAATGGTACCGAAAATCCTGTGATTACCAATTTCGGCTCGCCCGGGGGGTCCAAAAATTTGAAGTGCTCCGATTGGGCCGAGTGTGGTATCATTGAAAAGAGCTCGAAAAATGCAGTACAGTCAGTGGTATAGATTGTTTTTGGATTTGGCCCGGGCCAACCTTTTGGACCCAAATTCGGGCAACTAAATTTGGCCTTACCTAGGCGTGTTGGGTACCGTTCGATTTTTCTCATCGAACCCTTTCCAACGATACCAATGTCGACCAGTTTTGGCCCGGGCCAAATTTTGGCAATCTTGCAATTTTTTTTTGGATTTGGCCCTACTTGGTCGTGTAATATATCAAACGAAAAGTCTTGCCGAGTACTATCCAGCAATTTAAGTACGGTTGCGTTGCGACCAGTAGGAAGCGAGAGGCAATTTTTCAAACGTTTAAATTTGGCACCAGGTGCCAGGGTTGCCAGACTGCCTGTATGTGAAGTAGTTAAACTTGGCATAATTATTAGGCCCACCCCGGCGAGAGGGGTCGAAAGCTAAAATTGAGCTCTGGTGCAAGTCTAGACGTGCTAGGCCTACCTAGTTACCGTTTGTTTTGTCGTAGTTGGTGTCAGTGTTATTAAAAGAGTATATATATGTATCTCTTTATGTAGATCGTCATCAACGACGACAACACAACTCAAAGTTTCGAGGATTTAAGCACCCCGGAAGAGGTAGAAGAAGAACATGCCCAAAGTTGAAGAGCTGCTGGGGGAGGGCAATGGAAAGGACAGTGGCATTGAAAGAAGCACTGCGACTAATAAAGTGGTCCCCCTAATAACGCGACTATTTAACCTAACCTAACCTAACCTAACCTAACCTTAGCCGCCACATTGCCGTAGCACATTGTCATAGGAGGGCCACGTGACTGGCGCCCCGCTGCGGCGAGACGCCGAAACACACTTCCCCGAGCGAACAAGTGTGTTTCGGGCCCTTGCCACTGCAAAAGCTGTGCGCTGGACGTCCAGGTTCCCCGACAAATGGCTTTTTGATGCTCTGTGCCACCAGATCCTCGGGCTCCAAATCTGCGACCGGGCACTTTATGGCTCCGTCGTCAAACTGCCAGGCTTTGTGAGTGTAGAGGATGCTTGGGGCAGACACACCAGTCAGAGACGCGTCCCAATCATTATACCCGCGGTGCGTGAGCGTGACGCCGATGCCCAACGACGTCGCCGTGACGTGTCGCAGCTATTGATGTTACGGCACTCTGACGCATGACTTTTCAGCGCGATAGCATTAAGGGGCTCGTGTTACAGAAAAGCCGGCGTCGGTCGCGTGACGGGAAAATCATGATTGGTCGATAGGACCATGACCTCAGACGCACATGACCTCGAACGGCAATTTAAAACACCCCCCAACGAACACGTTAAACGTGACGCCACGCGTAGAATGAAAGTGATTAAAACATGAAATGTGATACTAATTAAAGGTCACCGCATGTCTCAAAAGATTTAACTCTATAAAGGTATTCATTTGCCTTAAAGAAACACTTGAAGGATTTTAGGCGGGATTCCAACCCACGACCCTTCGGTTGCGAGGCAGGCACGCTAGTGACTATGCAACGCAAGGCACGCTTGCACGGTGAATGAGAAGGCGATGCGAACGGGGCCCGATAACGCTATCGCGTTCCACCCTTAAAGGCAAAGTTTAAGCGTCCTCCAAGTATTTTCTTTTTTAATTTGTTTTTATGAGCGTTTATTACTGTTGCGGTTGGTCTAAGTATCAAAGATGGAAATATGCTATAGATTGTATTGACTAAATTTAATAAAAATAATAAAAAAGATAACACGACGTGACGATGTTATTTTTTTTTTTAAACTGCAAGCAGCTCGCAAGCGTTGCACAGCCAGACAGGCGCGCAACTGGGCAACATAGGAAACCGATGGAAATGCGGAAACAAGACCCAGACTTTTTAGTGTTACTGTGTGTGCAAATGTGAGGATCAATGCATTTTAAGCGTTGTACGCAGTGTTGTAGGGGATATTATGCCGGTGAACCGAATGTCCACACATTCTCCTTTACAACCGACGAGCAACGGCGTATCCAATGGATCAAGACAATTCCGAAGAAATATGTTTAAGGTGCATCCCCACCCTTGGTTAGTGTGATTCTGGAGCAATAGATGGCGGTGGGATCGCCTTCCAGGCCTGTTCATCAATGCGAAAAATCGCGCGTGGTGGCGCTTTGATACAGTGGGGTATATTTCTACGTCCTGAATTTGACATCCCTGGTCCCTGGCTTGTTACTCGCTGCACGAGCTTTCTTTGGAACGCGCACGGCTGCGCCATTTCTCGTGCAAGGGTCCAGTTGCCTACGCTCAGAGCTCACGTCTCCAGCAAATGTGGGCAGAACAAAACGGAAAAATCGTCCTGAGCCAAATGGCAAGACACATGCATAACAAGACCACCGACGCGTTGAAAAATATAAAATTGCCCGTGCGCCGCTATTGGATATTTCAGAGGCCAATTACACATATTTCAATGTGATCAGATATATATTGTCACGAGTGAAGGTGACGAGAGGACGAACAGTGCACTGAAAAATAAAGGTTTTATCGGCGAACTAGTGCCAAACAAAAAAAGTAAAGAAAGAGCGTCGAGGCAGCAGAAACCAGGCGGCGATTCGGCAGCGTAACAGAGAGCGAGAGCGAGACTGACTCGACAATGTCGCGGGCAGCTGCTTATCTACAGTGCGTCACTATCTCGAAAGTTCGGCAAAGGATGTTCGAGCATCACGTGCTCGGGGCAAGAATGAACTGGCACTTTCGGGAACAAGAAAGCAGGGCGAAGGTTAAGTCTGGTGCAAGAATGAACGCCAATCTTCTAGAAGTCCTTGACCGAGCGTTGCTTTCTCGGCTCTGCGGGCGGCAATAAGACGGGCCGGCCGTTTTAGCGTGCATGTGTTTGGCTCTTTGTGGATTTCCAGGAAAACGTAATGGCGTGATAGACATGGGTTTCCAGAATTCTAGCTTGAGGAATTAACTACCTAAAATATCAAAACGAATTAACTATTTTTTGGGCGGTCAGGTGTCTCATTTAGGTAGCTGGGTGCTTAGTTTGACCAAAACCACGAGGTTGGAAAACACAAAAAATGGCAATTAGGTTTAGATGTTGAGTTTGGTAAACCCAAAGCAGGACTGGTGCGGGAGTCATAATAAAAAAAAATGCCTAGGTTAATAATTCACTCACAGCAATAAATTATAATAATTAATTTCAATGCGAATCCAGTGATAAATTCATGACTGGCCAGGCAAAGATTCTTGGTCTGTGGATAGCGTTTTCACATAGTTAAGCAATGTACAGTCTGTCACACACAAAACAAATTACAGGATTTTTTTTTGCACCGCAAGACTAAACTAGGCATCACCGAACGCTCATTCTCCACCCAAAGATAGCGCTAGAGGTCACAAACAGATGTCAAAGTTTCAGCCCGATCCGATACCTTATTCAAAATTTATAAGTGATTTTCTGAAAAGTTCAATGGGAAAATGGCGACCGACGTAGTTTTCGAATACATGGGGCTCTATGGGCACCAGAAACCGAAAACGGGCAAAAACGGGCTCCATTTCCCCATTGAAATTTTCAGAAAATCACTTATAACTTTTGAATAAGGTGTCCGTTCGGGATAAAACTTTGGCACATGGTTGTGACCTAGTGCTACCTTTGGGCGGAGAATGAGCGTTAGGCGATGCATAGCTAATTTTTGCTGTAAAAAAAAAAAAAAAAACTACAATTTTTTTGTGACATTTTGTACCAGTCTTAATTTGGTGATTTATGCGCGCAAGTAGTGGTGTGCATAAATAAAAAAAGATGCAGACGGGTAGAGTTTGATGTTGCATAAAATGCAGTGTAAGCACTCACATGGTACGCTGATCAAGAATGAAACAACCCTACATTTTACACTAGTGTTGAGCGTATCTAAAGTTAGAGTGCATCAAAAGATAAAGCTTGAATGTATATACTGCTCACGCAGTAATGATTGAATGTTCATAGTACTTTATTACCCTAAGATTTGGTGTAAGTTGTCTCCCGTTTGCTTACAACAGAAAGAAGGAAACATTCTAACTCTCGGTTGTTAGAAGAACTCCTCCCGCTGACAGCTGCCAATCATCTCGGCGCCGATTATGAGTATTCACTGCATGCTAACGGTCGTGTGCTTAGAACGAGTTTTTCCCACGTGATTTCATCCAATCGCAATTGTTTTTGACAAACAACAAAGTTTACTCAGGCCAGCGGTCATATGTGAAGCTTATAAAATGTTTTGTATTGATTGTGGCACCCGTGTCAAGTTGCATAGGTTTTTTTTACAATCCGCGAAATAGAATTTTCCTGGGTTACCTTGATATCTAATGAATGTAGCACACAAAAAAACACGAAATGCATCGCAGTGGGAAACGAAAACAATAATGATAAACAAGCGTCCGTGTAATCACGCGAAAACTGAGGGCCTTGCACATATGCAGAAGGTAGCTTTGTTTCGCTAAATACATTACCAGTAGAGTATTGGATTTTATCGTGTGAGCGAAGCGGAACATAAAAGTGCGAGCATACTGCACTGAACTACGCTTCCAGTGAACAAGCGCCCCATCCAATGCATCGAGCTTGCTTTTATAGCCTTTTTGGTGCGCTCAAACCTTTGAAAACACAATTAAAAACAATTCTATTATTTCAATTATTTTTATTAAGTGCGCCAATGTGTATGTTTTTGTTGTTGTTGCTGTTGTTGTTTTTTTGTCTTTCGCGTTCACGTGCCATTTTCTTAGTCATATAATATATTCCAGAAGTCCGACAACTATAGTCTGTTTCATAAGTAAGAACCGCATAATCAAAGATATAGAAAAAAAAAAGAACGCGAACACGCGAACACACATTAAAGTGCTATATAACGGAGCATTCAGAATCAGACGTTAGTTATTTAGAGAGCAGGAGTTTCGTAGGGCGACATTGTCACCCGTTGAAGATTATAAAAAGTGCTTTACAACTGTCAGCTCGGTCTATTTAACGTGCATTACGCAGTATATGTGGTACACGATCGCACGACGGTAGGATGCAGATGGGCGACTGTTAAAGCCCCTTGATAAAGGCGCTTTTTACAAGTTTCGCCAGCCATTGTTGTGGAAACGCGCAAGACACGTGCCACGAGTGGGTGCTCCACCGCCATTCTCTTTCACGGGCCAGTCATTTTAGTGCTGCGCCGTCATTTGCCTACAAGGGCCGCTCGAGAGACGGGCCTCGTGCACTGGCACGTTTGAGGTTACATGAAGGACAAGCGCAAACGGCATCGAGGGGATTTAGTCCCTACAGGTACTACAGGTTCTGCAACGTGAGCTCCGTGCCCTGAAAGGAGCTCGCGGTCGAGCATTTCTCCACGTGCTCTGGTCTGCGGTGCCACAACACACTCGGCCAACGATCCCCCACCGCACTTGGTTTAGCCAGGGTTTAGCTAGTGGTTTAGCTAAAGCCCCTTCATGTTTCAAAAGTAGCGCAGGCTTCGTCAATGCACGAGGCACGTGCAACGTGCAGCTCTTGGAAAGATCATGGCGGCACAGCGCAGCACTGAGCTAGATTTCAGACGCCATGAATTGCCCAGTATTGGCGCGCGGCACGTGCCTCGAGCATTTCCACAACAATGAATGGCGCCACCTTTCCCAGGATGGAGGGGCTTTAGGTTTAGCCTGTGAGGTAAACCAAATGAGCTATGCTTAGAGTATCGGCACTTTTCCTCCCGATATTGTTGTGGGCGCCGCCATCTTGTCGGTTAGTAAGAAATCAAACGCAACTGCTGATAGTCATGATTCAAAAGTGCGACTTCCTCAGCATTCGGTGTCAGGGAGCTCACGTAATATTGCTTTGCTTTTTCTCGAACTGTCTAAACATTTGTGGAGGACGAAAAAGCGTTTCCTGTGATTTCAGATTAAGTTTCAGATAACTGGCAATCATCATTTTAAGGACCAAGATGTGTATGAAGCGCAGCTTATTTAGTGGCTCTAGTTTAGCCCCACCGCACAGGCTCCGAAAGAGAACGAACAGTTTAACCTCGCGCTCTTGGCGATGCTTCAGTGGCTTAATCAGCCCGTGGCGTTTGCTGCGCTCCGAACTAAGTATCTCACAAGCCAAACCAACAAAATCATTTAACACGCCCTAATAGAAAACAAATGCGGGTTTATTTTGACTAACTGGAGAGCTTTTGAGGTGTAACCGAAATCTTAGATTGGCCTCCGTCGGATTGCAGGCACCTCGGCCGATATTTAAATCCGACAAATATAGATTCATGGGCCAGCGTGTTGGCTCAAAGACACCGAGACGATTTAATTTTTGTTTTTGTTTTGTTTTAATATCATTGCTACTTAAGAGCCACCGAGGTGGTTTTTGAAACAAAATATAGACGAACCATTCCGACAAGCATAGTTTGATTGCGAAATTGATTTTTGCAAGTGATAAAAACATTAAAATGGTTTCGCATACGTGGTGGAATCTGAAATGGCAGAATGCATTTCATGGCGCCCATTTCATTTGGATCGCAACGGGCATGGGAAACGACGCACAGTAGAACGCGCGCAAAAGTAGCTGTGGTGCTCCCGCAGCCTCGCGCTTGTTGTTCTGACATATCTGGCTCGCTCACTGCGAGCATCCAGGCATCTGACACCCCGACATCTGGCGCTTTTTCTGTCTTTCCCGTGGCGTTCCAAGCGGCACACGACGGAAAAGGCACATCAAGCTCTTCTTGAACACGTGTCGCCATCTGTATTTTATAATAAGAAAATACAATTTGCCGTAACTGAATGGGAAAAGTTTCAGGTCTTATAACATGATTAACGTGTAAGATATCAATATGTAAGTTCTGGAAATTGTAATATTGAAGGATGCTTCATAATTTAATGTCTCGTTATTTCGATCAGTTGACGTGATTCCGTTTTTACAGCGCCATAAAAAAATACTATTTTAAACTTTATTTATTATTTTAAAATATACATTATCTGTACAGTGCTTTGCTTACTTTTTTACTTTATTACGTCCAACCGGACGCTCACGTGAAATATCATGGACAATGGGACGTTATAACTCGAGAAATAAAATTTTCAATATTAGAGACTGTGGTCTAATAAAAGCTAAATAATTAACTAACCACTAAAAATGATCGTAATATAGAGACCTTAAAGTATCGTTGAGAAACAGCTCTTTAATTTGACATTAACTTTATAAATGTAAGATACATAGAAAGAAAGCCATAAGCCGTCAAATAAGCATGAAAACGTCATGCTTGGGTGGGGTTGCACCTTAAAGCGTTCCATGGAACCTAACTTCATTCAGCGAGTGGACATAAGAATGGGTGATGGCGTCCCAATTCATTATCATTCTTGTTTCATTTGGTCATTCCTGTGGCACCCAGGTAGCACACTTTCTTGGGCCAGCTTGGGCCAATATTGGTGCTTGATTATAGTAAGCTGGCCCAGCATCGCCCGAGGAATACGATTGTCCACCAGTCTGGCACTTCATTGTATTTTCTGGCCCAGGGTTTCCATGCTACAGCCAAGGAAGGGCTTCCTTGGCTGGAGCTCGCATTTTCCCGGCCAGGGCCGACCGATTTAGACAGACCACTGCCATGAAGTGCGTTTCCTTGGCTGGAGCTCGCATTTTCCCGGCCAGGTCCGGCCGATATAGACAGACCCCTGCCAGGATGTGCGCTTCCTTGGCTGGAGCTCGCATTTCCCTGGCCAGGGCCGGCCAATATAGACAGACCATTGCCAGGATGTGCGCTTCCTCGGCTGGAGCTCGCATTTTCCCGGCCAGGGCCGGCTGAGATAGACAGGCCACTGCCAGGATGTGTGCTTCCCTGGGGATTCACTGAGATTCCCTGGCCCAACCAATACAAGAAACAGCCAGCGTTCGGCCATGTTGTCAGACCACATAAAGCAATGAAGGTGAATTGCAGTGATCAGCTGTACCCTGACTGGAGCTCGCATTTCATAGGGCCAGAAATACCAGTGATATGCCGCTGTTACTCCGGCCGGTTGAAAGGATGGTCAAGAAGCTCCACGCCAAGGCTGTCCAATCAGCCCAGCCAGAGATGCCCGACGACCTGCCTGCTAGCGCGGAATAAACAGTTTACGCTGAACTGAGTAAAATTAAGTCTCCGGGTTGTTTTAAGGGAAGATGGGGCACTTCTACATTTGAGAAAAAACGCTTGAATTGCGTTCATTTGGCCTTTAGATTAACAAATATCAAAATTGTATTTCAATGCGACGCGCCGGAGAGCCATACGAGCAGTTTCAAAATAGGACTAAAGCCCCGCCTCCCTAGTCTTGGGCAGCCAAAAGAGCCGTCGATGACGTCACGGACAGCGACTTTCGCGTTTTTCTCGCGTTTAACAATACTTACGCAGCAAATGGTTTGGGTATTCGGGTTCACGGGGTAAAAATACATTTGAATTCACTTCTAACTCATTTTTTCCAAGAAGCTCCGTAGCTTCCCTTTAAATTGGTTCCTGTGTTTTTTATTAACATAGGTCACATTCTTGAACATGCACATTAATAGCATTTTCGTGAATACTAGCCTGTTCTCAAGAAATATAAAATCTGAGACTCATACAAAAATGGTCTATGGTCGTCTATGGAAAATTATATGGCAGGCTATCACCCCTTATGGCCCTCTATGGTTGGCCATAGAAATCTATACACCAACTCATGTTTACAAACAAACCGGAGCGCCCCTAGCGGACGCCACCGGCGCCGCGCATGCGCGGTGGATGGTGGGCAAGAAGCCCGCCGTCGCCCATAAACAAACCATTGAATTGCGTTGTTGTCGGCGTCGGTGGGAGCCCCCGTGCTCTTTTTCACGTTGAAATTGTTGATTTTACGTCCTCCTAACAATGTCTGACTACTTGAGCGGCTTCAGCAAAACTATCGAGGCAAAACTTTGCGTGAATAATGTGACGTGCGGCGATTCATTTCACGTGGACGCCGCAGAATGGGCGCTAAAGCCTGACTCCCACGATGAGATTCCGCTCGTTATTTTCAGTCGCGACGTCGCTCGGACTGCAAAAGCGTGGACCGTAGCTGAGATGGTGGACATCAATACTGAAAACCGCAAGTAGAATCGGGCATTACAAGTCGGTGATGGCCACTATCTGTATCTGTTTACACTTAGCTGACTTACCCCAACCAACCTTCAAAAGTGTTTTGAGGCCTGCACTTAGTTCTTATCGCAATTGCCGGGTCAACGTTTGGTTTACGGGCCGCTGTCGTTTGAACGAACTGACGACAAAAAGCAGCCAAGTTTGAAAGAGCAGACGACAGTTCGAACGCACGTGCAATGGAGTACGGGCAAGAAGCACCGCGACCCGCGTCAACAAACCATTCGAATGTCACGTTGTCGGCGTCTGTGTGAGTCTGCATACTCTTTTTCGCGTTGGAGTTGTCGATTCTACGTCCTCATCGCAATGTCTTACCACTTCATTCGCCTGAGCGAAATTATCAAGGCTCGTTACGCCGCTAAACTTTCCGTAAATAATTTGACGTGCGGCGATTCATTCGCATGAACGCTGCAGAATGGACGCCAAAACCATGATGAGATTCTTGTACCTATTTTCGGTCGCGACGTCGCTCGTGCTGCAAAAGTGTAAAAGGTAGCGGCGATGATCGACGTCGATACTGAAAAATCGGAAGCGGGAACAGACCAAGCGTAACAAGTAGGCGATCGCCACCGGTACCAATAATTAACATCTTGTATCTACTGTTTACACCGAGCCTACTTAAGTCCTTTGAGGCCTGCAATTACTTCTTATTGCAATCACCGGGTCAAAGTTTGGTCTACGGGTCGCTTTTGTTTGAACGAACAGACGACAAAAAGCAGACAAGTTTGAAAGAGCAGACGAAAGTTCGAACGATCAGACGGCCGTGTGAATTTGAAGACGCACTGAATCCGTGGGTGGTCCGGACAACTTGGGGATTTTCTCTCGTTCATGGTGGAACAAAGCAAATACATCTGGCGACCACAAATTGTGGCCTGCACACGCAATCGTAGTTCGATAGCGTCTGGTTTGCCCTTTTCACGGCTGCTATCCACGTTCTCGGACGAACGGAGGGTGCAAAAACACATGAAAACTGATCTTCAAACCTTTCCAGACTCTCTTGGTAAAGCCCCCATCGCAGCATTTTGACGAGAAGGCAGGTTTTTTGTCTCGTTTCTTCCAAAGGAACACAGGAATGCATGTCTGGCACGGCGACTTCTGCCCACCGCCCCAGACCGGAAGTGCGTCCGGCGCGCCACCACCGCGGCGTGACGTAGCAGAGTTGAGTTGGTGTATAAAGACAGCTACAACCAGCTATAGAAAAATCTATGGCCCTGTGGGAACCAATAAATTTTCTTTACCCGACTTTAGAAAATCCTTTGGCCACAGCCACAAGTCTAAAAACTGGGAACCAATAAATTGTCTTTAACCGTTTATAAAAACATTTATGGCCCTGAGATTAAAGACTGGGAACCAATAAAATTTCTTTAGACGTCTATAGAAAATTATATGGCCCCGTGTCTCAAGATAGCGAACCAATAAATGTTCTTTTCCGGGTTATAGAACACTCCTTCGCCCCGAGTATAAAGACTGGAAACCAATAAATTGTGTTTACCCGTCTATAGAAAAATTTATGGCCCCGAGTCTAAAGACTAAGAACCAACAAATTTTCTTTCCACGCCTACAAAAATCACTACCGGCGCTTACTTTTTTTTAGTAAAAACACTACACGTTAGAAAATTAAATCAATACTAAATTTCTGTCAGGCCGGTGACAAATCATGACCCAAGATATGTTCTCTGCTGTTGCAACGAGCGTGAAAACCAGTAATATTGTTTGTTTGAAAAACCCATTAAAATACTTATACAAAAATTAAAATTAATTATTACCCCCAAAAGTGAAAATAACTTACACTGGCGCCGAACACTGCATTCAAGCAATATATTGATTGAAATCTTCAGTACCAGTGTACTGCATGTCACCACTGCATTGTCAACGTGATTCATCAAACTTATTGAAAAGTTAATTATCACATTTCAATTAATTAGCCTAATGATCTACATTTTCTTTTTTCAGGGTTTCAATTTAAGAGATGGGGGCTATTCCAAGAGACAATTCAAATAATGTATTAAGTACGAGTAATATTTGCTCCGCCTCTCCGTGTTTTTGCGACAAATGATGGGTCACCGGCAAAGTCGGATTCAAAAATTAGACTGCCATATATACAGCTAGTGCGAACATAGCGTTTGTAGATCTGCGTTGTTGCTGCTGTGTGGGGAAGTGTTCTGCTTGTGTTGTGTGTGTTCAGGGATGTACGTATATCTATACATATATATTTATAGGGAGTATTCACTGGTGCCCATATCCGTGTGCGCTGCTGCTGAGCGCGTGCTGACGACGAGCTTACGCAGTCCTTTTGGAGCGTGCATTTAACCATCAAGGTTGCCGGTCTTAGCAGGCTATTAATGTGAGCTCGTTCTGAGCATGCGCCCTAAACATCGCCCTCAAATATAACGTCCAATGAATACATTGATACACATACACCATGTAGCGCTCACAAATCGGGGGAACTTGAAGTAAAAATTTTTTTTTTAGTTTTTGCTAGCTAAAGAGAGCCACAAGGAAAGCCACAGCGAAGTCTTTATTCAGCCATTAGAAAAGCTGAAGGCGCTATGGCTGGACAGCGATAGGACCATAGACAAAGCTAAAGAAAAGTAGAAAAACACATACTGCAACATTATCATCCCCAAGACTGGCTCGCCCGTTAAGAGCCACCCTGGTCCGAGTTCGTTTTACCCATATAGCCAGGATTGGCTGACCCGGAAGCAGCCACACTGGCCTGGGCTGTATTTACCCCGTATAGCCAGGATTGGCTGACCCGGAAACAGCCACCCTGGCCCAGGCTGTATTTGCAGGATTGAGCCCAGATTGGCTAGACGGGGAATTGCAGCTTACTGCCAATCTTGGCGTGCCAGGTTGGCTCTAGCTGAAGCCTTGGTGCAAAACAAGCATGGCCCAAGGAAAGTTTCCTTGGCTGCCCAACCTGGCGCGAGCTAGAGCCAGGGTATTGTGCTACTTGGGCACGTCCGACGGGGCGGGAAGTAGAATGGCATGGCCGTAGCTGCGCTATACAGCTTTTGAATAGTTGCTACAAAGAAGCCAGTTCAAATGCTGAGGCTGTTTGAAGCGGGCCTGATGGTCCCGCCCAATCGCTCTCTATTGTATACGCGAGCCTTTTTCTTAATAAATCTAATAAAGGTTCGTGAAAGCAAAATATATTTCGATTAATATATACTTGCTTACGTCTACGTACTTTCGGTTTGTTGATCAATCTTCATATCCATGATGAACTTCAACGAGGTAAACATCGTTTGCTACGAAAGCTATTGAAGGCGAGACGGAGCCGACAGTATACGAGCTGATGGTACCATCAGACAGTGACCAAAACGCTCTATCATTGTTTTCGTCATGTTTCTGTGTGTGTTCTATCATCGCTAAACCAATCATAAACAGAAACCAAGTGGAGACTTGCACTTTTGACGTCGCTTGATTAATGCCATTACATCGTATCGTCTGCTTCATCTGGACCTAAGCTGAAATAAAGTAATGCGGAGAGCAAGTAGACTGCTTTTTTTACAGGAGTTCCGGCGACTTCAGAAAGACTCCGAGCTCTGGTTGGTTCTGATTGAAGGATAGCGGGTAGACGTCAAAGCAAGCTGCCCGTTGAGGTTTACCAACTATCCTTCATTCAGAACCAGTCAGAGCTTGGCGTTGTGACGTCACCACAGTCCCTGCGAAAGAAGCCGACGAACTTGCGCTCCACATAGGGTTTCGTGTTTTGGGGGTTTCTTTTTTTATATTCAGGCTTTCTGTTTGTGGAGATTTTTTTTTCTTCTACAAATTGGAAGTTTTTCGGTGTCAATTTTTGGAGTGGGACAGAAAATTGGTGTTTGTCAATCATTGTGTTCGAAAAAAAAAAAAAAGCTTCTTGAACATAGGTTAGTCCGCAACCTACAGGAAACTAGCGCGCAACCCGATTCGTTGGGAAGCGTTTTGATACCACCAAGAGAAGGAGGCGAGATAACAAACGGTGATCCCGAAGCAACGAGCAGCCTCGAGGACGGTCGACTAAGGTCCATGTTCAGGGTGAAGACACAGTACAGCTATAGATACTCACTTCTTGCCAAAAACGGGTGTTTTTTTTTTTTTTTTTGCATTTTTATGGTTTTTATTTTTTTAGGTGATACCGGTTCGGGAGTGACATTTCGCGATTTATTTGTGTATAACATCGGAGTGTCGAACCGGAACCGGAACCAAACCGGACCAAAAACCGGAGCCGTACCTTTATTTTTAGCCGAACCGGAACTGAACAGTACAAAAATATTTGCCACCATCTTGAAGCTCAACCGGAACTGAACGTTAAAAACGTATACCGGTAACCGGTTCAAAACGGTTCACTGTAGCTTTTTTTTTTCTTTTTAGTATCACAAAATGAATACTTGAGAATAAAAAAATGGCAGCTGTATTTCTATGCACTTTTCAACTCGTCATATACAGAATTAGAATGTATGAAGAGTTGTGGGTTTTCCTTGCCATTTTGTATTGGCACTATGATTAATCATGTGTCACGTGGTCACGGGTCATCATTGTGCCAAGTTACGTGGCCCTGCGACGTCACGTCACGTCATCACGTGACTCACTGCGTCAAATCGATATAAATTGAGAACATCACTAGACTTATTAGCGTTCTTAACACCTTGACGTAACATCAAATCACGACTTCGCACTGTCGCGTACTCGATGTTCATGAGCCAGTGGGGAGTGTTCGGGATCATGACAATCAGCATCGCCAAACACTGGGGTAATCGCTCGCGTTCAAGCAAATATAAGAATGGTCAAACTTTAACAATGTCTGAAGCTCGGCCCGTGCTCTTTTCTTTGCCAACCCCAGCGCATGACTATGATGAACACTGATGATATGCAATTCTCAGCAGATCAGGTGGCCGCTTCTTATATAAAAACTTTTCTTTCAAAGCCGGATTTTCATATCCTAAGGCAGAGTCAATTCGTTTTTCTTTTTTTTTTTCAAGTTATCTCGGATTGGGGTTTATCGGTATTTTATAATGTACATAGGTATCTTTTTAATTACGTTTACCAGAAGCTATTTGGCCCAGAGTACAGATTTTTTCAAACAGTAATTGAATCATTTTGACGATACTTGTCAAGCGCGTAAAAAACATAAGGCCAGACTTAACTGTAAACCATATCGTGGGTTGAATAGCTGAAGGCATAATTCTAATCACAATCTTCTTCACGGAAAACTTTTAATATCTGTCCTTCTCAAGCCCAAATTGAATGGAACGTTCGATTATCTATTCAGGTATTCTCAGATGCTTTAGTGTGGCTTGACAGAACAAAGCTTTAAGATGGCATTCAATCTGCTTCACAATGCTTGCAGCCAAAGCGTTCGTACCTTTTTCAATAGCCTTAATCCAGATGTTTATTGTTAAGTTTGTAAAAATCCTGCTTATTAGTTAAGGTGATTTTTGTTAGGAAAGTTTATCTTTCCAGAGTTGCGTCGGCATTGTTTTCTTTAGCTTTCTATGTTTGTGTCGGCGGGGCCAGAGCGGCCGCGTCGCGGGAGCGGTTCCCCCCGCGGTCGTTAAGAAGCGTCTCGGGTTTCGGAAACCTGCTCGGACCGGGAGCAAGACAGCCCGCGCCTGGAGAAGCGTGTAGCTTTTAGACGAATGTGCCTGTACATAGAGGGTTTTGCCGCTTAGTATCAAATTGTCGCTTTTTACCCGAGGTAATAATTTAGCTGTTGGCGCCAGCCCGTCTGCTTAAAATGCAGGAGTTGATTCTAGAAAGAATTTGGATTTGGCCGTTGGAAGTGCTAGGCTGACAGCTTGTCGACCATTGGAGAACAGTGTACCACGTGGGAGTGGTGAAATTTGAAGGGGTTGGTTGGACCCTGAGAGGAAAGGAGGCCCCTACGAGGCTACAAAAGGATCCCCGAAGGGGATTCTGAGGATTGGCTTCGATTCGATTTTGGGAGACTGGGAACAAAAGTACGGGGTTTAATTTTGGGATTTTTAACTCACTGTTGAGGTGTTTTGTTTCATAATAAACGTGGCCACACTGGCCACTGTAAAGCCAACCAACGTCGCAATGTGTTCAGCGGGATCGAACAACTTTTAGTTTTTTTTTTTCATTATCAACTTCCTGGGGGGCTGTCATCAGGCGAGCACCATCATCGGTCGTCACCATCCGGACCAGGACTCGCCCACCCCCATACCATCCAGGTCCAGACCCAGCTCCCTCGGAAAGTTGACTGGCGCAGTCGACAGGATCCCGCTGACTTCCTGCAACGGGTTGCGAGAAGAACGCCACAACGTCAGCTGACGGTGAGCCCCGCCAACATCTGAGTGAGAAGACGGCGGCAATAGCCTGTTGCGTTGTGTGCGGCGGACGGAGCGGCATCCCAGCGAGAGGCTCCGGGAGTCAAGGGACTCAAGAGGAACAAACGCCACGACGTCAGCTGATGGTGAGCCCCGCCAATATCTGCGTGAGAAGACGGCGGCAATAGCCTGTTGCGTCGTGTGCGGCGGACGGAGCGGCATCCCAGCGAGAGGCTCCGGGAGTCAAGAGACTCAAGAAGGACGCCACGACGTCAGCTGATGGTGAGCCCCGCCAATATCTGCGTGAGAAGACGGCGGCAATAGCCTGTTGCGTCGTGTGCGGCGAGCGGAGCGGCATCCCAGTGAGAGGCTCCGGGAGTCAAGGGACTCAAGAATAACGCCACGACGTCAGCTGATGGTGAGCCCCGCCAATATCTGCGTGAGGAGACGGAGGCAATAGCCTGTTGCGTTGTGTGCGTTGTGTGCGGCGGACGGAGCGGCATCCCAGCGAGAGGCCCCGGGAGTCAAGGGCTCGAGACCGGCGGAAGGCGGCAACACAAGGGAGCCACAGAGACGCCCCGGGGAAATGTGTCGGCACGGCAGGACCCTCGTTCCCAGGTAAGACCCAGGGTTGTTTCCTCCGAGGCTCACAATGTCCAAGAGCACAGTTTCAGGGGCTAAGGGCGGTTCTTCTGGGGCAGAGGATGGAGTAGGTAGCAGGTCGGCAGCTATAGCGCTTGCAATTCTTAGACTCCAACGCGAAATTAGGGAAGTAAAGCTGGCCCAGATTCAGGCGATGAGAGAATGGAGTTCGAAGGACCCGACAAAAATGAGAGAGCTCGCGAAAGAACCCCGCGCCGTCCTCGCGCCGATGCCGGAGTTTGCAGCCCTCGCTCTGGCATGTTTTAAGAGCGCTGAGACTGAAATGAGTCCGAAGGAAGACCGCGAGGAGAATGCATACGGCGATGACTGCGGCGGCCGCGAAGTGAAAATTGAGAGGAGAGCTAGCGCCGACGAGGCAGAGGCACTCGCCGGTGATCCGGTGGCGAAGGGAGGCAGGAGCGGGAGCGATGGTGATGGCACCGTCTCCGCTGCCGGCGCCGTGTCGTCACCGCGGGTCAGGCCGCCGGTACACCGTAGGGTGACGATCAGGAAGAGGGCTGCGTCGGGCGCCGACGAGGCAGAGGCACTCGCCGGTGATCTGGTGGCGAAGGGAGGCGAGGGCGGGAGCGATGGTGATGGCACCGACTCCGCTACCGGCACCCTATCGTCACCGAAGGTCAGGCCGGTGGTACATCGTAGGGTGACGATCAGGAAGAAGGCTGCGTCGAGCGCCGACGAGGCAGAGGCACTCGCCGGTGATCCGGTGGCGAAGGGAGGCGAGAGTGGAAGCGATGCTGATAGCACCGACTCCGCTACCGGCACCGTGTCGTCACCGAAGGTCAGGCCGGCGGTGCATCGTAGGGTGACGATCAGGAAGAAGGCTGCGTCGAGCGACTCCGGAAGGAGGAGTTCGGACGCAAGGAGCTGCGGGGGTGGCAAGCGCCAAATGGGCACCGAAAAGAAGGGGAACCCACTCCGGCCAGTGGCCAGAGCTCGCACGCGAGGACGGCAGACGTTCAGTTTGAGCTCGGGTTCAACGGGTGTCGTGGAAGTGACCTACTGCGCGCCGCCTCAGGCAGTTCTCAGAGCGTCTCCGATGGCAACGAGCTGGACGACAAGACGGCCAAGATTAGGAGGGTAGCTAGCCAGGCTACTGTAGTTTTGTTTCGCCTTTAGGCTACGTTTATTTCACTGCCCTCCCGATTAACTTTCCGTTTGCTTTTCGGTCGGACTTTCAGTATTTTATATTCTACGTAATATTTTTGGTGCATAGTCTTTATTCTCCGCGGGGGAAGTTTGTCAATCCTCATGTATATTTCGAAACGTGCATGTTGAGGCACCAAAGAGTTTTGGGAAAGCGCTGGCGGAGACGCCGAGAGTTATGTGTAGTTCCCTTTCTTGGAGCACTTTGCATTTTTTTTTAGTCGTATCGTTTAGTTTTATTATGAATCTTTATTTTTACTAGTGCGAACTCTATTAGGAGTAGAGTGTCTAGCGGTGTCTGCACCCATACTGTAGAGCTTTGAGATATGCGGGTTTAAATATACCTATATGGACATTGTGGAATCTGGAATGTACGACTCTGGGTCTTGCTCTGTGCTGTGTGTCTCCGAAGTTACGAACAGTGGGACTGATGTTGCGCGAACAACAAGTGTACTTGCAACATTCTTGGTGGGGAGGTGTTAAGTTTGTAAAAATCCTGCTTATTAGTTAAGGTGATTTTTGTTAGGAAAGTTTATCTTTCCAGAGTTGCGTCGGCATTGTTTTCTTTAGCTTTCTATGTTTGTGTCGGCGGGGCCAGAGCGGCCGCGTCGCGGGAGCGGTTCCCCCCGCGGTCGTTAAGAAGCGTCTCGGGTTTCGGAAGCCTGCTCGGACCGGGAGCAAGACAGCCCGCGCCTGGAGAAGCGTGTAGCTTTTAGACGAATGTGCCTGTACATAGAGGGTTTTGCCGCTTAGTATCAAATTGTCGCTTTTTACCCGAGGTAATAATTTAGCTGTTGGCGCCAGCCCGTCTGCTTAAAATGCAGGAGTTGATTCTAGAAAGAATTTGGATTTGGCCGTTGGAAGTGCTAGGCTGACAGCTTGTCGACCATTGGAGAACAGTGTACCACGTGGGAGTGGTGAAATTTGAAGGGGTTGGTTGGACCCTGAGAGGAAAGGAGGCCCCTACGAGGCTACAAAAGGATCCCCGAGGGGGATTCTGAGGATTGGCTTCGATTCGATTTTGGGAGACTGGGAACAAAAGTACGGGGTTTAATTTTGGGATTTTTAACTCACTGTTGAGGTGTTTTGTTTCATAATAAACGTGGCCACACTGGCCACTGTAAAGCCAACCAACGTCGCAATGTGTTCAGCGGGATCGAACAACTTTTAGTTTTTTTTTTTTATTATCAACTTCCTGGGGGGCTGTCATCGGGCGAGCACCATCATCGGTCGTCACCATCCGGACCAGGACGCGCCCATCCCCATACCACCAGGTCCAGGCCCTCCCTCGGAAAGTTGACTTTTATACTCTATCTATTGTGCAAATAATCCAGCCATTTGTAGGTCCGAACATTCCTGTCTAGTTAGTGCTATCTTCTGACGCAATATCCCAGCTCTGAACTTGCCTGTCTCTAGAAACAATAACCCAGTGAACAAAAGGTAAGTCGTAAAATCATACAGTTCTTGCTCAGATCGCCCGTGTGAGAAATAGAAACAAACACATAAAAAGAGGATGAGAGTATGTTTTCATTTTTGTTAGTGTTATAAAACGATATATTTAGCGTCATAGAACGACATAGAATATTGCACTTTTCGTTTAGAAAACTTCTACCCGCTCGTCGACTAAAATGACTTGTCGCGCACTAAGCCCCACATGTATGAACTACAACGCAAAAAGAAAGCAAGTGCAAACTTTGAATAGTTCGTACATCCAGAAATAGCGCTTTATGATGTTGAAGAACACCTCACGGCGAAGCTGTCCTGATTACTTTTTGTTATACAGGTTTCATCGCCACAAATAACTTTATAAAAGGAAAGACTTATAAGACAGTTTATTACTTTAAAATTTAATTGACAAATGCGACTACATAAAAGTTTGGTTAAGATTTCGAATATTCCTTTCATTACTCGGGTTACTAGTCACCTAATTGACTTTAAATTAACTAAATTGATTTAGTCGTTACTTTTTTTCTTCCCCGATATATTAGTTGTACACCCGATACATCTTGATTGCTTTGAGTAACTAGTGACATATTTAACTTTATGTTTGTCTAATTGGCCTAATATTCACTCTCATTATTACTTTAAGCTTTTATACAACCGAGTGATTTACTGTCAACTCAGTGACTCTTTTGATCACTCTTTTGATTACTTCGACCTAATATTGACCCAATAAAGTTCGATTCGGTTTAACTGATATTACAATTACTCTCGACATCACTTTAAGCGAATTCTAGACTAACCGTTTGATTATGACCACGAGTCACATTATAATAACTCTTTTTACTACTTGGAGTAACTTTTAAACCATAGATTTTAATACAGCTTAATTGACATTATTTGATTAATTTGAGGTAATATTGCCACGTGCGTCGCCGAGCGAGAGTGTGTTTTCCGAATAGTTACAGCGCATTACTGTCGCGCGGAAGGTCTATAGGTTCGATTTCAGTCGGCGGAATGTTCTTTTATTGATTTTTTCAACCTGGCGTTCTCGGAAGTTCGACAACACTCTCTTCTGATCAAATTCCGAATTTTCCACGCGCCAAAAGTGCTTCGCCGAATGTTCCAGAAAGCCACAAGGGTACATAAGGGACTCCGCATGGCGAGCGGGGTCAGTTTCGCTCCAGCTTTCAATCCTGCTGTTTCGCCGACGTGGACGCCTTCGACGCTAACCTTCTTCTGTTTTATTTTGGGCACAGGTTCGCCCCAATAAACGTTTAGCTTCTTCAGTTTTTCGCCGCCTCATCGTTTGTCATTTGTGACAATATTCAAATAAATGATTTATTATGAGCTCAATCGAAACTATGCTTGTCTTTTTTATTACTTTGAGTTACTATTGAGCCAAGTAACTTTAATTCGGCCAAATTGATATTTTGGGGACTCTCTTGATTACTTGCAACTATACCTATTTTTTATTACAAGCTCAATCCACTTTATTATTGCTCTTAATTACTTAGAGTAACTTTTGACCAAGTTTATTTTAATTCGGCCTATTTGACATTTTGATGACCATTTTCATTACTTTCAGCTAATATTCAACCAACTGACTCGTTATAAACTTAGTTTACATTATGATTACTATTTTGATTACTTTGTTACTATTGACCCAATGAACTTTGATTCTGCCTAATTGACATTGTGGTGACCACTTTGATTACTTTGAGCTAATATTAAACCAACTGATTTATTATGAGCTCAATATACATGATTATTAAGGTTTTGATTCCCTTGAGTGTACTCTCCTGAATACTTAGAGTTTGTATATCACCACTCGATTTATTGAGAGGTCATTTCACATAATTACTACATTTTCGATTACTTCGCATTATTTTCGATCCACTAAACCAGTAGTACCTTAAAGTAATAAAGAGAGTGATCACCGTGTTAACTACCCTCATAATAAATCAGTTGATTGAATATCAGAACAAATTAATCAAATAGTTAACACAATGTAACGCAGGCCGCATCAAATTCTGTCGCGTCAAACGTAACTGGAAGTAATCAAAAGAGTAACATTACTGTGAATTCCGTTCACAATTGTTTAATTGGTTGTATACCTCGAGGTATTCAAAAGAGAGACTGAGATGTATACTGGGAAGAATTAATGTGCATTGGGTCAATAGTAACTCAAAGTAATAAGGAAGTAATCATAATGTATGCTAGGCTTAAAATGAATAAATTGGTTCATTATTAGCGCAAAGTAATAAAAAGCCATCAAAATATAATGTGGACCGAATAAAAACCTGTTGTGTCAAAAGTGACTGGAAGTAATCAAGCGTAATTATTAAATGTATTTGAGCTCACAACACACCGATCGGTGATATTATAACGAAATAATCAGGAGAGTCACCAAATGTCAATTATGCCGAATTAAAGTCCATGAGGTCAATAGTAACTCATATAATCAAAAGAGTAATCGTCATGTTTATTGGGCTCATAATATATAAATTAGTTGATTATGACGTCAAAGTAATTGAAACGGTCATCACCATGTTAATTAGGCCAAACTAAAGACAACTGGTGCATTAGTAACTCAAAGTAATCAAAAGACTAATCATATAGTCAAGTAGGCTTATAATCAATCAAATTCGTTGAATATTACCTCAAACTAATTAAAAGAGTCATCAAAATGGTATGTAGGCCGATTAAAGTTCATTGGGTGAAAAGTAAATCGAAATAATCAAAACAGTAATCATCACGTCTATTGCGCTCATAATAATTCAGCTACTTGAATATTAGCTCAAAGTAATCAAAACAGTACAGAGTGTCAATTAATAAGGATTAAAGACGACTGGGTCGTCTTTAATAATATTTTGAATTGAAACGAACTTGTGGTATACTAACTCCAGGTAATCAAGAAAGTCCCCAAAATGTCAATCGGGCCGAACTAAAGATAATTGGGTGAAATGTAACGCAAAGTAATAAAAAGAATAATGGCAATGTCAATTAAGCTCACAATAAAATATTTGTTAGAATATTTCCTTAAAGTAATAAAAAATAGTTGTGATGTCAGTTAGGCCGTATTAAAATACGTGGGTCAAAAGTAACTCTAAATATTCAAAAGAGTAATAATACTGTAAGTTGAGCTAATAATACAGGAACTGGTTCCATAATAACTAGAAGTAATCAAGACAGGCACAACAATGTCAATTAGCTGACATAAAGTCTATTGGGTAAATAGTAACTCAAAATAATCAAACTACTAATCGCAACATCAATTAAGCTTTTAGAAAATCAACTGGTTGGATATTACCTCAAAGTAATCAAGTCATAAATATGCCAATTGGGGCAAACTAAAGTGTATTCTGTAAATAGTAGCCCGAAGTAATAAGAATATTAATCATAATATGTGACTCGTGCTGATTATAAATCGGTTAGTCTATAATTTGCTCAAATAAATGTCAAGAATAATAATGATGACAATGAAGCCAAAATAAACTCAATTCGGTCAGTAGTAAATCGAAGTGATAAAAAATGTGACAAAATAGAAAGTGAGCTGAGAATAAATCACTCGGTGGTATAAAAGCTCAAAGTAGTGAGAGTGAAGATTATGTCAGTTTCACCAATATAAAAACAAATAGGTCACTAGTTACTCAAAGATGTCAATAATGCTTATACTAACTACGTTATGTGACTTATACTAGCTACGTTATGTGACCAAGTTAACTGAGTTAATTTAAAGTCAATTGGGTGAATTGTAACACGGAGGATTCAAAGGAGTAATCAAATTGTCAGCTGAACTTCTGTGAAGTCACCTTTCTCAACATTAATTCAAAGCCATCAAGGGAGTAACGAAATGTTTGCTTCTACAAAGTTGTTTGTGTCAATATTAGCTTCATAACCAAAAAGTAATTACAATATCAAATGAGCATCTAGGAAGTAACATTTTTGTCAATAATTCCTCGAAGTAATCGAGAAAGTAATAAAAATGTTTGTTGAACTTTTATTATGTGAATTGTGTTAACAATAGATCGAAGCAATTAGAAGTGGAAGCGATATTAAGTCGGCGGTCTCAAGAATACCGAGAAGTAATATAAAAGTAATCACAAATTACAATTGTACTTGTATCATCTGAACTGAATCAATAATGAGTCGAAGTATTGAAAAATAGTAAACAAATTCTCAATTCAGCTAAAGTCGAGTGTGCCACTATTAACTCGAGGTTACCAAAAGAGTAATCCACAGGTCAATTGTGCGACTACTAACTGCAAGTGATCGAAATGGTAAACAATATATCAGTAGTCCCCAGCAAAATCTAATTGTATAAATAATTACTTCAACTTACTCAAAAACTAAGCCGAACTCAACCACTGAAGGCAAAATCATGCATTCATTGAATGTGGATAAAATAGAACAACCCCAGTACTAAATCGGAAGTGCTGCTATTAAATTGAATGGTACTTGGGTTAAATTGACCACCATTTGAATTAAAAGGAGCGGGAAAACCTTTGGTTTCGACCAACTGAAATTTTCCACACGAAACAAAAACAAACTCCAAGGAACACCGATTCCTAAAAAAGACAAAAAAAAAAAAAAAAAAAAAAACACAATGAAAACACGCTTTTAAATTTGAAGAAAAATATACCGCCGCGAACATTGAGCCCTAATTATAATAATCATTTTTTAATTACGTGTACTAGAAACTATTACACGCAGAGTACAGATCCTTTCGCATAGTAGTTGAACCTACATAAGAAACTAATAATATAAAAAAATACAATTTGGGGGCTTTACTTGTCGTGACTTCATTGAAAAGCATATCGCGCGTTGAATTCGTGATTTCACAATTCAAACGACCATCTGCTTCACGGAAAACGCTTATTATCTGGCCTTCACCAGCCCAATTTGGAGGGAACCTTAGATTTTCCACTCAGGTGTTCTCAGGATCCTTTGGGTTGCTTGAGAGAATAGAGCAAACGGATGGCATTTAATTTGTGTCACAATGCTTGCAGCCATGGCGTTCGTACCCTTTTGAATAACCTCAATACAGATCTTTATAGAGTATCTATTGGGAAAATAATCCAGTCATTGGTAGGTCGGGGAATTCACATCTTGTTAGTGGCCACTTGTGACCCAATGTCGCAGGTCTGAACTCGCCAGTTTCTGGATAGAATAGCCCAGCTCGACGGAACGTAAGTCGTAAAACTATCAAGTTCTTTTTTCGATCCCCATTGCTAGAATTAAAAAAAAAGGAAATGAAAAGAGGTTGAGATTATGTTCCACATTCTCGTGGTTGTTCTACAGCGAAAGAGTTAGTGTTATTAAGCGATGAAGAACATTTATTATTTTCTTTTTTTGTTTAGAAAACTTGTACTCGCACTTGGATATAAATCACCCGCTGTATTAGCGTAATAGCTGCGGATATATTAACTAAAATGCAAAAAAAAAGGACAAAAATAAAGCTAGTGGAATTTTTTAATAGGTCGTACAACCGGAAATAGCGTGTTTTTTTCTGTTCATGAACACCTCACTACGAAATGGTCTTTAAAGAAAGTTAATACGCAGACCCATTTACGTGTAGTGACGACTGGATTAAAGTTTGTTTAATCCTATGACTACTTCGTGCTTGTATAGTGTGAGTAACTTGAGCCAGATATAACAAAAACAGGCCCTGGATCAATGTACGCCGGATCAATTAGAGACAAATTTATGACGAATCATACCTTAACCGGAGGTGAACTTTTTGTTACGAAGCAACTTACAAAAAATAAAAAAAAAAAAAATGTACCGACAAAATGTAAAATTTACGAATTTCTAGACATACTGCTGCAACCTCAAACGAGATATCATAAAAAGGCATTCTGACAAAATTCTTCCGAACGACATTATCGTTTTTACCTCTTCCTCTTGAACCAAAGCCGGTGATGCTTAAGCTATTGTTTCAAAAATAAAGGAATAAAAATAATAGATATTGGTACCAAAACACAATGAAGAAAGCAGTCTAAATACGTTTTTCGTACGCGCAAGTCTAGTCACTAAGAACATTTCTAAATTTATATATATATATATATATATTTTTTTTTTAAATTTTATTTAAGGATCTTCATTTTGTGGCATTATGTTCCTTTTGGCGGTCGTTTGCACATTAATGATGTTCCCGGAAGGTAATCAAGAACGATTATACTTTAACTGTTTTACTAACTTTATTAACGCCGTACTTCCAGTTCTGTGGTACGCACTCGGTGTATAGACAACAGAGCCGCTTAATCTACAGTATGTAGGTTCGTCCGAAGCGGTCACCCAAAACCGCGTGGCAATCCATTCGCAATATTAATTTATAAGGTTCGCTTTTGCATTTTTTTTACACCATCGTCATTGTTTCACAGTTGCAACTTTTCATTCGTAAATTGCTTCCCCCCGATAAGCACAACGAGCTTCTCTCATTTCCACAATAATGATTTCTAAAGGCGTCAATAGGAACACAAATGAGCCTGCGTATGCGACTTTGTGACCCAAGTACCAATCAGAGCGTTCTTTTTGAGTCAGTCTCTCTTTTAAATTAATAAAAAAAATAAGAACTATTGACTTGGTTGTCCCCCATTAGAAAGTCTTGCAGTAGTTTTAAGAGCAGTCGGCGCGTATTTTTTCCCATGCTTGAAGGAGCGTAAAATACGGAGTATAAATGCTTGTTCACGGATGCACCAATTCCACTTTCTGATGTCACGCTACTGCGGAGGCGCTGTTGTCGGTACTGCGCATGCGCGGACGCTTCTTCCCTGTGCAGGCGCAGAAGGCAGGCTCGTTTGCGCAGGGCGTATTGACGTAGAGACCTCATTTTCAGGGTGCCGCTATCTTGAGAATGGCGGCGACGATGACGCCCATCTAGTGGCTTGAAACTTGAAATACAGGCTCTTGTGCAACTCGTGGCCGCTGTGAGTTCACTGAACATCCGAACGCACACCAGTCTTGTAGAAACGGAACCCTCATGATCTCACAAGGGGCATAATTTCGGTTTCGCCCGCAAATCGACAAATTCGACATTAAAATACAAGGTTTTTTTTTTTAGGAATATTTATTTTGAAGCATGCCGATCCTAACCAGGTAGAAAAAAAAAATTTTTTTAGGTTAAGTGTTTCTGTAAGTCAAATCAAATCAAATAGTTTATTTTCCTATTCAACAAAAATGGGGTGGACGCTGAAAAAATAAGCTGATAAATCAGCTCCGGATGGACCTCGGGCACCCTAGAGAGGCAGGGGCGGCAGCAAGGGAAGATGTACACTAAAGAGTTAGGAAGTCAAATAGTTAGTGAAAATACAAAGTGGCGTCAATATCACCGCCGAATTTAGCAAGGAAACTGGAAGGGTGCATAGGATACGTGGCGCCAATACTCCGGCTGATTTTAACGAGGAAACTGAATTGATATAGAGGCCTCGGAGCGTCAGGCCACGTCACATAAATTTATTTCCATCGTAATCTTAGCGGCAAATGCAGGCCTGGACAAAAGTTTGGAAAGGGAGGGGGGGGGGGGGGGGGGGAGGTACGTTAAGAAGAAAAAGAAAACCTTTCATGCTTTAATATCTGTGTATGTTCCTCCAAGGTTTCGGATGGCCGGATCGTAATTGCGGTCGAAGTCTTGTGCGCAGTCGAGACCGATTTATTTTGGATGGACGGCCGGCAAAGGACGGAGAATTCCCATGGATGGTGCTGTGGAAAGCACGTGAACCCGGGGAGTCGCCACTCTGTTGGCTGCTCCCTCTACTTATTCGGTGACAAACTGAGGGAGAGGAGGAAATTATAGTGGCCGGGGGCATCAGAACTCTAAGCTCCGATAGAAGTGATTAGTGGATAGACGCAGAGACTAGCTGACTTGGTGTCTATCCACCGCCTCCCTCGAACAAGTGCGCCGTCTGCTCCTCGCGCGGTGTCTCGCGTTCGAACGCGAGACACCACGGCGTTCGACGTTCGAACGCGTTCGAAAAACCGGTAGAGACGAAGGCAGTAAGCCTATGGGTTAACCCGTTAATCTTTCCAATCAGAGGTCGGCCCTCTACCGTCCCTTCGGTTTCGTATCCTTCTTTCCCTTATATTCTCACCATTCAGACTCGATAATCACAAGATACCCGTCCTCGTGTGATTGCCTTTGCAATCGATTACTTCAAAATCCCTGCACGCAGCACTGAGAGTGTTGCATTATGCAGCCTACTTGGTCAGGGAGATGAGTTGCACGTTGACGCTTTTAATCGGGCCCCCGTTGGCGAAGTAATGCGACTCACTACCACATAAAAAAATAGAAGAAAAAAAGATGTTTGCGCTCGCTTGCATCGCACTCCTTCATATTTGTGAGAGCCTCCGTTGCAACACGGACCCGGCCATGAGAACGTGCCTAGACATCGGGAGCAGTAGGAGTACGGCCGTCCCCGTCCCGTACCTTGCTGGCAGCCTGGCTACGACTCCAGAGTGGGGCGTATATGAAACTCCCAGGCATGGAGTTAGGAAGCTTCAGAAGGCGACATTAGACCACCAGAGGTAAAGCCAGAAAGGAGGAGGGACAAGCCCCCGCAATGACCAAAACTAAGAGATGTTTTTTGGTCTCGGTCATCGTTGAGGACGTGTCCCTCCACCTTTCTGGCTTCACCTCTGATGGCCTCATGTCGCCTACTGAGAGCTCCCACCACCATGTTCCCGGGTTACGGAATATTTAAGAGGTATAGGACATCAAAGCACTTACCTGTTTTTTATCCGTAGTCCACCATTTTATCTGTATATATTGTGTCTGTATTTGTCTGTATTTATCTGTACTTCACATGCGATGATGAATCGCCTCACCTGCATCTAGTTCCTTTGCACGCGCAGAATGCCCATATCCGCTGTGAGAGACGCGGGCTTGTTTTTAAACAGTGTATGTTGGTCGATAAGAGGGAAGAGGCAGGGTTATTTTGATTCAGACGGCGGTTGACTTACTGGACCGTAGGGGAGAAGGAGAACGCGGTCTGGCGTTGCATTAACACACTATCATTACTTGAAAATGTTGTTTATCGCCCAAGTGATAGCAGTATAAACGTGAAACAACAGCTGCGAATGTGCAGGCGACTTAGCGATAGGTAGAGTGAGACGTTCATGGTCTCAAACTCTCGAGACGTCGTCCCAGAGTTATGTTTTTTCCATCGACTTCAACGTTTCTCCGTGATTTCCACACTGCAATGATCAGATGGGCCATTACTATAAAGTATAAATCTATAATTTTCTTTTGCTCCAATTCATGAATTTCAGTTGAATCGATAAAGAATTGACTCGTCATTTTGTATCCGATCCGTAGGTGTTCTTGCGTATTGTTCTGGCAAATGGCAAAATGAGTATGTGTGGTGGATCAATAATTAAAAGAGATGTCGTTCTGACTGCTGCACACTGTCTGCCAGAGGGGTAAGTCAGGTTGCGAAAGTTTTAGTAATATATTTGATAACCTCGAGTTTTTATATTTCAGATTGAATAAAAGCGCGTCAACACTTTGAGCTGGACTTTTGCACATAATATTTGTGGAAGAATACTATCAAGAAAGGAAAGTAAGAATAATCATTGCTCTACTAAGGTTTAATGCAATGCTCAGATGATTAAGTTATTTTTTTATAAATTTCTGTTATTTTCCCGTTACTCCTAATAGAACTATATTTATTTTAAGACAGATTTATCTTCATAAAAGTTTTTTCGAATCATTTAGAAAAAACTCGAAAAATCCCATCTGACATTTTCGAACCAGTTTATGTCACTGCGCCAAATCTCGCGACACGATGAATCATTATTATTGTGCTATAAAATTAGGGATACGGTTTAAATCGGCTCCCTAGCTGTAAAAATTTTAATTTCAAAATTTGTGCAAAGATTAAAATTTTCAATTTATTAACACCCGTATACAAAGTTATAACTGCGTGCATTAGGACAAGAAAAATAAGACAAACATTACATTTTTGTGTTATCAAAAAAGGCCGCTTCGAACATATTGTTCTATACGTTTAGAAATAAAATTTTGCTGCCATACGCCAAGGTTTAGACTTTTATGTAAAACATGATATGTTTATTTTAGCGAGATTGCTTCAATCATATTTATATACACGCCACAACAATAGTTTTTTGCTTTTTATATGTGGACGATGTTGTCTTCTACCGCGTTCTTGAAAGACCTCTGATTTTGTATTTACTGTTCCATCTATCTGCGGGAACGGTGAAAACATTTGTAGTCTAAGCACAGTTCCTGCAAAATCGAAAATGACTCGCTGAAAAGATGAGTTTCTCCGACCCATTTATTTCATGTAGAAATATTGTAAACAACATTATCCCGGTTAGAAGTAAAATTTTTCAGAATGCCTTGTTAAAAATGTTCACGAGTAATGCGCTGTGCTGACGATCCAAACACAAACACGAAAAGCCAGCAAATTTGAAGCGACTAGAATAAACGAGGTTCTAAAAATTCAACTTTTAATTGTCCCAAAGTGAAGACGACCGTCTAGTTCAATGGACGCGCTTGGGCGCAAGGCATCGTACTTTTTGTTTTCACTGCAGTGTTCTTAGGCTCACATGCAGCGTGTTGCGAACGCGTGAAGGTGTCTGAGCTGCACCGCCTCGCCACGGAGCAAGTCTGTCCGAAGATCCCCTTTCATTCCTAACAAACGCTCTGATATGGCGCAGCGTGCTAGGAGCTCGAGGCAGAGGCGGACGAAACTTGTCGTTAAATAAAGATAGATGTTTTCAGTCAATTTAGTTAAACATGTCCCCGAAAAAAAAACAACAACATGCAATTAGCCTGACTAGAATTTACTAAAGTTATGGCTTCTTCCTGGCGCTACATGCCCACAGGACACGAACACAAGACAATCTCAAAACAGAATGATTCACCTTAGCACGGATCTAAGCTTAAAGGGGCACTCAAGTGGTTTTTTAGTTCGATTTTTGATGATGACAACTGAATCTAGATGTTCTAAGTATTCATAAAAACCAAAACAAAATATAGTCATATGGTGATTATTTCTTCAATAAAGATGTAATTGAAGGCCGCCGAACCTCGGATCCATCCGAAAGCGAAACCACTCTCACTGGTCACCGCTCGTATATCAAAACGATCTCGGGCCAATGGCGTTAGACGACATTCCGTCGAGCAGTGATCCCGAGGTAGCCGCACCGGCCGAACCTCTTTGTCATTCGAGCTTCGATCATGGCGGAGTTCTCTATGCTCGAGGATCTGACGCCGTTGTAGAGATTGAAATTCTTCGGCGGACAGCCCACCTGGGGATGATTTTCTATGACGCCACTCCGACGTTCGATGTGGACGATAGCAGCGCTTCGGAGTCGTGTTCGGGTTCCGAGGACGACGAAACGCAGACCTTTTCGGGCGTTCTTCGATTTGCGGTTGGGGTAAGCCGTAAGCAAACAAACGTTTGGGATCGCAGCGTAACCTCTGGTACTTTATGTTAAACAATGTCGCCACGTTGACTTTTGCCTCAGGACGACGGCAGGCTGGTTCAGACATGTGCAATGAGCGCGCTACCTACACTCTTAGAAAAAAGGGTCAGTATAGTCCTCCCTAAAGGGAGGAACGCTCTTGACACATATGTTCCTTCAGAAAGGGAGAAACTTTCGTCCCTTAAGCAGGGGAGGAAAAGTTCCTCCGTCGACTGCATCTCATTATGGCGGCCACGAATCGAGCAAATCGAGCTCGGTAAGGCTTAACGAGAACACTAAGTCTATTGCACGAAGCGAGAGGAGCAGGAAATAAAAACGTAACACGAGCTTTCCGCGAACTGTATTTATTTCCGAAGTTTCTTTACCCCTGCAGGTAAAGAAACTTACGTTTCGAAAGCATGCAGTCACTCAGTCTTCACAGCGTCAGCACTGCGATGTTCAACGGAGACAACCGGCACTCAGTTCGCGCACTTTATGTCCTACCTTTGCTATTCCTCGAGCCACAATTCCTTCGGCAACCGTAGCGTCAACCGCACATCACGGAGGAGTGAAAATGATTCGCCCGCAAAACCAAAAGCCGCTCTCAAAAAAGAGCAAATCCGAAGCAACCTCTTGGCTTATCTCAGCACGGTAACACGAAATTATGGCGTAGCCGCGTAGCGTAAAAGGATGTTAAATCGCTTGCCACCAGATGGCAGGGTCAAGCAGAGTAATCGCACGTAGCTAGGCTAGGTGGCGCTAGGTACCGCCCAATTCATGTTTTACAAAAAATTATTTTTATTTTCTTACGCCACAATTGCGTTTTCTTTTCTTCGGAATCACTAGCACATGTAGACACGTTGCGCACACTACAAACATCAGGTCAACATATATTGAACGCATACACAGGCATCGCACATACAAACATCAATACAACAGCACACTACCGCGATCACTACTAGCGAGCCCTGCGTTTCCATCTTTTATAGTGGTCGTTTTGAACGTGCGGAATTTTTCGGTGACTCCCTAAGCAAAAAAAAAATATTCCGAACATGTTCATTTTTTTCCAGCAATGTCATACATCTGAGGCTATTCTTAATGGCTCAGGGGATGAATCTCTTATTAAAAAGAAGACGCTCAATCATGCCATAATTATTTGAAAGCCAATAAATCGAGCCGCTCCAATGTGGTTCCAAGCCATGAGTTTGTTTTCCCGCATGGCCCTTCGTAGCCAGTATTTATATTGTAGTGTTCGTTTTTCTATTTGTGCTGTTCGCGCAAAGCTGCAATTGCCGTCTTGAATTAATCTCTGTAGAGCGGATATCCACTCAGCTGGAAGTGATGCTTCACGGGCACAGAAATCGCTTTTCGATCAACTTGAATGCAGTCAAAGCCGCGACTTCCGACAACTGTTAAGTGTACGGAGCTGCGCCGTTGCGAGCTCGAAAACTTCTAGCGCTCATCCCAGCGCGCCACTTAGAGGGCAGTTTCTACAGGAACCGTAATATATTTAAACAGTAAAATAAAGGATAGCGTTTTTTTTTTCGATTTTGCCTGTCTTTTTTTTTATGCTAAACTTCTATTATAAATATAGTACTTTCCGTCATACTTTCGTAGTGTTGTCTTTTCCCCAGAGCGCAATCGCTCTCGGGGACCGACAGTCACATTGGCCACTGTACGATAGGAGCTTACCGTTCAGACCAGCGTTCCAACATGACTATCCACACGTCGATCGACTGCACCTAATCCCTCAAGTGGTTTTAAACTCTTTAATGTAAAGCGGAATGTCATCCTGCGACACCCCGGCCCCTCCGATACCGGCCCGACCAGCGGCATCAATGCCAGACAGTTTACGTCATCTCATCTTGTTGTTACACCACTGATACGCGAACACACGGTCACATCGGCGATAATTCCAGTCTTCTGTTCACAACCCACAACACTGCCATCACGATGTCGCTGACACGAAGAAATACAGAACCACGTTGACGATGTTGCTGACACGCAGAAGAATCACGTTGAACGCCGGTTGGCACTCGGCACGGAAGGCACCCAGGCAGCCGGCAGGAAAACCTGCCTTCCTTGGACGCAGTTCCCGCGATTTCCATAACGTCGAAAACGTCGACACAGTTCCTCGTGGTTTCGCTGCTGTAGTTCCGCGTGTGTCCCGCAAATTGGAGACGGCCGTCTTACCCAGTGTATGTAGCACTGCTGGCACTGCTCCGGAACTTCGCTGTTTCTAGCGGCTTCGTTAGCTCATTTGATAAAATTAGTGGTAAAAACGTCAATGCAACCGAAATGTTCTGCACGTTTGGACTAGAAGACGGAATTACAGGCGGCCTTCGCTGCCGCTGAAGCTCAATCAACTCAACATTAATTTATTAAACAACGTGCGCGATGTGCTCGAAAAACGAAACCGAAAGAAGATGGGTCGGGAGGGCGAAAGCTTTCTCCGGTCTGCCTGGAGGAGGAAAACGTCTCGGAGAATAATAAGGACTTTAATTTTCCTTTCATCGGTCTGGGTTTGTTTATGTGTGTTTTGGTAAACAAAAATAAAAAAAAAAAAACTTTACAAAAAAAACAAAAAACAAAAAAAAACCAACTTTTCTGGGGATCGAACCGTTGACCATTTGGTCAGTAGCGCGATGTTCTACCCCTGCGCCAACTGAACAAGGAGGAACTCGCCCTCCTCCTTTCATCTGAACTGTCGTTCCTCCCTTCTCTGGGCAACTTGTCCGCAACAAGGAGGAACAGTCGCTTTTGCTACCTTTCTCCTCCCTTTTTTCTTAGAGTGTACGACTGCGTCCGTTGCAACCGGAGCGACCGGAACGACCGCTCTGCGTCGCGCGTACACACACCTGCATTCACTGCAACAAGCGCAGCGGGTCGGCAGCACGGCGATCGCTTCTACGCCTCCGTCAGCCGTTTCAGCGGCGCCTCTAAAGAGGGGACGCACTGTCACTCAATGCCGTAACAGAATACAGACAGACAGTCTTCTATAGCATATAGCTTTATAATTTTTTTTTCGTGATAGGGCTGCAGGGTACAGTCGACGAAAAAAAAAAAAAGAAAAGAAAAAGATTCAGTACGCCGTCTTGGACGATCACGACTCTAATACACGACTTTGCCAATAGTACAAATATCGGCACACGCCTTTTCTACGATTATAAAAGACGATGTAATCTTAGCAGCGATATAGCAAAGTAGAAATATGATTTCGTGATCAGATAGACGTTGCGAACGTTCAGGATTGCTAACACTAATCACTTTTCTTCGGTGATGAAAGCGCGCGTGAAAATTCGCATCCTTTATACGGTACGCGCTAGTAATACCTTGAACTGGAGCACACACATTAAATGCGCCAAATAAGAAATCCGGGCGATGTTCGAGGAAACAAATGCTTAGAAAGCACAACTGTGGTCGAAGTAAACAAACGCGACGGCACGGGCGTTTCTGCTGTCTTGAGAGTGCCGCCACGACATCGCCGCACGAGCAGGTGGATTTTCCCTTCTAGTACGTGCTCCGGTACCATAGCGACACACGACGAAAATTTACAATCAAGGATAGCGCTTGTACGCGGAACGATGAGCTTTCACCACGCCGTCCCCGTCGACGATCACCACCGACGCCATGTTCGCAGATTGGAGACCGGCACAACCGGCATCATGCAACGAGGCGCGCGTTCATGACACGTGCGCTTCCGCGTATCCCGAGGGAACGGGAAATTCACCCCCAGCGGAGGAAGGCAAGGAGAAAACGTAGTCAATTCTTCGTGTAACGATAATTGCAGTATCGCGTATTCTAAACTAGAACTATTTTACGTCTTGTGAAATTATCATGCCCAACATATCTAAGTGCACTGAAAGTTGTTTCTTTAGCGAAACTTTACAAAGGCCGCCAAAATTTTCAAACATACGACAATTTCATTGGTCAGTGCAGGTACAGAAAAGAGTCCGCACGTATTTCTTTCTTTTTTTCTGCTTGACTAATAGGCGGTTTAACCTTCTAAAACTGAAGATACTCATTCACTGACACTTCCTTAACGCCATCGCACCAAAAAGTAGCTTCCCCAAAAACCACATGAGTGCCCCTTCAAGGTTCCCTGCAGGTTACACACTCTTTCAGTCGTTTCAAATGATCAAGTATTGAAGAGGAAAAAAAATGCGTCGTGTCACAAAGTTACCTAACTTAATGTAGTTGCGAAGGAGCAGGGGTGCACATATTAAAGCACTCTATGTTAAACATGAGTTCGCCTGCAACCACTCCATGATTAAGTAACATAGTTCTCTCCACTACAGATCAAACAATTTATCACGCACGAGGATTATTGGGGAGACGTCATGGGAGAATACAGCCATGACATCGCGCTCGTCAAGTTGAGACGACCTTTCAATTTTGCGGCCAGCAAAAGACGCATTGGGACCGTGTGCCTTGCCGGGAAGCCCCCCCCCCCCCCCCCCCCCCCCCGGCCCGGGAACGTCGTTACAGTAGCAGGATGGGGACGCATTTCTCCGCGTAAGTGTAGAGTTTACGTTTTGCGCATAAGAGCAACTGCAATTGCTGTGAGTTAGCGTTAGCGGTGCGTGCTCCACACTCTAGATGGCGACGACGCTATTTCTTTGCATACGCAAAAGCTTCTGCGTATGCTATTCTAAAACCAGTGGCGTAGCCAGGATTTTATTTCGGGAGGGGTTCACCGGGCATCCCCTCCTTCCCCCCTTCAATGACGGAGGGTGAGCTCGCCGACACACACGGACGCTCGGGCAAAGATTAGGGAGGCGCTGTTAAGATAAAACGGGTAACGCTGCATTGTCATTTTTCAAAAGGGAGCAGGCTTCATTTACAGGAATTCGGGCGGGGTGGCTCCCTGTTCTACTGTCGTCGTAATTGCTGCCCACCAACTTTAAAAGCTTCCTCACAACACACAACTCCCTCCGCTTTTCGAAGTAGCACTGCAATACCAACGCGTAAAGGCCGCACAAAACACAAGAATAGCTATACTTTCACACACACAAAAAAAAAATAGCAAAAAAAAAATTTTTTTTTCGACACTGAAAAATTGAAGCAACCGACCACGCACAAACACCAGGGGCCCATATTTAGGGCGAAGGTAATTCTGAACAATCACAAAACCAAAATCTATTATCTACTAAAGGTTTAAGGAATTCGTGCTACAGAACCAGATGCCGAAGGAAAGAGAGTGTTATCTTTGCTAGGCCGTTTTATCTTGCAGCGTGGTCCAAAGGAGCGGCATATCCTCGGGTAAGGAGAAGTCATCAGTCTAAACTCGTCCTTCCGGTACTCGGAGAAATGACATGACGCACCAGAAAGAAACTACACGCCGTACGTGGGAAGGAACTTGACTAGCCTTGCGCCCGTGCGTAGCGAGAATATGAAGGCTTGTCTCTTCAAGTTTCTAATGTTCCGTGCAACGAAGAGATTAACTTAATAGCAGGGTTAGGCAGTATCGCGATAGTATTTCAGAAATACATTTCGTATCTGTATTTCTGTATCGGGATACATTTTTTTACCAGTATCTGTATTCCTGTATCGAAATACATTTGGAATGTTTCTTTGTATCGCGATACAATCACGATGAAATGTATTTCGTTACATTTCTTGAGAAACACTTCCCCCCGGCCCCGAAAAAAAAAAAAAAAAACAAGTCGGAACGCATTTTTTTTTTCTACTTCTGAGGGCACCGGAGTCAAAGAGATGCTGGGGCATTGTTACTATGCTGACCAAGGTTCCTTTTGATTCTTCAAACTGTTTTTCTATGCGTCCTCTTCTCACTTTAAGAGAAGTGTTGCGTAGTCGGGGACTCGAACCAGGTGGCGTGCCAGGAGTTGAGTCAGAGCATCTTCTGCCGCAGCTCCTTAGGTAGGGATTTCTTGAGTCATTGTTTGCTGGCATCCAATGCCCGCTGCTAACCGTCTCTCTCGCCTTAGCGTACAGAGTACACCCAGCCGGCAAAGCTGAGTCACATTTCATTGCAGCACGAGCCTGGCGGTGGTTGACTAGAAATAATAGGAAGACTCTAAATCCGCAGATTTAGAACTCTTTTTCCATGTACTTGACGTCCCGTTCGACGTCATTATGTTATCAGAGACCTGGTACAGATGCGACAGTGACGTTTTCAAACTTCCCGAATATAATACTCATTGTGTAAATCGGCTATCTCAGCGTGGCGGTGGTGTTTCAATGTTAATAAAAAATGATATGAGCTACGAACTTTTGTCGGAATTTTGTCTCTCGACCGATGACTATGAAGTACTCTCGATAAGAACAAACCAAAATGTTGTGTCAGTGTTCTATCGCCCCCCCCGATGGCAATATTTTGAAGTTTTGTGAATTTTTTGATGGCTTCTTTGTGTTTATTGAAGATAACCAGTACAACGTGATTTGGGGTGGGGATTTCAATGTTGACATGTTAAGCGATAATAGTTCAAAGAGAAATATTACTACTCTTTTCCAGATAAACGGTTGCATGAATGTAATAAATCAAGCGACACGTATTACTAGCACATCAGAAACATTGCTCGATCTATTCAACACTAATTTTGACCGGCAAATCGTGACATCCGGTGTGATAGCTTGCGATATCAGTGATCACTTCGCAACTTTTCTATGTATAGGTAATGATATCGGTAAACGCAAAGGCCCTAAAGTGCACACTTTTGTACAAAGTATTACCACTGACCGTCTTGACTACTTCAAAGATAACTTGAGGAATGCAAACTGGGCGGGGGTTTTAGACAAAACTGACGCGAATGAAGCTTACGAGGAATTCCTCCATATTTTCAAAACTATTTACGTGAACCACTTTCCCAATCGAAAAGTAAGGAGACTAAAAAAAGCCCGGAAACCATGGATAACGGCAGAATTAATTGCAAAGGTACAAATAAAAAACAAGCTATATCAAGCTTTCATTAAAACAAAAGACCCAGACAAGCTTAAAATTTTTAAAGCGTTCAGGAACAATTTGAACAAGGAACTAAAGAAATGCAAAACCGTCTACTACCACAATTTGTTCAGCTCAATTCCCGGCCGCACTGACGTGATGTGGAGGAAGTTGAATTCTGTTTGAAATCGCAACGACACGCAAAACAGCATTGAATCTATAACACAAAATAACGTTGAATTGACTGGTCGTTTTCTCGCTGATGTATTTAACGACTTTTTTGTAAACCTAGGGGGGGACTCCAATACAACTAATGCTTGCAGTTATATGAACCGAAGAATTCTGGAAACTTTCTATTTTAATCCAGTCACTGAAGATGAAGTGGTGTCAGTGTTTCGTAACGTAAACGTTAGTCACTGTTGCGACGCCGATGGTATACAGATACGCCCAGTACTGTACGTTTTGGACATTATTGGCCGTTACCTGGCGTACATTTTTAATCTGTTTAGAAACGGCCATATTCCCCCAAAAGATGCACATAGCCAAGGTGATAGTGCTTTATAAGAAAGGCGATAGAAATGACATAAACAACTACAGACCTGTGTCACTTCTCCCAGTATTTTCGAAAGGCTTAGAAAAGATTATACATAATCGTTTTATTGTGTTTTTGGAAAAGCATAACGTCATTACAGAATCTCAGTTCGGATTTAGGAAGAAACGCTCCACGGAACTAGCTTTGCTTGACCAAAAAGATTTTATACTGCGCAACTTTGAAGATAAGAATATAGTACTGGGCATATTCATCGATTTTACAAAAGCGTTTGACTACATTAACCATGAGTTGCTCATTCAAAAATTAGAGTTTTATGGTTTTAGGGGACATGCAGCGCTTCTCATTAAGTCGTATTTAGAAAAACGGCGTCAGTATGTTAGTATTCAAGGTCACTTTTCTGATATCAAGCCAATTAAGTCGGGGTACCACAAGGAAGCATACTTGGGCCATTGCTCTTTAATATATATTAATGACATCGTTAACATTGCGCAGCAAGTGAAGTTTATCATTTACGCGGATGACACCAGCCTCTTTTTTTCAGGTAAGAATTATAATGAAATTTCGCACGTAGCTAATGACACCATACAAGCTCTAGACACATGGGCTAAATCAAATAATCTCATAATTAATAAGAAGAAAACTAAGGCCACCTTATTTTGCCCCAAAAATAAGAACCCTGAACTTACGAGTGATATTTTTCTAGACTCTTCGCCTATCGAAGTGGTAAGCACGTTTAAGACTTTGGGGGTGTTTTTCTCTAGGCACATGTCTTGGACTGAACACGTTGACTATATTATTTCTAAGCTCTCTCGTATCACTGGTATGCTGCATAGACATCGTCATGATCTTCCAAAAGGAGTTAAGTTGCTTTTGTACAACTCATTGTTTTTATCTCATCTGAATTATTGCCATTTAGTTTGGGGGACGACGACAAAAAGCAATCTGCAGAAACTATTTCTATTGCAGAAAAGAGTGTTAAGAATTGTGTGTAACGTGCCTTATGATTCTCACACTGACCAACTTTTCAGAGAGCTGCGTATAGTGAAGATATTTGATCACTATGCTTTCAGACTTAGCATAAAGTATAAACAGGAATGTCGCGAGTTAAACAGTTTTTTATTGCCATTATCATCACTTCGAAAAAAAGCTGCAACATATTCCACCCGTCACTCGGATGTTTGGGCAGTAGAAACGTCATGAACAGATTATGGCCTCCAAATGATTAAAATAACCTTGCCAACATTACTGAACACTCTTATGGGCTCTAATTTTGATGTCGAATCTTCCAATATGTGTGCGCTTAAGGATTATTTTCTTTCTAATTAAACAATCCTTACTGCTGTTAATTAGCTAGCAGATTTTTGCTTTTGTTTTTGTTTCGTTAATTTTTTGTTAAGTATTTTGTATTATATAAATTCTTGTGTATGAGTTCCCCAGTGCTGTGTACCTGTGGGGGGCTGAGGACCAGTCAAGCTGCTTGCACAGCTTTTTTCCTCAGCTCCCACCATACTTGTATGGTAAATAAAGTCATTATTATTATTATTATTTCACGCTCTGAAGTTCAACACATATTCGAATGCATCTGCGGCTGCGCCCGTAACATTGCACGGCTCAAGGGTACGTCATCAGCCGACGTGAACGTGACCCGCTGCTCTGGTCATCCGAAACCCAGAAGGATGCCAGAAGTGGCCTCGCTGTGCCGTCCCAGACTACACACTCACGCGACTTGTCTCGAGACCGCTGTTTCTCGGACAGCTCGCACCTGTGCCGGCAATATCAACTTGCAATCCACGAGGTCTCCGTTTGGATATTTGGATATTGCTATGCAAAACTTGAGGACTGCAATCCGTGCTTCGGTGGTGGAGGGTCGGTAGTAAGGACCTTCAGAACAGGGATGCTACCGTATTGGTTTCTCAGCCGTAACAGAAGATAAAACATATATTCCAAGATGCTTCAGGTGGTCCATTATTCTCAAAAATTCCAAATGACACTGCATGCACGGTCTTCAACTGGGTAACCTACATCGAAAGTACGTATTGTCCTTTCATACAGCAGCGTGGTAAAGTTTCATGTTCAAGGCCACACCTACAGATAAAGAATACTAGTTCATTCCACCGTGATATCATGTGATCAATGTTGACAGGATTCCCTCGTCAGACAGACAGGATGTCTTGGCAGGGACCGTGGTCAGCCGTTGATGGAATGTTTTTTGGGGCCCATTGAAGACTCCATGTCGTACGAAACCACTACCTTTAAGGCAAAGTGCCAAGCCTACAGGAAAGTAATTTCGGGATCGAAAACATCCACTTAAAACTTCAAGATTCATCTGAGTTGGCGTCTCAAAAATTTGGAAAATGTATTGCACTATCAGTATTTCTGTATTTGTATTTCTGCCCTCCCTAAAATGTATTCCTGTATTTGCACTTCCAAATACTTTTTGCCTCTTTTTAAAATGTATTTCCGATACGTATCGCGATACATTTTTACAGATGTATCTTAGTATCAGTATTTTAGCTGCTATTTTAATGTATCCCAGTATTTGTATTTCCAAATACATTTTTGAGTATTTCTGCCCAACCCTGGTTAATAGTAATAAGAAGTGCGTCGGTTGCCGCCTTGACATACAAAGCAGAAAGCAAAATGGACTTCATCGCATCTGTGAGTGACGATTTTCGCAAAGTCAGGGAAACTTCACGAAAAATAAGGAAATTTTAGGCGTCCAATGCAAGAGGGAGAAACGTGAAGCGCCCGTCACGTCTGCGGTATACAGGCGGTCGCCCTCTGTCCGTAGGCCCTATTTCAGAACGTCCATCGCAGGGTCGTCCATCGTCTCCTCAAGATCCTAGTGGCTCTGCCCCGTTCTCTTCACTACGACGGTTGGAAACATACCTGACAGCGTCCATTTCGAGTGAGCGACTGCTCGGTCTATACTTTGTTTCAGCTTAATTCCAGACGCAGCCGATTCTACAGGCGTGAACATGTGGCCCTGAACAGTGCTTGCGCTGCACGAGCGCGCGTGCTTGCAGGGACGCTGAAAGCCAGGAGCTGGCACTAGTAGCATCGGCTACGTCTGGACCTAAACTAAAACGAAGTAAGTATTGGCGGCGAGATGTTTTGGTGGCGCCCTCCTATGGTTACCTTTCGTAACGTCATTAAAGGGGTATTCACACGAGGGAGAAATCCCGGGGATTTCTCCCCGGCACGCGCGCATCACGAGATGAAAACGCGAGGCTTTTGCACATCGCAAAGCCTGACGTTTTCGTCATTGGATGCGCATGCCGGGGAGAAATCCCCGGGATTTCTCCCTCGTGTGAATACCCCGTAGAACAAAAGGAGAAGAAAAAAGGGGACAACAAGGTTGTCCCCTTTTTTCTTCTCCTTTTGTCCTACGTCTCGGGTTTTACAATGTTGATAGTTTGCCATATTTTGCGTTGAAATTGCCATCCTTCACCCCACAAATATTTCGAAATATATTCGTTCTCTATATACCTGAGATCAAGTTCCGCATCCCATCGAATAAACATAAATAAAGCAATATTGCATATTTTATTAATCTGAGCTTTTTCTACCCCACAAACAATTTTTCCGAAAGCCTATAAGTTGGAGTTGGTCCGTGCTCCCCCGTCGCTCCGTGCCTCGTGCAAAACCGAGTGCGTGAGGAGGGGAGCGAGCGGGCCCCGTTGGGGGCGTTGGGGGGGGGGGGGGGGTAGCTAGCTTTGGCATTTCGGGAGGGGTTTCGACCCCCCAAACCCCCCCGTCTGCCTACGCCACTGTCTAAAACTCACTAATGCCTAGAAGAGTTTGTAGTTCTGAGAGCCTTAAAGAATTTGCTCGGGAATGAACACGACCTCTCTAGATACTCTTGTCCAAGTTATCCTCTTCTTATGGTCACCACGAGTGGAATCCCACTTGGGATGCTTCTGATTAACATTTGCCACCAGCGTATTAATTACGAATCATTGTTAAGATAGCGCTAAAACATCTAGCGCACATAAACACCGTGCTTAAATAATTTATGCCCGATAGAATTTAGAAGCTATTATGTGTTCTAAAGTATTGTGTATTTGTATACCTCGTGCCTATTTTTAATTAATACAATTTTTTGTATTAATTAAAAATTTGCACAACGAAGACTCAACGGTCTTCGTTGAGCCTATAAAGTACGCGAAACATAAGTGGTAGATAATTTTCACGATTGCCCGGTTAAATAACTCAACGGTTGTAATGGTTTCATAGCTTATTGGCATGGCAAGAGCAGTTTTTAGAACAGCCGGTATTACATGCTAATCCGATTGACACCTTTTACGAAGCGACTTTAGGCTTTGAAACTATTGATTCCATTGTTTTTTGCGTTTTTTGCCACGCGATTCTAAAACTGGACATAGGATAGTGACACAAGACTGTGGCAGGGACAACGCTCTTCTTAGTGTGTCTGTACATAAAACGCAACTTGGCAATCAGCAGATACAAAACACAGGGCTGCGTACTATTCTGCGCAGTTTTTCCTTACCCATCGCAGACTCAAATACCCTAAAAAAACCTACCCTACTTCAAAATCTATAAAATGTTGAGTTGGGCTTGTTGGTCTTTCATGACTGAATAGAAGCGCCGAAGTACAGGGGCAAAGCGAGGAAGGTGACAAGACAGACAAGACAGACAAGACAGCGCCCCTTCTTGTAGTCATCTCCTTCTAGATTTGCCTATCCTTCTGCGCTTCTATTCAGTTCAAAAACTAGTTTTCTGTTTCTCACAACTAGTTTAATTAGTGCAGCGAGGAAGTCGGTCTGCTACACTGGTTATGATAGCTCTGGAACACAACGAAACAGCTAACAAATAGTTAAAATCTTTCATTGTAACATCGCTATTATGGATTACGTATAGCCAGACCGGAAGATTTGTTTCCTGCTGCGATGTATACAATGTCTATGAGGGCACCAAGTCCGTCTCACATTTTTTCCTTTCCCATACATCGAAAAGATTGGTTTTACAATGCTTGTTGCTAGGGCTCTGTTATTATAGTACAGAGCTTTTTTTTTATTTGTATTTCCCGTTTCATGACCTATCTGTTATATTAAATTCTACATTTTATTTATACGTGCTAAAGCAACCTAGCTGGTAAATATTTCGCATCTAGTATTGTTATAAAAAAAACAAAAAAAAAACAATAGCAACAACAACAAGGCCATTCGTTATACCATGCAAAATTGTGAGTGCATTGCTCTGCCCTTACAGTAACCAGCAAAATAATTCTTCATATACCTGTACTGTCAGCCGTGATTGCCTTTTCTGCTACAATAGGCTGTGGTTTTTCCGATTTTAATGCTATGTATACTTGCTTACGTGCAGATCGAACCACGAGCTATGAATTGTTGGCTATCGCTGTTCCTGTGAAGAAAGACAAAGTCTGCAGTAATAAGTACTCTTATCGTTATAGGCCCAAAGTAATGTTATGTGCCGGGGAGAACAGAAAACAAGTTGCAAAGGTACGTCTCGGAAAAAGTCTTAGCGAGTAGAAAAAACAAAAAACTGTCGTACTAAAAAAAAAAAAAAAATTTCACAAACGAAGAACAAAAAAAAAAAAAAATGTATGCAGAATGCAAGTTCGTCTGCTTTTTGCGCAGCGGTTGCCGTGCCATCAGAACACCGAGCTTTGATTGGCTTTGATTAAAAGATAGAGGGTAGACTTCAAGGCTGCTTGCTTTAAAGTCTACCCACTCTCCTTCCAATCACAGCCAATCACAACTCGGCGTTCTGGCGTCACCCCAACCCATGGAAAAGAAACAGACGAACTTGCTCTCCGCGTAGTGTTCCGATATGATGTTATTGTCATTCACACCTTAAAGGGTCGGCACAATGATGTTCAGCTCCAATTTTTTTCTTTCATTTTAGACGAGCTTACTAGCACTAGTGGGACCCATGTAAACTCGCACGCAACGCCACTGACCAAGAAAAGTTTCTGTTGTGGTGTGATTTCAAGGACAAAAGCGAGCGTTTTCATTAAGCCTCTCATTTGCAAAACTTGCTGACGTAACTTGGAGGTCGCAGTGCCGGCATAGTCCCCCAGTGACGATATTTGAATGCGGCTCACATATTGCACTCGAGCATTGCGTGAGCACTTGATTTCGGCTCGTGGTGATCGATAGCTCTACATGCATTTGGATAGAGGCTCGTGCTCAATCGCTTTAATGACGAGAAAAGTCGAACCCTATAACAATGTCAACCCCAGCGCGCGGCTATGATCAACATTGGCGGCATGCAAACGTCTCCAGATATCCCATGGCAGCTTGTTCCGGCTGCAACGTAAACAAGTAAACACTGCTTTTTTGTAACGTAAATGTTTATAGGTGATGTGAGAGTGATTTGAAGCCACAAAAAGCGTAGCAGCGTTTTTCTCCGCTAAAGTTAGCGGGAAAAATGGCGTCATATGGCTTCATGTCAGGTGACCTATACACGAAATTAGTTTCCCCGCTAAATTGAGTGAAAAAATTGAGGTCAGTGAACAGGGTCACGTCACCTTGCGCAGGTTCAAATTCTCTACTAGATTTAGCGGACAAATTGAGGTCACGCGACCTCAGCACCAATTCAATTTTCTAGTTAAATGTATAGAAAAAAATTGACTTCACATGGCTTTTAGGAAAATACAGTTTCGCCGCTAAATTTAGGGGCAATGTTTTTGTGTTATTTTTTTTTTCTTCTGTGACTTCTATTGTGTGGGGTGAAAAAACGAACGTCTGCTTTATGGATAATGAACGTCTGCGTTTTGTTGTAGGCGGTATTTGCGCCAAGAACAGAAACCGTTGGGCCACCCCTTCCCATTAAGGAGGAAATGACACGGCAAAAGAAAATATGAGATAACAATAATGCTAGGGCCCATTTCATGCTCCTATGATCCTGCTAAATTTCTTTTGAAAATGGCGCAAGAATTTCGTGGATAAATTGACTTATATGTGGGTCCCTCGGAGAGGGAATCCGGGCGGAGCGGTAGGCTGGCAACGTAGCCAGCCTCTAGCGCGGAGTCCCCTTGCACGCATTCACAGACTTGGCTCTCTTCGCGTCTCGAGCTTCAGCTTCCTCGTTTACCCTCCGCGTTTCGAGCATGCGGTCCGTGACGATTACATCTACGGCATCGCTCGCCTTGTCAACGTGTTCGACATTGATTGCAGCAGTGATGAGAGTGATTGCTATCAAGAGGTTTGGAAGCTGTCCTTTTTACTGCGACCCGCTGGCTACCAGCTCCAGTTACGGCCAGTTGCGGACGAAATCGCCGTGGTCACCGTCGTCCGGGAATATCTCGCAGGCGCACGGAGGGTGGAAGGTCAACGGGTCGGGGGCGAGAGCGAGAATAGCGTTCAGGTTGCCGAGTTGCGTGAGCGGTTTTGATCGTGCCGCGGCGGGAAGAGCTTGGGCGACCATGGGGGCGCCTAAAATGAGAGTGCGTTCATGATCAAGTGGATTAGGGACACCATAATGTGACTAACTTGGACCGTGTTGCTTGGTCGCCAGATAAAAATGATAAAAATCCGTAAATTGATTATTGCAATTACCAGAGCTTTAAAAATCTCATAACTTGGTGTGTATTAATTAGCCTATGATCATTCCATTTCAAGAATAATCTAGCCGTTTAATTTTCGTGTCATAACCCCTTTAAGGGCTTATAAATTCCGGGGAATGAATAATGCGACGAATAATAACTGACGAACTTTGCCAGTCGGCACGCTTGCTTTCTCGAGACGTAGCATGCCACTGTGCCACGGAGGAAGAAATACACTTAGGTGATGACGCCCTGTCCGACGTGGCGACCACATTTTGTTCGGCGCAATGAGCGCTTTACTCGCACGGGGATAAGTATAAGGAAAAAGTTTATTTTCAATCAAAAACCGGCAAACAATCCTGCCCGCTTAAGCGTAGAACGCTTGTATGCGGGACATGGCAGTAATTATATTTGTCTTGTAGACATAAATATAATTGACAATAAATGAATCACAATCACATACGGCACTTAACATCCTATATGATTAGGATAAAAAAGGGAGAGAAAAGTACGAAAATAGTACAGGCAGCTACGAGAGTTCACGTGCTATTAACAAAATTCAAAATTCAAAAACAAAATTAACAAAATGGCGCAGTGGCGTCACTAGGCTCAGCGGCACCCGGGGCGGTGGCCCGCAGCGACACCCCCTCCTTCCCTCCCCCCCCCCCCCCCCCCCCCACTCCGTACGGCGCCCGCCGCGACCCCCCCCCCCCCCTCTCTCTCTCGTGGCCCGTCGCGACACCCCCCGGAGCGTTGCACCCGGGGTGGCTCCCCCCCCCCCCCCCACCCCCCCGCATCCCCCTTGTGACGCCACTGAGATGACGCACAACTATCGGGTCCTCCAAAACCGACCGCTCCGGTTGTTTCTCCCAATGATGGTCCCGCATTCCCTCGCTCACCGCTTCTTGTTGGGTACCCACGGTGCAAGAAACAGGTTATGACTTTTTGTCTGACGCGGCGGCAACATTGTATTTGGCGCCCTGAGCGCGCTTCACTCTCACGGGAATAGATGGCACCCAAGTATAAAATCCTCTCCAAACCCACCGCTCCGGTTGTTGCTGCCAGCGGTGGTCCGGCATTCCCTCATTCACCGCCTCTTGTTGTACCTCACCGCCGCCATGCGGCCACCAAGTCGACAAGGTCCGTAAATTTAAGTTCAGTTCATACTTCTTCTTCGGGTTAAGGCTCACCTTCGTGCACACTTGTGGCACCTATAATTGACACAGCACCAAAGCAAAACACGAGGCCAGTCACTCGCCGCACACCACCACCACACCCCGAGAAAGACGAGCACGCTACGCCGCCGACACGGTGGCTGCCGAGGAGAGACCTCATACCAACGTTACTGGAACACTCAGTTGGGAAACTCGCCGTCGAAACCTGGGCCGCTGGCATCCAATGAGACCGAGCTAAATACGACAACAGCGCCACTCGTTATCATTTGTCTGTACTGTGGTCACCTTGAGCTTTTATAAAGCCTGTTTTTGTGTAAAAACAAACGGAAAGGACCCTTTTTGTTTGAAATTTATTGTAGTTTAGCACAAAATAAAGGGGCGTGATGTTTTTTATAATCTTTGGTTTGCAAGGTTTTGCGGAACAATTAATATTGTTTTTATACAACCATGCCTCAGCGGTGCTTTCAGGTAGCGCGTCCCGACCTAGGTGCATTTTAACTTCGGTAGTAATTCGCGGCGCGTCCGCTGGGGAGACGGGGGTGGCACCCCTGTAACCTCTACTGCTGTATCTGTTTAGGTACCAAAATGCCCGATTAAAGCCAAAATAGAAGTGACGTGCAGTTCCTCGAGTGGCCGCTGCGGGAGAAATGGCGGCGTTGTGTTCGCTATTAGTTCGGTTCTGGTGGACAGATTGGGGCAACTTTTTCTGAGCAGTCTCTATGGCAGTTTTCCAACAGAGTGGTCTAGTAACGTTGCCTCATACCGACGATGCTCATACCTCAGCGCCCTCCGTGGTGGCGCGGAACTCAGTGTTGTTGCAGAACTAACTATACCTGGTTCGAGTCTAGCTCCGAACACGATCTGGTCGCTCGCTCCCCACGGGAAGAGTGGCCAGACTCATCACCTAAATGTATTTCATCCACCGTGCACTGTCCTTATGCTACACGCGCAGAGCAGAAGCCGCGGGCCGATATTCGTTGATTTTTGCGTGGCATATGTTCGCACCATGGAGTTCAGCCTTTCAGAATCACAGGGCATTTACCGCCAAGTTCGTGCTTCTTGCTTCCGCATTCATATTCGATTCGGATTCCGTCACCATGGCGCAGGGAGAGCGACAATGATACGTTAGGGATTCGCCACGCTCTACGTTTCTCGGATGTATGGGTGGATGGATGCTAATGGCTCCATCCACCCATACATTGGGTTCGACGGAATGGCGCTGACGGGGAATGACGTGTCTGACAGCGCTCCCCCGAAGGGCGTATGCGGCGCGTGTGCTGTGCGTTTCTATGGGAAGCAACAGTTCCTCATCTGCTCCGCTGGTTGTAACCGGCGTTTCCACTGTAAGTGCATAAACGTAGGCCAAGAAGATTACAACGTTTACATGGCAAGTGGTAAGAGCACCTTCAAGTGCACGGGCTGTACCAGGAGACGCAGCCTGTCACCAACGAAAGCCGGCACGAGTTCTCCTTCGGGTGATGTGAATACTACTGACGCAACGCTGGACGAGGATGCGCTCACCGCACTGGCTGGAAACTTCCCCCCACCCGGTCTTGTACGTGTCATCGAAAGCCTGTCAAGCAAGCTCGATGTACTGAAGGCCGAGATCATGTGCCTCAGGGCTGATAACAACAGTCTTCGTTCAGTGGTACAACAACTGCGGAAAAACGTCATGGAAAGGATGCCACTCCCGTCATCCTCGCCGCCCCTGTACGCCTCCGTGACCGCACATTCGTCTGTCGTGTCATCTGTCGCGTCATCCTCGAGATCGACTCGGGACGCGCCAATTCCATCGTCTGGGCCTCCTTCAACGCGTGAGGCTTTCGACGCATCTCCCCGACGGCCTGCTGGGATCACGAACCCGGAAATACTTTCTGGAAATGGTGCGCATGCAGCTACCGAAATCACCGACGATGACGGCTTCACCATGGTTAGACCGAGACGACGTACCAAGCCGTCAACTGGAAGAGCTAAAACAAAAAAGGTGACTGCTGTTCCTCGGTCAAAACGCCCTTCAGCGTTGTTTGTTTCTAGGCTTGCTCCGGACACGAGTGTCGCCGACGTGATGGCACTAATCGCTCCTTTCTTAGAGGGAAAGCCAGTCATCTGCTCCAAGATGATAGCTAAATTTGATTCCTACTCTTCTTTCCACTTGTCAGGCGACGAGTCAGTGTTTAATGCTATCAACAATCCTGAAGTGTGGCCAGAGGGCAGCATTTTTCATCAGTTTTTTGGCCGACTTGACAGCTCCTGTGTTCACCCTGTTAGCGAGGTAGATAGTGGAAATGGCCCAGAAGGTTAGTGTTTTCTATCAGAATGTAAGAGGCTTACGTACGAAGGCTGCCGAGTTTATGTCAAATTTGGTAGGTTCTCCGCACAATATTTTTTGTCTTTCTGAAACATGGCTTTGCAATAGTTTACCAGACACTAATTACTTCAGTCCGAAATTCAATGTATATTGCCGAGATAGAGACTATTCTTCTACAGGGCAGAAGCTAGGCGGTGGTGTTTTGATTGCCTGTGAAGTCTCTGTTGCCTCGCATAGAAGGTTTGACCTTGAATCTTACTCGGAATGTGTATGGGTGGAAATTAAGGCAAGTGACGGTTTTAATTATCTTTTGGGTACGTATTATTTTCCGCCTCTTTCTGACCAGACAGTTTTTATTGAGCATTTTGAGGCAATCAGAAAACAAATTAATTTCGATAAGTACCGTGTGCAAATATATGGAGACTTTAATTTACCAGGTGTTGACTGGGCACTTCAAAATGTGAATATCAACAGCATCACAACTAACAAAGCATCTTCGTTATTATCTTTTATAAACTTCTGCGGGCTCGAACAGCACAATACGATAAAAAAATAGCGTAGGAAATATTCTTGATCTTGCTCTTTCGAATATACCGATTTTAAACTTGAGTCCTGCCTTCGATCCCCTTGTACAAATCGATGTTTTCATCCACCTTTTATTGTCCAGTTTTATCTTCCCTTCAGGTCACGAGTATCGTGTATGCCATCAAATTATTGCTTTTCGAAAGGTGATTATATGAGTGTTTATAGATCTATCGAGAATTTTGACTGGAGCAATGTTCTTGCTATGTCGGATGTCGATCGCGTTAGCGAGACGCTTACCTCAGTTACTAAAGATGGTATCGATAGCTTTGTGCCTAAAAACATAAACAAAATTTCCATCTATCCTAACTGGTTTTCGCAAGAACTTAAAGTATACCTACGCAAAAAAGAACATTTTCACTGACTCTTCAAAAATACTGGTTATACACTTTGGTACACCAAATTTAGCATATATCGTGCTTTAGCAAAAAAATTGTTCAAGCGTGATAAACGTTTTCACCTCGATAGCGTTGAGAATAGCTTGATTCGTCGACCAAAAGAGTTCTGGCAGTTTGTAAAACACCACACGCGAGATGCAAGTCGAGGCATCTGTTTACGTGATGATGTAGTGCACACACCGGCCTATCATTCGTCGCCTGATGACGTTGCAAATATTTTTGCCGATTATTTTAGCAAATGTTACACTAGCTGCCACGGGTCTTTCCAGCCTGGTGACGATAAGATAAGCTGTCATGACTTCTTGCATTCCGTACAAGTGGACCATGTCGAAATTGCGGAAGCGATAAGAAAATTAAAACCAAAGTTTTCAAGTGGTGTTGATGGTATACCGAGTTTTATAATCAAAGGATGCGGTGATTTGTTTATTCCCATTTTAAAGCACATATTTAATCTTTCGCTTAGTTCTGGGGTCTTTCCATCTCTTTGGAAGAAATCAGTTATTGTTCCGATTTTAAAGAGTGGTGATGCCTCGGTTGTTACGAATTATCGTCCTGTTTCTCTGCTTTGTGGGTTTTCTAAGGTTTTCGAGATTGTTGTACATACCCGGATGCTCTTTTATTTCCGTCAAAAATTAACACCTTTGCAGCATGGGTTCCTGAGTGGTAGGTCTGTCCAGACTAATTTGTGTACTTTTCTTGATTTTTGCGCTCCATTTGTTACAAATAGAGGGCAGGTAGACACAATATACTTTGATATGACTAAAGCTTTTGATAAGGTCAGTCACAAATTACTCTTGCATAAATTATTTTTATATGGTCTATCCCCAGAGTTATGTCAGTGGTTCCAGAGTTACCTGTCACTCCGCTCGAACTCTGTTCGCGTTGTTGATAGTTATTCCCATAGTTACTTTTCAACGTCAGGTGTTCCACAGGGGTCAATCCTGGGCCCTCTCTTGTTTTTAATATTTATAAATGATATAGTATCTTGTGTCCAGAGTTCCCAGTTGTTACTTTTTGCTGATGATATCAAGTTGTTTAGAATGATTCACTCTCCTGTGGACTGCGAGATCCTACAGCGTGATGTGTCCCTCATTTTTCAGTGGTGTGAACAAAATCTATTATTGCTTAATCCTGCAAAAACAAAGGTCCTATCCTTGTGCCGACGCCATGTGCCTTTCAGTTTTACTTATCATCTTGATATCATGCCAATTGAACGTGTACTGTGTGTGAAGGATCTTGGCGTGTACGTTGATAGTGCCTTGTCTTTTAGAAATCATGTATCTTTTGTGGTAGGAAGTTCTATGAGAGTTCTGGGAATCATATCACGTTTGTCGAAGAATTTCAGGAGGCCTCATTGTTTGTTACATCTTTACAAATCTTTAGTTAGGTCACGTTTGGAATTTGCCTCGGTAATATGGAACTCAATATCTAGGGCACAGGCCTTGACCATCGAAAATGTTCAAAAAAGATTGATTCGTATTGTTTACGATAGGTACTTTGAAAGGCGCTGTTATTATGACTATGAATACATACTTAGGTCATTTTCGCTTACACTCTTGTCTGAAAGGCGAACGATTCATGATTTTGTATTTTTGCATAAGGTTGTGAATAGTGTAATTGATTCGCCATCAATGCTCAGCAAAGTTAATTTTCATGTTAACTTACGCCATACTAGACATCCCGTATGCTTTGATGTACGTTCACCTTGTTGTACTTCACCGCTTTCTCGGATTCAGACATTATACAACAGCATTGCTCCTAAGCACCTCGATTTTTGTACATCCAGTTCATTGTACCGCCATCAGTTGAATAACCTTGTAATTTACTGATAACAGTTTGTTTGTTTATTTGTTTTTGGGTGATGGTAATATACCAACGTGTTTCTAGGATTGAACAGGTGCACTAAAGTGAAGACCGCTGTGGTTGTTTTTGGGCACTGAAAATAAAGTCATTATTATTATTATTATTATACCCTTCATAACTGGCGGTAGCTTGCGCCAACTATAGCATAGACTGTCAGTTAATCTGGTACGGACTAGGGCTGCCGATTTTTTCCCCTACAAAAGTGTCTGCAAACATGTTCATATATTTGTGTGAATGTTTGTAACATGCTTCATGGGTGTCCCCAGATAAAATTATGGATGAGCGGAGCGACTGCGCCTTTGGGTGCTATACCATTTATCAACCTCTACAGACACTGCGATTGGAACACGCGGGATAAAAACACCGAGACCTAAACTGTATGTCCTGATGTGAGCCGATTTGAAGAGCAACCGCAGATTTATGTTAGGTCATTTCCGAGCGATGGCACCTCAGAAGAAGGATGCGTAAAATAGCGCTCCGTTAGACGATCAATGCGGATATTGCCCGGCACGTTAATATGCGAAGCAACAAAACGTTATCTGCTCTGTTGGTTGCATAAGAAAGTTTCACTGCAAATGTTTGAACATCTGACTCGAAGAATACGACTTTGTCATGAAACCTTGCAGTAGAACCTTCAAGTGCACGGATTGTACCCAACGCCGCAACATGCCGAATCCGGCCGAGGACACGGCTGGTGCTCAAAATGACAACTATACAAGTTCTTCATTTGCTGCCTTAGCTGCAGCACAAGAGAGTCCCTACGTTCCCGTCGGTTTACCGCGCGTGATTGACAATATGGCGAGCAAGCTTGACGTCCTTACGGCTCAGTTGAATTGCCTGAAAGCGGAAAACAAAAGCCTTTGGTTCGTGGTCTTCATTTTGTGCAAGACTGTTCTAGACCGAAGCCCAGGCTCTCCTAGATCACCTCAGGTCTATGCAACAATCACGGCCTCGACGTCGCGGCCGTCTCCCGTGGCATCCTCGCCTGTTTTCGTGTCACCCGCCCTCGAACATCAGAGGAGCCTCCCTGCGTCAAGCCCGAACTCGCTCAATCCCGCGGAACGGGGTCCCGCCCCTTCAGCAACAGGATTTCGTTATGGCAACGAGGCGACTTTGAAGAACTTTATGGGCGACCGCTTCACTACGGTAGACCTATCGTCAAACCAAGGCTTCTACCGATACCGGAAAGACAAACAAGGTATCGCTGTCGCTAGGCCTGAACGTTGTATGGCGCGTTTTGTACTTGGCCCCTATACGTCCGTAGCCGATGTCCAGACACTTGTTGAGCCGTTTTCGGAAGGAAAACCATTTGTGTGCTCGAAGGTGATAACTGGACTTCCATATTAGTCTTCATTCCATTTGTCTAGTGATGAAGTAGGGTTTGATACAATCAACAAACCAAACGTTTTCCCGGAGGGCAGTAATTTCCATTAGTTCTTTGGGCAACTTGACTGCGCTCGTTTCCACCCAGTTGTAACAACACACGTTGAACATGACGGAGGCACGTAAAATGTTTTACCGGAACTGCGTACAAAGGCTGACAAATTCATATCAAATCTTATAACAACCAACTTTGATATTATTTGCTTGTCGGAAACGTGGCTTCGTACTGGTATCCCGAACTATTTTACACCCAAATATAATGTCCTTCGCCGCGGCAGGGACTATAACGGCACTGGGCTTAAACTAGGAAGAGGTGTTCTGATTGCGCTTGACTCTTCGCTTATGTCACATCGCAGTTCGACATGGAGTCGTATTCTGCATGTGTATGGTTCGAAGTTAGAACAGCGGACGGCGTCAGTTTCCTTATAGATATTCACTATTTTCCGCCGATATTCAATGAAACAATTTTTGTCAAGCATCTTCAGTCACTTGAGCAGCACAACGACTATACGGAAATTTAAAAAGATTTTAACCTTCCGGAGCTGATTGAACATTAGGAGTTATCGATATGAGCGATGCCATTGCGTCATCTAAGGCAACTCGTGTGCTATTTTTCAGAGCCGGCCAAATTACTCATATTTTGTAATTAAATTACATTACTAATTACTTTGCTGAAAATTGCTTAAAAGTAATTAAATTACATTACAAATTACCACAGCCAGAAAGTCATTAATTACCATTACAAATTACTTTTAAAAGTAATGACATTACTTTCGCATTACTTTTGTATACTTTTAAATATAAAGGAGCTATTGATAACTTCCTTTTACAGATAACTTTATTTACGTTATTTACACAGTTCATGGCACACAGCTAGAACTCTCTGTTGCATGTTTACCGATAAACAGAGGAACGCACGCGACTGATCCGTTTCCCACCCAAACCCGGATAACTATTTTTGGAGATGACTGAGGACCCTACGCGGATTATCTCTGGGAGGGGGGAGAACAATTGTCATTGTTCGCAAAATCGCGTCGAGGGCCGTTCGCCAGGGGCCTTAGTTCGACCTACTTCCCCTCCTTCGTTTCCCGAGAATGTCGAGCAGAAAAGCTCGAATGGAAGGCACTTACCAGCCCTATTTCTCACAGTGGAAGATAACACAGAGAGGGTACGCAGTATGCATCAGAAAAAGTAAGCGGAAACTTTCAAGAGGGGCCAGAAAACGTCGAATGCAAAACCGCAAAACATAGGTAGAGAATCGCGCTGAGCGGGTTTTCACAGTTCAAAAGAGTGGCAGAAAGTGTCTAGCTGATAGCGGGCGCGAGAGTCGCACCAGCCGCATTAGCATCAGCAACATAGCGGCGGCCAAAGAGCGTTTTTTGGAAAAACGTAGAGGAAAAAGAAACAGTAAAATAAAAAGAAAAGTGCTCTTGTGTATTGTGGACACAGAAAATATGCCTGGTGCGAAAAAGTAATTAGGTAATTTAATTACAATTACCGTCGCTGGAGTAATTTATTACATTACCAACTTACCTGCTACAAAAAGTAATGAATTACATTACTAATTACTGGAACAAGTAATTAAATTACTGTAATTTCATCGACGCAGCAGCCCGTACGTACGGTACCGGGATGGATTGTTTGCAACTCGATATTTCAACCATACGCTTGAAAGTCTTCGGCATCAGGCGGCTGATCCGATTTTCTTTGGAAAAAGATATGGCAAAGTATGGTTTGCGCAAAGCGGATATTTTCAGTCTAGACTTTGTCCAATTTGTTTTTTAACCGAATTTGACAAGGAATGGTTTGTTCGAACCGCATATTGTGTGTCTAGAATTCCTTCAATTGTACTTTGAACCGGACTCCAAAAATCACGGTTTGTTCGAACCAATTAGGAAAATCACGGTTTGTGTGAACCGGAATTCGACTGTCTGGAATTCCTCCAATTTGACTTTGAAGCGGATTGGGAAAATCACGGTTTGTGCGAACTGGAATCTGTCTGTCCGGAATTCCTCCAATTTGACTTTGAACCGGATTAGGAAATTCACGGTTAGAGCGAACCGGAATTTGCCTGTCCGGAATTCCTCCAATTGGACTTTGAACCGGATTAGGAAAATCACGGTATGAGCGAACCGGAATTCGCCTCTCCGGAATTCCTCCAATTTGACCTTGAACCGGATTTGAAAATTCACGGTTTGTGCGAACCGGAAGCCGCCTCTCCGGTGCGACTCCGGATTGATCTTAGTCCGGATTTCACTTTCCGGACTGATTTCAAACCGTTATTTTTGCTAGGGCAGTAATTGCATTACTGCCAGCTCTGCTATTGTTTATGCATTTTGTGGGTTGAATTAGCTAAACAACTATCAGAACAGCGCAGGTAATATACTTGATGTTGTTCTCTGTAACATTCCGATCGATAACATTACAACAGTTTCATCCCCTACAATGCGAATGGATGTGTTCAATCCACATTTTCTGGTTGATATCTGTTTTTCTTGCAAGCTGCGCGTGTTGGAGACACCCGATTTTTATTGTTACGCTAAAGACGATTATTTTGGAATGTCTAAGCACTTCCACAACTACAAGTGAAACGACGTTCTAGTAATGGATAATGCCGATCTGGCAACAGAGTTTACTCAGGTGGTTAACGACTCCAAATACATCTATTCCGAAGCGCATATCTTGGATTCCTATTTGCCGTGATTGGTTTTCGAAAAATTTGGAAAAGTGCCTATGAAATAAAAATAATTTTCAAAAACGCTTTAGGAAAACTGGCTTGACTGTCTGGTATACAATATGTAGGATTCATCGTACTCCCGCTAAAAAGTTCTATTCGCGCGATAAGCGACTACACATTGATAATGTCGAACCAGGGATGGGCAAAATACATGCAAATATGTATCGAAATACAAATACAAAATACTTCGTCAAAAATGTATTTCATTACAAATCTAATTACATTTCCAAAAAGCATTTAATTACAAGATACAAATACAACCAAATCTATTTCGTCTCCTCCAAATACTTTTCCAAATACATTCCTCAAAATTTTAGTCAGCGACTTCAGGGCACCTGCGACGGGTTTCTGGGCATCTCATTTTAATTTTGCATCGCACACTCGAGAGTTAGTGTGCAAGGCTCTAGTAACGTAATAGAAATATGATCACAAAAAAATGGAATCAGCTTGGACGTAGTAGGTGAAGAAAGTACAGAGCTTTAAGTAGCTTTTTTGTCGATTAAATTTTGGTATTGACCAACAAAAAACCGAGACGACCAAGACGCGCAGCACTAGCTAGAGAATTTTTTATGGTTGCAACTCGCACCAGTTACGAAAATCCGGACGACCCGCACATTTAGGATGTTCCAGGGAAATATATGGATGGAAATCAAGCTGAAAAGCATCACAAGTTGTCACAGACACTTATTTAGCCAATCTGTCTGTGAACGTCAATTTCGTCACTATTCTAGCCCTGGACTAGCACCGTAATCACAAAGTCACTAAACGCTTGTGCTTGATTGAGAGACAATGCACTCTGTGCAGAACGTAGTTTTCTTCCTGCTCTGGACAGTCATAATAAATTTGAGGGATGTATTTTTGCCCACAAAATTGTATTTAATTACAATTGTATTTAAAATACGTAGGTTTTAGTATTTAAATACACACGTCAAATACATTACCCAATTCGTAATTAAATACAAATGCAAAATACACAAGGTATTTGAAATACGTATTTCAAATACTTGTATTTGAAATACTGCCCATCCCTGTGTCGAACGTAGACTAAATCGCTACCCCAAAACCTTTTGCAGGTTTGCAAACCATCAAACCCGGGACGGTGCACAGGGAATTGCACTGCGAAATCGTGCACATTCGTGTTCGGGTTCGGGTTCGTGGGCAGGCCGTTCCGTGGGACAAAAGCAGTCGCCCGTGATCGAGGGACCGAGTTGGTTCCGAAACGTCGGGATTTTTGCATTTAATAAAGCTTGGTTAGGGTTTCAAGTTGACGTTTTATAAAGCATTCCTAACCAGACGGATGTCCGTCGAAAATGTTTACATTACAGATCAAAATGCTGGTTATATCTTCTCATCTGCAGAAGTCGCAAATGTTTTCGCTGACAACATTTACACGATCGGTCCGCAGGTTGCACTGCCCTGTGACGCTCATATTACCTTCCAGGACACGCTTTCTGGTTTTAGAGTAGATAACGAAGAAATCGTAGAGGTTACCAGACACCTCAAGCCAAATTTATGTACCAAATCAGATATCATTGCAAGTCTTGTTCTCAAGGTTTGTGGGGACTGGCTTGCACCGATTTTGAAGCATATTTTTAATCTATCGCTGGGTTCTAGCGTATTTCCATTGTTGCAAAAGAAGGCGGTTGTCGTTCCAATATTAAAGGCGGGTGATGCTTCAAATGTCTGTAATTATCGCCCTGTTTCGCTATTATTCGGGTTTTTGAAGATGTTTGAAAAGCTGGTGTATAAACGTGCTATGTTTTATTTTCGTCAGGAATTAACGGCCGTGCAGCAAGGGCTCATGAAAGGTCGGTCGGTTGAGACCAACGTAGTAGTGTTCCTTTTTAAGTCACTTCGTAGCTGTGGTTTTGAACGAGGGGCATGTTGTTGCTATTTACGTCGACATGTCGAAAGCATTCGATAAAGGTGACCATAGGGTGCTATTGAACACGCTTTATTTGAATGGTGGTTGTTCGGCATTTTGTATCTGGTTTAAAAGTTATGTCTCATACCGTACAAATAGTGTCCGCATTTCTGGCACCCACTCTAAAATGTTTCGTTCAAGTTTAGGTGTCTGACAGGGGTCTATATTTGGGTCACTTCTCTTATTGACATTTGTTACGGGTATAACATCATATGTCAAAAAGGCTGAAATAATGCTGTTCGCAGATGACATTAAGATTTATATGAGTGTCAATTTTCTTGTTGATTGCAACATGTACTCCAAAGCAACCTGACTAACGTACTGCGCAGGTGTTGAGCGAATAGTTTGCTTCTACATCCTCTTAAGACTAGGGCTCTTTCTTGGTGCCGACGCCATGAAGTTGTACCCTTCACCTACTTGTTAGGGCAAACGCAAATCGAACGGGTGACTGTTGTTATGGATCTCGGCGTGAATTACTTTATGTTTTTTACGGTTTCACGAAAAAGAACATAAAGCTAAACTTAAGAAAATCCTCAGAAATGCAGATAACTTGGCGCCTAGAGACGCGAAAAAATAAGATGTAATTTTTCTTAATTCTCGTGAAGACAAAAAGTAACGAGTACGCTTCTACGTTACCGAAAAAGTAACACGTTACCGCCAACACTGATTCGAACTAGTATATGTGTTTTCCTTTCAAAAAAAAAAAAAAAAGACGTTTACAATACTTATTGATGTATGGAACAACCGAGGCAAGAGAAAATATGGATTTGAGAACACTTGGCCTCTCAGGCTTGAGAGATTTTCAAAACTGTCGTCTTTCTTCGGCTTTCTCTTTAGATTTTACAGCCGGCTACGTCAAGCTAATTGTGCAATTTGTCTCGTTATCTCAATCTTAGGGCGATTCTGGTGGTCCCGCCGTTTTGAAAAAAGCTCGGAAGTCATTGCAAGTAGGAATCGTCTCCTTCGAGTCTGTGGAGAGACCCTATCATTCTGTGGTATTCACCAAAGTTAGCTCTCACATCAACTGGATTTTTTATGCACTGAAGAAGCTCAAGTAAATGCTACCCTTAAGCAAACATTGGTGTATGTTTCTGTGTTTAAGTTTAACGGGCATTGCAAGATGCCTGGGTAGCACTTGCAGCGGCTGTCGCCCGTTTGTCGATAGAAACTGTCATGTATTGATAAACACGCTACCCTGACGTCAGCAACATGACGTCATCGCCCTGATAGCAGCGGCTATATAAAGAGAGTACGTAACGAATAAACCTTCTTCTTGTTCGATTCGCTACGACATGAGTCTGGTCTCCGTATCTCGGCCACGATAGAACAACTGGCGACCAAGATGGGATTTCATGGCGGCATCGGCATCGGCGGCAGCTCGGCACAACGGCCAGTCGAGTAACAACGCAGCATCGCGGAAGCCAGGAGCAAGCGTAACGGAAACGACGGGGACGGAGAGGGCAAGATCAACGGAACAGATAAGTGCACTGTTTCGACCGACATTATGTCAACGTCTCATCCTCAGCAACGCCTAGGAGGCATGTCTGAGTTCAACACAAAGAGCGACAACATTAGGTCGTACTTCGAGAGGTTTGAAAGTTTTGTTGACATCAGCGAAGTACCCGCGGCGAAAAAGCTGAAGTTGTTCTTGAACGTGGTGGGTGGTCAGGCTTACGAAAAGCTCAAGCAAATTCTAGTTCCACAGAAGCCCACCGACAAAACTTTCGAGCACGTGCGGGAGTTGCTAGAAGACCACTTCAGTCCGGAGTATTCCGTAATTGCCGAACGCTGCAAATTCAACAGGCGAATGCAACAAGAAGGTGAAAGCGTGAAGGATTTTATGACAGAATTGAAGCACCTAGCACGCAACTGTGAATTCAAGGCATTTCTGAATGAAGCTTTGAGAGACCGCCTGGTAGCAGGCTTACGCGACGAAGAGACTCAGAGAATATTGTTTGCTACGGAGGGTCTGACTTTTGAAGGCGCATGTAAAATAGCTCTTGAAAAGGAACTCGCATCGCGGCAAACCAGCGCGCTGCGTACAGTAGAAGCGAGACCGACAGAAGTTCACGCTATCAGCGGCAGCACATGCGGAAAAACGCGAACGTCACGATCAAAGAACAAAGAAAAAGAAAACAAACGGGAAACGCACGCGTCACGATTAAAGAAGGAAGGCGTATCAAAGACGAATCGCGGTTGTTATCGCTGTGGGAAAGGACACGTGCCTGACCGATGCTGGTATCGAAATACGAAATGCCGGGCGTGCGCAAAGACGGGACCTTTGGAAGTAATGTGCCAGGAAAAGAACCAGCGTCCGATAATCTATGTTGATACGTCAGACGATGACTCCGAAACATCGCAAGTTTATCACGTCGTGCTCATAAAGTTATTATAATGTACGCTAGAGGTTCAACTGGCGCTAGTGCGCTGTTGCAAATTGAAACAGACAGCAAGCAGTCCGAAATTGACTTCCGGTAATGCATTTTTACGGAAAAAAGCGAGTGCATTTCCCCTCTGCGCTCGATTATAAGAGCAAATATCACGAATAAATCGTACCTACTAGGCACATTGGAACATTTCCCTGATGCGCAGATGAAATAATTGGTCAGTTATGGCGTTTTTGCTTTAAAATCGTGGCATGAAAAACGGTGCTAAAACCGCTTCGTACATGTATTTTTGTGCACTGTCGGACACTGTTAGCGCGAACACGGCGTCGGCGCTTTCCAGCATTGGGGGATATACGTGCTAAACGAACGAAGAACATGTGGAAAACGAAGAGAGACGGCAAGAACTACGCAGTAACACTGGATCAGTAACTCTGCATGCGGACGATCACAATAAATTGAAAGTTGTGTAATATAGTCCGATTTGCAATAAATAAGTACTGCTTTATGCTTCTTGCTCGTGAATATGTGCGAAGATGCTTGTTCTGTGTTCAAATCATCACCCGCATGCTCCAAATCTTTGCAAATAGGGGGAAGCCAGAGAACGGGCGCGCGATAAAAACTGCCCAACATAGGAAATAATAAGAAAACACACCTTTCGTAGCCCACGTACTTTATTCTTTACGTTTCGAACCTTTTTTAACCACTCGTAAATATGCGCGACGGGGTCATTTTCATATACATAGTGAGAGGACAGGCATATTAGCAATATATAAGCACCAACGGAATGCTGGCGAACTTAGAACAGACTCTACATTCCTTTCCATTGTTATTTTGCTTAGAATCGTCGCTCGTTTTTACATACCTGCCATGGAATAGAGGTTTGCGCCTGAAATATAGCGAAGTTTAACATCGTTCAGTGGTTAAGAAAAAATGCTGTAACTAAAGCAATTACACTTTGACAATATTAATAAAGGTACATACTATCCGGTACACCCAAAATAATAAAAGTTATTCATGTCATTTTCCGGCGACGAGACAAAATTCACGCGCGTTTTCCCATAGGAATACACAGGAAGACTGGGAAAGTAGACTGCATGCTGTCTGCTTCAATTTGCAACCGGAAGTCCCGTAGACACTAGCGCCAGCTGAGCCTCTAGCGTTTATTATAATAACTCTATGGTCGTGCTCTGTGCAGCAAGCGACAAGCGTGGGTACAAGGTTTCTGTAAACATTGAAGGGAAGCCGATCTCTATGCTGCTGGACACGGGCGCAGCAGTTACGCTGATTCCTGAAAGCGTCTTCAAGGCGAACTTCGCGGAAGTCGCATGCAAACCAACAAAGGTTTCTTTGAGAACATACGCTGGAGAACCTTTGAAGATAAAAGGAAAGGCAGCTGTCAACGTAGAGCACAACGGACGCAGCGCAACGCTTCCTCTTTTCGTGGTAGAAGATAACCAAAGAACTCTGCCGGCACTAGTAGGTCGCGATTGGTTAGAAGAGTTGCAACTTGATTGGAAGGCCGTCTGTGCAGTAACAGAGGAAGACAAAGTCAAATCTCAAAAGGAGAAGTTTCAAGAAGTCTTCCGTAGCACACCTGGAGTTGTGTCCAACTACGAGGCAAAGGTCGTCCTAAAAGCGAACAGCACACCAGTGTACTGCAAAGCGAGGCCTATACCATTCGCAACCAAAGAAGCCGTTGCGGCAGAGTTACGCAGGTTAGAAAACGACGGCATCGTGAAACGAGTGACCCACTGTGACTGGGCGACTCCTGTAGCCGTCGTTCCAAACGCGGCGGAGGAATAAGGCTCTGCGGAGACTATAACGTGACCATAAACCAAGTACTAAAGACTGATTGCTACCCGCTACCGCTGCCGGAAGACCTCTACTCCATGCTTGCTGGTGGCAAGGTCTTTTGCGTTTTGGACTTGTCCTCCGCTTTCCAGCAGGTGCCACTAAGTGCAGAAGCCAAGCCCCTGCTCACGATTAACACGCACTTGGGACTCTGAATATCAGAGACTTCCGTTTGGAATCTCCAGTGCACCCGCAATTTTCAGGGCACTGATGGACAAGATCCTGGAAGGCATCCCTAACGTAGGATGCTACATAGACGACGTTATCGTCGCGGGCAGTAGCAAGCAAGACTGCTACAACACAGTCACAAAAGTTTGGCGACGGCTAAAAGACTATAACATCACGCTCAAGGAAGAAAAATGTGAATTCTTTCGCGACTCAGTTGTTTACTTGGGTCACAAGGTTTCGGCCGAAGGCATCTACCCGACATCGACAAAAATCGAGGCAATCCGAGACGCACCCGAGCCAACAAACATCACAGAACTGAGAGCCTATCTGGGCCTTTTGAACTTCTACGCCAAGTTCTTAAGAAGTTTTGCAACGGTGGTCGAGCCCCTCTACTCACTGCTGAAGGAAAAGCAAAAATGGCGCTGGTCAAAACAGTGCAGGAAAGCTTTCGAAGCCACGAAAGACATGATCATCAACAGTGATGCGCTCACAATCTTTGACGCAACCAACCCCATCGGTCTCAGCTGTGATTCATCTGCGTACGGTCTGGGAGCTGTGATTTTTCATAAAATGCAGGACGGAAGTGAAAGGCCGATAGCGTTTACCTCGCGCACTCTCACAAGCAGTGAACGTAACTATGAGCAAAGAGAGAAGGAAGCGCTTGCTATTATTTTTGGTCTGAAAAGATTTCACCGGTATTTGTATGGGCATTCTAGGACAGGACAAACCAATTCCAACACTAGCAGCCGCTAGAATCCAAGGATGGGCTGTAACACTTTCCGCATATCAGTACAAGCTCAAGTTCCGGAACGGCCACAACATGCAAGTTGTTGTTGTTGTTGTTTATTGCCCAGAGGAAAGGCCCGCAGGCCTAAGTGGGAAAGGAATTAAAGGAAAGCGGGGAGGCCGGCGGTATGAACGAAGTTTAGAAGGCTTCGAGCGCAGGCGTTGTGCATGCAAGTTGCGGATGCGTTATCACGGCAAACACTAGCGGCGAAAGACAAGGATGACGATCCAGAATGTCTAGCTGTTTTCGACGCAATGCCGCTCACCGCCCAACGAGTGGCGAGGGAAACAAAGCGTGATTTGGTCCTCACGACAGTTATCAACTACACGCTGTCGGGGTGGCCAAGAAAGTATCCCGAAGAAATGCAAGCCTTCTTCGTGCGTAGGGACGAGCTGTCAGTGGAAGGAGGATGTTTGACTTGGGGACATCGGGTCATCATTCCCAAGACCTTGCAAGCACACGTGCTCACTCTACTACATGAAGCCCACCCAGGTATGACTCGGATGAAAATGTTAGCCCGGTCTTACGTTTGGTGGCCTCTTCTCGACAAGGAAGTGGAAGACACGGTTCGCCTTTGTCGTATTTGCCAAAGCGTCCTCCCAGCGAAAACTCCCGGTCCACTGCAGCCGTGGCCCTATCCGACCAGAGTGTGGCAACGCGTTGACGCGGACTACGCACTCAAAGATGAAGTTAACCTGCTCGTGCTGGTCGACGCTTACTCCAAGTGGATCGAAGTTTTTTGCATGAGTTAAACGACAAGTGCGCAGGCAGCCCAGAAATTAGACACACTCTTCGCTGCCTACGGCTATCCGGAGGAACTTGTAACTGACAACGGCCCACAGTTTACCTCGGACGAGTTTTAGGAGTTCCTGCAACACCGCGGTATCATGCATACGAGGACACCTCCCTACCACGCTGCATCGAACGGAGCCGCTGAAAGACTGGTGCGAACCACGAAGACAGCGCTGCTCAAGCAAGTTCTTTGCGACAACTCAGCAGTAGTGAAGCGCACAACACAAGAGCGCCTTAACGATTTCTTGTTGTCGTACAGGTGCACGCCAAACTCAGTGACGGCAAAGACTCCAGCGGAGCTCTTCCTAAACCGAGTGCCTCGCATAAAGTTGTCTCTGCTCAAGCCATGCTTTGCAGGTGACATGGCAGACCGTCAACAAAGGAGCGCCGACCAGCTCAACCAGCAAAGAGAGCCAGCGGAGTTCTTCTGCGTCAATGAGAAGGTTTACGTCAAAACAACGCGAGGCGAAGCCGAATCATGGCAGGAGGGAATCGTCGAACAAGTCGCCAGCCCCGCTACGTACCTCGTCAGAGTAAAAGACAACGTGCGATTCACCCATGCTGACCACTTGCGGAAACGATGGTGTATTGCACCGAGACCACCTTTTACACCAGGTCAACACGTTACAGCGATTTCGGACAGCCGACCCGATGATCAACGCAACCCTTGGAAGAACAGCCAGCCAACAGAGGCCAGTTCTGCAGTTGAAGAGCTGCACGACCGTGCCCCATCATCAGCACAAGAACCCCAACCTCTCAACAAGGGATCACCGTACTCCGATGGCCAAGCCGAAAGCAAGAGGAGGTCATCACCAGCAACCTCATTTCAAGGCGTTGCAGACTCCCATGGGGCTCAGGAAACCGCTCCAGGAAACGCCGGAGAAGCGACGTCCACCGCCGGAAGGGTTCAAGGTGAAGCACCGGCACCGCGGCGAAGCAACCGCACCCGGCGACCTCCCGACAAGTACCAAGCCGATGATTACAGAGCGAAGGCCAAGTAGCCTAGATTAATTTGCGAACCTTTGTTTTGTTAAGGAGGGAAGAGTGTCATGTATTGATAAACACGCTACCCTGACGTCAGCAACATGACGTCATCGCCCTGATAGCAGCGGCTATATAAAGAGAGTACGTAACGAATAAACCTTCTTCTTGTTCGATTCGCTACGACATGAGTCTGGTCTCCGTATCTCGGCCACGATAGAACAGAAACAATATAGGACATATTGGCTCTCGTGATTCTTTTAGTACCTTTAATTATAAGCTCAGACAGAACGCGCCGTCCAGTTAATTTGTAAATAATGTAAATAAACGCAGAATGCAAACTATTAGTGACACAGGATGTACGCACAGAACACAGAAGTGAACAGCTATGGCGACGCGTGGACGTTTTGTAGCCGAAGAGCTCAGAGTCTCTGCTCTGTCCTCTTGCCTTTCTCTATTCCAGTCGGTCTTGTTCTGCTTGAGGGAAATCCGTATCACCGATCCACACTGACGTCAGTGCGACGTGCGTCCCGGCAGCGGACGATAGGTCCATTCACACACTCGCATTTGCTTACCGTTCGTGTGACCTCTTACGACGAGAGAAATCACTGGCTCGCTGGCGCCGTCCACGAGGTGACCAAGTTCACTGTATTTTACTAGAGCGGAGGTTTGGCAGTATTTGCGAGATCACATGTACATACTATTTATGTCTAAATGATATTTTATTTTATTGCTCAATGTTTCTCGGGCGAAGAAAAAATATAACGATACGCGAAAACAAAAGGAAATATACGGAAATCCCGTGTGCTTCATGGCTACCCGACAGATTGCACTAGCGAGTTTTCTTCTCGTAAGAGACCCTAAGAGTTTTTAAGAAACTCGAACGTAAGTAGGCTGAGGTGTCAGCCTTTTTTTGTCCTCTACTGATGACGTCATGCGGGCGCCTTCTCCGAGATGTTATTGAGTGAGCACTCCTCCGCGGCGCACGGTCTGAGGCTTAGCAAGGAACCCACTTGCAAACCTGCATAGATAGTTAGAAATGTTTCATTAGAGATGTGCGCTGAGCAATGTAATAATCGGGGGTAGAACATCATCAACGTATAATTGTCTTCTGTGCCTTTCCCCTCCCTTTTTTTTCGGAACTTTGTCTAAGCTAAGCAATACAAAAATAAAAAATAGAGACTTGCAAGTACGGGGAAGCTCTCTTTGAAGGCGGGACAGCTGCAACATCTTCCTGCCGTACTAACCTTGTCAATAATTATGGAAGGAGGACCGAACGCCTATAGCTCGTGCGCTCTGAAACTGACAGGGCGGTGGAAGCCACGTACTTGTTGGTCGAATCATGCGTCTGTCTTCAGCCACCTGATTACAATCCCGCCCATACCCTCGCGTATATATAGCGATGTCAGGTGACGAATGGGTGGTGGTTTATTTGGACCTGCGATCGCATAGTGTCGCTGTCAGCTCGGCCAGCGCATAGAGTCAAAGTCGCCGCACTGTGATCGCAACGCTGATCTTCCAGTCGAAATATGCCGAGTCACCAGGCCGTGTACACATGTGTGGCGTCTAATATCTTGCAGAAAAGAACTGCGCGCGGTAAGAACGCGTTCCACAGTCCAGTGGATATAGATGGCAGCCCGCCGAAGGCGCTTATTGGAACGGTGTATCGGCCGACCACCATTGAATGTCTGGACGTGCAGCAGCAAATGATGTTTCTTTCCTTTTCTACCCGTTCTTTCAGGCAATTAAAAGTTACTCACCCCAGAGTACAGACTGAGCTCTTGCACAGTCATGGTACCTGGAACGCGTCTCCGACAGCTGTGTTTACCGCGTTCAAAAAAGTGTATTCCCTCGATTTCCGCCTCGTGACGTCATAGACGTGTCACGCATTTCGCCGGTCACTATCCTGGTGGTGTCCCAGCGGCGGTGGTCGAACTAGCAGACGCCCGTTCTGCTGCAGGTCGCTCTCCAGCTTGACAGTCCACGGTATCTTCGGCAGTCAGGACTTGGGATGCCGCTACGACGGCGACACTCACGTTCGCTCGTGCTTTTCCCAAGCATTTACACGAACAACCACTCGGAGCACCACATCCGACGGCATGACACTCCGGCTACTGTGACGTCATTTTCTGCCACTTCGGGACCATTTTTGATCTACGGGTGGGATAGGACGCCATAAGCACACCGGTCGGAGACGCGCTCCAGGTACCATATGTAGTACAGCTGCACGCGGTCTTCCTTGTTGGGATGCGTCGCTGGCCACTTCGTCAAGACCTCGAACCTTTTCCTAGATGTCACTTCGGGAGGCGACGACATTCGGACGACATAAGAATGAAGTGCGGGCTGCATTCTGGGCACGTTTCTTCGGAATGGCATCATGCCGAGAAAACAAATACGCGAACGTCGGCAACTACTGACAATGGGTTCAATGGGCGTTTGCGTCCGCAGAACTCGTCAACAAATGCTCTTTAGATGGCATTGCATATCATCGGTCAGTGGGCTGGTATTGTCGTTTGTTCTAACATTTATTCGAGGAAAAGGCCAACCGCACGTCATCGGAGCACGTCACTGATGAACTGATTTACGGTTGTAACACGCTCCGCGACATGGAAATATTCAACGAGAAAAGCGGGCAGACGCGTACTATTTAAAGCGTTCACTGGAAAAGAGTTTCTTTCAGCGAGTGGACTTTAGAATGGGTGATGGCGTCCCAATTCTCATTCTTGTTGCGTTTGGTCTTTCCTGCGGCACACCGATGAGAGCGGGAAGCAGAATGGTATGGCGGTAGCTCCAGTATACAACTTTTGAATATTTGCAACAAAGACGCCAGCTCAAAGGCTGTGGCTGTTTGAAGCGGACCTGGTTGCCCCGCCAAATCGCTCTCGCTATTTTACGCGAGCTTTTTTTCTTAATAAATCTAATAAATGCTCGTAAAAGCAAAATATATTTCGATTAGAATATATTTGCTGTCGCCTACGGGCTTTTGGTTTATTGATCGATCACGCTATCCGCTATGAAGTTCAACGACGTAATCATCGTTTGATACGAAAGCTATTTAAGTCGAGACGGAGCCGATGGTACACGGGGTGATGGTACCATCAGAGTACCATCAGACAGTGACAAAAACGCACCGCCATGGTTTTCGTCATGTTTCTGTGTGTGTTCTATCATCGCTAAACCAATCATAAACAGAAACCAAGTGGAGACTTGCACTTTTGACGTCGCTTAATTAATGCCATTACATCGTATCGTCTGCTTCATCTGGACCTAAGCTGAAATAAAGTAATGCGGAGAGCAAGTCGTCTGCTTCTTTGGTAGGATTTGCGGTGACGCCAGAAGACTCCGAGCTCTGGTTGGCTCTGATTGAAGGATAGCGGGTAGACCTCAAAGCAAGGTGCCTTGAGGTTTACCAACTATCCTTCATTCAGAACCAGTCAGAGCTTGGCGTTGTGACGTCACCACAGTCCCTGCGAAAGAAGCCGACGAACTTGCGCTCCACATAGGATTTCGCGTTTTGGGAATTTATTGTTCTACATATTAAGGTTTTTTTCCTTTTTTTTTTCTTTTTTTTTTAGTGTCGAATTTTTTTGGTGTTAATTTTTGGAGCGGGATAGAAAATCGGTGTTCGTCGAGGACTGTGCTGAAAAGGTTAACGGAACGCCTAAACAAGACTATCGCCGACATGGTGTCGATCTGTGTCGACGTAGAGCACAGGACACGGACGAGGTGTTAGCCTACGTGGCGTTTGCTTACCTTAGTGAAAAAGCCATTCGTACGAGAAATTTATTCTGTCGAATAATCTTATGAATCAATCAAGATGTATAAGAACATATTCAAACCATATAAGAACTATATAAGATCTATAGAACATTTATAAGATCATATATAAACATATAAGAAACTTATAAGAAGCTTTTCACAAGTGTCTTATAGGGTTCTTATATGTTCTTATATATCTTATATAGTTCTTAAATGGTTCTTAAATGGTTCTTAAATGTTCTTATTTACCTTTTATGATTCCTATGTGTTTATTGGACACAAAAATTTCTCATGCAAGTGAGATTTTTCAATAGGATTACAATATGGTCGTGCAAGAGACAGCAGGAGTAACACCGTTTCAGCTAGTGTATGGCCGAAAAGTAACGATTATGCTCCAAACGATACTGCCTCACGAACCAGCTGACGATGAGAGCCAAGACGCCCAGGTTGTTGCTCAACGAGTTGAAGAAGTTCGCCAGCTCGCCGGACTCCGGATTCAAGATCAACAACGTGCCGACGCTACCCGGTACAACGTTCGTCGGATCGACGTTCGCTTAGAGCCCGGCGACCGTGTGTGGGCCTGGACCCCGATACGACGACGCGGTCTAAGCGAGAAACTCCTGGAGCGCTACTTCGGAGCATACAAGGTGCGTCGTCGACTCGGTGATCTAAATAACGATGCGAGGCCGGACGGAACACAGACTTTATCGCGCCGCCCTCCATGACCGGAAGTTGTGCACGTCGTGCGCCTCAAGCCGTGCTACGATCGATAGGACTGTGACTTTCGTTTTCGTACTACGCTGGATAGGATTGTGTTTTACAAGCCTCCCAACTTTCCAATTAATTTTTTTTATTCATTTCCCGTCAAATTGCATCGAGACGATGTTCTTAATGGGGGGAGTATTTCCACGCACGGTCACCGAGCGAGAGCGTGTATGGCCGAATGGTTACCGCGCTGGACTTTCGCGCGTTAACCATTCGGTTGAATATTCTAGGTTCCAGGTCTAGGTTCGATTCCAATCAGCGGAATCTTCTTTTATTTATTCTTTCTACTTGGCGTTCTCGTAAGTTTGAGAACACTCTCGTCTGATGGAGTTCCGAATGTTCTACGCGCCGAAAGTTTTACGCCGAATGTTCCAGAAACCCACGAGGGCACATAAGGGACTCCGCATGGCGAGCGGGGTCAGTTTCGCTCCAGCTTTCAATCCTGCTGTTTCGCCGACATCGACGCCTGCGACGCTAACCTTCTTCTGCTTTGTTTTGGGCACAAGTTCGCCCCATTAAACGTTTAGTTTCTTCATTTATTCACCACCTCATCATTTTTCAATTTTGACAATATTCAGCCAAATTATTTATTGTGAGCTCATTTGAAATTATGCTTTTTTTCCTTATTATTTTGAGTTACTATTGACCCAATTAACTTTAATTCGGTCTAACTGACATTTGGGGGACTCTCTTAATTACTTGAGGGACTATACCACCTGTTTTCTATTGCAAGCTCAATCCACTTGATTATTACTCTTGATTACTTCGAGTAACGTTTCACTCAGTTTACTTTAATTCGGCCCAGTTGTCATTTTGATGACCGTTTTCATTACTTTCAGCTAATATTCAACCAACTGACTTGCTATAAAGTTAGTTGACATTATGATTACTACTTCGATTACCTTGTTGCTATTGACCCAATGGACTTGGAGTCTGCCTAATTGACATTGTGATCTTTCATTACTTTTAGCTATTATTATACCAACTGATTTGTTATGAGCTCAATACACATGATTATTACTGTTTTGATTGTTTTGAGCGTACTCTCCTGAATACGTAGATTTATTATATCACCACTCGATTTATAATGAGGTCATTTTACACTATTATTACATTTTTGATCACTTCGAGTTATTTTTACCCAGGAAACCAATGGTTCTCAAATGGGCGTCCGCGGACCCTTTGGGGTCCGCGAAGGCATTCTATAGGTCCGCGAAACCCTGCCTCATCAGTGAAGCGCGGCAATAAAAGTTGTATTTTTTCAGATCGAGAACGAAGTTTTCCATTTTCAAACGAGTTTTCACGTGTGTATCTCAATAAGAGAAGTCTACTTCACATTAGTCCTCAGTTAAACCTATTTATTATATCATTATTATATTGAACCAATACCTTCCCCCTCCCCTCAACACGAACGGGGTCCTCCATGATCTCCGCCGATCGACAAGAGGTCCGCGAAACATCAATGGTTGAGAACCACTGCACAAAACTATAATTCTGCCGATGTCACAATTCGATGAATCATTTTATTGCTTTGAGCTAATAGTAAATCCTAATATTCATTTGGTTGAGTATTCGCTCAAAGTAATCAAGAAGTTATTACAGTGTCAATTCGGCTAACACTAACTCGAAGTAATCAAAAGAGTAATTAGAATGTGATTTGAGCTTATAATAGACCAATCGGTGGTATAATAACTCGAAGTAATCAAGAGAATCACCGAAATGTAATTAAGCTCATAATAGACCAATGTGATCAAGCAAATCACCGAAATGTCGATTATGCCGAATTAAAGTCTAATGGGTCAGTAGTACCTTAACATAATAAAGAGAGTGATGCTAATGTTAATTAGCGTCACAGTATATCAATTGGTTCAATATTAGAACAAAGTAATCAAAATAGTTAACACAATGTAATGGAGGCCGCATAAAATTCTATAGCGTCAAACGTAAGTGGAAGTAATCAAAAGAGTAATATTACTGTGAATTCCGTTCATGATTGTTTAATTGGTTTTATAACTCGTAGTATTCAAAATAGTCGCTGAGATGTATATTGGGCAGAATTAATGTGCGTTAGGTCAATAGTAACTCAAAGTAATAAAGGAGTAATCATAATCTCAACTAGTCTTAAAATGAATCAATTGGTTGAATATTAGCTCAAAGTAATAAAAAAAAACTTAGTTCGACGTGAGCGCGTTGGTGAAGTTAAATAAAAACAGAAAGAATAAACATAGGGACGGACAGAACAGCACCTCTTTCGTGCTGTTCTGAGGTGCTGTTCTGTCCCTATGTTTATTCTTTCTGTAATTATTTAATAAAAAAGCCATCAAAATATAATGTAGACCGAATAAAAACCTGTTGTGTCAAAAGTAACTGCGAGTAATCAAGAGTAATTATAAATTGATTTGAGCTGATAGAGCAATCGGTGATATAATAACTAAATAATCAGGAGACTCACCAAATGTCATGCAATTAGGCCGAATTGAAGTCCATTGGGTCAAGAGTAACTCAAAGTAATCAAACGAGTAATCGTCATGTTTATTGGGTCATAATAAATAAATTACTTGATTACTACGTCAAAGTAATTAAAACGGTCATCACCATATTAATTAGGCGGAACTAAAGACAACTGGGGACATTAGTAACACAAAATAATCAAGAGTAATCAAAATGACACGTAGGCTGAATGAAAGTTCATTGGGTGAAAAGTAACTCGAAATAATCAAAACAGTAATCATCATGTCTATTGGGCTCATAACAAATCAGTCACTTGAATACTAGCACAAAATAATCAAAACAGTATAAAAATCAATCAATCAATCAATCAATCAATCAATGTTTTTATTGAAGTGCCCAGGAACAACCTTGCGGTCTTAGTACAGGTGCACTCAGGAAACATGGAAATCAACACTACACACAACAAAGAAACAGTAAACAATAAAACACTTAAAAAAGATCACATATGTCACATAAACTCGCTAGGCTATACCACCACGATAGCGAAAGGAAAGGAAAGCGAGAGTATAAAAATTGGTTCTGAGGAACTTAATCAGGTGCAAAAAAAAAAAGAATGGGAAGTCAAATTTAGGTGAGGAACTTCAGCGCTCTGATGAATTCCGGTGTGTTATTGTTAAATATATCAATAGAGTCTGTAAAAGAGGAATTGTAGGTGTGCCCAATTCTCGACACGGGGTCGTGAAGATTAGTTACGGGAGCATTGTAGAAGGATGCATTTTGCCTTGTAGTTTTTACGGGAATTTTCAAACGCACATTTGATATCAATGATGTGCAGTTAGTGATGCCATGAATAAGTTTGTACAGAAATAGGATGTCGGCATGTTCTCTCCTACGCCGCAGGGTGGGCAATGCCAAGCTATGTTGGACTGGGACTGCTGGATCATCGTTTGAGGTGGACGCATTGCGCGACGGGAAACGATGTCTGTAGATACATAAGAACTTATTCTGAACACGTTCGATTCTAGCCGAGGTTGTCGCGCAGATTCCATTCCATACAACAGAGGCATACTCGACGTGTGGTCGACATAAAGCACTGTACAGTGTGACAAAAGTACTAGGGTTATTAAACTCTTTAGTAATGCGGCACGTGATACCAAGCGTACGTAAAGCTGAGCTCACAATATGGTCAACATGACTCGAAAAGCGTAGTGTACTATCAAATACAACTCCAAGGTCTTTGATTTCATTCACACGTGTCAAAAGAACTGACTGAATGTCATAAGAGAATATAATATTATGTGTCTTTCGAGTGTAGGACAGGACTTTAGTTTTCGAACTATTTAGTTTTAGGGCATTCTGATTGCACCAGTTTTCGAATGCATATACATCATTTTGTAGCAGAACACAGTCGCGTTCGTCCCGTACCTCTATAAACATCTTAATGTCATCTGCATATTGTAGAAAGGAAGAGTGACGGATCACAGCCGAAACATCATTCACAAAAACTGAAAACAGAAGGGGGCCAAGAACGGAACCTTGAGGTACACCCGTCGTAGCCTGATAAGCAGCAGACGAATTACCATTCGAGCTGACAAAACACAGTCTATCACGCAAGTAACTTTTGAGCAATAAAAGTAACGACCTGTGGACATCAAGCCTTGACAGCTTTGCCAGCAACATGTCGTGATTTACAAGATCAAACGCTTTGCTTAGATCAAAGTAGATTACATCAAGTTGGCCTCTATTAGAGACGACCTGAGCAGCAGTTGACATGAAACAAGTGAGGTTAGTCGTGGTTGAGCGACCCGCCATAAAACCATGTTGGCTAGAATGAGAGAATGTTTGAGCTTAAACGACAATATTTTGTGTAAAGCTGTTTCGAACAGTTTTGAAAATGTACAAAAAAGAGATATAGGCCTGTAGTTTGAGACGCTTGTTCTTGAACCGGACTTATGTACGGGTACAACAAGTGCTGTTTTCCACAAGCCGGGAAACACTTCGGTTTTTACGCAGTTGTTAAAGATATGTACCAAAATAGGGATAAATATTGCACTATAGGCCTTCAATAGGACAGACGGAATGCCGTCTGTCCTATTGATAATAATAATAATAATAATAATAATCCTTTATTTGTATAATGCCTCAGAACAACCTATTGGTTACAGTGTGGTGGCACATAAAAAGTTTAAAAATGGAAAAAAAAACACCTGAAACAGTACGCAATCTCAACCCCCCCCCCCCCCCACACACACACACAAACACACACATATGCTCTCGAAATTAAAACATTTCACGATCATAAACCAAAAATATGTAAATCAAGTAGTCGTTTGAACGCAGCAAAATTTAAGAATATGTCTGCATGAGTCGGAAATTCATTTAAACAAATTTGCATTCTAGCCAAAGGGGACGGTCCCGTTTGGATGGATCTATAAAACACGCTTGAGTTTCTAACGACTCGGGCCGGTACATGAAAGTTTAAGGACGACACAAGATTGCTATCAACTTGGCCGTGAACCACTTTGTATAAAAATATAATGTCACGAGCAATCCTCCTTTTTGAAAGGTTCTGGAGTGAAAGTTCTCTAAGAAGGTACTCATAATCAAAATAACATTTTCTATCAAAATATCTATCGCAAACAAGGCGTATAAATCGCTTCTGAACTCTTTCTATCCGTGCAGCGTCGGTCATAGTTAGCAAATTCCACACTGAACTACAAAACTCAAGTTTAACTCGTACAAGGGAACAAAACAATTGAACTACGCACATTATATTTAAAAAATCATGCGTCAAACGTGATATCATCCCCATTGTTCTAAAGGCAGAAGCAACAGTTTGTGTAACATGATATGAAAAGGTAAGATTACTATCGAAATAAACACCTTGTTCCACACGTTCAAAAGTGGAATTGCCGATAAAATATTGCTGTAAAATTCTTTCGCGTTTTCTAAGCATAGATAGCCCTTTTGTTTTATCCGGATTGACCAGCAAAACGTTACATGAGCACCAGTTTGAGATACGTGATACATCTTCTTGCAAAAGAGCACAACCATCTTCCGACTGGATACAAAGATAAAGCTTAATATCGTCCGCAAATAAGAGCAGTTTCGCATTTTGTATGCACAATTCTATATCACTGATGAATGTAAGAAAAAGTAGCGGCCCCAAATTCGATCCCTGAGGGACTCCCGAAGTTGGAGTAAATACATCTGAGAAGCTATTCAAGATATAAAGTGTCAATTAATAACGATTAAAGACGACTGGGTCAAAAGTAACTCCAAGTAATCAAATGAGTATTAATATTCTGAATTGATCTCGTAATAGATGAACTGGTGGCATACTAATCCCAAATAATCAAGAGAGTCCCCAAAATGTCAATTAGGCATGATTAAAATTAATTAGGTGAATTCTAACGTAAAGTAATAAAATAGTAATGACAAGTACAATTAAGCTCATAATAAATAATTTGTTAGAATACTACCTTAGAATGATAACAACAATAATCGTGAGGTCAGTTAGGCCGTATTAAAATATGTGGGTCAAAAGTAACTCTAAATAGTCAAAAGAGTAATAAAGTGTAAATTGAGCTAATAATAGAGGAACTGGTTGCATGAAAACTCGAAGTAATCGAGAGAGGCAGAACAATGTCAATTAGCTGACATAAAGTCTATTGCGTAAATAGGAACTCGAAGTAATCAAACTACTAATCGCAACATCAATTAAGCTTATAGAAAATCAATTGGTTGCATATTAGCTCAAAGTAATCAAGTCATGGATATGTCCATTGGGGCGAATTAAAGTATATTGGGTACATAGTAACTCGAAGTAAAAAAATATTAACCATAATGTGACTCGTGCTGATTATAAATCGTTTAGTCTATAATTTGCTCAAAGTAATGTGAAGAGTGATAACGATGTCAATTAAGCCAAATTAAGGTCCACTGGGTCCGTAGTAAATTGAAGTAATCAAAACAGTGATCGAAACAGAAAGTCAGCTGATAATAAATCACTCGGTGGTATAACAGCTCAAAGTAATGAGAGTGAAGATTATGTCAGTTAAAACAGTATAAAGACAAATAGGTCACTAGTTACTCAAAGGTGTCAATAATGCTTATACTAACTACGTTATGTGACTTATATATCCGGAAAATATAACAAGTAACCACCACGTTAATTGAGTTAATTTAAAGTCAATTGGGTGAATTGTAACACGGATGATTCAAAGGAGTAACCAAACTATCAGCTGAACTTCTGTGAAGTCACCTTTGTCAACATTAATTCAAAGCCATCGACTGGGTAACGAAATGATTGCTCCTATAAAGTTGTTTGTGTCAATATTAGCTATATAACTTAAAAGTAATTAGAATATCTTATTAGCACCTACGAAGTTATATTTTTGTCACTAATCCCTCGAAGTAATCGAGAGAGTAATAAAAAGGTTTGTTGAGTTTTGATTATGTGAACTGTGTTAACAATAGTTCGAAGCAATTAGAAGTGGAAGCGATTTTAAGTCAGCGGTGTCAATAATACTGAGTACTAATATAAAGAGTAATCACAAATTGCAATTTTACTTGCATCATGTGAACTGTATCAATAATAAATTGAAAGTAATGAAAATGAGTAAAAAAATTGTCAATACAGCTAAAGTCGAGTGTGCCACTCTTAACTCGAGGTTACCAAAAGAGTAATCCCTAAGTCAATTGTGCGACTACTAACTGAAAATGATCGAAATGGTGAGCAATATATGAGTAATCCCCCAAAAAATCTAATTGTATAAATAATTACTTTAACTTATAAAAAAACCTAAGCAAAACTCAACCACTGAAGACAAAATCGTGCATGCGTATATTGTAGATAAAATAGGCTGGCCCGAGTATTAAATCGAATAGCGCTGGTATTAAATTGAATGGTACTTGGGTTACATTGACCACCATTTGAATCAAAATGAGCGCAAAAACCTGTGATTTCGATAAACAAAAATTTTCCACACGAAACAAAAACAAACTCCAAAGAACACCGATTCCTAAAAGATAAAAAAAAAAAAATACAATGAAAACGCGCTTTTAATTTTGAAGAAGAAAAATATACCGCCGAAAACATTGCACCCTAATTATAATATTTGTTTTTAAAGTTACATGTACTAGAAACTATTACACGCAGAGTACAGCTCCTTTCGCATAGTAATTGAACCAACATAAAAAACTAATAATATAAAAAAAATACAATTTGGGGGCTTTACTTGTCGTGGCTTCATTGAAAAGCATATCGCGTGTTGAAGACGTGAGCTAACAATTCAAGCGACCATCTGCATCACGGAAAACCCTTATTATCTGGCACTCACTGGCCCAATTCGAAGGGAACGTTAGATTTTCCACTCAGGTGTTCTCAGGAGCCTTTGGGTTGCTTGAGAGAATAGAGCATACGGATGACATTCAATCTGTGTCACAATGCTTGCAGCTATGGCGTTTGTACCCTTTTGAATAACCTCAATACAGATGTTTATAGAGTATCTATTGGGAAAATAATCCAGTCATTGGTAGGTCGAAGAATTCAGATCTTGTTAGTGGCCACTTGTGACCCAATATCGCAGGTCTGAACTTGCCAGTCTCTCGATAGAATAGCCCAGCTCGACGGAAGGTAAGTCGTAAAACAATCAAGTTCTTTTTCCGATCGCCATTGCTAGAAATAGAAAAAAAGACATGAAAAGGGGATGAGATTATGTTCCACATTTTTTGCCAGTGTGATAGAACAAAAATGTTAGGGTTATTAAACGATGTAGAGCATTGAATAATTTTTGTTTAAAAAACTTGTACTCGTCCGTGGATGCAAATCACCCGCTGTACACCAAGCAGCGGATATATTAACTGCAATGCAAAAAAAATGACAAAAATAAAGCTGATGCAAATTTTTAATAGGTCGTACAACCGGAAATAGCGTGTTTTTTTGTGTTGAAGAACAGCTCCCGGCAAAATGGTCTTTAAAGAAAGTTAATACGCCGACCCATTGACGTGTAGTGACGACTGGATTAAAGTTTGTTTAATCCTTTAAATACTTCGTGCTTGTATAGTGTGAGTTACTTGAGCCAGATACAACAAAAACAAGCCCTGGATGAATGTATGCCGGATCAATTTAAGTAAACTCTGTGTCCAGGTGAGCAAAAAAGATTTTATAATCATACCTTAACCGGAGGTGATATCCTTGTGACAAGAGAACTTAAAAAAAAAAAAAAAATTTACCTACACAAATGTAAAATTTACGAATTTCTAGACATACTGCAGCAACCTCAAACCGCGTTTTATTCTCGTACGAGAATTCATAAGAAGGCATTCTGACAAAATGGTTCCAAAAGACATTATCGTTTTACCTCTTCCTGTTTACCAAAACCGCTGATGATTAAGCTGTTGTTTCAAAAATAGTCGCATAAAAATAATAGATATTGGTACCAATTCACAATATTGAAAGCAGTCTAAATAAGATTTCGTATGTGCAAGTCTAGTCACTAAGACATGTCTAAATTCATATATTTTCTCAATTTTATTTAAGGATCTTCATTTTGTGGCATTATGTTCCTTTTGGCGGTCGTTTGCACATTAATGCCGTTCATTGAAGGTAAGCAAGAACGATTCTACTTTAACTGTTTTACCAACTTTAATAATAATAATAATAATGTTTTATTTGCTCAGGAGAGCGCGGTACCGCAGAAAGGCAAAAGCCCGTACCAAGGAGGCCCGCGGTGCCGTGTCTAGTGATGGTGATTATGTGATGATGTAATGTACAGATGAAAGTGATGGTGATTATGATATGGTGTGTTAGGCCTAGCAGCAATCTTCGCGGTGATGGTCTTTGCGGTGCTGCCATGGGCTGTTTACTTCTGGCAGGCCGGTCTCAAGCGCCTGGAGAGGTATTAACCCCGTACTTCCAGTTCTGTGGTACGCACTCGGTGTATAGACAACACAGCCGCTTAATCTACAGTATGTAGGTTCGTCCGAAGCGGTCACCAAAACCGCGTGGCAATCCATTCGCAATTTTATTTTTATAAGGTTTGCATTTGCATTTTTTTACACCATCGTTATTGTTTCACAGTTGCAACTTTTCATTCGTAAATTGCTTCCCCCCAATAAGCATAACGAGCTTTCTGATTTCCAAAATAATCATTTCTAAAGGCAACAAAAGGAACGCAAATGAGCCTGTGTATGCGACTTTGTGACCAGAGTACGAATCAGAGCGTTCTTTTTGAGTCCGTCTCTCTTTTAAATTAAAAAAAAAATATAAGAACTATAGACTTGGTCGTCCCCCATTAGAAAGTCTTGCAGTAGTTTTAAGAGCAGTCGGCGCGTATTTTTCCCCATGCTTGAAGGAGCGTAAAATACGGAGTATAAATACATGTTCACGCATGCACCAATTCCACTTTCTGACGTCACTCCACTGCGGAGGCGCTGTTGTCGGTACTGCGCATACGCGGACGCTTCCTTCCCGCGCACGCGCAGAAGGCAGGCTTGTTTGCGCAGGGCGTATTGGCGTAGAGACCTCATTTTAAGGGTGCCGCTATCTAGAGATTGGCGACGCCGATGACGCCGTCTACTGGCTCGAAGCTTGAAATACAGGCAGTTATGCAACTCGTGGCCGCTGTGAGTTCGCTGAACATCAAAGCGCGCACTAGTCCTGTACAAACGGAATCATCATCATCTCACATGGGGCATAATTTCGGTTTCGCCCACAAATCGAAGCATTCGATATTGGGAAAACAAATATTTTTTTTCCAGGAACATTTATTTCGGGACATGGCTGTCCTAACCATTTAGAAAAAAAAAATTGTAGGTTTAGTGTTTCTTTGTTACGCTGTTACGCTAGGAGAATGTTGCGCACTACCAAGCTGCTGCCATGTAATAAGGGTCCCAGACTCAGTCAAGCTGTCTCAACAGCTTTTTGTCTGGGACTCCTTCCAGTGTTTCTAGAAAATAAAGCTTTGATTTGATTTGATTTAAGTGAAATCAAATCAAATAGTTTATTTTCCCATTCAACGAAAATGGCGGGAGGCCAAGGAAATAAGATGATGAATCAGCTCGACATGGACCTCGGCCACCCTAGAGAGGCAGGGGCAACAGCAACGGAAAATATACACTAAAGAATTATTAAGTCAAATAGTTACTGAAAATACAAAGTGACGTCAATATCCCAGCCAAATTTAGCAGGGAAACTGAAGGAGTGTATAGGTCACGTGCAGACAATACTCCAGCTGAGTTTAACGAGGAAACTGAATTGATATAGAGGTCTCGGAGCGTCAGGCCACGTCACATAAATTTATTTCCCTTGTAACCTTAGCGGGAAACGCAGGGATGGACAAATGTTTGGAAAGGGAGGGGAGCGGGGGGGGGGGGGGGGGGGGGGGGGAAGGCGGGAGGTACGTTAAGAAAAAAACAATTTCATGCTTTAATATTTCTGTATCCTCCTCCAAGGTTCCGTGTGGCCGGATCCCAAATGTGGTCGAAGTCATGTGCGCAGTCGAGACCGATTTATTTTTGATGGACGAAGGGCAAAGGACGGAGAATTCCCATGGATGGTACTGTGAAAAGCGCGCGTGAAACCGGGGAGTCACCACTCTGTTGGCTGCTCCCTTTACTTATTCGGTGATCAACTGAGGGAGAGGAGGAAATGAGAGTGACCGGGGGCATCAAAACTCCAAGTTCCGATTGAACTGACTCGTGGATAGACGCAGAGACTAGCTGACTTGGGCTCTGTCCACCGCCTCCCTCGAACAAGTGCATCGTATGCTCCTCGCGACACACTGCGGAGTTGGACGTTCGACCACGTTTGAAACAGGGGTAGAGACGAAGGCAGTTAGCCTTTGGGTTAACCAACTAATCCTTCCAATTAGAGCTCAACACCCTGATGTCCCCTCGCTCTCACATCCCCCTCCCCCTCGTCTTCTCACCGTACACACTCGATAATCAAAAGATACTCGTCCGCGGCTGATCGCCTTTGCCATACACAACTTCAAAAAATCGCCGCAGGCAGCACTGCGCGCGTTGCATTAATTATTTATTTATTTATTTTCATTTTGAGTGACCCACCAACAGGTTGACGCGTCCTTATTGCTGCACTTATCAACGAGTCAATTAGTAGTAAAATTTTAAACAGTATAAAAGCGAAATGTTAGGGAAAAAAACAATAGTGTCAACGCACTTTAGATATTTACGCTTTTGATAAAAAATATCAATACTAACATTCCAACAAATGTGTTCTAAATGGTTATACGTCTGGGGTAGGCGTGTCATGGGTTCATCATGGTAGACATTGGTAGGGTAAAACAAAGTATGAAGTCTACAAGACCTACGAGGAATGTGGAAGGAGAGGTGACTGAGTAGCTCTGGTGAATCAACTATACCATTTACAATCTTATACAAATATGTCAGCCCACGAATTGTTCTTCTGTTGTGCAACGAGTCTGACTTCACGAGTTCACAAATCCTCTCATAGCTATAAAAACAATTCGGTTGAAAATAACGATCAAACAAAGCACGAACGAATCTACGTTGAACACTTTCAATTACTCCTGGATCTGTCACTCCAATACAGTTCCCCCAGACAACTGTGGCATATTGAACACAACTACGCACCAGTGAAGAGCACAAAGGGGCTTAGAAAACCGCGTGTTACTCGTGTAACAGCTCCGAGAGATGTCTCTTTGTCTTGGTCATCGTAGGGGGCGTTTCCCTCCTCCCTTCTGGCTTCACCTCCGGTGGCATCATGTTGCCTCCTGAAGGTTCCCACCACCATGCTCCCGGGTTACGGAGTATTTAAGAAGCATAAGACATTAAAGCATTTTATCTGTTTTTTTTTTTATCGGGATTCCAGCATTTTATTTGTATATATTACATCTGTATTTGTCTGTATTTATCTGTACTTCGCATGCGAATATGAATCGCCTCACTTCCCTCTAGCTTCTTCGCACGCGCAATATGTCCACATCTGCTGTGAGAGACGCGGGCTTGTTTGTAAACAGTTCGTGTTGGTTTATAGGGGGAGGGGTATTTTAATACAGATGGCGGTTGACTTACTATACCGTAGGGGAGAAGGAGAACTCGGTCTGGCGTTCTATTAACAGACTATCACGACTTGGAAATTTGGTTGTTGGGTGGTGCCAGCTGAACAATAATGAACACAGAAAATTTACAACCGCTGGACTACCAGCTATATTACAGCCTTCGTCTTCCTTCACTACTCTCAGCATTGACCTTAAAGCCCTCTTCTTCCTTATTTACAACCTGCATTAAAGCTTTCCTCCCCTTCTTCTAAGCTTGGCAGAGAACTAGAAATACCTAGCTCAGCTCGAACCAGTTGTGAAAATTTTGCTTATCGCTCAAGCGATACCAGCATAAATGTAAACGAACAGCTGCGAATGTGCAGGCGACTTAGTGATAATTAGTTTGAGAGGTCCAGCGTCTCAGTCTATCGAGACGTCATCCCACAGTTGTGTCTTTTCCGTCAATTTCACGTTTCGAAGTATTTTCCGCACTGCAATGAGTAGATGTTCTATTACCATGAAGTAGAAATCTATAACTGTTTTTGTGCTAATTGGTGAATTTCTGTTAAATCGACAAAGAATTTACTCGTTATTTTCATTCCAATCCGTAGGTGTTATTTTATACTGTCGAAGCAGACGGCCGAACGTATCTTTGCGGTGGATCGATAGTTAAAAGAGACGTCGTGTTGACTTCTGCGCACTGCGTGGAAGAGGGGTAAGTCCGGTTGCGAAAATGTTTAATGATATATTTTATTTACTCGGGTTTTATATTTCAGAGTCAATATAAGCGCGTCGATACTTTATGCTGGAACTTTGCTCAGAACAATAAAGGGACGATACTCTCAAAAAAGAAAAGTAAGAATAATCATTGCTCTATTGAAATTTAATAGAATGCTCAGGGGATTAAGTTATTTTATAGAGTACCTACTGCTATTGTTGTGTAGCCCCTAATAGAACTATCTTTTTTTAAGGACAAATTCATCTCCATAAAAGTGTTCTCAAATCGTTTATAAACGACTCGAAACATTCCATTTGGCATTATCGGACCAGTTTATGTCACCGCATCACATCTCGCGACGCATTGAATCCTTTTTATTGTGCTATAAAATTACGGTGACGGGTTAAATCGGCTGCTTAGCTATAGGAATTTTAATTACAAGTTTTGCGCGCAGACTGCAATTTTAACTTATTAACGCACATCTGCAAAGTTATAACTGCGTCCATTAGGACAGGGAGAAGAGACGCACCTTACATTATATTTCCAAAACGTCCCTTTCAAACATATTGTTCAATATGTTTAGAGAGAAAAGTACGCTGCCATGCGCCAAAGTTAAATTTTTTTTTTGTAACACATATGTTTATTTACCTGACGTTCCTTCATTCAATTTCATATACAATTAAGCCTTAACAATATTATTGCTTTTTTATGTGAACTATCATGCCTTTTACCCCGTTCTTGAAAGAACACTGATTCTTTATTTAATGTTCCATCTATGTGCAGGAACGGTGAAAACATTTGTAATCTAAGTACTGTTCCTGCAACATCAAAATTGAATTCCTGAAAAAAAAAAAAAAAAGAATTTCTCCGACTTATTTTACGTACGAAATATTGTAAACAACATTATTCCGGTTACAAGTAAAAATTTCCAGGAAGCCCTTTAAAAAAATTTTACGAGTAATGTGGAGTGCTGACGATATAAAGACAAACAAGCCGGGACATTTTATGCGACTAGAATAAACGAGGTTCTAAACATGACACTTTTAACATGTCCCCACCTGAAGACGATCGTCTGGCTCAGTGGACCCCTTAGCAAAAAGAGGCCGTACTTCAAACGAAGTTGAAATATATTTAGTACGAATATTCATTTTGTATTTATTCTGTATTATTTTCGCCGCATTCAAAATACGCGCGTAATGTATTCAAAATACATTATAAATATGAATCAAAAAATATTTTAGATATACCAAAAATATTATTCCTTCACACTCAAGATGCCATTTGTGCATTAAAAACCGGTTACACAATTTTTTTTGATTTTTGATTTTGTCAGCAAATGGTGTCCCTGTGGTATTTGAAGGCAGTACTAAATACATCTCACAAAGCTACATTAGAAACGAACACAAACACAAACGTCATGACGTACTGAACAGTTCATTCACAGTTTCGTTGACATCTCTAGAGCCTTATATAGCCTACATATTGAAGGTAATCCTTTTTTCGGTGACCACCTATGCGCTTATTAAGGTTCCAAGTATTCGATCTTCTTCTCGGGAGTCTGTCAAAGGGGAAACAGTGTTTTGAAGTTCGTGGACGATATCTCTTAGTAAAAGGAATTTGTACAACTAATAACAATTCGGCACAGTCCCTAAAACAATATGCACACAAACGTCTCATAAAATACATGTTATTGCTTCTGTGCGTAGCACCACTCAGGACGAAGCGAATCAAGGCAGTTTCTTCACTTTAAATTACTGTAAACGACTTTATTTTCGTGAGGACCTAATTCTCGCAAAGTTCGCGAATCGCCTACAATTCCAAAAAAATAGGTCCCGTGAACAATTCCAGCAAAATGTAAAAACATTAAAATCTATATTGCGATCCCAGCGCGTCGCGAAAATTAGAATTTACGAATTATTCCAAAACTCCAACTTTGACCTAAATCGCGAAATATTGAGCCCGCGAAAAATAAATATTTTACAGTAGTTGTTTTGCCTTTCCTTTTTAGTAGTTGACTATTTAATATGGTAGTTAATGTCACTGCATTAAAGTCACTATTCACATCACGTACAATGGTGAGTGTACACGTTCAGTGAACTAACATTGTGCTAACAAAACCACGCCAAACGTATCTGTTCACAGCACCTGCTGAAGCTTTCCAGCATCAGCAAATGTTGTGGTTGTAGTTCCCGAACCCCGTTTGTGATTGGTGTGCAAGGAACTGATCAGGTGTGTTCTTGATAGAAAAAAGGAAACAATAACATAAACTGGGCTGATTTATCAGTGCGATGCTGCGCAATTCAATTGACAAACTAATCAAATGTTGTATCTGCTTGAAGTGAACTTCAGAAGGGGAGCTTTTCAATATTTTGGTAGTTTAAGTCAAACTACCAAAGTATTGCAGTCAAAAGGTACTTGGAGTATAACACAACAGTATTTACGATTTTCAGGTATTTTAAGAGTATTCTGCACGTATTTGTGATTGCTCCATTTTTTAGGGTTGGGGTATATTTTGCATGAATTAAATAAATATTTCAAGAAATATATGTGAAAGGTATTTTGTGCCTATTAATTTAGTATTTACATATTTCAAAACGCATGAAGGGAACTTCAAATGTAGTTTAAGTAAAGGTATTTTAAAATGATTTCTAGAAGTATATTTTAGTACTAAGTAAAAAAAAAGAAGTTTATATTTTCGGTATATTTTTCGTCTACTTACAATTATGAACTGTATTTCAAATACACTCAAATTAGAATGTGGTATATTTCAAACGTATTAGTTTTCGCTAAGGGACGGGTTTGGTCGCATGGCATCGTACATTTGTGTTTACTTTAGTGTTCCTAGGCTCAGATGCAGCGTGTTGTGAACGCACAAAGTAAAGGTGTCTGAACGGCATGCCGCATCGTCACGGGGCAATTGTGTCGAAGATTCCCTTTCATTCCTGACAAACGCTCTGATATCGCGCAGCCTGCTAGGACCTTGAGGCAGAGGCGTACGAAACGTGTTAAATAAATACACATGTTTTTAGTCGATTTAATTAAACTTGTCCCCGAAAAAAGACCATTCAATGAACCTGACTCGAATTTACTAAGGTTGTGGCTTCTTCCTAGCGCTACATGTCCACAGCACACGAACACAAGACAATCGAAGAATAGCTTGATTCCCCTTACCACGGATCTAAGCTAAAGGTTCGAGCCGATGCACTCTTTCAGTCGTTTCAAACGATAAAGCATTGAAGAGGAAAAAATAAGCGTCGTGTAACAAATTTACGTACCTTAATGTAACTGCGAAGGAGCAGGGGAGCACATACTGAAGCGCTCTGTGTTGAACATGAATTAATCCGCAACCCCTCCACGATTAAGTAACATAGTTCTCTCCACTACAGATCGAACAAGTTATCAAACACGAGGATTATCGGAGAAACCAGGCCCTAGGTAACAGCCATGACATCGCGCTCATCAAGTTGACACGACCTTTCAATTTCGCGGCCAGCAAAGGACGCATTGGGACCGTGTGCCTTGCCGTGATGCCCCCCCGGTCCGGGAACGTCGTTACAGTTGCAGGATGGGGAACGATCTCTCCGAGTAAGAATAGAGTTTACGTGTTGCGCATAAAAGCAAACTCAAGTGCTGTGAGTTAGCGTTAGCGTTGCGTGCTCCACAATGCGAATGCGAGTCGTAGCTAAGCGCCAACCCAAGACAGAGTTTTGGCTCGCGCATGAGTAGAGGCGACGACGCCATTTCTTTGCGTACGCAAAACGTTTGTGTACTCTTTTCTAAAATTCACTAATGGCTAGAAAAGTTTGTAGCTTTGAGAGCCTTAAAGGATATGTTCTTAAATTAACGCGATCTGTCTAGATGCTCTTGTCCAAGTTCTCCTCTTCGGACGATCACCACAAGAGGAATCCCACTTGGGATGCTCCTGATTAACTTTTGCCAGCAGCGCAGTAATTACGAATGATTAAGATAGCGCTGAAACATAAAGCGCAAATTAACACTGTGCTTAAATAATTTATATCCGATAGAAAGACGCTTATATTTTTGTATTCGCATGCGAATATGGCAGCTATTAAGTGTTTTAAAGTATTAAGCATCTTATGTACCTCGTGACTATTTTTCATTGATACAAACCCTGTTTCTTTCTCACAAAGTGGAATATCGTTAGGTGGACACGGTCTTCGGGTTTCTTATCCAATATGGGAAACATAAACTGGTGGATAATTTTCACGATTGCCCGGTTAAATGACTAAACGCTTGTAATGGCTTCAGGGATTACGTGCATGGTATCTGCAGTTTTTACGGCATCCTCTGTTACAGGCTAATCCAATTGACAGCTTTAGCGAAACGTCATCAAGCTTTCAAACTATTGATTCGCTTTTTTTTTTTTTTTTTTTTTTTCGCTTTTGACATCTGATTCTAAAACTGGGCGCACGATAGCGACATAAGCCCGTGGCAAGGACAGCGCTCTTCTTAGTGGGTCTGTACAGAAAACGTAACATGGCAATTGACAGATACAAAAAAAAAGGGCTGCGCCTTGACCTTGCGCAGTTTCTCCTTGCGCATCACAGCCTCAAATAACTTAAAAAAAAGTGTCCTACTTCGACATATACCAAACGTTGTGTTGGGCTAGTTGGTTCTTCATGACTGAATAGAAGTGCCCAGGTACAGGGAAAAAGCGAGGAAGGTGGCAAGGCGGACAAGACGGCGCCGTCTTGCAGTCACCTTCTTCGCTTTTTGTCTAGCCTTCTGCGCTTCTCTTCAGTTCAAAATCTAGTTTGCTGTTTCGCACAACTAGTTTAATTAGCGCAGCGAGGACGTCTGTTTGCTACATTGATTATAATGTCTCTGGAACGACACGAAACAGCAAAAGTGTGGAAAATATTTTTCATTGTAACATCGCTATTATTGATTACTAGAGGCCGGATCTTTAGGCAAATGCCTTTTTTGTTCCTTTGGTCCCTAGCGTGCCTTTTCTTTATATGAGCACGAACCATGAGTTAAGAAACGTTTTAAGAGTGGTTTTATCGTGCCTATAAATGCCTTTTTCGGCGTTTGAGCCTAAATTACCGTTTCCTGCCTATAAATGCCTATTTCTGATTTTTGTTTGCTTCTCTACCCCAAAATGACTTGTTCTGTTCAGTTTTCATTTCAAGCGAACTATCTTTCATCCTGCTGCGACGCATGGCAACAGGCTGCCCCAATTTCTGTCCCGAGATCCAGCACAAACATCGTCGTTTTTTTCTTCACGCCTGTAAGCCAAGGCGCAAACTGTGCCTTCCTTCTAGTATAGAAGGCCTTTCCCGCCCTTCCCCACGCGTCGTTCTTCTTTCTATTTCTTGCCGCGCCTTTGCTTTCCCCCATCTCGCTTCCCCCGAGAGACGCGGGTTTGTTGTCTTAACATGTCTGGAGAGTGTGGAGCCCGCGAGCTGCCTGGATGCTGGAAGTCTGGATCTGGCTGAGGTACTCCGTTTCGCCCTAAATGGACCAAAGTGGATGCTGGGAGCGTCCCAGCCAGTCCAGCGCTGGGCGAGTTGCATGTGAACTGGTGTCTCCGCGTGTCGCTCCGCCCAAATAGAAGCTCCACTGACATCCTTGTAGTACTGGATTGGCTGGGATGGCTCGTCTTCATCGCTGCGGTTCATCGGAAGATCAAGAAACGGAGCGTAATGCGCAACGAGCGCGTGCGTCTGTATGCGTGGATATATGCGCGTGCGTGCGTGTCAGCCTACATGTGAGGTGAGGGAAATAGGAAGCCGCGGCAGCCGCGGTTTGCTCCTTTCGCGTGCGCGTCGGTTTCTGACGTGTGTCCGGTGGTTTGCGGTTTGCTGCTCTTCGCTTTCTCTGCCTGGAGCTGCTCAGCAATGCCAAAAAAAAAAAAAAAAAAAGGTCTCAAAGAGCGTGCTGATTCTGCAATGGACCCAACATTCCCTTTGCTACTTGACCGACGGGGATATGGTCTTCATTCAACCGTGCGGAAAGCAGGTAAGAAGACACCCTTAGGTACCTTCCCTATTCAAAATTCCATCAAGATACGTAATTTGGGACACTGACTCCCAGTCAGCAGCCTTGGTGGAACGTGCCCTGATGGTCCATCAGATGACGTCTGACTGCCACTGCCGAGGGAATTTCATCAACAAGGGCAGCATTTATACAGGAGTAAAGCTATACGCACTCATAAATATCGCCAAATGCCTCAACAAAACAAAATTTTCGAGAAAAAAAAAAGAAAAAAAAGCAGGGGGAAGCGGATCGAACCCGCGTCCATTTGCGTACAATGCAGACACCTTAGCCCCTATGCCATGCGATCGCTTAGGAAAAGTCTATTTGACCATTCGCTTTATACGAGTTTAACGGAGTGCGTATAGCCATTGTCGTCCGAAGTGCACTCCGGAGTCCGTATAGCTTTACTCTTTATATAAAGCTCAAATTTCGAGGTGGCAATCTTGGATGGCTATGAAACGGTTCATAAGCCGAGGTGGCCATCTTGCATGGCTGTGAAACGGTTCTCAAATCCTTAAAATTAATTTAATTCATGACATCAAAAATCAGGAAAAGTATGTACCCGTCCTTTGTTTTTTTCTCCCTTTTGAAATTTGCGTTTTTCGGGCAAAAGGGACATACGTTTACAAACGGGACCACATGCACCGTAAGCATGTTTCAAAGAAACGCCCTCGATGTCTGAACCTTCCGGGACGACCGTATACACTTTAATTCACAAAATCTATGCGACTCCGTTGAAGCCAGAGAGCAAGCATGCATGCTGCGGCAGTCAGCCCTGGCTTCCACGGACGAACGCGAGCAGCAGACATATCTGAACTACGCTCGCGGATGCTTTTTGTCTGCACTCTTCATGAAACAATAATAATGAGGTGCGACACAGCGGTAAGGCCAGTAGCCCATGCCAGATAGAAAGGTATAAACCTTTTAGCCCCAACCTCTCGGACCGAGTCAGGAGCATTTTAGTATTGCAGCGCGAGATTCTGACAATGAGGGCATCGCTCTAACGAATGCTTCGGCTGTATATGCAGTTAAACCTTCAGCATGTTATGCAAGGCACTCGTACATCGCTCGCCGTACTTCAGTTCTACTCACTTGCCATGTAGAGTACTTTCGCGTCGTAGAACGACACTTTTGTTCGCGCGTCTCCGGCCCAGTAGGGGTCCATATTACATGAGCGCATGACGTTTTAGCGAACAGTGACATTTGAGCGAATCGACGTTTTAGCGAATAACGGGGGGGCGCGTTAACCCATCCGCCGCGCTGCGCTTTCGCCGCTTCGCGGCGACAGTCTGCGGCGGCTCATTACAAAAATGTTCGCTAAAGTGTCATTCGGTGAAACGTGGGCGTTCGCTAAAACGTTATTCGATCAAGTGAGTTCCTCCCGGCCCAGTAGACAGCTGGTTCACCTTGTCGTCTTCAACTACACCGCTAAAGTTCCTTACAACGTCGGAACTCACAACAGGCTGGGTCTTGTCGAGTAGAAATTCTACTTAAACACAAGACATTGTAAAGCCCGGGCAGGATCGACAGGTTGGAGCAAGCGGGCAAACAAAACGAGTCGCGAGCGATCGTTCATGGAAGCTCGGCGAAGCCTCAATGGGCGAAGCGAAAGTGGCGTGTTCGGCGTTTCGGCGGGCTTCTGATCAAGGTTGTCGGTCGGTTGCGTGTCATATCTCTAACATCAGCGGTTTTATGGGCTCACGCCCCGAAATCGTTTTCTCGTGCATAGATTATTTTTCGTATTCGTAGATTTGACGAAATAGTGGTATCCGAACGAACTTTACGTCCTTTGACCGTGCGTCTGTCTGCACGTCAAAGCTTTTTGACGTACAGTCAGAGACAATCGATGTACAATGAGAATCGCCACCAAGACATTTTGATGGCATTTCGCGGCGGCCGACTGCCACCAGGAAACCATCAGAAAGCCGACAAGCGGAGTCTGACTGGAGTTTGACTGCCGGTCAGACTAACTTGTTGGCCAATCAGACATGCTTGACGTACAGTCAGGCACAGTCAGTGGTCCACTAGAAAACACTGACTGCCAAACAGGGTTACATTGATGGATTTTTCCTTCGGGTTGTTTCGGAGAAAACCAAAACTTTATCAAACAGCGATTTAGCGAATGAAAACAAAACCACGATGTTTCATCGAATGACGCTGTAGCAAATGGCACCTTCTTTTCCCCTGATCGACAGCGAGGGGTAACTGCGCCAGTTTAAAAGCCTATAGCTCGCCACCGCCAAAAAACAGCCTATTCGCTAAAATAGCATTCGCAAAAACGTTCTCCGCTCAAATATTTTCTAGTCGCGAAGACGTCATTCGCTTATATAATATGGACCAAGAAAAACACCCGCATCTTTATTGAAGAGATGATGTAGATGTATTTATTTAATGAAAAGTATACTCGTCTACACTCTCAACAAAAGGGTAGTCGTAGGGTACTACATTTGGGGTAGTCAGAAGCCGTCACAGATATCGCTACCCCCCCCCCCCCCCCTTAGTAATATGAACGACACCATGCGTAGTCACGCGGCATGAAGTCAACAGGTAAGCGCGAAACACATGTACGACGAAAACCTTCCGATCCGACGTGCGGACTGCCGGAATGACCTTGGGGGGAAAGGGTTTTCGTAGCATCGGAGAGCGTTGAAAACCCTCGCCTCCGACCGTCGTATTGCGCGGTCGGACGTCGGATCGGACGGTTTCGTCGTACATGTGTTTCGCGCTGTAGTCACAGTGAGCACCCCCAAAAGCAACATGGCGGCTGGCAAGCGACAGTGGAGCAATACGAGTAAGGCTTAGCGAGCTGGACTTCTTTTTGCTAAAATACGATTCTCAAGTGCGCATGCCCATTCACTGCCTTCCGTGCGCACTAAAACACTCCAGAACGCGCCTCGAAGCACCGGCACCGCACCTATTATACGAGTAGGGGTGGCGATGTGAGGGGGGGCATTCGAGGGGGTTTGTCCGCGACTGCTTTCGCGCGGCCGGCTGCATTTACTTCGCGGCCAGAAAACATTCAAAGAAGGAATCGTATAGCGACAAATGAAATGATGTCTTTATTGAACAGAGAATCTGCTTGCTGTGCTTGCCGCAAGTGATCCGGCGTTTTCGGTTGACAGCGGCGAGGCGAGGCATCATCGATTCAAGCGGCGTCGGTTTTGATCGTTCAACGCTCCTGCTCACCTGTTAGCATTCGTTATCCACTTTCAAGTCCCTGGTAATCCCCACCGCGTCTGTGCACACACTATTCACCGCAAGGAAACCCATTCAACTGGCTATGGGACTGATCCACCGATCCCACTGGGACGAGAGGCCGAGAACCGAACCCTCTGTGGCTGCTCCGTGGAGCTATGGAGCGCCTCCATGCTTTTCACTCAAATAACTAGACACAAACGCGCGACTCCTTGATTTGGGCGGCGACACGCGCCACCTAACGGACAGCGCTCAAGCTAAGAAAAAAGAAACCAACAGGCTTTCTTCTGAGCACCTCGCCTGACATGCACGTACTACATATTCCACACCACACTTCACACATACGCGACATGCAGACACCATACAATATCATACATAAATGCGGTCACAAACAGCACAAGGTACAACATGAGATATCGACACTCTACATTGCTATACACACGACCAGTCGACACCACCGGGTGTATCTCAAAACGTCCCATTCGCGTTTTAACCTTGCGCATTTCGTTCCATTCTCATTTGGTCCTTCTCGTTTGAGCCGTCTCATAAAATCCGAATCAGGTTTTTCTCAACTGGGCCCATTCTCATTTTGCCCGTTATCTGAAAACGTCCTATTCGCATTTGGACGTTGCGCATTTCGTCCCATTCTCACTTGGTCCGCCTCGTTTGAACCTTCTCATATGCTTCGAATCAGGTTTTTCTCAACTTGGCCTATTCTTATTTTGCCCGTTATCTGGAAACGGACCATTCGTATTTGAACCTTGCGCATTTAGTCCTATTCTCACTTGGTCCGCCTCGGTGGAACATTCTGATAAGATCCAAATTGTTTCTTTTTTTTTTGCAATTGGGTTTATTGTTATATTGCCTGTTCGCGCAACGACCGAATGGGTCTAGCTTGGCGGGCTTCTGCCGTCATTATGCCTTCCCGGCTTTGCACGTGAGTCTTGCCTTGCTTGGGCGCCCAACATACCATCAGATATAGAGTCGAAGTATAGCTAACCCCACCCCTTAGCTTGGTCGAATCCATTTTTCTGCATTCGAAGAAAGGGATACTATCTTTTTTTTACCAACGAACATCTCTCGTAACCCCCCCCCCCCCTTCCCCCCCCCCCGCACACGCCCACACACACACACTTCTCACCCCCAAAAAATACAAATACTACGAGATAACGTAATACGTTTGTACAATGACGCCTAGCTGCTTCCCTTTCTGGAAACGAACGCAAAGAAAAGAAGGAACGATGAACACGTGGAAACCCTGTTTGAACAGAAATAGCTTATGCATGTTTAATATAGAAGTGGTTGCACTGTCACAAGTCGAGCCACCTCAAACAAGATGACATTCCGGAATGTGATCTGTCTGCGATAAGTAGTTGGTCAGTTGTTTTGTCAGGCACTATCTTTTCTCGACGACCACGACGCACGGCTAAAATCATTGGCAGAGAGAGTAGGCCGGTAACGTGGCACACACACAAAAAAAAAAAAATATTAGTGAATTTATGAATATACATTACTCGAAACAACCCAAATTTGAAGTAGAAAGGGTCAAATGTGCTGGGTTGAAGCGAGATATTTATGAGAATGGCTGTTTTGAGACCCGTTTTAAGAAGGGCCAAGTGAGAAGGGCGAAAAGAAAACGGGCTCAAATGAGGGGAGTTGAAATACGAAGGACGAAATATGAAAGGGCCAAATGCGACAGGTCAAAGCGAGAAGGATCTTTTTGAGAATGGTTGTTTTGAGAAGGGCCAAGTGAGAAGGGCGAAAAAAGAACGGGCTCGAATGAGGGCGGTTGAAATGCGAAGGACGAAACGCGAAAGTGCCAAATGCGACAGGTCAAAGTGAGAAGGTCTTTTTGAGAATGGTTGTTTTGAGAAGGACCAAGCGAGAAGGGCGAAACAAGAACGGGCTCAAATGATAACCACTCGACACCACCAGCTTATATACTGCTGTATTTTCTGTGACCGATTAGGATGGTGACCACTGTCATATTTTGCATAAATACGAAAAGACTGTGAAGGATTTACCCACTTGTATTATTTTCCTCTACTGCCCTTTGGAAAGCGCTCGTATCTCTTATGTAGTCCATTGAAAAAGTGAACTGCAGCTTATAAATCAAATTGAATAATCGCTACACGCCACGTCTTGATCAGTTTCGTTTTCTCGCTTGCCTACACTTCAAGTATACAGAAGCCTGTTTAGTTAATTGTATTAATTATTGAAACCAATTTCAGCTATCATAACTTTCTAATTACGCTGATGGATTATCTTTTCTCTTTTTACATATCCGAATGACTTCAGCGGCGGTTGAGTAAATGTTGAGTACACTGAGCGCGCGCAGGTGATTCTGGCGAAGCTCGTCCGCGGGTCCTCCCCGAATCGTTGTTTCAGTTTTCTTCTTTTCGCTACAATTGTTTCTGCTCAAGCGCGTGTCTTTCAAATTTGCGTTCTATGCGCTCGCGCTCGCGCCAAGAGGACAGTGCAGAAGTGGTGCAGAATTGCCGTTTTCGGGCCCGTGCCTTCACCTACAGCGAACGCGAAATACGTATGCTAAATTATCTGAAGCCTGGTTCAGAAAGTTGCGTTTGACTGTGTTGCGGCAGCGAGAAACCAGGGGGGCTATGTTGCGCTTTTTGCACTCCCAGGAGACTAGGGAGAGGGAAGTGACGTCAACGACACAGCAAACGCAGATTGGGTATTGATTTCGTTTTCTTCTGTCAACATCCAATCTGCATTTGCTGTGTCGTTGACGTCACTTCCCTCTTCCAAGTCTCCTGGGAGTGCAAAAAGCGCAACATAGCACCCCAGGACATCCCTGCTGCTTATATCGCGTGCCAAGACGATTCCTTGAATTGGATTCCAGGCTTCATACGAATCACAGATGTGCCGGTGAGTCGCCTTCGGTTCTCCACGCAACGCTGTCAAACGCATTCAAACTCAAGTGTCCGAACCGGCCTCAAGCATCAAAGAACGTCGAAAATATAGTTCTCTGCGATGCACCTGCTGGCTTCTCCAACAATACTTTTTCTAAAAAAAAAAAAAAAAAATCTAAATCGAATAGCACGTGTATGTCTGCCAACGCCTTATTTTTTGGAAATTTACTTGGAATCCTTTATATAACTAAAAGGAACGCGTGCCAAAAGGCCTGAAATCCTAGTCCCCTTCAAAGTACTCCACCTTGGATGACACACACTTGTTTGAAGCATTTTTTATCAAGTATGCTCGATGAAATGTGCCAAATGAGCCAGTGAAGGCGAATCATATATCCCAAGACAAAGAAATACTCAAATACACAGGCATGATCCCAGATATCTGTGTACGTTCGTCCTGTCCGGCCTCAGTCGTGGTGTTCAATGCTTAATACTTCACTGCACTTTAAAGCAAAAAAAAAAAAATGGGCATGACAGGCGTGCAAGTTCGGCCATAGCCTCCTTTATACTGAAAATGCCTGCCCAATGGTTTCTTTGTCATCGTCGTGCTTACTTCACAGATTTGCTACAAGGGGCGCCAAAACCCCATACAGAAATGCAGACGACGCTTGTCCGCTGCCTGCGGCTACAGTTCACTGTAGCTAGCGTAAGCTACGTTATCCGTTAAGCTACGTGATAATGTAAGTTTCCTATGTTAAGATACGCTGTAACGTGAGCTTGCGTGATCAAATATGTCACTTGATCACGTAATTTGTTTTTGTGACACGAGTAACTGCTTTCGGTCGTCGTTCGGCCGGCAGATAGAGCGCTTAGCAATTGCCGGCATAGCTCAATAGCACGAGGCTGTCTGCGGCTCGTGGCAAGCACACCGCGACGCCACACGTACACGCGCGATCATTTCATTTCATTTATTGATCGTGGGCACATCCGCACCTTGTACTTAGTACTGACACCTTGTGCTGCATTCTAACTCGCATGATACCTTACTGTTGTGTGCCTATGTGCAACTCGGACCCGCGAGTTGCACTTCCTATTGGTCGTTAAGCAGGCTTTTATGGCTCCTTATAATTACCTCCTTGGGCACCAGGACAGGGGAGGACTATACTATCCATCAGAGGAGCTAGTGAGGGTGTTGTGTGCGCTGGAACTTCGTAGAGATTTTACAGAAAAAACGAAATATGCTGAAAAAGCCGTTGCATGCAGCTGGTGATACTGCGGTGGATACACATATACTCCATGGCGCTCTAAAATACGCAAAGGTAGAGAAAGATGTCAACCATTACAAAGATTTCCTGCAACTAGGTATTAGATATTTGAGGCCAATTTTTACAAACTACTCGGCATCCCTGACTGAAAAGCATGACCCCAAGAAGATCTTCGCCAGCAAGCCACTATCTACGAAGTCGTTAAAGCTCTAGAACTGCATACGTGAAAAACAGTGCGGACCACAAGAGACCAGTCAAAAAATCAAGGGGCTGTGCGCTTAAAAAACAAATTGAAAATGTATATCAAGATTCCCGGTCAGAGTGCTGCCGACGGGTGCGCAGGTTTTCGGTCAGCGGGGACGCGTTCGTGGTCCTGAGAAAACCACTTGACAGCCGCATGTAGTCCGCGGGCCGTGTGTTTTGCGGCTCTGCTCCAGTAGCAATAAAACGCTAAGTGGTCGCTGTATCAACGTTTTGGAAGTCCGCCAGCCTGCCTGTCTCCTTTTTAATTGGCATTGACAATTTCTGTTGTCGATATGACAAGCACCAGAGGTCTGGTAACATTTCAGCATAGAAACAAAACCAAGACGTGAAAGCTAAAATAAACGTAAAAGACTTCTTTTATATATGAAATTTATACTGACGGTGCCCTGCGCCTGCTATGTAGCATGGGTTACGAATGTATTCAATTCACAAATGGCATCACAGTGGACTGGCAGCGGGAAGCGAAGAAGAGTCGTCTGCATTTTTCTATGGGGTTTTGGCGCCTCTAGTAGCAAATATATGAAGCAGGCGCAACGACGACGAAGCATGGGGAAGCCAACCACTGGGCAGGCATTATCAGTATAAAGGAGGCTATGATTCGGCGGAACCGAGGAGGCCATTTGCAACTGATCTGCACGCAGAACTGACAGATCACACCTTTAGTGAGATCACGCTCTTTACTGAACCGCACAATAAAAGATGACAAGAGTATCTCGTCCGGCGAACATTCCAGTCAACTCACGCCTGTGCGTAGCTTCCTGTGCTTTTCTAGAGACTTGGTTAAATTCCTCGAGCACGACGCTAGCTGCCAACTGTTTACTAGCAGTACATGGTAAAACCCGCGACGGAACCAAAACGGACAACCGCGATACTTTTTATCTGCCTCGGGTTTTAGTAGGTGCCTACCAAGGTTGCCTGTACTCTTTGGCATGTTTGTTTTCTGCCAGTTTAGGCGAACTGAGCCACACGCCTGTTTCGACCGGTTCAAATTTGAATAAATGGTAACCAACGCACAAAGAAAACAAGTTTCAAGTACTTTTTGAGATTTTCGAAGTGACTTTTACTATTGAACGGCTGCATGTACTTGAATGTTCAATTCAAGAGTTTATAAGACGTGACTACCCCATGCTTGTCACTTGCCAACAGGGTGGTAACGCTCAATGGCTCGAGCCCAGTGGGTAGTTAAGTAAGCCTGTGGGGTAGTTACAGCCGTCAAAACGCATGATTACTAGGAGGGGTGCTCACTTTTTCTTAGAGTGTATGGGTTGGTGAAGGATTTCTTGCGCAAAGTCCACAAGCCACTAAAAAACTGTGTCTTCCTCCCCCCGCGGCCGAGACAGGCACATACATTTATAATACAGGAGTTCCCTGAATACTGGCGGCATGACCCTCCAAAAAGCTTTAAGTAATTTTTATTTGGCGGATACCAGTCACAATGTTTTCGAAATGTATTAGCCCCGAGAACAAGTACAACCGTTGCTGTAGTTGCAGCGTGCTGATTGGTTGCTGTGTTGTCTCCGTGACGTTACAGCGAGAAAAGCGACATTGTTCCCGTGATATTGGGATCGCACGGATTAAACTACGCACGATATTCAAGGACCAATAAGAAAGAATATTCAAAGTTACCATATCTGCTATTACCGGACCGTTCGCAAGGTGACTCGGGAAAAAAATTTATCTCCGTGACGTCCTGGAGAAGGACCACCAAAAGGAGTCGCACAAACTTCTTGACGCTAATTGAAATTTTAATTAATACATTAACTATACTCAGTAACAAAACAAAACACAGTGTCTTTCTAACGAATTACTGATCTCCAGTACGTGCTTGATGCCTCCCGTCATGCTTTGGTTGGGCGTGTACTATTAAAACTCACGCTGAGGGCGAGGCAACTGATGTACCCCTTATCTTGCGCGACATAATCGGCAAACCAACTCTAGAGAGATGAATCGTGCAGGATCTCACGATGAAGCTTTATCGTACGTAAAGCAACATTAGTATAGTCTGTTACTCATAAAATCCTTCATGATTGTCATAGTGAAGGATCTAGAAAAATTATATCATTGTATTGTCCGCACCTGTAGATAGTCCGCATCGGGTGAATTTTCAACTAATTTTCAACGTAAAAGTATCATACTCAGCAGACCTATACAAACGCCTACTGTATTAGCTCACGATGAAGCTTTATCGTACGTAAATCAACATTAGTATAGTCCGTTACTCATAAAATCCTTCACGATTGTCATAGTGAAGGGTCTAGAAAAATTATATCATTGTATTGTCCGCACCTGTAGATAGTCCGCATCGGGTGAATTTTCAACTTTTAAACTTATATAGTCCGGAAAATACGGTACTACAAAGTGTATTGTGACCCTGGGTACTTGAAGAGGAAGTGGCGAGCCTTACAAAAAGTGTTTACGGGACGGGAATTCATGCCAGCGTGCGTGCTCTAACATGTCCGGTGCTTTTACCCCAACCCACCTGGTGTTGCCTAAATGGGACACACGTTGAAATAAACAGTGCTGGGGGCTGTCAGACCGTTGTTTTTGTTCTGAAATATGACCGAAACTCCAAATATTGAGATCTGCAAAAATCCATAATGCGAAGCAGAGCCTTTTTTTTTTTTCGGTTCCTTGCATTTTTATATTGCGTTTTGAGATCCTACTAGTGACCAGTGCCGCGTTTAGACGTCATATTGCACGTGGCTACACCGGTGACTAGAACTCCACCTTTCCGTAAACAAAAGTTTAAAGTACAAGTTCACCCGTCAAATTTTGGGAGTGTAATTACAATATTGCGTTAATTTTTCTCAACTCATCATCTCTTCTCGAGATGGTTAATCACTTTAGTACAGTCGCCCTCTTGAGACTTCTAGGCGAGAGATGGCAAAAGCATTTTCCAAAACTAACTGTTTTACATTACCGATTCATTTCTTAAAAATCACTAAAACTTAATTATATCACATTACAAATTACTGATTACTAAAACTATGGGCATTCTCTTCGTATTACATTTAATTTTTGCAGGTAGAGTTTGCTTGTCGATAATGAAATATCAGTCTGCTGTTGCAAACAGTGCAATGTAGGTAATATATTACTGTCATGCCGCAACCTTGTTCAGGAAGCCGCCGATGACAACGAGGTTTTACGATGCGCTAGTAACTCCAAAGTATCTGAATCAGTGGTGTCGCCATGCTGTACTACAGCGCAGCATATGAGATGAGACCATAACCGTGCTCTCGCAAGCTCGTTTTTAATAAAAAAAGAAGATAATATTTTTTCTTTAATTCTCTACTTGTGCTTGTAAGTTGCAACACAGCAAGAGCTACTCAAGTCTATTGTAATGTATCACTGATATCCGATAAGCTGAGGTGGCGTAACCTGTGCAGCATAAAATGCTTTGACGGAATCGTTTGTTCTTAGGTTCACACGTGAGGTGCGAGCTAACCTAACCTATACCTACAGCCAAGAATGAAGGCTCCGAGCATTAATTGGAATGCGACGGAAGCACTTCGACTTTCCGGACTGCCGTGACTATATCTGGAATGACTTCTCTAATCGAGGTGAACACACGCACACATATACCGGAGGCACTGTTGAAGTCTCAGGGGCTCGGGTTTGCGTATAGATTATCATTTGCGCCGATACCCGGTTTTCGCTTTGCTAAAATATTTCAACAACTGCCAGTCTTGAACGGGTCAACAAAAGAACTGATCGTTTTCACGTAGTTGGGTTAAAACTATGTGGTTAGGCTACTGTATGGGTGCACTACTAAAACCAATTATATTGACATCTAAAGCGACAATCACTTTCCTGTGTACTTTATCTTGTAAATAACACTTTTGCGATTGACATGTACTTTTGCGCGCGTGCACCGTCGGCAAAAGTCGCACCATTAAATGATCTCCCTTCTTTTTCTTTTCTTTTTTTCTGAGCGAGAAAAAAAAGGGGGGTGGGGGGAGTGAAGGTTGTTGAGGGTAAAAAATGTTGGAGATATGTGCTCTGATTGTCATGATTGCGCATTTTTGATCACCCAACCTTTACAGCTCCCACATGAACGCGACGTCCCATGATGTCAACCGTAGAAAGTTTGATCACTACTCGTACATCAGCCACTGCATTCGGCTTTCAGGTTATTTGTACCTTCGTGCGTGTGTGCGTGCGTGTAACTTTGATATTTGTATCTGATGTTTAGGAGTGCATATCTCGTAATATTTTCTAGATATAGCGTTGAATTTTTTTTCGTATATTCTTTCCGGAACGGTAAATCATCTAAAAATATTTTTTTACTCGAGTTTTATAACTGAAAATATTTACAACGCTTCAAACGTGCTTCAATGTGAAAAGTTCCCCAACTTCAGCGTGCAATTAAAAAAAAACTTCGTTTTTCTTTTTTTTCTCGAGGAAATTATTTTACACTATATCGCGTGGTGTTCCATTATTTTGTCTCCATGCGAAATGCAGCGCTTCGAAATACACGAACTAGGCAACTTTGACATTTTTACTCAATATTTGTGAGTTGTTATCTGGCAATGTCTTCAAGATATAGCATTGAACTATTTCTAATATGTTCTTCCCAAGAAGGCCTATCACCTACATAAAAATCATTACATTCACTAATAACTGGACAAATTTACAGTGCGGCAAACAGCTTCCAGGGCCGAACTCGGTCCCAAGCAATAACAAAAGTTACAAGTAAAAAAAGAAAAACGATACCGACATTTTCAGAAGCTTTTATTTCTACGCCACATAGTTTTATTGTGCCCAGAATTTGTGAGCTCAGGCTGAACTCAAGCAGGATTTACCAATGAACCACTCTAAGCGATCCATTACTCGCAAACACAAAGCAGCGTACTCTGTTACGATCTGTTCTACCTTAAAATGGACCGCAGCGGACGCTACGAGCCATCGGAGGTAAATCAGTTCCGAGTGTGTGACACGTGACGTGCGCTGAGTGTGGCACGAGGCCAAATGAAGCGCTCGCAGCGCTGCATTGGCTGGAACGACTTGCAGCGTCCGGTGTGGTCCATCCCTGGGTATACAGAACATAATCTTGTACCAAAGCAGTATGTCTGACTTCTCGGATTACCCCGAAGACATCTCCAAGCAGCTCACAAAAGTGTCATTGTATATTGTCAGAATGTCGAACCGGACAAAACCATTATCACGGAGTACCTTCCGCACAGGACAAGGCGAGGGGTTAAGTGCTCGCTCAACCGTTGTGAAAGCCAGTCCTTTGAAGAAAGGATATAAAGCTACGACCCTCGTGAGCCAATCGGGGCATCGGAGCAAAGCACTTGACGATGTGCCATAGAAACACGATCCTCCCACGGAGAGCTGTCTCGTGCGTCGCTCCCTTGCTCTGATTGGCCAACGGGGATCGTAGCTTTCGCCGTTTACCAAGTTATGGTGAAACAGAGATACACTCAGTCTGTGTAGCTTTTCTATCTGATCGTTTTTTCTGTTCCACGTATTTTTAAAGTTCAATGTCACGGTTTGAGCGGAGAACATAACGTGGCTTTTCGAAGCTACTGGAGTATCCAGTGTATGTCTGTTATCTGTTTCAACGGTCGTTTACTTAGAAAAGCAAGCCGGGTCTTCCTGACAGAATAAAGTGCTCCTCGCCGACATTTACGATTCTGCCCCATTCCATGATTAGTTTAAGAAATAATCCAAATCCGAAAGCCCCGTTTCCATACCCCTGCCGCAAACCCCGGCGTTTTGTCACACATCTTCAAGATCCCCGGCTTTTAAAAACCAACGCCCGCTTAACAATTTTCCAAGCTTCTCCCCTTATATTGCTATCAACGCGTTTCTTCCTACGTATTGTATACATGATTAAGCAAGGGATGGAGTTGACAACGCGACCACAATTACTACTATTGTGTACTTGTTTATCGAATGCGCTCTCGTGGCCCGAAGTCGTTATAGAGCGGAAGGTAAATACACTGCCAAAATAGTCTGTACACCTGTAACAAATAATTACTAATAATGAACAGAAACAAAGAAGCAGGTCACGGGCCACCGCAAAAACGTCACTGATGGCATTTAAAATACAGTTAGGTCATTGATATTAGCAACCAACCAGATGAGGTGGTTTTATCCGTGGACTGAGCAAGGTAGGAAAGATTAACTCGTATTTCAAGTTAATGCTGGTGATTGGATCCGGACACTTCATCGAACGCCGTCTCATCGAAGCCATTTAATCGAACGTTATTGAATCAAACGCCATGATCAGACTTGGGCTTGAAACATTGAACCCGAACACAAGAAAGAACGCAGTGGCGACTCCTCTCCCCCCCTTCCCCCTCGAGCGCCTCGATACCATGAGACATCGGAGGTGACTCAGTGCTGGGAAAAGTGACACGTGGCATTCGGATTTGGTGCAGCGATGCGTGCCAAAGAGCGAGAAGTCATATGAAACCCTCACAGCAGTGCATCTGCTGGAACAGCTTGTAGCGTCCGGATGTCCTACTTCCATCAAGCCCCACCTCAGCGACCTGAAGGAATTCCGCAAGCAGGCTCTAAAGCGACCCATTGTGCGTTTCGGAAACCTTGAACGGGCAATAACGTTATCACAGAGTTCCTGGTATACTGAACAAAGAAGAATGATAAGTGCACCTTCCCCCCCCCCCCCCCCCCCTTCCTCGCTTTCAGCATGAATCACACACACCCCGTTCCAGTATTGCTTCTTTCTTTTTTGAATTCAATATTTCCAAGCGCGGGTGGCATGGGGTAGTGCGAGAGCGCCCTGTTGCAACGACTGCTCTTGTGAAAGATTGCATAACTTTTGTTTTTATATATTATTATGAAGCCGCCAGTCGCTGCAGTTATGGCTTAAATCTCTGATGAGCCCGGATACTTGGCGTTTTACAAATTTAGAAAAATACAAGGACAGTCAAATGGCTCTGTCTTTATTCGGAAGGTTGTTGGATTCTTCAGACTGGGGATCCGAACAATTCAGTGTAGGAAGTTTCGGTGTAGGTCGTTTCGGTGCCGGCATTTTGGAGCACGGACTTTTCGGTGCAGAGACTTTTTGCTGCATGGATATTTTTGTGTAAATACACGTTTGGAAGTTCAGATAGCTGAGCTTTTTAGCAGGCATTGCGGACGGCTAGCGGACATTTCATCGAACAGCGTTTCATCGAATGAATGGACATTTCATCGAACGCCATTTCATCGAACGCCGTTTCATCGAATTGCTTAGGGCCGTTTCATCGAAGTTCTCTGTATCGAGTTTTGAGGCATAACAGTGCTTTGTAGATGTTTTACCTTACATTTGTTAAGACTAAGGTAGTCACTTAAGAAACAGTCTTTAGGGTGGAGCCAAATTACTAGGAATAAAAACCATTGGTATAAAAACAAATGGGTATGCGACTTACTGAAAAGTTTTACTCATGTACCTGTCAGAAAACATGATACTGGAGGTACCACCTCCAGTATCATGTTCCCACCGACACTTAAAACACTTTTGAATGTCTGTCGTTTTTTTTTACCGGGTGTCCGGGGGTTTCGGTAATGTGCCATTCACACCAGCTCATTTGCACACTTACGCTTAGTTGAAGGTTTATTCACGAAAAACATTTAACTGCCAGGGCAGCACGCTTATAATAAAACGATGCTCTGCCAGGAGAGCACACGATATAAAATATAATAATACTGTGATTATCAGCTTTATGCTCAGATTGAACGTTTCTGTTTTTTTTTTTTTTTTGTTTTCAAACTCTACAGAGTCAAAAGCTGCACAAAGTGTCAGCCAACATGGTTTCGGGCTACACCTGGACTGGAACCACCTTCCCTTCACTGTCAACTTTATTACCGACCCTTTTGCCTATTATGAATCATCTTCAGGACGCTTTCTTAGGAAGGCCAACCCGCACCAGACAATAGTAAAGCCCTGGGTGTACTCTGTCACCCTTTCGAATCCTCACATAACCCAAGATTACAGGTACACCCTGTCAAACAATAAAACAATACCCGCTTCCCAGAAAGCACATCGTGCTTTCTGTTTCTTTTGTTGTTTTTTTTTGTCTCATTTTTAATTGTTTCATGTGACATGAAGAGGGGTCATTGTTTCATGGAGGCTTTCTTCTCGAAGCAGGACATGTTCACAATGGAACTTATCTCGTCACTGCATACTGTGATTTAAAAAAATGGAGAATTAGATGACATTGTGTATAAAAATCAAAATAAATTGCAAAAATATTGCAGGCTGTAACAGCGTTCGATGAAAAGGCGTTCGATGAAACGGCTTCTACGAAACGGCGTTCGATGAAACGGCTTCTACGAAACGGCGTTCGATGAAACGGCGTTCGATGAAACGGTGTTTGATGAAACGGCTTCGATGAAACGGCGTTCGATGAAACGGCGTTCGACGAAATGTCCGGACCCAATATAAGGGATGTAATTATCGAGATGTCTTATTTGACTATGTTTTTCCCCCTAATGAAAATATACGATAGGTGTAATCAAACAATTATTGGCCTGTGTGATCCTGTGAGGACATGTTCATAGAAGACGTAAGGTACACGGATATTTCGGTGTAAACGGCCCGTCATTTCTGGCAATAGCATGCTTTAATATTTTAAAGGTTAGAATATACGTCTAGGACATCTTTATTAAGATTTGTCATAATTATGTCTGGATGATAGGTATGTAACGTGCATAAGCATACGCATATGAAGTTATTCGCATGTGTGGCTTGATAATAATATATTCCGGAAAGGATGCCAGTTTCTAGCCCTCCCAAATACTATAACGGCCACGTATCACAAGTGAGTCGTCGTATACGTAATAAAGTCTGAGGCCAGCTGCCTTCAAAAGAAATATAATCATGCACAAAGGGTAATGTGGGCCCCTTTTATTTACAAAACGCGTGTGCTCACTGCTCTGTGACCTAATCGGCGTTGCTAGCAACGCCCCTGAGGAATCGTCGAGCACCATTGCAGTCCCTGATCCCGGCTTTCCAAAAGACGCTACACGGGGGTGCAAGTTTATTCATTGTGGTCGGAGGCCAGAAACACATGCTCTAACCCCCGTGGGGCGGTGGTATCTGCTAAAAAGTCGAGCAGAAAGAGAAGATGACATTTTTTAATGAAGTTCGGGCAAAAAATAATCTTAAAATAAGAACAAAAGCGACTCTTTGCGTCGCTTTGTGTTCCACGACCATGCAACAAAAACTCCGCACACCAAATATTTCGAGCACCGAAATGTCCTAGACTCTTCAGACTGCTAGATGAAGCCTAAAACAAACCATTGTACTATACATGGGCTGCACCTACGCCACAGAAGGACGTCGCACGCCGGTTTCGACCATGCTGGTGGTTGAGACGACCGCGATTTGCAGCGGAGCTATGGAAGACGGTGGTGCGTTGGGCTGTAGCAAGCGCTCGCGCAACAAAAAAGAAGCGGAAACTACACGGCCAGCTTCTAACGTACTCCGGCGATCGCAACATCGGTGTGCACTGCGACGGAGATGCTGTCTAGAAAAAGAAGGCACGAATGGCATGCAGAGCCGGCTCAGGACAGACGTCGATGATGCGGCCGCTCATTATTGAGTTTGCGGGGCGCATTTATTTGTTAGCGGTGTGTGACGCACTTTCATAACGTGTTTGTGAATGCTGTGAGGGCCAATACGACACCGACGCGCTAAAGTTAGCGACCCAAGTGATGACTTTCCACTACACCACAAGTTTGTGTGGTAGAGAAAAACAGTCTAGTGAGGTGCACCTTGTGTTGTTGAGCAGCGCTTCGCAAACATGGAACTCAGAAAATGTGGTTATGGTTGAGTTGGAAGTAACTTCCTAATGTACACAACTTCAGCATTCGAAATAACATTCAATCTCGGCTCCTGCACCCAGCCGATCGATCGTCAAGTGGTTCTGTGTGCTTTAAAGTGTTTGCGTACAATAAAGCTTCTTTTTCGGACAAGGTAATCAATCTCGTGACATGCGCTCTACTGGTCATGCGCTCTTGTGACGTGCACTCTAATGGTAAGCGCGCTCCTATCGCAGCGCTCTCGAGTCGCGCGTTCTAACGTCGGCGCTCTAGTTACACTGAACTAGAATATAGGGGCAGTGGAAAAAATGTCGGCGGCGTCCCATCGGCCGTGTGAAGCCAGAAGTGCAGAATGCCGCGAGTGGCGCTGTTGTCGAAATCCGGAGGACATGGCTACTGTAACATGGGATATGCCGTCGCGTACGTTCTCAGATGGTTTCTGTAGTGTCTATGGTCGTTTTTGCAATTTGTTTTTGTGATTATCAAGTGCTTGGCATTGTGACTACATAGGTTCGAGTTCTTTCGCTATGCAATGAAAACGAAGAGAAAGAAGACGGATGCGCAGCGCTACGCGCCAGCATGCAAGACTGGTTACCCCAGTTTTCACTAAATTGTGGAAGTAAGCTTTAACCAATTTATTCATACCCGTTGAAACACCCATGAAGCATTCAAAGGCCACACTAATGAACCGCTAATATCAAAAACAGCTACGCTTGGCGCGAGCTTCGCTGGCAGGAGTGCTCCGGAATCGAACACCAGCGCCACCTGGCAGGCTCTACACGAAGCGCCTCACCTGGAGGCCGGCTAGTGTCGTGCGCTCGAAAGGGCCTCTCCCGTCTGAGTCCGCCTTTGGAGAGCGATAACTAAATAAATTCTGGGCCGCTTCAAAAGCACTCGGGCATACGCGTCATAGATCTAGAGGAGATTCCTTATAATGAATTACAGACTGCTGAGTATCGCCATTGATGGTACAATTGACGGCGCGTATGCTCAAATTTGTGGGAAACGCCCCTTTTTTGGCCGATTTTGACGTCTGAGGCAACCTTTGGAGAGCGATAACTAAATAAATTCTTGGCCGCATCGAAAGCACTCGGGCATACGCGTCATACACCTAGAGGAGATTCTTTATAATGAATTACAGACTGCTGAGTGTCGCCATTAATGGTACAATTGACGGCGCGTATGCCCGAATTTGTGGGAACGCCCCCTTTTTGGCCGATTTTGACGTCTGAGGCAACCTTTGGAGAGCGATAACTAAATAAATTCTGGGCCGCTTCAAAAGCACTCGGGCATACGCGTCATACACCTAGAGGAGATTCCTTATAATGAATTACAGACTGCTGAGTGTCGCCATTGATGGTACCATTGACGGCGCGTATGCCCGAATTTGTGGGAAACGCCCCATTTTTCGTCGATTTTGACGTCTGAGGCAACCTTTGGAGAGCGATAACTAAATAAATTCTGGGCCGCTTCAAAAGCACTCGGGCATACGCGTCATACACCTCAAGGAGATTCCTTAGAATGAATTACAGACTGCTGAGTGTCGCCACTGATGGTACAATTGACGGCGCGTATGCCCGAATGTGTGGGAAACTCCCCCTTTTTGGTCGATTTCGACGTCTGAGGCAACCTTTGGAGAGCGATAACTAAATAAATTCTGGGCCGCTTCAAAAGCACTCGGGCATACACGTCATACACCTAGAGGAGATTCCTTATAATGAATTACAGACTGCTGAGTGTCGCCATTGATGGTACCATTGACGGCGCGTATGCCCGAATTTGTGGGAAACACCCCCTTTTTGGCCGATTTTGACGTCTGAGGCAACATTTGGAGAGCGATAACTAAATAAATTCTGGGCCGCTTCAAAAGCACTCGGGCATACACGTCCTACACCTAGAGGAGATTCCTTATAATGAATTACAGACTGCTGAGTGTCGCCATTGATGGTACAATGGACGGCGCGTATGCCCGAATTTGTGGGAACGCCCCCTTTTTGGCCGATTTTGACGTCTGAGGCAACCTTTGGAGAGCGATAACTAAATAAATTCTGGGCCGCTTCAAAAACACTCGGGCATACGCGTCATACACCTAGAGGAGATTCTTTATAATGAATTACAGACTGCTGAGTGTCGCCATTGATGGTACAGTTGACGGCGCGTATGCCCGAATTTGTGGGAAACGCCCCCTTTTTGGTCGATTTTGACGTCTGAGGCAACCTTTGGAGAGCGATAACTAAATAAATCCTGGGCCGCTTCAAAAGCACTCGGGCATACGCGTCATAGACCTAGAGGAGATTCCTTATAATGAATTACAGACTGCTGAGTGTCGCCATTGATGGTACAATTGACGGCGCGTATGCCCGAATTTGTGGGAAACGCCCCCTTTTTGGCCGATTTTGACGTCCGAGGCAACCTTTGGAGAGCGATAACTAAATAAATTCTGGGCCGCTTCAAAAGCACTCGGGCATACGCGTCATAGACCTAGAGGAGATTCCTTATAATGAATTACAGACTGCTGAGTGTCGCCATTGATGGTACAATGGACGGCGCGTATGCCCAAATTTGTGGGAAACGCCCCTTTTTTGGCCGATTTTGACGGTTGAGGCAAGCTTTGGAGAGTGATAACTAAATAAATTCTGGGCCGCTTCAAAAGCTCTCGGGCATATGCGTCGCAGAACTGGAGGAGATGCATTATTATGGCTTATAGAGTACTGAGTGTCGCCATTGATGGTACAATTGGCGGCGCGTATGCCCAAATTTCTGGGACACACCCCTTTTTTGCTTGATTTTGACGTCTGAGGTTGTGATGACTTAAGAGATACTGGGCCGTTTCAAAAGCTCTTGGGCGCACGCGAAGCAAACCTACATAAGATTGATTAATTAGCAGTAACAGCGTGCTAAATGTCGCCATAAATGGTACTCTTCATGTCCCGTTTGCCAAAGTGTCTGGACCACGCCCACTCATTTTGGCATTTTAATTTTGATACCATTCTTGGAAGTGGAATAGCTGGTGAAATGAAATTTGGACACTTTGTAAAAGATAGTTCGGATCAAAAAACGCTTTGACTCCTTAATTATTCAGCGCTTTAAGTATAATGTATTTAAGCTAATTACGCGATAAAAAAAAAAAAAAAAAACCTGCATCTAGGTTTTGTGTTTATCAATTAAGAAAATATTCAGTGTAGTTGCCGTTTTGTTATACATTACATATGTTGCTAAAAAAATGTATTTAGGAACGCAACAACGTCACTGAATCCTCGAGTCTCCTCACCAACTGTGGATTCTTTTTGGTATTTAAAGCCCTGGGGAACCACTTTAAATTTAAGTAATCTGAAAATAAAAACTGTTTCTATGGAGCTAGAGACATTGGCTATATATATAGCAAAATGCAACTAAATTGATCGTGTGGTTTTCTTAGGGTTTGCATCGAATGTTGAAAAGACGTATGATTTTTCTGCGGTTCGCCATAGGAACCAATGAGTAAAAGTTTGGTTGCATTTTGGCCAGACTTAATATAAACCCAGGGCCACGAAAATTCTCGTGGAGGTTGAGGGCAACGTATTAAAAGTGACACAAAAGTGCAAAGGGATTGAGTGATTAGTTTTCTTTGTATAAAAAAAGATCGCTTTGGTCCATTGAGTTACGGGCGCCGGCGCAGCGGCGGCCGATAGATGGCGTAAGTAGTAACGGCGCTCGCCTGTCCGAGAATCTTGGGGTTGAGAAACTCAGAATGTGTGCATGAACGACTTGTGAAACTCATTTAAAGGAATAATTGAAGATTGCGTTGCTAAATATGTTCCAACAAAACACAAAAAAATAAACAAGAAGAATCCCTGGATCACACGTGAGATCATTCATATCGGCCGCAAAATTTCCCGGCTACGGAAAAACATAAAGAGGAACCCTTCCCTGGCAAATAAACAACTTCTTTGCAAATTGAACCAAACCCATAAAGAAATAGTGTCCTCAGCAAAGTCAACATACTATAGCTATACACTACCAAATTTTTTGTCATCCTCGCCAAAAAAATTTTGGAGATACCTTCAACCTAAACGAAAAATATCAAATAACTTTTTAATTCACGGTAATTTCACCCAAGAAGCGTCTCTTATTGCAGAGGCTCTAAATAGTAACTTTGTATCAGTCTTTACCTCTGATAATCGTTCGTTGCCACCAATCGAAAGTTTAGATCATATTCCAAGGATTGCCGAGCTGCACATTTCTGAAGAAGGTATACTGGCTCTTTTACTAAACCTTGATGAAAAGAAAAGCCCCGGTCCCGACATGATTCCCACAGCATTCCTAAAACGCTACGCGGAGTGGATCTCTAAATACCTTCGCATTATTTTTCAACAATCTTTATTGCTCGGGTCCCTGCCTGATGATTGGAAGGTTTCGAGAATCGTTCCTATCTTTAAATCCGGAAATGAAACAGACGTTGCGAACTATAGACCAATTTCATTAACGTCACAGTGTTGCAAAATTCTAGAACATATCATATGCTCACATATTACTAATCATCTCGAAAACCACTCGTTATTAACAAAAGAACAACATGGTTTCAGAAAAGGCCTTTCAACCGTAACGCAACTACTGGAAACAGCACATGAATTTAGTGAGTGTATAAATAAGCGTTCTCAAGTTGATATCATATTTCTAGACTTCGCGAAGGCATTCGACAAGGTTTCCCACGACAAACTTCTCGCTAAATTAAACGTTGTTCTTAAATCTGACTCCTTATTGAAATGGTTTGAACACTACCTAAAGGGAAGGCAACAGTTCGTAACATACAACAATAAAGCTTCAGTTACATCGCCCGTAACCTCGGGAGTACCTCTAGGGACAGTTCTGGCACCCATGTTGTTTTTAATATTCATCAATGATATAATTACCGACATAAATGTTCGCATAAAATTGTTCGCAGATGACTGTGTCTTATATTCTGAAGTAAGATCGCGCAACGACCAGATAGCATTAAACAATAACCTAAACAAAATTTACAAGTGGTGTAGTGATTGGCAAATGACATTAAATGAAAACAAATGTGTGTGTATGACTATTTCACGTAAGAAACTCCCCCTTGACTTCAATTATGAGTTATCTGGTCACAAACTAAACAAGGTAACAACCTTCAATTATCTAGGCGTCATTTTTTCTTCTGAACTTAAATGGGACCTTCACATTGATTACATCGTAAAGAGAGCCAACAGGAAGTTATGGTTTCTGAAACGAACCTTGCTTGCTTGCTTGCTTATAAAACTTTAATCCGACCAATTCTTGAATATGCCAGCGTCGTTTGGGACCCCTTCACACAAAAGAACGTAAACAAACTAGAGATGATTCAGAGAAAAGCTCTTAGGTTTATCTTTAACAAATTCGGAAGAAAGAACTCACCATCAAAATTAATGCTTCAAACGGATTTAACACCACTGTCATCCAGAAGAAAGATAGCCCGGTTAAAAATGCTTTATCTAATCGTGAATGGAGCCATAAGAATACCTCAAGATAAATATATCGCTTTTTCCCAAGGGACCAACACTCGATTCACACACCCGAAAACAATTATTGAATGTCACTCTCGGGTAGATGCGTTTAAGTACTCTTTTTTTCCGCGTACTGTATCCGATTGGAACAAACTACCTCGAGATATAGTCAATTGTGAGTGTGTTTCCTCGTTTCTTGAGCAACTGTTATCAACTGTATAAATATGATTTTCTTTTCGCAATCGGCGCCTCGCTGTCAAAGGCGTTCCACTGTTAAAACTCTTGTGTCATATTTGCTACTGTCTGCAAGATAATCTTTTATGTAATTGTTCATGTACTGCTATGTGTATACTTGCCGACCCACTGCTGTCAATTGTAGCTCAGAGTTTCTTTCGCGGCATTCTGGTGGCGGGGGCCTACACTTGCATTGCAAGCATCTTGTATAGTGCTTCATTCTTGTGCCACTCCTATTATATTCCATGTATTGGAATAATAGTATTGATAAATAAAATAGCCCTGTGCCCTGTTACCTAAGCGGAAGATAGTCTCGCAAGAGTGAGCTTTGGCAGCGGAGTGTATGGCAGCTTTGTGCTCTGATGCTAAACAAGCTTTCACAATGAGTAGGCCTTTTCACCATTCTAAAACACTTATATATTTTCAGTGTCGGTATATTTAGAGGTATTAGAAAGATACTGCTTAAAGCCATCCCCGCTCAGGACGGCGCACTGCGCTTTTCAACATATCGTAATGTTGTTTTTTCACAGTTTCCATGCGAGAAGAAGTGCCACCTGGCACAACTCGAAAAAACAGCGGAACATCAAGCGAACGCTTTTCGCAACGTGCCCTCAACGCCTAGGCAGTCATTTTTGAGAGAAAACCTCAAGGATGGAAAGAAGAACGCATTCTACGCAGACTTGTGCGAAGCCTTAGTCGCCGCAAATATTCCGTGGGCGAACTTAGTAGAAAACCCAGTTTTCAAAAACTTATTACAAAAATACTCCAGTCACACTTTACCGTCGGGGTCGACTCTGCGCAAGAACTACCTGCGGCCCATGTACGAGGAAATATTGAACAAAATCAGAGATGAACTTGGGGACTCGTGCATTTGGGTCTCCGTAGACGAAACGACAGATGCGACTGGACGCTTTGTCGCGCACCTGGTAGTTGGGAAGCTCGTAGCAGACGAGAGAACAACACCTTCTCTTGTGTGCTCCAAGACGCTAGAGAGAACAAATGGGGAGACCGTGGCGTACTTTGTTAACACGTCCTTGAAGGTGCTATACCCTACTGGAGTGGAAGACAGCAGGGTGTTGCTAATTTTCACGGATGCAGCGGCTTATATGCACAAAGCTGCCCTCCTGCTGAAGGCTTTCTACCCGCGGATGTTGCACGTCACCTGCCTCGCCCACAGCATTCACCGCGTTTGCGAAGAGCTAAGAAAACACTTCAAGCATGTAAACGATCTCGTTGCTGCTGTGAAGGCTGTGTTCCTTAAGCCACCGTCTTGTGTTTGTTCATTTAAGGAACAGCTACCAGGGGTGCCTCTTCCACCAGAACCCATATTGACGCGATGGGGAACGTGGCTTAAAGCTGCAGAGTATTACAGTACTAACTTTGCTGGTGTGACGGTGGTCATCAACGGGTTTCCAGCAGACGATAGTGTCTCAGTCAGAAAGGCTCAAGATATCCTGCGTGAGGACACTCTCGGAGGTGACCTGGCGTATTTGTGCTCTAATTTCGCGTTTCTGGTGGACACAATCAAGAGCCTCGAAAGTGCTGGCGAAACTCTGGCTCGGAACATCGGGCTCATTTCGAAGGTACAAGAACTAGTCGACGCCGTCCCCGCAGGCCCCGCCGCTGTACGAGTTCGTTCAAAGCTTCAGTCCGTCTTGAGCAAAAATAGTGGGTTTTCTGTACTCGAAGAAGCCTCGAAGGTTCTCACCGGGGAACACTCCAGGGTACCAGAGGGTGTGGAAGCATTGAATATTCCTAAGTACAAGTACTCCCCGCTCACATAAGGTGACGTGGAACGCTCTTTTTCAGCGTACAAACTGGTTCTAAGCGACAAGAGGCACAAGTTTGAACCCTAGAATCTTGAGGTGGTGCTTGTTTGCTATTGTTTCATAATTTTCCCCATTGTTTCTAGTTGGACTATGTACAGCATGAACGGCATAGTACCGGTGCGGGCTTGAGTCGGCTTTTTTTCTCGAATGTTGGACAAATTAAATTGTTATGCCTATTGTACTACTTCATTCCGTATTTGTTCGAATGGCAGAGGCCCTAAATGCCTTCAAGAACACCCTGTGAATAAAAACTGATTGTGCCTATAAATGCCTATTACGAAGTTTTTAGTGCCTTTTATAGGCGTCTAAAAGTGGACTTTTCAGTGCCTAAACGTCCGGCCTCTATTGATTACGTATAGCCAGACCGGAACTTTTTTTTTGCTACAACGTAAACAATGCCCTCCCCCCCCCCCCTCCCATGCACGCATCAAGTCTGTTTCACATTTTCCCTTTCCCATATAACCTGAGGGATTACGGTTTTATGATGATTGCTTATATGGGCACTTCTTTTTTCTTTTTTATAACTCAGAGCTTTCTTTTCTTATTTTTATTTCCCGTTTTATAACCTATCTTCTATATTAAAATATACATTTTAATTATGCGTACTGAAGTAAACTCGGTGGTAAATATTGGGCATCTAGTATTGTCATAAAATCCAAAAACAACAATAACCACAACAAAAAGACCATTCGTTACAGGTTGCGAAATTGTAAATGCATTCCTTTGCGCTTAGAGTAATCAGAAAAATAATTCTTCGTATAACTGTACTTTCAGCATTGATTGACTTTTCTATTGCAATAGGCTGTGTTTTTTCCGATTTCAACGCTATGTATACTTCTTTACGTGCAGAAGGAAACGAAAGCGACCATTTGTTGGCTGTCGCCATTCCTGTGATAAAAGACGAAGTCTGCCGTGTTATATATAATCTGTTGGCTACAACTTATCATCCCAAAATAATGTTTTGTGCCGGGGACAACAGAAAACAAGCTGGAGAGGTACGTCACGAAGAAAGTCTTAGCGTGCGGGCAACCGAAACTAACTCTCAAATCCGAAAAAAAAAAAGAAACTATAGAGACAAGGAAACAATAAAAAAAAATGGGAATCGCAATTTCGTCTGCTTCTTGCCCACAGGTTTCGTTGACATAAGAACGCCGATCTCTGTTTGGCTTTGATTAAAGAATAGAGGATAGACCTCAATGCAGCTTTCTTTAAGGTCTACCCACTCTCCTTCCAATCACAGCCAATCACAACTCGGCGTTCTAGCGTCACCCCAACCCATGCAAAAGACGCAGACGAACTTGCTCTCCGCGTAGTGTTTCGATATGATGTTATTGTCATTCACACCTTAAAGGGTCGGCACAATGATGTTCAGCTCCAATTTTTTTCTTTCATTTTAGACGAGCTTACTGGCTCTAGTGGGACCCATGTAAACTCGCACGCAACGCCATTGACCAAGAAAAGTTTCTGTTGTGGTGTGAGTTCAAGGACAAAAGCGAGCGTTTTCATTTCATTCATCTCCCTCGCAAAACTTGCTGACGTAACTTGGAGGTCGTAGTGTCGGCATAGTCCCCCGGTGAGGATATTTGAATGCAGCTCGTATATTGTACTCGAGCATTGCGTGAGCACTTGATTTGGCCTCGTGGAGATCGATAGCGGGTGGCTATGATCAACATTGGGTGGCATATAATCGGATCCAAATCTCACGTGGCAGCTTGTTCTGGCTGCAACAAAAACGAGTAAACGCTACTTTTTTTTTTTTTTTAACGTGAGACGGTTATAGGTAGAAGTTCAGGTGACGTGAAGCCTCAAAAAGCAGAACCGCGTATTTTTCCGCTAAATTTAGCCAAAAAAATGGCGTCACATGGCTTCATGTGAGAAGACTTACATGCAGAATTTGTTTCGCCGCTAGATTTAGTTGGAAAATTGAAGTCACGCGACCTCAACACCAATTTAATTTCCTCACTGAATTTAGCGGAAACATTGACTTAATGTAAATTTTACGCAAATTGAGTATCGCCGCCAAATTTCCCCGGAAAAAGTACCTGTTATTTTTATCCTGTGCCTTCTATTGCGTGGGATTTGCTCTAGGCGGTATATGCGCCAAGTACTGAAATCGTTGGACCGCCCCTTTAATGGCTAATTAATTCCATGGAGTGAATTATGCGACGAATAATAACGGACGAACTTCGCCAGTCGGCATGTTCGCTTTGTGCGCGACGTAGCATGCCACTGTGCTGATTCCACACACGTCCCCCTGATCGGAAGCCGCAGGCCAAATTCATCCAGTTTTGCGCGGCATATATTCGGTCCATGGACTTTTAGAATCACAGGGCGTATGGCACAATGTTCGTGCTTGGGTGGTTGGATGCTAGTGGCTGTACCCTTTATAACGGGCGGTAGCTTGCGCCACCTATAGTCTAGACTGTCAGTCAAGCTGACACAGACTATGGTTGCTGCTTTTTAGAGCGCAGCTCTTAGGGGCCCGTTTCCGGCTTGAGCGGCGTCGCCGTCGGCGTCGGCGTCGCCGTCGGCGTCGGCGTCGGCGTCGGCGTAACCGCGCGGTGCATCATGGGAAATGTCCCATAATGCACCGCGCGAGCCCCCCACCGGGGTCACGTGACCTCGTGGGGGGCACGTGACCCCCCAAGGTCACGTGACCCCGGTGCATCATGGGAAATGTCCCATAATGCACCGCGCGAGCCCCCCACCGGGGTCACGTGACCTCGTGGGGGGCACGTGACCCCCCGAGGTCACGTGACCCCCCGAAGTCACGTGACTCCCCTGAGGTCACGTGACCCCCTCCTCGAGGTCACGTGACCCCCCGACCCCCCGATGACGTCATCCTCACTGATGACGTCACCGGCATCCACATCGTCATCGTCATCATCACTGATGACGTCACCGGCATCCACATCGTCATCGTCATCATCACTGATGACGTCACCGGCATCCACATCGTCATCGTCATCATCACTGATGACGTCACCGGCATCCACATCGTCATCGTCATCATCACTGATGACGTCACCGGTATCCGCATCGTCATCGTCATCATCACTGATGACGTCACCGGCATCCACATCGTCATCGTCATCATCACTGATGACGTCACCGGCATCCACATCATCATCGTCATCATCACTGATGACGTCACCGGCATCCACATCGTCATCATCACTGATGACGTCACCGGCATCCACATCGTCATCATCACTGATGACGTCACCGGCATCCGCATCGTCATCGTCATCATCACTGATGACGTCACCGGCATCCACATCGTCATCGTCATCATCACTGATGACGTCACCGGCATCCACATCGTCATCATCATTGATGACGTCACCGGCATCCGCATCGTCATCGTCATCATCACTGATGACGTTACCGACATCCGCATCGTCATCGTCATCATCACTGATGATATCATCAGTGACGTCACTGATGTCGTCACCGGCATCCGCATCGTCATCATCACTCATCACTCGCTGATGACGTCATCATCACTGATGACGTCATCAGCGACGTCACTGATGACGTCACCGACATTCGCATCGTCATCGTCATCATCACTGGTGAAGTCATCAGTGACGTCACTAATGACGTCATCGGTACCCGCATCGTCATCGTCAGTGATGACGTCATCAGTGACGTCAGTGATGACATCATCGGCACTGGGGGTCACGTGACCCCCAAGGTCACGTGACCCCCCACTGGTTAGTTTAACCCCCCCCAGTGCCCTTCCCTCCTCCTCCTCAAGAGCTGCGCTCTAATTCGGTGTTACAGGGAGTTGTAAGCGGCTTTCATTTTTTAGAGCGCAGCTCTTAGGGGCCCGTTTCCAGCCTGAGCGGCGTCGGCGTCGCCGTCGCCGTCGGCGTAACCGCGCCCCTCCCTCTCCTCCCCCTCCCCCTCCTCCTCCCTCTCCTCCTCCCCTCCTCCTCCTCCTCCTCCTCCCCCTCCTTTTCATCCTCCCCTCATTGTGTAGTATGGTCCGGGCGGGTCACGTGACCTCGGGGGGAGGGGGTCACGACCCGTTTCCAGCCTGTGCGGCGTCGGCGTCGCCCCTCCCCCTCCTCCTCCTCCCCCTCCGCTCCTCCTCCTCCCCCGCCCGGTAAAGATGGTAAAGGAGAGGGAGGGGGAGCAGGAAGGGAGGAGGACTAGCAGGCATGATCACGAGGGAGGAGGAGGAATATACCCTCCACTCCTCCTCCTCAAGAGCTGCGCTCCAATTCGGCGTTACAGGGAGTTGTAAACGGCTTTCACTTTTTAGAGCGCAGCTCTTAGGGGCCCGTTCCCGGCTTGAGCGGCGTCGGCGTCGGCGTAACCAAGGTCATCCCAAGGTCACGTGGCCCCCAAGGTCATCCCAAGGTCACGTGACCCCCAAGGTCACCCCAAGGTCACGTGACCTTTCCCCCAGGGTCACGTGACCCCCAAGGTCACGTGACACTCAAAGTCACGTGACCCCCTGAAGTCACGTGACCCGCCCCCCGAAGTCACGTGACACCCCCAGGTCACGTGACCACCCCCAGGGTCACGTGACCGCCGCCGAGCTCACGTGACCTCCCCGATGACGTCATCGTCACTGATGACGTCATCAGTGATGATGACGATGACGATGCGGATGCCGGTGAGGTCATCAGTGACGTCACTGATGACGTCATCAGTGATGATGACGATGACGATGCGGATGCCGGTGACGTCATCAGTGACGTTACTGATGACGTCATCAGTGATGATTACGATGACGATGCGGATGCCGGTGACGTCATCAGTGACGATGAACTCATCGGGGAGGTCACGTGACCTCGGCGGGGGTCACGTGACCCTGGGGGTGGTCACGTGACCTGGGGGTGTCACGTGACTTTGGGGGCATCCGCATCGTCATCGTCATCATCACAGATGACGTCATCAGTGACGTCACTGATGACGTCACCGACATCCGCATCGTCATCGTCATCATCGCTGATGACGTCATCGGAGTCCGCATCGTCATCGTCACTGATGACGTCATCTGTGACGTCACTGATGACATCATCGGCATCGTCACGTGACCCCCAAGGTCACGTGACCCCCCCAGGTCACTTCACCCCCCCCAGTACCCTTCCCTCCTCCTCCTCAAGAGCTGCGCTCTAATTCGGTGTTACAGGGAGTTGTAAACGGCTTTCACTTTTTTTCCCTACAAAAAGTGAAAGCCGCTTACAACTCCCTGTAACGCCGAATTAGAGCGCAGCTCTTGAGGAGGAGGGAAGGGCGCTGGGGGGGGGTTAGACTAACCAGGGGGGGTGACGTGACCTTGGGGGGTCACGTGACCCCCAATGCCGATGATGTCATCACTGACGTCACTGATGACGTCATTAGTGACGTCACTGATGACTTCACCAGTGATGATGACGATGACGATGCGAATGTCGGTGACGTCATCAGTGACGTCGCTGACGACGTCATCAGTGATGATGACGATGCGGATGCCGGTGACGACATCAGTGACGTCACTGATGACGTCATCAGTGATGATGACGATGACGATGCGGATGTCGGTAACGTCACCGGCATCCACATCGGCATCGTCATCATCACTGATGACGTCACCGGCATCCACATCGTCATCGTCATCATCACTGATGACGTCACCGGCATCCACATCGTCATCGTCATCATCACTTATGACGTCACCGGCATCCACATCGTCATCGTCATCATCACTGATGACGTCACCGGCATCCACATCGTCATCGTCATCATCACTGATGACGTCACCGGCATCCACATCGTCATCGTCACTGATGACGTCATCATCATTGATGTCATCATCACTGATGACGTCACCGGCATCCACATCGTCATCGTCATCATCACTGATGACGTCACCGGCATCCGCATCGTCATCGTCATCACTGATGATGACATCAGTGATGATGACGATGACGATGTGGATGCCGGTGACGTCATCAGTGTCGATGACGTCATCGGGGGGTCACGCGACATCGGCGGGGGTCACGTGACCTCGAGGAGGGGGTCACGTGACCTCAGGGGAGTCACGTGACCTCGAGGAGGGGGTCACGTGACCTCAGGGGAGTCACGTGACTTCGGGGGGGTCACGTGACCTCGGGGGGATCACGTGCCTCCCCACGAAGTCACGTGACCCCGGTGGGGGGCTCGCGCGGTGCATTATGGGATATTTCCCATGATGCACCGCGCGGTTACGCCGACGGCGACGGCGACGGCGACGGCGACGCCGACGCCGCTCAAGCCGGAAACGGGCCCCTAAGAGCTGCGCTCTAAAAGTGTCTGCAGAGATGTTCATACATTAGCGTGCATGTTTCCAACATACTTCATGCGTGTACGCAGATAATCTGAGGAAAATCTCCGCAGATAATATGAGGGATGAGCGGAGCGAGTGTGGCTTTAGGTGCGATAGCGTTTGTTAACCTCTACTTACACTACGATTGTAACACGCGGGTTGCGAACACCGATACTTAAACTGAATATGCCGATGTGAGCCGATTTAAAAGGCAACCGCGGATTCAGGCACGTAGCCAGGTGGGGGGGGCCATGGAGCCCCCCCACCTGACTACGTTTCGTTTCGGGGAGGAGGGGGCCTGCCCAAGACAAAATCCTGTATGAGGGGGAGAGGGGAGAGGAGGTCCCAGCAAAATTGAAGATTTCGGGGGGGGGGGCGGCCCCCTCTCCCTCATACAGGATTTTTTCATGGGCGGGCCCCCTCCTCCGCGAAACGAAATCCTGGCGACGTGCCTGCGCGGATTTATCTTAATAGCACCCCTAGGTCAATTGCGAGCGATGGCACCGCACGAGAAGCACGCGTCCAATAGCGCTCCATTAAAGGATCAGTGCGGATCTTGAGCGGCCCGTTCCTATGCGAAGCGACGTTATCTGCTCTGCTGGATGCAACCGAAATTTTCACTGCAAATGTTTGAACATCGGACTCGAGGAGTACAACTTTGTCGTGGAAACTGGGAATAGCTCTTTCAATTCCGCAAATTGTACCCGACGCCACAACATGTCACCGAGTCCGGCCAATGACACGGCCAAGGCTCCTACCGGTCAAGGCGTCTACCGGTACCGCAAAGATAGACCAAGGTCCTCTAACAAGCTCTGCGTACAAGAACCCCTCGCGGATAATTCTCTCTTTCTCCTTTTTGGTGCGTCGGGCAAGGCGAAGCAGTGTTGTAGGCGTTACGGGAAAAAAGAAACGAAATACATCATTCGCATATAAAAAGAACGCGTTTCCGCCCTACGTTACAACAAAATATAAGGAACGCGTTACAGTTACCGTCACTGACAAAAAGTAACGCACTTTACTTGTTCGTTACTTTTTTAAGAATTATTAAACACGCTTTACTCTTTTAAGGTTACAGGTATTCATAAGCGCCATATTCCAACAAACATTATGTTCATGCAGTAACTGAACATAATTACTCTACGTATTTTAATTTCACGCAAAACAACGTAAAGAAAAACGTGGAAAAAAAACTCAGATATGCACATAACGTAACGCCTAAAAATACACACACACAAAAAATAAAATGCATTTTTTTTTTAAAGTCCGGGAATAAAAAAATTAACCAGTACGTTTCTACGTTACCGAAAAAGTAACGCGTTACCGGCTACACTAAAGCAAACTAGTATATTGAATTTTTTTTTTTTTTAAAGAGAAAGACGTTTTTACAGTACTGATTGAGGTATGCAACAACAGAAGCGAGAGAAATTATGTATTTGAGAAAATTTTTCTTCTGAGGCTTGATAGATCTTCGAAACGGTCATTTGTCTTCCGCTTTTTTTTTTTAGGTTATACTGCCGCCCACGTCACGCTAATTGCGCAATTTGTCTCGATGTCTCAATCCTAGGGTGACTCTGGCGGTCCCGCTGTTTTCAGAAGTGGTCGGAGGTCATTCCAAGTTGGAATCACTTCGTTCGGTCCTGGGTGGATTCCCTATCATTCTGCGGCATTCACCAAGATTAGCTCTTACATCAAGTGGATTTTTGATGCACTGAAGAAGCTCGAGTAAATGCTACCTTTAAGTAAACATTGGTGCATGTGTCTGTCTTTAAGTTCAATGGACATTGCAAAGTGCCTGGGTAGCACTTGCAGCGACTGTCGCCCGTTTGTCGATAGAAACAAAAGAAGACGTATTGGCTCTCGTGATTCTTTTAGAACCCATGATTACAAGGTCAGACAGAAAGCTCCGTCCAGTATACTTGTAAATAATGTAAATAAAAGTAGAATGCTAAATATTAGTGACCCATGATGTACGCACAGAACACAGAAGTGAACACGAATGGCGTCGGATGGACGTTCTGTAGCTGAAGAGCTCAGAGTCGCTGTCCTGTCCGCTTTCCTTGCGGTTTTTCGTTGAGGTTTAGGCAAGGAGAATTGCAGTTTTTCGTCGCGAGAAATCAAGCACCAACAAATGCAGTTTCATAACGTGGTAATCGCATTGTATTTAACCGATACTTCTCATGTGCGCGGTGCGATCATCACTTTACCACTAGCAGCACCCTACGATATCCTTAAGGCAGAACTCCTACAAGGCAGCAAGCCTATCCAAACAACAACAGTTACATCAACTACTAAAATAAAAAATTAAAACATCTGGGAGACGAGACGTTATTTTAGTGACTGGACCGGATGAGACCCTTGTTGGGCAACGCCACTGTTCATGTACTCACTCCTAAGCAGATCTGTTCGGTACTCATCGCAGGTAATCAAAGTACCTTTAATTGATTGCGTTTTAGTGTAATTTTGTAATAATTTGATCGCCGGGTGCGCGAGAGGGATGACTTGTTTGCGGGGCTTGTTCGAATAAAGGTGTGTTCTTTTTCTCCGTTCAGTCGGTCTTGTTCTTCTTGCGGGCAATCCGCATGCACCGACCCACACATGTCAATGCGACGTGCGTCTCGGCAGCGGGCAATAGGTCCATTCACACGCTGTAGTTCGCTTACGGTTCTTATGACCTCTTACGACGAGAGAAATCACTGCCACGCTAGCACCGTCCGCGACTTGACCAAGTTGACTGTATTTCACTAGAATGGAGGTTTGGCAGTTATCGCGATTGTACATACTATTTTGCGAAAAGGTCATTCATAACATTCCTAAAGGTTTCTTGAGGCAAGAAAGAAATGTAATGATATGGGGAAGAAAGGTAAATACGCGAAAATTCCAAGTGCTCCGGCTCCGGCTATCCGACACATTGCACTAGTGTGTTCTCTCGTCATAAAACACCCCAAGAGATTTTAAGAAACTCGACCGTAACCAGTCTCAAGTGTCAGCCTTATTTGTCCCCTAATGATGACGTTATGTTCGAGCCTTCTCTTCTAGATGGTATTGAGTGCGCACTCTTGCTCGAGGCGCGGTGGAAGGCTAAGCGAGGGACCCACTTGCCAACGTGTATAGGTTGCTAGAAATGTTGCATTAGAGCTGTACGCTGAGCAATGTAATACTCGAAGCTAGAACATAATCAGAGTAAAATTGTTTTGTCAGCCCCCCTTCCTCCCCCCACCCCCTCTTTTCAAAACTTCTTCCTAGCTAAACAATCCAAAAAATATAGACACTTGCAAGTACAGGGGATCTCGCGTCGAAGGCGAAACAGCTGCTACTCCTCCTTGCCGTTCTATCCTTGTAGATAACTATAGGATGAGCAGGGGCGTCTATACACGTTTAGAAAGGGGGGAGGGGTGCGGGGGGGGGGGGGTGTATAGTGTTACACCACTTGTCCCATATGTAACACCTCAAAACAACAATTTGACGTTCAGTCCATCGCCGTCGAACCGACGATAGCAACTTTCAGGAGCGCTTTAATAGTCGTCCGATGCAACTCATTAAAATAGCTGTGTTTGGGGATCTGTGTTGTGCTGTCCTCCTTGTCCCCACTCTTCAGAGTTAAAATCAGGGGAGCATTTTTTTTAGATACAATATAGAAAAACGACTGCCTATAACAAATCTTTTCACTTGAAGAAAGTTCTTTGAACCTCGAGATCTGAACAAGGAAAAAACAACAAACTATTTACGTGATCGTAGCGGCGTGTAGTGCCACGCAAAGCATCTTGGGAACCCATTGGTCACGGTTTCGGTTTCGGTTTCGTATACCAACCTCAAGTCACGACATATCCCGTCACGACCAAACACAGTGCACGCGTTTCTGAATATGGGACTTTCGTTAAATGTCTAATACTGAAGGTGTGGCCTACCGACACAAATCAAATGCTCAGGTCGTCTTAAATATCCAAGGCTTCTTAAATACTTTCTGATCCAGGAGGGTCATATGCTGCACTCTGGAGTTGTAGCCAGGCCGCCAGAAAGGTACGGGATCCGGGAGGCCGTACTCCTATACTTCTCGCTAAATCTAGGAAGGTCCTTACCGCCCCGTTTCAACGGAAGCTCTCACCAATACTAATTTATTTATTTACTTATTATACCCTAAGGGCCAAAGCAGCGGCGTAGACTTTCCATTTTTCCGGGGGGCGGGGAGAAGGGGGGGGGGGGGGGGCTTTTTCGCGCAACCTTTTTAACACCGGCAATCATCAGTAGTTTATTTTAGGGGGTACTTTTACAGCGTATGTATATCGACATGCGTCCGTCGCTGTGTGCGGTATTTTGTTTACATGCCACTATTAGAAGCTCGTTAAATGCACTCTTAGAAAAAGGGTCAGTATAGTCCTCCCTAAAGGGAGGAACGCTCTTGACACATATATCTTCCTTCAGAAAGGGAGAAACTTTCGTCCCTAAAGCAGGGGAGCAAAAGTTTCTCCGTCGCCTGCATCTCATCATGGCGGCCACGACAGTCGCATTGGCCACTGCGCGATAGGAGCTTACCGTTCAGACCAGCGTTCCAACATGACTATCCACACGTCGATCGACTGCACCTAATCCCTCAAGTGGTCTTAAACTCTTTAATGGAAAGCGGAATGTCAACCTGCGACAAACCCGCCCACTCCGATCTCGGCCCGACCAGCTGCATCAGTGCCCGACAGTTTACGTCATCTCATCTTGTTGTTACACCACTGATACGCGAACACACGGTCACGTCGGCGATAATTCCAGTCTTCTGTTCACTACGCACAACACTGCCATCACGATGTTGCTGCTATGTTGCTTACATGCAGAAATACAGAACCACCTTGAACGCCAGTTGACACTCGGCACGGGAAACGGTACCGAACTCAGCACGGAAGGCACCCATGGCAGCCGGCAGGAAAACCTGCCTGCCTTGGACGCAGTTCCGGCGATTTCCATAACGTCGAAAACGTCGACACAGTTCAATCAACCAATCAATCAATCAATCAATCCTTTATTTCACATCAGAAACAGATGTAGGCTGCAGGGGCAAAAAGTCAAAAGTTTGACTTGACAAGGCCTCTGCAGCCTTACAATTGGCACACGGCGACATACTACACATGAAGTAATAACATTAAGTTTTCAGCTTTTAACATTAAGCAAAAAAATAAATAAATAAAAAAAAAAGAACCAGAAGAACAGCATAAGTTAAACACGCTGTTAAAGATAACAAAAAAATCATACATATATATATATATATATATACACATATATACATATATATATATACATTGGGAGGCCCAGAGTTCAAATCCTGGCTCCGCCAAGTTTTGGCTTTCGGCGGGTTTCTGGAAACTTCGATTCTTTGATTCATTAAATCAAGTACGGTTCATTCATCTGCACATATTCGTTCATATATATATATATATATATATATATATATATATATGTATATATATATATGTATATATATGTATATATATATATATACACATATACATACATATATATATACGCATACATACACACACATACATACATACGCATCATACACACGCGCATATACACACATATATATAAGGCACATAGCATATTTAGGTACATGACAGGACTAAAAATAATAATCGTACTACCTCAAGGATAACTGAAACATACAGAACACACGACCTCACAATACAAGCGAAATTTTAATACAGGAAAAAATTTCTAATTGTACTAAGATTCAGTCTCTCGATATTTGTTAAATTGTGCTTCTGAAGTTTATTTAGAATAAATGGAAGATTATACCTTAGCATTTGGAAACCGTAATTTGTGCGATTTGTTGGTATTTTCCAATGCTCCCCCTCACGAACGTCATATACCCGGATATTTGGTGTTAGGTTTGAAATATGTCTAAGGAAAGGCTCGTTAGAACGGAGGGCTGATCTATATCGTGTTAGTAGAGTATACTCATATAGGTTAGGGACAGTTATTAGACGTAGTTCTTGAAATAATGGGGGTGTATGTGTATCGAAAGGAACATTGAGTATTGTGCGAACAGCCTTTTTTTCAAGAAGGTGTAATTTGTTAGCATTTGACAGAGATGTGGTACACCACACTAAATTACAGTAGTTCAGATGGGGTAAAAAAAGGGCCCTGTATATAAGCATTTTTATGTGACGAGGCAATAAATTTCTGAATTGACATAATTTCCCAAGCACTCTTGATAGTTTTTTAACAACATTATTAACGTGATAATCCCAAGACATCTGTTCATTAAAATACACTCCGAGCGTTTTGACGTTCGGCACCATTTCTATGACAGAGGGGCCCAAGATGATATTAAAAGAAAAAGAAACATGTCTATTCTTGGGTTTGAAAAGGACAGCCTTGCTTTTGGTCGTGTTAATTATTAGTGAGTTAACTTCACTCCAATCATACAGCTTCGCTAGTGAGGCATTCGTTTCTTTAACAAGGTCTTCTATCTCTGTACCTGAAAAAAATAGACTGGTATCATCGGCATAAATGATGAAGGATGAGGCTTTGCTGATATTAACAATATCGTTTATGTATAGATTAAATAACAAAGGACCTAAAATGCTACCTTGTGGTACTCCAGCTCTAATGGGTAGGACAGAAGAACTCTGTCCATTTATTACGACATATTGCTGGCGAAATTTAAAGTACGATTGTAAAAGGTTTAAAGGTACACCGCGAATTCCATAGCATTCGAGCTTTTTTATTAGGGTAGTATGCTCAATACGGTCGAACGCCTTTGAAAAATCAATAAAGACGCCTAAAGTTAACTTTTTTTCTTCAAACGACTTTAAAATTAACTCCTTCTGCTCTAGCAAAGCGAACTCCGTTGATCGACCTCTGCGAAAGCCGTACTGCGAGTCAGAAACTAATGAAAATTTAGTGCAGAAACTCGTCACTCTATTGTGAATAATCTTTTCGAGACATTTCGAAAACACAGGTAATATTGATATTGGCCTATAATTTGAAAATTCATTTTTGTTCCCTCCTTTAAACAAAACAATGACTTTTGCAGTTTGCATCTTTTCAGGAAAAATACCACTGGACAATGAGAAGTTCATAATGTGTGTTAATACAGGTAATAGAACGTCCAAAACGTGCTTAATTGGTTTTATCTGCAAATCGTCTATATCACAGGAGTTGCTATTTTTAAGAGATGACATAATTAAAGTTATCTCATTTTGATCAGTTGGAAAGAAAACTGCGCTGTGTTCGTTTCTAGGCTTCATATACGTCATTGATGAAGGTATATGTATGCTACTAACAAGGTTAGTTAAATAACAATTGAAAGCTTCAGCGAGACCTTTTCCTTGCAATGTTACCCCATCTCGTTGTATTACGTGTATAGCTGGTTTAGAGGGACACCGTTTTAATACTTCATTTAGCTGTTTCCATACCACATCTGTTCTATCCATGCATGACTCGTTGAATAAATTATTAAGGTAGGTTTGTTTTGCCCGACGTAGAGCATTGTTCAATGTATTTCTAAATTGTTTAAAAAGAGCAAGGTCCTCAGGTGCTTTTGTTTTAAGGAAGACATTATAGAGCTTTTTTTTTTTTTTCTGAATCATTTTCCAGCACTTTCTATTTACCCAGGGCTTGCGGTTTTTTTTAAACTGTTTTATTTGTTTATACGGAAAACACTTGTCGTAAATATTTTTGAAAATATTCAAAAATTCATTGTATGCTTCATTGGCAGTTATTGCAGAGAATACTGAGTCCCAATTAGTATTAGAAATAATTAATCGGAATTGTTCTAGTGTAGTGGGATTTATACTTCGGGTCATGTTAGTAGGTTCCTTATCTTCATTAACAAGCTCAGTGGCCTGGGGCACAGTTTTGTGTATAAACATAATAATTGGTAAGTGATCACTTAGACCATAACCTAGAACACCAGCACTGATGAGACTTTCCTCGCAATTTGTCACAAACACATCAATCAATGTTTATGACGTGGTTGTGACACGAGTGGGAGGGACAATGATATGGTTTGCTAATACGCGGCCGGGTCAGCCGGGTCGCGCAACCGACGCCCGCCCGCTGCGCACTGCGCATGCTCAGCTTCTCGGCTCTCTCAGCTCTCTCGGCCGCTCTGCTGGCTCGGCAGCACGCCGACTTGCGGGCATCGCGGGCTCGCCGGGCTCGCTCCCTTCGAAGTTCGAACAGTTCGAAGTTCAAACTGCTTCCAAAACGTGAGCTTGCGCGCGCGCGCGCGGGTTGGCGATGGAAACTATCTTCTCGAAAAACGAGGTTGTAACGTATCGTTTGATGGCGCAAATGCACGTATTTTTCACGTCGTTTTTTGTACATTGTGTGAATCTCGCGAAACAGGCGACGAAAAGTGGTGGGTGAAATGTGCTCGCATGTCGTCGTGGATTTTGTGTACCGCGTAGGATTACCCAGAAAGGTGGGTCAATATCGATAAATGTGCGCGTAAGAAGCAACTACATGCAGGTGACCTGTCAAACTTATTCACCCTCATTATTTTATCGTGCGAACCGACATTGCCACGTATCGTGTTCGATTTCGGTCCCAACACCGGTAACTTCGAATAGCATATCGTGTTTGATGTTGTGTTTCTCGCCGTCGGTAACTTCGTATTGATATCGTATTCGGTCTGGTGGTTGTGTCTCAACACCGATGGTTTCTTGTTGTTTTGTGATGTTGTGTTGCAACATCGAATTGTGTCCCGGTACGTTGGGTTTATCGTTTGGCGATCAACTTTTGTTGCATTACAACTGCAGTAAACATTTGTTGGAAAACAATCACTCCAATGAGCACGTCGTTATTGGGCTTTGTCATTAAAAGGTAGGTCGCGGCGGGTGTTCCGGCTATAGTTATTCTGAATGGTTTGGTGGTTGTCTAGTTTCAAACGCGCGAAGCTGTGTGTACTGTGTGCCGTACTAACAGCTGTACATACTTGCACTGTCGATCAATGTTAATGTGTTCGCGACGCAGAACGTTTATACTATGTGTGTATCCACACCCAATATATTTCTCGCGTATTGCAGTGTGGATATGCCAACGTAATTCATGTTGGTAACTTAATTGGTATCCGCGTTCTGAGATTTATGCGCGCGATATCATATTGTATTCTCCTTTGGTCCCATGATCGACGACCGATATTTGTATATCGTGTGGCCGTACAGTATGTCCATGTCGGTCACCAATATGCACGCGATGTCGTATTCTATTCCAATAACCGTGTATTATATCGGGGTATTGTGCTCCGATATCGTGTTGTATACCAATAACCGCAAGTTATATCGGGATATTGTGCTCCAATATCCTGTTGTATACCAATAACCGCATACTATATCGGGATAGTGTGCTCTGATATGAATTCCCATCGTGCTTATTGGGTTAATCGGATAACAATACGTTTTTATTGGTTTCCATCATCTTCATTGGAATACAATATTTCCAATAAGCCGACTTCATATTGGCCTTTTTCAATAGGGGAGGGACGTGTCTGAGAATGTGCATGTGGTTGTGTGCACCATCCCAGAAGTTCGGGGGCAGTCCGGGTTAACGGAGAGGAGGGTTGTCGAAGCCAACGGAGTAATTAAGGGTATGAGTCGACAGCTTCGGTACGGCGTAATGGAAGTAAACAGAGAAGTGTACGAGGCTGGCTCCCGCCTTTTTGCAGATGGCATTCACTACAGTGAGGCCACGGGTTCCAGCGTGGGGGATAGGATGGGCCGCACGGTGACTGCTTTTTTGGGGGGACTGAGGGCCCTGGGGGCACTGAAGTAACTGAAAACACAACAAACTCAGGAGAGGCACCCAGGGTTAAAAATAGGAGAAAACGTAAGAACAGGTATAAACAAACAGCACAATCAGACATTGGATATATTAACATGCAGGGTGGTAGAAATAGGTTAAAATGGGAAGAGGTAGAGGAGCAACTAAGAAAGGAGGATTTAATGGTGTATGGGTTTGTGGAAAAACATCTTAGAGACATGGAGCAGCCACCTTGCAACTCTGACTATGTGTGGGAAGAATGCAACAGAATGGAGGGAACGAGGAAGGGAGGTGGAATTGTAGCATTTATTAAGAAGAATATGAACTTTCAAAGGATCAGAAAGGAGTGCGCCGAACATTTGTGGCTGAAAGAAAAAGTCGCTTGTGGGACAAAGTGAAGCAAGCGATACAAAAACGTCAAGAAGCCTCTAGAGAACACAGGTATTCCAAGCGTAGTGGGGAGTCCGAAACGGAAGTAAAAGGAAAATGGGACAATTTTATAACATGTCGCCGAGAGGCATCCAGTCTGATCAATGCGAAAATTCAGAGAAAGGGTGAGGAGCGGATGAGTAATGTAAGTAAGAAAGATAGAAACGCTGCCAAGAAGTTTTGGGAGCACTTAAACTCACTCGGTGAAACGACGCAAGCTAGACAGAGGTTCATACTCTCGCATCAGGGAGATCAATTAGAGGGAGATGATGCGATACAATATATAGGAGCAGTGATGGAGGAAAAATTTCGGGAACGGGTACATGTAGAAGATAGGAGAACCGAAGGAAGTAGCAGTCCAGTTTGTGACATCGCGGATTTCGGACAAAGAGAATGGGAAAAGGCGGAACGAAGGGTCCCTAGTCGCACGTCGACAGGCACAGATGGTATCCCTATCAAGCTGGTAAAGAATTTGGGTCCTAAATCTAAGGCAAAACTAACGGAGGTAGTGAGTACCATGATAACAAACGGAAATATTCCAGATGAATGGAGGCTTAGTAGGATGAGTATGATATATAAGGGAAAGGGAGATAAGTCTGATATTAGGAATTATCGTCCCATAACCATGACACCGGTTATTTACAGGTTGGTAATGCAGATTATAGAGAACAGACTGGAGGAATAGGTAGATTGCGAGGGCATACTGGGCGAGTTACAGAACGGGTTTCGGAAACAAAGAAGGTTGGAGGACAATGTATTTTCTCTAACACAGTGTATAGAAATAGCGCAAAAAGAAAACAGACAGCTCTGGCTGGCATTTCTGGATATCAAGGGTGCCTATGACAATGTGAACCAAAGGAACCTGTGGGACATAATGGAGAGCTTAAACCTAGATAAAGGAGTAACAGCACTATTAAGGAACATTTACAAAGATAACAAGGTGATTATCACATGGGAAGGAAAGGCGACAGTGAAAATATAGATAAGACGAGGCCTTAGGCAGGGGTGCCCGTTATCGCCTTTGCTGTTTATGTTGTATCTGAGAGAATTGGAGGATAGACTAGAGAAGAGTGGGCTTGGATTCGACCTTTCTTACAGTAAGCTAGGCCAAAAAATTCAGCAATCCTTACCGGGATTGATGTATGCGGATGATATCGTACTAATGGCTAACAACAGGACAGAGTTGCAGGAATTAATGAGCATCTGTGGTAGGGAAGGAGAGGAATTAGGTTTAGAATTCAGTAGCGAAAAATCAGCAGTCATGATTTTAAACGAAGATGAAGTTGAGAGGTTGAAGATACAGAATATTACAGTTAAGAGAGCTAGTAAATACAAGTATCTAGGAGTATGGATATGTGATGGTGCAGAATATCTCAGAGAGCATGAAAAGTATATAATAGGTAAGGGCAACAGAAATGCAGCTGTAATGAAAAATAGAGCACTTTGGAATTACAACAGGTATGAGGTGGTGAGAGAGATTTGGAAAGGGTTCATGGTGCCTGGCTTGACTTTTGGAAACGCAAGGCTATGCATGAAATCCGAAGTGCATGCGAGACTAGAAATAAAACAGCGCGGAGTAGATAGACTGGCTTTGGGGGCACATTGCAAAACGCCAAACCATGGAGTACAAGGAGACATGGGATGGGCGTCATTTGAGAGCAGGGAAGCGGTGAGCAAGATAAAATTTGAGGATAGGTTGAGGCAAATGGATGGGGAGCAATGGGCACGAAAGGTTTTCAGCTATTTATACATGAAAAGTGTAGACACAAAGTGGAGACAGCGGACTAGGAAATTAAGAGGAAAGTTTTTGGGCTATAGCGAAGATACGGAAGAGCAAGTCTCAGTTAAGAAGAAAGTTAAGGCCACAGAAAGAGATCGGTGGCTAGAGGGAATGCAGACAAAGACGGCTCTGGAAAGCTATAGATTAAACAAAACAGTTATTGCCAAAGAAAGCATTTATGACAATTCTAGGGGAAGCTCATTGCTGTTTGAGGCGAGGACGGGTGTTCTGCGAACCAGAACATACAGAGTGAAGTACCAGGACATAGATACAGTGTGCACTGCTTGTGGAGAGGAGGACGAGACGGCTGAGCACTTGATACTCTACTGTAAAGGGCTTCACCCTATGCCTACCGAAGACAACATAGATTTAATAAAGTCATTGGGTTTTTGAGACAGCGAAGGGAGAGTGGATTTCAAGACTGTAGAGATTACCAAGCAAAGATTAAGCGAATGGTGGCAGAAATCGAGAGAAAACTAGGTATTTTCTTATTCACTGATGGCAAGGGGGTTTCATAGCCTCACTTTTTTTGCACTGCGGAGTGAATATATATTCCACATTTAAATATTCTAAGCTTAAATGGTAAAACAAAATGGCTAGGTGGCGTAAGCTACCGCCCGATCCAAAGGGCTCAGCCGTATTCATCCATCCCTCCATCCATCCATCCAAGGAAAGAAGGGCGAAAGTGCCAGTCCTTAAACTTTGTGACGGTTTTTTGAAAATATTATTGCTTTTAGCTCCCTTGCGTCCTCATCATATCTATTGTGGAAGGTATTTCATACACAAGATTTTACGATATATATGGCGAGGAAGTGCGCATTCCATGATTTTATGCACTGTACGTAATACCTAAGCTCATGAGCGCAAACAGGATTCAACTTCTTACCGTGACGCAAAAGTGTACCAATCATGGCACTTTTAGGTGACCTACCAGACGAATAACCTTTAAATTCAGGTAAAGTAAATGGCAATTGGGTATGCAAATATTATACGTTGATTCGTATAAACACGACGTTTTGTATGTTAATCTAACTTTTGTTTGACTGTTTCGTTGAAATTAAAGAGGCACTGAAGTCAATTCTTGAAAAGACCGTCTTGATCTTATATTGTTTAAAATGTATTCTCACATTTACCAAGTCCTATAATACAATCCCAGGGCAAAAGAAAAACATTAGGCCACTTTTATTTTTTCTCTCGGATTACAGTGTAATGAACCAATGAAAGCTCTCCAATACGCACAGATTCCGAATGATTTCATAATAACTCGTTTCGAAGAGAGTCTCATAACTGCACATACAAATATGACTCCTTTTTCTCCGCGGGCGAAGCCATCCTTACAACTCGCCAAAAAGCGTCCTTCGTCGACCACTTCACTCGGAAAAAAATTCTTCCCAAAAAGGGCGTGTCGCGATCTTTGAACACGGTTTTAACAAGAAAATAAGCTGCACGCGATTGTGATTTCAGGCTTGTTGGGGTGCTTAGAACGTCTAGATAGAGTTGTCACCACAAAAGGACGATCTCAAAATCGACTTCAGTGCCAAGAATAAGAAACTGCGTTATTTAAAATAACGCAATTTCTTATTTTTGGTACTTGAAAATAAAAGTGGCTCATACTCGTTTCACGCTTGAAATAGTGCCTATTGCAAAAACAACGGAGAAAATATATGCTCAATTTATCGGTTCAAACCAGTTGAAAATCCCTTATTTTTGTTCCCCGGAACTGGTCCAGAACTGAACCGAAAGCCGAGAACCCGAACCGATCCGATAAAATTTTCGGTTCGACACTCTGCCTTGAGGCACGAGGGAAGCGCAGAGTGGGGTGTGTGTGTGCTAAAGTTTCTACTTTTAGAGCAAGCTCAAGGCGGAAACATGCGTAAACGAGAGTGTTAATGATATCATCGGCGCTTTTAAAAAAAGTTCACAACGCAATCGGTTAAAATAAGCATTATTTCTGTATAAATAGATGAAGAGGCACTGATTAATTTCGACTCTTCGAGAAATATAAGCTCGTTTGTCTCGTTTACAGGGTATTGAAGGTAATTAAAGCTCTTAATAGCCGTAGGCACCAGCAAAGTATATTCAGACCAAAAATGCATAAATAAATCACGTATTTTTTGCGCTTTAGATATATTTCGATATTAAATACATTTCTGTGATGACATAATGAGTTGCAGGGCTTGGTCAAATGTAATCTATACAGTAAAAGCTTCATTATTTAATTGCCATCACCTTAGCCATAACTTCTATTATGCACCAATTAATGAGCTGACCTTCACTTCAGTGCCGAAGTGAAATACAATGTGCTTGATACAACGTGCGTCGTGCTAAGGATGTACAAACAACCGTTATTATGGCCACTAGAGAAGCCATGGTTAGCCAGAAATGTGATACCATCTGAAAGAATTACTTTTTTTCCTGAGAACGCTTCTTATCGTTGCGAAACCGCGCTCTGTTTCTGACGTATATAATGGTTGGGAACTCATACGTCAAAACGCAGAATGTTTTAGAAGATCAAAAGATTTTTTAAAGGTTAAACCATGCTCTTCATAGCCGAAATGTCAGAACTAAAGCCGATTTTCATTGGAAAACAATCTCAGCATTATTGAAGTTAAACTCGGATGCCTCATCATTTCACAGTCCACATTTTCACATTTTCACACAGACCCCACGTGAACTTAGTCGTGTACAGTCTCCCCTGCCTGAGTGCTGAACTTCTTTGTCTACGCTGCTAGGGCTCTGAAAGACGTGTTAAAGAACCTAAATTCTGAAATAAAATGCATTTTTGAATGCGCCATATTAAAATCACGTACCTCTGCTACCCGCATGGGCTTATAAGCTGCTGCTTTCTCGACATATGTCCTTCCTTTTTGGTTTCCGGCACAAGCTCGCTGATTAAACCTTTATTTTCAGTTCGTTATTCAATGTCTCGTCGCCTTCACCCATGGCAATATAAACATTATATCTGTCAACGAAGACACCGTGCCAAAGGGCACCGAGACGTTGCTGAGAAAGTGAGAAAGTCCTGAGTTTCTAAAGGCATGAAATAAAAAGGTAGTCGTCCTCGAAGTACGCAAAGGTATAAAATATTGTTAATGATTTGTGTACACTACTTAGTCGAATGTGCACATTTTATTCCATTCCTTTGGAATAATGCTGAGTCGGCGCTCCATTAACTATATCGAGATATTATAGTTGTCATCTTATTATAGTTTTCTTCTTTAGTGTGACTGCCCATGATGTTGGTTGGAGAACCGCGTTTGTTCGAAACATCAATTTAGCTCTAATTGAACAGCTTAGGACTACTTTGCTTTATCATACACCCGACTTATAGCGACCAAATTTTCTGCCGGTGAATATTGAAGTGGAACTAACGATTGAAATCATCCACCTAACACAGATATAAAAGCTGACGAGTTCCAGTAAAGTGCGGCCATTTTGTGAAGTCTTTTTTTTTTTTATTATTCCACCATCTTAATTTTGAAACTTACCGTTAGAATGCAAATACGCTTTAAGTATATATTAAGGATTCTGAGTTGATTCAGAAGCTTTAAATGCATAAGCACTTAATACTACCCTACAGTACACCTGCTAATTGTTCCTTATAGTAAAACAAAACATTAATTTAACGTGTTTGTTTTATAGGCTCTTAAACACTAATAGAGAAAAAAGCAGCGTTTCTCAAATGTCTCAAGGTAACACCCCGGCCTACAGATCCCTCAGGCAGCGTGAACGAATCCCGGGATAAGTGCCCGCATTCTGACCGAGGCTTGTGAGGAGAAGGCACAATGTCACCAAGTCGTTGCACGTTAAGAGAACTCCCAGTGTTCGAATTTAATCATCGAACTTTTCATAGCGAGTTGCCAGAGGCGCTTCTTTGGTTTGGTACGTAAAAGGCCCCATATTTCACTTGGTCAAGCTTACCCAGGCTTAGATTCAAACATAAAAAAATTAGAGAATTCTATGTGCTAAAAAGAGCCGTAAAAAACTGAGCGACATTTAGAGAGTATGTAAATTTAGAAAAAAAAATTTCCAGCTGTGATGGAGAACCGTAATGGTAAGATCTGTGATCTTGGTGACTTCGAGTAAACATTGTGTGTTCGGATAACGAACTAGTTAAGAACGGATCTCCATTTCCCTCCTGTTACTGTTCGATAACCATGTACCAGTTAGAGGAGAGCTGAAGCGTGGGAAACAATTTGCAAAACTTTAAGTACGGTTGGCAACCATCTTATCCACAGCGTTCGACCAGCTTGCACGTATGTTAACCCGTATGTAGCGATTTCTACCGCGACGGGGTGAAGCCTAATCGGCCATGCGAGAGGCTCTCCGCCGCTGGTAAAAGACTGGCGTAGAAGTCAGTGGTCGGAGCGCGCAGCGTGAACAGTCAAGAAATGACAAGGCGTTGTTGAACGAGCGTTTCGTGTCATAGTCCGAGCCGGTCAGCAGCAAGGTAAATCTTACACTGGCACCCAATGTTTGATGCTTCTTGTCTGGGAGTTAGGAGGCATATAAAAAGCGTGCGACTCATTTTTCTTTCAGCGGCTCCGAGAGGTGAGTGCATGATTTTGTTACTTGTTTTCTGCGTGCTCCGGTGATTTTGTTTTCTACGCGAGACATGTTCCGCCGCAATAAGTTTTTCTGCTAGCCACTACTGCGGCTCATTTTGAAGAAACGACAGTGGCCGAACAAGTATCGTGCGTCCTTCGAGAGATACGCTCGTGCACCGCTTATCGCCGCAGAGCCACGCACCACAGGTAGGCACGCAGCTCGTGCAACCCTGGCTTTAGCCACCTTTGTTTATCTTCCACGGTCCGTCTCAGTCGGCGATCTTTCGAACAGACCATATAATGGAAATTGTTTGGTTTCCCAGGCTATATAATACACCCAAGCGGATTTTCTTTTTTTTATTTTACGGGCAGTATACGACCTCGTCTTGAGTGGCACTGTTGTGACGAGACGTTTCTACCTCAAACAAAACCTCACGGTCGAAAACGTGCACATTCGAGGCTTATAGGATGACGCGAACACCGCCGCAAACACCTCAACGAAAGCGATCATTGAATAAAGCCAGTGCGACTTTGAGCAACTAGGACTTACCCCTCGCCTAGCTTATAGCAAAGCTGAAGAGGAGCGCAACACACCCAGGCCGCGTCCTTTGCATGTCCTCCCCCGCAGACGTAGCGTCGCAGGAGGGCCTAACAGATGTAAAAGCCGTCGTGACCTTCTAACTTCAGATGCAGCGCGAGCATATATGCAGCGTTTCACACGATCGGTCACCGTCATCAGCAAGCCCGCTAGAGTTTAGCTAAAACTTTCACTGGATGTTCCAAATATGTAGGTTACCTGACCATCAAATAAGTGGGCACTTCATCGCCGAGCTCCAGGACCACCAGGCGGCACCAGGCGTCAGCGACGAAGTGGCCCTCACTTGCATTTTGCCAGTCGTCTTTACGGGGAGTGCAGCAATGTGGAAGCAACGGCAACCAGACTTCTCGAGCATGGCTGACTTCTTCCCTCGTCTCAGAGCATATATGGGTAAATTACTTCCAAAATGTAATCTAAATACAAATACAATTATTTGTTTCAAAAGTAGTTTAACTACAGTTATAATTAGTACTACGTAAAAAGTAGTTAATTATAATTTCAAATTACTTTTAAAAAGTAAAGCAATTACTTTACAATTACTTATTTCTGAGAGCGGCTAGGCTTGGGCCATATAACTTTAAACGGGTTGTATAGAATGCCACATACCTATTTGTTCATTCCTTTACCCTATGTTTAAGGAGGCTTAATTAAGCATTGCTACGTAAATGCCACGTATTGTACTCTCTTTTTATAAATATTATTAAATTCATGATAGATCTTGACAGGTTGGGGCAATGAAGTACTACGTTCTCATATTTAATAAATAATATTAAATAAGTTTATATGCTGGAAGACGCTGAGATAACTAAAAAAAATTGAGTTGACAGATTTTTTTGTTAGGCAGGCAAATAAAAATGCGACAATTAGTCATATATGAATATTTTACAAGTGTTAATATGAAACTAAAATCCACATGTGCTAATAGAACCGCATGCACATACAAACATAATGGCGTTATAAATTATTTACATTAAGTTGAAATTATAATGGCTCAGGAATATATAAGAACCCAATTGGGGCTCCCTACTCATTGGTGACAATGCAAATATGCGACAGTACTGGACGAGGGACGTAAAAAAACTGGCAACGAGGATAGAAAGATAACTTCATAGACCAGTGGTTCTCAACCGTCAATGTTTCGCGGACCCCTTGTGGATCGGCGGAGATGGAGGAAAACCCCATTCGCGGTAAGGGAAAGGGAAATATATAGGTTAATTGTGATAGCAAATCATTAAATGGATAACTAAGGGCTAGTGTGGTGTAGACTTTTCTTATTGGCATACACACGAGAAACCTCGCCCGAAAATTGGAACGTTGCTTCTCAATATGAGGAAAGATAACTTTTATTGCTAGGCTTGACTGATGAGGCTGGGCTGCGCGGACCCCCGAAATGCCTTCGCGGACCCAAAAGGGTCCGCGGACGCCCATTTCAGAACCACTGTCATCTATGAACTGAAATACAGTGTGCCTGATACAACGTGTGTCGTGCTAAGGATGTACAAACAACGGATATTATAGCCACTAGAGAAGCCATGGTTAGCCAGAAATGTGATACTATCTGAAACAATTACTTTTTTCTTTTTTCCGAGAACGTTTATTACCGCTGCAATACCGCTTTCTGTTTTTGACGTATGTAACGGCTGGGGACTCATAGGTCAAAACGCAGAGTGTTTCAGAAGGTCAGAAGTTATTTTAAAGGTTAAACCATGCTCTTCATAGCCGAAAAGTCAGAACTAAAGCCTATTTCCGTTGGAAAACATACGCACCATTATTCCGTAGATCCAGAGTCCGAGTTAAATAAAAAGCAAAGGGGGAAAGGCGTTAGTGTCTTTCGAAGTTCAGCCTGTTGTAAGCCAGCAATCAAAGCGCATTAACCGAAATTCGTGGTCTCCACTACTTATCTTTACAAATGTCTGGAATTAAGCTTATCCTGCTACTTTTTCATATCTGCATCGTATATGGAGGTAAGTTAAGCCGGCGTGTTCACATAGCCATCACAATGGACTTTGTTTCGCGTTACTTGTCGAATGCGGCGCCAGCCTCCCTCGATTCTGAACAGAATACCGTTATAATGTTCTACATGGCTATGCACTAAAAACTACAAAGTGACAAACTTGGAAAAGAAATACAACCGTGTTGTTGCTTCATTTTCAATCTGAATTTCTCACAACCAACATTAGATAACTGTTGCGTTTTGCTAAAACTACCCAAGCTTACAAAAAAATAAAACCGTGCGGCGCTACATGGCTATTCGAGAATTACAAAAAAAAAAAAAAAAAAAAAAAGTTGAGACAATCGTCACTTTTTAAAGATATTCTTCTTCCAACTATTATATATTTTCTGAGCATTAACCCCGACACTGCACAAAACGACCCACCCTATCACGCGATCCCGGGATCACTGGTGCCACCAGGTATTGTCCATTGCAGTTAAGTGCTCTTGGTGGGCAGGAGCTGCAACTTCAGTGGTTTAAAAGTGCATATAGGTTTACTTTCGCCACCAAGAACTAGAAAATGTATTGCGGAATCACATCTGTATTGTAGGGTGATTGACACTGTGCGTCTTCAAGGAAGTTTAATCTCACGTTGCAGATTGGGCTAATGCATCGTTAGGATGCAAAATGGTTTCTTTTGAGCCAGTTATTGGCCCCCTCTCTTGAATTTGGGAGGAACTGCTGGAAGAAAAATATGGAATACCGTTGTTCAGTTAATGTTCTCCGGTTTTCAAGAGCAACCGTGACCACGTGTTCAATGGTTGAGAAAAAGGTTGCCACCATTTGCTTTCCGACACTTCTAGACCTTGATTTTGGAAGGTGGAGTCTCGCCACAAAAGACCCAAACGAATGACGAAAGATGTCTTCCGATATCATATTTGTATATACAGGTTTGGTTGCCCATTAATATTTCTGTCATGTTTTTGACGCATTTAATGGTTGTAAACTGTTTTGACGTAGGTAGGATTGCAAATTTGGAATCTCCGTGGTATTTCTTGACAGCATTCTACCCTAGCAATATTTTCAGCTTCCGTCAAAATGTGTCACCCATCGATATTAAACCTTTCTCACACGAGCGTAATTGTGAAGAATCTTCGAAAACTTGCCAAACTAATCTCCCGGGTCTCCTCGATAGCCTTTTCACTCAATCGAGTGTCCTTTCTAAGGAAACTTCCCTGAGCAGCGATATTTTCTTCAGTTACAACCGTTGATGGTCTACAAGATCTCCCGTCGTCTATCAGAAAGGCGTGGCCACAATTAAATTGTCCGAACTATCGAGATGTTGCAGATGTTACAGTGCAATGTCCCAAAAAGCATGTGACAACCGGTCTAGTGATTTCGACCTAATGACTCCTGTTGAAATTGTAAAGCTTCATCGATTGTAAATTCCGTCTCTCAACATCCATAACCAAACATAAACGAAATAACGTGTTACAATCTGACCTATTCCGCGGCTATCACTGGGCGCCGTTTGGTAGCCTATTGAGGGCAAGTTTTTAATGCGAAAGCATTAATTGTCTTATAAAACGAGCCGACGTCATCAGTTTTAAAGCCGCGTCAAACGGCACCTAAACTTTCTCCACGTGAAACCGAAATCTGATTCATTTCGCCTTAGGTCCCATTGGCTTGTGCGCGCCATAGTTTGAAAGGACGAGGCTCCCATTAACCGCTGTGCGTCAGTTTCAAGGAAGGGCCACCACATGGCGCTGCGTGCCCGCGAGCGCCGCAGCGCCCATAGCTAGCCGGCAATGGCCAGGCGGCGCCACGAAAGTGCTGCATTCAGTGCCACGATCGGAGGCGTGTGTTACTGGGGCGGCCAGTTTGCCCGTCGGGCCGTGGCGAGCGGCGGCGACCCCGATTTCAGCAGTCCTCGTGTGTACGTGCGCGCCGTGTCTCTGGTACTTTTACGCGGTTTTTTTAAGACCATCGGGAGCCTTGACAGGTCGAAGTGTTTAGAGCATATATTCTAGAGTTTGAGTTGTTTTCACCACTATATAATAATCAGCGCCCGATCGGTATGTGCTTCGCTCGTCTCCCAGGAAGTGACACAACACAACGAGAAGGCAGCGCATCGGTTTACTGTACTACCCGGTTGCCCGTCTTCGAGAGCCGCCAGTCTGGACCCGCCGACCCTATAGTTGTCGCCCGTCGTTCTGAACTCGCAGTCGGAGTTCGTGTCCAGACCTGCGGATCGTCCTTCCCGTACGCCAACGCTGCGTAGGCTAGCTGTTCCGGGCTATCACAGCCAGGGCCTCGCTGCGGAGCCACTCCGGGATCGTCATAGCCCAGGCCGGTATGGCCAGGGCTCGCGTTTCCGCCAGTCCTGATCCGAACCTCGCTGGTGGAATGCTCCCGGGGATTGCCATGGGCCCTGCCAGAACGGCTCTATCGTCCCTGCTCGGCCCTGCAGCCTCGTGCAGCACGCTCTTCCTCTTTCCTCGCCGGCTGGCCACCGCTCGCGCCTCGCTCGGCCTCGCTCGGCCGTCCTCTCCTCCTGACGCCCACACACACTAAAATAAAATTTGGGTAATTAGAACCAAACTCTGCATGCTAGAGAACTGTACACACCATTGCAAACCCTTGTGTAAAAATAAAAGCCGTTTACAATTCCCTGTAACGCTGGTTGGAGCGCAGCTCTTGAGGAACAGGATGGAAGCGTACTGAGGGACAGGTGACTCCTTATGGTCACGTGACCTCATGGGAGGTCAGGTGACGTCAAGGGGGTCACGTGATCTCGGGGGAGGGAGGTCACGGAACCTCAGAGGGTCACGTGACCTCAGGAGAATCACGTGAACTCAGGGGGCCACGTGACCTCAGGGGGTCACGTGACCTCATGGGGTTTACGTGACTCCAGGGGGTCACGTGACCTCAGTAGGGTCATGTGACCTCGGGGGTCACGTGACATTGACGATGACGATTTGATTACGTCATCAGTGAGATCACTGATGACGATGACGATGCGGATGACAATGACGCCATAAGGTTGCATGCAACCTGAATTGCATGCAACCTTGATTGCATGCAACAGGTTGCATGCAACTCGTTGACTGCCAGTTGCATGCAATTTGTTGCATGCAACTCCCGAAGAAACCCGAGGTCCTCCCGCAGAAACCCGAGGTCCTCCCGAGGTCCTACCGAAGAAACCCGAGGTCCTCCCGAAAGGACCCGAGGTCCTTCCGAAGGACCTCGAGTTCCTTCGGGACGACCTCGGGTTCCTTCGGGAGTCCTCGGGTCCCTTCGGAAAAATTTACCCATAATGCACCGCGCGGTTACGCCGACGGCGACGGCGACGCCGCTCAGGCCGGAAATGGACGCCTAAGAGCTGCGCTCTAAAAGGCGGCAGGCAACAAACGGTACGTGTAAGAAGGATATTTACGCTTCGCACGAGCTTTTTCTAAAGAAAAACTTTAGCATCCTGCTTTCTGCACGCCGTCACATTTGTTACCAGGCTCAGCATTAAATTTGGTTGCTGAAACAGGCAAAACTTTCTGCAACGAAAATGCACAATTTGAAAACTCGCAGGTTTGGAAGGCTTTGGTTGCGACCGCGCGTGCGGAAAGGCATTAGGAGTGCGAGAACGGGCCGACGGGCCTTTCGCTTGAAGACCTCATCACCCGATTCTCGACGACACAGCGAAGACACAATGGGCCCGATTGTTCCTACCGTATTTCCCTATGTGGCTGTCTATGTGGTTCGCAATACAACTTGTGTAAATATGTTATTGTGCCGACTAGTCTGCAAAACGAGTTCGTCAGACTACTTTCCAAGCATGCGCAGATATTTTCGTTCAGTTCCCCCCCCCCCCCCCCCCCCCAACTGTTTCTGTAAAATTCACACACTTGATGCGTCGCACTGCAGTAATCTATTTCTGTCGCCTTGTCGCTTCCCAAGATCTCGAAGGGAAGAGGTAAAGTTTGACGGGTCCATATCACATGACCGAATGACGTTTCAGTGAACAGCGACATTTGAGCGAATCGACGTTTTAGCGAATAACGGGGGGTCGGAAATATAAAGAAATCAATCCTATGACAATAACGGTGGCGCCCTCTTACGTTACGGTGATGCACCTTGACTTTTGCCTGTCTCTAAGC